>NC_064623.1:64850257-65497302 GCF_023898315.1 Schistocerca nitens | reverse complement strand
GGTTGAAAAAAGGGTTCTCGTGAAATCACACCGCCTCTTGAACAATCAGAAGCCGCTGTGCCATAAGTTCTTCTCAACCTACAATGGCCCATTCAGAATTTGGGGAACTGTTTACGGCAATGCTTTTGAACTGGAATGTCTTAAGAGCAAGAAATCAGTTCACGTCCACCATATCTGTCGCATCAAATCATTCTGAGAATAAGGGGACAAGTGGGAACTAGATTTCACTAGTAGAGCAAGAGGAAGACAGGAAGTAGGCCGGCAGTTACATAATACGGGTTATATTTGTTTTTGTGTGTCTGCATGTTTTGTGTGTCTATTTTTCGTTGTGTCTATGCGTAACAATAAGAGGTAACGTCTAAGTGTGTGCAAGAAAAACGTAGCGGTTCTTTCCATGTAATAAGGGAGTAACGTATGTGATAAAAATGTAACATTTGTGTTGAGGTACGCAGGCCTGTATTCTGTTAAGGGAAGCTTAGATTTAAACGTACGCAAACAGAAAGGAAGATAATAACGCATGCTATGTGAAAGGGTAATAGTGAACTACATACTGAACCAAAATATCTTATGGGAAAGTTCGTGACAGTGGTACAATGTTGCTCCTCGTTGAAATTAGATTAAGCAGGAATCATAGTTGGGAGAAGAAGACTGCACTTTTTGATGGTAGTCTGCATGGATATGCGCTTATGGATATGGCATGATATTTTGGGTGCACACCAGAATGGTCTGGACAAAGTTTTATGTGAAATTATGAAAATTTGAATTTTTTTGTGGTCGCCAGCAGTGTGATAATTATGCGGTGGGTGTTATTGACAGTTGTCAATGTCAATTACAAGCAACGAAAGCTACAGTTAGCCATCCGTTACCCAAACTGGAGGAAGAAGAAACTTTCATTAAAGAAAAATTTAATCTCGCACCACAAAATAAAGTAGGTCCATGAATAAGAACAAATTGAGCAGTTTTAGAAACTGCTCTGGTTTCGTTCTTTTTACCCTTAGCAGAAGATATCGAAGCACCAAGAGTGCCGTCCACATTAACAAGTGATTCGTAAACCAACATTCGCCGGCGACGACGAAAATAGCGTTTACGCATCATTGTAAGAAGCAGTGCCTCAGTGGCTATTCACTCAAACCAAGTGAATGCGCTAGACAGAACAGTGCGCTATTTATAGCATCAGTCCTGGCGCACGCAGCGGATGTGGACTCTCATCAGCTTACACAATCGCACCGGATGTGAATTTTCAAGCAACACGCTCCTAGTAATACTAGGTAGCGTGTTGCTCCAACGCAATTTGAATCGCGAGCAGCGATTCTTCTTAGTGTTTTAGCTCTCTGGGGCACTCTGGGATGCTCTCTGGGGCACTCTGGGATCCTCAATACATGTCGAGCACAGTCTCTGATTGGTTGTTGTGTTTTTGGCGCGCGATTCAAATTGCGTTGGAGCAACACGCTACCTATTATTACTAGGAGCGTGTTGCTTGAAAATTCACATCCGATGCGATTGTGTAAGCTGATAAGAGTCCACATCCGCTGCGTGCGCCAGGACTGATGCTACGAGGGCCGTTCAGAAAGTAACCTCCGGTTGATTTAAAAAAATACACCAAGTTAAATAAAAATATTTTAATATATACATCTTACAACTACATCTTTGCACTATTTTTCTACATAGTCTCCATAGCGATTGAGGCACTTATCGTATCTCTTCACAAGCTTTGAAATTCCTTCTGCATAAAAATCACCCACTTGTGCCTGGAGCCAGCCTGTGACCGCATCTTTGAGCTCTTCGTCGTCATCAAACCGTCTTAGAAATCTGTGGAAAACCAGTAGACAACTCTGACATTGAGAAACGTCGATTTTCACGAACTTTTGCATCAACTGTCTGAACGAGTTCGTCAGTCACCAATGATGGTCTACCACTCCTCTCTTCATCATGAACGTTTTCTCGTCCACTTTTAAATAAACGTACCCATTCACGGACAACTCCTTCACTCATAACTCTTGGTCCGTACACGGCACAAAGCTCACGATGAATAGCTGCTGCAGAATATCCTTTGGCTGTAAAAAACCTTATGACAGCACGCACTTCACATTTGGCGGGGTTTTCTATTGCAGCACACATTTCAAACTGCCACAAAAACTAAACTAGCGCAGGTACGACGTTCACTCGACCACGGCTTGATGCCGACTGACCTGTTGAGTGCGTGAACGCACAGATGGCGTCGCTACTCCCCCCACAACCCGCACTGTGACCAATCGGAGGTTACTTTCTGAACCGCCCTCGCTATAAATAGCGCACTGTTCTGTCTAGCGCATTCACTTGGTTTGAGTGAATAGCCACTGAGGCACTGCTTCTTACAATGATGCGTAAACGCTATTTTCGTCGTCGCCGGCGAATGTTGGTTTACAAACCACCTGTTAATGTGGACGGCACTCTTGGTGCTTCGATATCTTCTGCTAAGGGTAAAAAGAACGAAACCAGTGGTGCTGAGATGTAGGATACTCATACAGGGTAAAAATTGGGACGGATTCCTGACTGGGAATGGAGGATATGTGCCCGTCAATGCATTGTTGCTACGGTAGATTGTGCTGATGAATGGAAGTTCGTTTGACCACGTGCAGTGCGTCCCTTGTTCGTTGCAGGCTGTGTGGGCGACCCAGCAGAATGGTTCGGTATTCTTGTCGGGAGCAGGCCGAGAGGGGCTTATGTACAGCCAAGGAGATGGAAACGGTCGAGAGGCAGTACAGCTGTACTAAAACAAGTACGTTCACAGACACCAACCACATGACACAACATTTCAAGACCTTTCCGGGCGTTTGTGTGATCATGGGTGCCTTCAGACAGACGAGCGTGCATGGAGGAGGCGGACTGTGCCCACACCAGATTCGGAGGCCGGTTTCTACAGGATATGGTGCCTCTCGACAGTTTCCATCTGCCTGGCCGTATCCAAGCACCATCTCGGCTTGTTCTCGCCATGAATACCGGACTATTCTGCTGTTTACAGTACGCTGTGTCAATCACACAGCCTGAAAAACACAAGGAACACACGGCACGTGGTCAGAGGAAGCGATACATTCATAGGACCTTTTTTCCTCCATTTACTCCATTGTCGGTTTTATTGATGTTCGCCCTGTGTTTATTGGGGCACTGAAATGTGTGCGCTAGCCGGCCGCTGTGGCCGAGCGGTTCTAGGCGCTTCAGTCCGGAACCGCGCTGCTGCTACGGTCTCAGGTTCGAATCCTGCCTCGGGCATGGATGTGTGTGGTGTCCTTAGGTTAGGTTTAAGTAGTTGTAAGTCTAGGGGACTGATGGCCTCAGATGATGGCTTAGAGCCATTTTTGAAATGTGTGGATTAGTCGTAGAACAGACGAGAAAAATCTGATTTAAGGATAATTGTAGTTTAAATAGAAAAAAAGCCACCAACACAAGGCGTGGCAATCATCTTGGGAAGATACTAGGCGATATAGGTAGGACAGCTAAACAAAATTTGGTTTACGAATACAGGTTCACAGAAGAACAAATGATAACCTCTACAGGAAATGAAGCAATCAACGAGAAGATCCTAAAATAACTTAGAAAGATTTCAAGATTTTAAACATGGTTGAAACAGAAAATGTTGAAATTCTTCACGGTAAATGATGACAGCCAAAACAATTGCAGGATAAAGATTTATTAAAATTCTTGACGACGGTTTCGGTATATCTAAATACACCTTCATCAGAAGTAAAATACACCTGAACAGGAAGAGACCTTCATTAGCAAAAGCTTAGCATCGGAACTGAGAAAGAAGAAACACTATAGCTTAAGTAAGTGTAAAATTACCAGAGTATTACAGGCACAAAAACTCTTAGTCACTTACAAAAATTAATGAGTCCATAATTATTTTGTATAAATGGAGATGATGTTTTAACTACTGACGACGTCTTTGGCACAGTTGTTTTATGAATCTCCATTGCAAGATGTATTTTAGTAAGTGACTAAAAGTTTTTGTGCCTGTAATACTCCGGTAATTTTACAGTTCCTTAAGCTATACTGTTTTTTCTTCCTCAGTTCCGATGCTAAGCTTTTGCTAATGAAGGTGTCTTCCTGTTCAGGTGTATTTTACTTCTGATGTAGGTATATTTAGATATACCGAAACCGTGGTCAAGAATGTTAATAAATCTTTATCCTGCAACTATTTTGGCTGTCATCATTTATCGTGAACTTAGAAAGATAATAAGTGAAGGTGGAAGTCCTAGAAAAAAAATAAATTCATAACAAAAGGAAGAAGGAAAGACTACAAAACGGTATGCGTAAAAAAAGGGAGATGTCAACTTCATCAACGTTGTATAACCAGCCAAAGCGGAACAGATGTGAGACTAGCGAAAATTTCTTTTTTTTATTGTCATCTACCCAAAGATATAGCAATTTGGGTTGTGCCTTTACTGATTTATTTATTTTTATGTGTGATGTTGTTTATGTTATGTACAACTTGGTACACGACAGTATGGAGATGTGGGTTGCACAGTTTGGTGGCAACTGTCGTTGTAGGAAAGCCGCACAGGAACAGACACGATTAGCGAACAAGATAAGACAGCAAACAGAAGATCTACTAAACTTGTATTTCCCTAAGTGTACGAAGACTCATTACAAATAATGCAGCAAGAATTAGAGTCCAGCTCATACAGTTGCAACTAGAATGAGGCTCATTCTAGTAAGCACGAACAATACTGTTGCAGCAACGGGGCTCCAAGTGCACGTCGGCCGAGCAACTACGAGCGCATGCTGGCAGTGGGTACTTGTAGTCCAGGACAGCTGGAGGAGTGGCGCAGTGGGTTCACACACTGGGTCTGCCACTTCCTGCGTGAACGCTATTTGCATCCGACAGAAACTTTCTATTCCGTTGTCAACTGTAATAGGCTGGAACATTGGGATCGATACGTGATACCACAGTTCACAGAGCTCTGAATAACAAAAGAAAGAGTTTTCAGGCGGTTCATCCCAGAAGAATGATATGAGAAGAGAATGAAATCCAATAAGGCGAATTCTGATACAATAAAGGAACACAGATTGACAGAAGAAGACATGCGTTAATGAAGAGGTGCTATATGCGTCTGTTATCAGATAATGCTGGCAGCAGCATTTACAGAATTAGATAAGCGGTCATGGGCACAATTAAGTTGCATGAAGTAGTGCCGTGGCGAGCAGAACAACCAACATCCTACTCTGTCTTGACCCACCACCCCTTCCTCATCTGACATAAACAAAGGATGTGTCTAGGGATAGAAAACAAAAACATAAATAAAAATACAGTCATTATTTTTGTAAAATTTCCTTGGTCTGCACAGTAATGAAGTTAGTTCTTAAGAATATTGTTTTGATACAGGAACTGTAGATTATTTTTCTGAATTTACAATGAAATGAATAGCCCTAGCTGCATACAGGCGTTGATATACCGGGTGAACAAAAAGTCAGTATAAATTTGAAAACTTAATAAACCACGGAATAATGTAGATAGAGAGGTAAAAATTGATACACATACTTGGAATGACATGGAGTTATATTAGAACAAAAAAAAAAACACCTCATATTGCCAGACGCGTGAAAGATCTCTTGCCCCGTCGTTTGGTGTTGATCGTATGTTCAGCCGCCACTTTCGTCATGCTTGGTCTCCCAGGTCCCCAGACCTCTGTGCGTTCGATTATTGACTTTGGGGTTACCTGAAGTCGCACGTGTATCGTGATCGACCGACATCTCTAGGGATACTGAAAGACAACATCCGACGCCAATGCCTCACCATAACTCCGGACATGCTTTACAGTGCTGTTCACAACATTATTCCTCGACTACAGCTATTGTTGAGGAATGATGGTGAGCATATTGAGCATTTCCTGCAAAGATAATCATCTTCGCTTTGTCTTACTTTGTTATGCTAATTATTGCTATTCTGATCAGATGAAGCGCCATCTGTCGGACATTTTTTGAACGTTTGTATTATTTTGGTTCTAATAAAACCCCATGTCATTCTAAGCATGAGTGTCAATTTGTACCTCTCCATCTACGTTATTCCGTGATTTATTCAGTTTTCAAATTTATACTGACTTTTTGATCTCCCGGTAAGTCAACAGAGACAGTTGAAAATATGTGCCCCGACCGGGACTCGAACCCAGGATCTCCTGCTTACATGGCAGACGCTCTATCTTTTTTTTTATCTCATTTTGTTCTATATTGTTCGTTGAATTTGTTCGTGGTGGACGTCCGATGACACTCATTCAGGTTCTTCGTTGATCCGTTCACTCAGTTTCTTTTTTTTTTATTACAGAGGGTAGCTAAACCCTCTGACCGTTAAAATGTGTACCAGACCGGGATTCGCATCTAGGTTCCCCTGATTATTTTTTTTTTATTTCATTTTGTTCCTTAGTGCTCGTTATATTTGTTCGGAGCGGACGTCCCATGATGCTTGTTAAAGTTCATCGTACGTCCATTAACTCAGTTTCTTTATTACAGAGAACGGCTAACCCTCTGACCGAACACGCTGAGCTACCATGCCGGCAAATCCATCTGATCCACCGAGGACACAGATGATAGTGCGACTGCAGGGACTTACCCCTGGCACACCTCCCGTGAGACCCCCATTCCCAACTGATTGTCCCACACTATGTTCATAGTGCCTCTGCCCATTATACTCGCGGCTTTTTTGCCGATTCCCGTAAGAGTTCGGGTACTGTTTGTGCATTCGCACAGAAGAAGATGGTGGTTCAAATGGTTCAAATGGCTCTGAGCACTATGGGACTCAACTGCTGTGGTTATCAGTCCCCTAGAACTTAGAACTACTTAAACCTAACTAACCTAAGGACATCACACACATCCATGCCCGAGGCAGGATTCGAACCTGCGACCGTAGCAGTCCCACGGTTCCGGACTGCGCGCCTAGAACCGCGAGACCACCGCAAGAAGATGGTCAAATGGCCGATGAGCACACACACACACACACACACATATATATATATATATATATATATATATATATATATATATATATATATATAGGATGAGTCACCTAACATTACCGCTGGATATATTTCGTAAACCATATCAAATACTGACGAACCGATTCCACAGACCGAACGTGAGGAGAGGGGCTAGTGTAATTGTTTAATACAAACCATACAAAAATGCACGGAAGTATGTTTTTTAACACAAACCTACGTTTTTTTAAATGGAACCACGTTAGTTTTGTTAGCACATCTGAACATATAAGCAAATACGTAATCAGTGCCGTTTGTTGCATTGTAAAATGTTAATTACATCCGGAGATATTGTACCCTAAAGTTGACGCTTAAAACCTCCGACGTTAAGTTGCGTGTTGTAACAAACAGCTGCAACATACATCGCGTTTCTACAGAATGATCTGCCAACGTTGCTCGAAAATGTCCCACTGGAAACGCGTCGACGTATGTGGTATCAGCATGATGGTGCACCTGCACATTCCGCAATTAACACCAGGCTGACCCTTAACAGGATGTTCGACGGACGTTTCATAGGACGTGGAGGACGCATAAATTGGCCAGCCCGTTCTCCTGATCTTACACCTCTGGACTTCTTTCTGTGGGGTACGTTAAAGGAGAATGTGTACCGTGATGTGCCTACAACCCCAGAGGATATGAAACAACGTATTGTGGCAGCCTGCGGCGACATTACAGCAGATGTACTGCGGTGTGTACGACATTCATCACGCCAGAGATTGCAATTGTGGGCAGCAAATGATGGCCACCACATTGAACATCTATTGGTCTGACATGTCGGGACATACTCTATTCCACTCCGTAAATGAAAACGGAAACCACGTGTGTACGTGTACCTCACCCCTCATGGTAATGTACATGTGTGTCAGTGAAAAAGACCAATAAAAAGGTGTTAGCATGTGGACGTAATGTGCTGTTCCAGTCTCTTCTGTACCTAAGGTCCATCACCGTTCCCTTTGGATCCCTACGTAATTCGGTGCTCTCCCATACACACGATCGAACAGCGGAGGAGTGGTACTCAAGCGTCAACTTTAGGTTACAATATCTCCGGATGCAATTAACATTTTACAATGCAACAAACGGCACCGATTACGTATTTGTTTATATGTTCAGATGTAATAACAAAACTAACGGGGTTCCATTTAAAAAAACGTAGGTTTGTGTTAAAAAACATTCTTCCGTGCATTTTTTTATGGTTTGTATTAACCAATTACACTAGCCCCTCTCCTCACGTTCGGTCTGTGGAATCGGTTCGTCGGTATTTGATGTGGTTTACGAAATATATCCAGCGGTAATGTTAGGTGACTCACCCTGCATATATATATATATATATATATATATATATATATATATATATATATATATACTTTTCTGTTTGGTTTGATAGAATTTTTGTTCTATTTTTGCTTAGACACAGTTCTGCAAATTAATTTCTCTTGGTCTTTCCATGTTGTGACCGACAGGAGGAGGAAAGGCAAGCAGGGTTTTGTGGGTCTGTGGCAAGTCGGAGTCCCACCGAGGGCGGAGTTTACTGGCACGCGACAGAAAGCTCGCCAACTACAACAAGTGCGCCAGTTAGCTGCCCAACAAAAGAGGGCTAGCCACCCACAGTGCCTTGCGGGAATGAGGAACGCAGTGGAGCTGACTCTTCTTACGAGTCACCCAGCGAGCAACAGGTAGACCAGTAATGGTACGTCTGTCTGCACAGCGCTAAATAGTATTGCGGAACAAATCTTCAGCACCCATGTCATACTAGCAACGGAGTAACGCCTTAGACAAGCACTCCACTTGCTGTCGGTGACTCTTGAGGGTGCAGCAATAATGTGTTGTCGAGGTTCAGAAACCACAGGGAAGAAACTTTCCAAAATCCTTCCAACCATCGAAACTATTGTGCCAGTCTTGAAATATTCCGTTAAAACTTACTGTGCCATACCATTTGAATGACATCAAATGGGCCCGCAGCTCGTGGTCGTGCGGTAGCGTTCTCGCTTCCCGCGCCCGGGTTCCCGGGTTCGATTCCCGGCGGGGTCAGGGATTTTCTCTGTCTCGTGATGGCTGGGTGTTGTGTGATGTCCTTAGGTTAGTTAGATTTGAGTAGATCTAAGTTCTAGGGGACTGATGACCATGGATGTTAAGTCCCATAGTGCTCAGAGCCATTTGAACCCATTTGAACATCAAATGGCATTCCCCAATTTCCACTGCCTGAAGAAGATAAAAAATGCCATCTACATATCCGACACAGAACTGACGTATCGTCAAAACTTTGAAAGAAAAAAGAGAATTGGAGCAGTAGAAGTGACACTGGGCAGAATACTGGTGCTATCGCTTACCCAGAAACAATGTTTTGCTGTGCACATCTAAGAGAAGAATAAATCTGGCGATGTATTTGAGGACGCCAAACTGTCGTCAGTCTTGCCTGCTGAGAAACAGACTCCCTGTCTGGTTACCAAGACGACGACGCTTTCAACATAATCCCACAGTCTGTGAAGAATGAAGCAATAATTCAGTACCATTGTAAACATTTAACTTTATCCTTCGAACGTTTACAGCATACTGAGCCCTTTCCCTCCATCTAAGCAATTATGAGGTTTATGACATGTTACACACACACACACACACACACACACACACACATATATATATATATATATATATATATATATATATATATATATATATATATATATATATATCAGCACTGCCACATTTAGGATTTAAGTGGGTTTGACCAGTTACAAAATGTTAAACTTTTATGATGATATGAACCACTTATTTGTCATGAAACTTAACTAGTCTGGAGGAATCTATATCCTGCTACAGATAGTTCTTGTATAACCTTGTTATGATAGCTATTTATCACTCAATAATAGAATATATCAGCTTTGTGCTTTATCATTATGTTTATAAGATGACATATTTTGAGATTTAAAATGTTCCACAATATTGTAAAGTCAGACTCAAACTAATCGATAATTGTATGCAAATATTCAATGTGAGAAATATGCACATCAAGGGCTATCATAATAAATATAGGTTTTTGTGATCGGGATGTATATTTGTATAAGATTTCACATATGATATTTGTTTAAATTCTGAAGATAAGCAAAACATCATATAAACGCTTCCTTTTATTCTACTGTATATAAGTGTGTGAGGGGACCTTCAATCACTTTGTATCAAAATACGTATTGCCTGGTTGTTGTGTGAGAAGCACTACTACCCTGAGGAGAGAGCAACCGCAAATCTTTGTAAACTTGTTTTTTCTCTTTATCCTCATGAAAAACTTAAATCAGAGTCACATTTATGAGAGCTGGGCGCTAACTCGTTAGTCTTCATTTATTTTAAATGTCAATTTTAAGGATGTTGATACTGAATTGCTCAATGTCAAATTCATTTTTGCAGTACAACGTCTACCTTGGACTTCAAGTGTCCAAATGTTAGGCGTTTTATATTTTCTGACTGGGTGTTCTCAGTATGATTGTGTTAACGATTGTTCACTTAGTTGTTTCTTGGTTGACGCTGTGTCACTGCTGGGGCCCTCCCAACTTTTCAGCTGACAGTCGACGGGAGAGCGTCTCACAGCAGTAGTAGCACGTGGAAAATTTTAATTGTCTTTTAAGAGATGGCACATTGATTCTTGAAATGATCCATCTCTTCACGCGAAATGTGTTCTAACGGGAGTCTAATGAAAAATGTCACAGATTTAACGTGACGTTTCTGTTGTTTCATTCGCTTTTTATTACCTCGTTGTAGCCTAATAGGTCACGCAAAGGATGAGGTCTGCAGATTTGCAACGCATCAGTAAGTACTTAGTAAGCAATGAGTGTGAATATATTTCCTTTTCCTTATTTATCTGTAGCTTCCTTTTTCATTTTTATTACAATTGTAGCTTTCCGTCACGGTGCACGTGAGGTAGCTTATAAGCACAGTAGACGCTTATCGGAGCTTAGTGGTGAAGCATGAGGCAAGCATTCTTCCCAGTGGAGAGAGCCTGCTCTGGATACCAGTCTGACGGTTCCAGATTAATGAGTTTACGACAGGGCGCCGGCACCTGCCCAGAAGGATCCTGGAATGCAGCCTGCCGCCTCTCCAGGTCACATCGAGCTGACGGTACAATTTTTTGCTTCTTAAAGAACAATCAGCATGATAGCATGCAAAAAAAGAGACATGCGTCTACATTTCTCTCTACTGTCACTGCTGTATTAGAGAATGGCCTCCCTCTCTCCTCACAGGGAAGACAGCTCCACCGGCAGAGCGGACTCTCAAAACTGCGGAATCGGGACGAAAAATTGCCACGCCCCCCCCCCCCCCCCCACTCCTAAAGTTCTTCCCGTACAAAACAGAAAACATGCTTTTACGTTTCGTTTCACTAACCCCACCGTATTAGAGATGGTCTCCACTACCTCTCCCCATGCTGGGAAGACAACTCTATCGACAGAGTGGTTGGTTGGTTGGTTGGTTGGTTTTGGGGAAGGAGACCAGACAGCGTGGTCATCGGTCTCATCGGATTAGGGAAGGATGGGGAAGGAAGCCGGCCGTGCCCTTTCAGAGGAACCATCCCGGCATTTGCCTGGAGTGATTTAGGGAAATCACGGAAAACCTAAATCAGGATGGCCGGACGCGGGATTGAACCGTCGTCCTCCCGAATGCGAGTCCAGTGTCTTACCACTGCGCCACCTCGCTCGGTATCGACAGAGTGGAATCTTAACAATGGGGACACTGGATACCCAACACCCACTTCTGAAGTGTTTCCCTTTTTGGCTGAAAGGCATAGCTGGAGAATACTGTAGCATTCAAAGAGTGTAATTCCTATTGGCGAAGACACTGTGACGTCCGAGGGGCAACTCTAATCTCGCGCGCCTGTACTAGAACACTGAAACTAAGCGTTCAACTGGACAAGACTCTTATATATATATATATATATATATATATATATATATATAGTTTCAGTGTTCTATATATATACACTCCTGGAAATTGAAATAAGAACACCGTGAATTCATTGTCCCAGGAAGGGGAAACTTTATTGACACATTCCTGGGGTCAGATACATCACATGATCACACTGACAGAACCACAGGCACATAGACACAGGCAACAGAGCATGCACAATGTCGGCACTAGTACAGTGTATATCCACCTTTCGCAGCAATGCAGGCTGCTATTCTCCCATGGAGACGATCGTAGAGATGCTGGATGTAGTCCTGTGGAACGGCTTGCCATGCCATTTCCACCTGGCGCCTCAGTTGGACCAGCGTTCGTGCTGGACGTGCAGACCGCGTGAGACGACGCTTCATCCAGTCCCAAACATGCTCAATGGGGGACAGATCCGGAGATCTTGGTGGCCAGGGTAGTTGACTTACACCTTCTAGAGCACGTTGGGTGGCACGGGATACATGCGGACGTGCATTGTCCTGTTGGAACAGCAAGTTCCCTTGCCGGTCTAGGAATGGTAGAACGATGGGTTCGATGCCGGTTTGGATGTACCGTGCACTATTCAGTGTCCCCTCGACGATCACCAGTGGTGTACGGCGTATGCAGTCATGATTGTGGTGCTCACCTGCACGGTGCCAAACACGCATACGACCATCATTGGCACCAAGGCAGAGCGACTCTCATCGCTGAAGACGACATGTCTCCATTCGTCCCTCCATTCACGCCTGTCGCGATACCACTGGAGGCGGGCTGCACGATGTTGGGGCGTGAGCGGAAGACGGCCTAACGGTGTGTGGGACCGTAGCCCAGCTTCATGGAGACGGTTGCGAATGGTCATCGCCGATACCCCAGGAGCAACAGTGTCCCTAATTTGCTGGGAAGTGGCGGTGCAGTCCCCTACGGCACTGCGTAGGATCCTACGGTCTTGGCGTGCAGCCGTGCGTCGCTGCGGTCCGGTCCCAGGTCGACGGGCACGTGCACCTTCCGCCGACCACTGGCGACAACATCGATGTACTGTGGAGACCTCACGCCCCACGTGTTGAGCAATTCGGCGGTACGTCCACCCGGCCTCCCGCATGCCCACTATACGCCCTCGCTCAAAGTCCGTCAACTACACATACGGTTCACGTCCACGCTGTCGCGGCATGCTACCAGTGTTAAAGACTGCGATGGAGCTCCGTATGCCACGGCAAACTGGCTGACACTGACGGCGGTGGTGCACAAATGCTGCGCAGCTAGCGTCATTCGACGGCCAACACCGCGGTTCCTGGTGTGTCCGCTGTGCCGTGCGTGTGATCATTGCTTGTACAGCCCTCTCGCAGTGTCCGGAGCAAGTATGGTGGGTCTGACACACCGGTGTCAATGTGTTCTTTTTTCCATTTCCAGGAGTGTATATTAGCAAGGAGACTCTTATGGTGCTCAAGCCTGTGATTGGAAAAGACAAGTGAAAATGATAGAAAACCGCCGGAAGACATACACCATCAGACTTTACACGCCATTATCAGATTTCAGCTCTACTGTGGGCTCTCAATACTCTGACACCAGACAAGTCCTGTCACGCTGCTTTCAGACTCACCAGATCAGACAGTCGTTTAATTGACTACATGTGACTGCAGGAAAACATCTGCCTTGGCGTGCAGCCATGGAAATTTCTGCTTGGTCCTATGCAGTTGCGGAATGACTTTCTGCCTTAGCGTTCAGACAAGTAGACAGATTTATATTTAACCTCCTGCTGTGTGAGATTAAAAATTTGTCTCTAGTTATGAAATTTGAGGGCCGTCTCGTTCAGATTTCTGAAACTAGAGAATACTTAGCATTTTTCGATCCAAGTAACAGAGCGGTTTCGATACAAGCATCACTCAAGATCACATATTTTAGTAGATTTAGTCCTGCTGACTTCATTCATACCAACAGAATATTCATTAACCTGTAATTTCGGTTTTTCACTGTTTAATGATACGATTGCTTTGGAATGGACTCATACCGTCGTCCTGATTAATGTAAATTTCAACAGGGATTATTCGGTACTTATTTCAGCATCAAGGCATCACCAATTTAGTATTGGAGGGCAGTTTGGAGGGTAAAAATCGTAGAGGGAGACCAAGAGATGAATACACTAAAGAGATTCAGAAAGATGTAGGTTGCAGTAGGTACTGGGAGATTAAGAAGCTTGCACAGGATAGAGTAGCATGGAGAGCTGCATCAAACCAGTCTCAGGACTGAAGACAACAACAACAACAACAACATTTCAGCATAGGGCAGAATTAGTCATATTTTCACCACCAACCACCAGATATGTGTGTACAAAGAGACCCGTCATGCAGCACATGATGCGAGTCATCACAGTAGCAGATGCAACAGCGACGATGCATCACAAATGTTGGCATAGTAAAGTATAACTCAGCTCCAGCAGTGTAAGGAATTTTGATGTCATCTCCTTGTTTGGCTCTCGTCATGATTCAGTTGATTGTTGGACTTGCATGCAACATTTAATATAATATTGCACATTAATTGTGGATTAGAAAGGGCACATTCTTTCTTGAATGAGAAGTAGGAAAATTGTCAAGATACCCCGGTCCTTTTATCTTGCCTTAAAAACATTCGTCAGTCGATTAGTTACGTGCAGTTTGTTTTTGTTGAATGGCCTTTATCTTTATGCACCCCTCTATCAGCAATGTTTCTGAAATACACTCGTGGAAATGGAAAAAAGAACACATTGACACCGGTGTGTCAGACCCACCATACTTGCTCCGGACACTGCGAGAGGGCTGTACAAGCAATGATCACACGCACGGCACAGCGGACACACCAGGAACCGCGGTGTTGGCCGTCGAATGGCGCTAGCTGCGCAGCATTTGTGCACCGCCGCCGTCAGTGTCAGCCAGTTTGCCGTGGCATACGGAGCTCCATCGCAGTCTGTAACACTGGTAGCATGCCGCGACAGCGTGGACGTGAACCGTACGTGCAGTTGACGGACTTTGAGCGAGGGCGTATAGTGGGCATGCGGGAGGCCGGGTGGACGTACCGCCGAATTGCTCAACACGTGGGGCGTGAGGTCTCCACAGTACATCGATGTTGTCGCCAGTGGTCGGCGGAAGGTGCACGTGCCCGTCGACCTGGGACCGGACAGCAGCGACGCACGGATGCACGCCAAGACCGTAGCATCCTACGCAGTGCCGTAGGGGACCGCACCGCCACTTCCCAGCAAATTAGGGACACTGTTGCTCCTGGGGTATCGGCGAGGACCATTCGCAACCGTCTCCATGAAGCTGGGCTACGGTCCCGCACACCGTTAGGCCGTCTTCCGCTCACGCCCCAACATCGTGCAGCCCGCCTCCAGTGGTGTCGCGACAGGCGTGAATGGAGGGACGAATGGAGACGTGTCGTCTTCAGCGATGAGAGTCGCCTTGGTGCCAATGATGGTCGTATGCGTGTTTGGCGCCGTGCAGGTGAGCACCACAATCAGGACTGCATACGCCGTACACCACTGGTGATCGTCGAGGGGACACTGAATAGTGCACGGTACATCCAAACCGGCATCGAACCCATCGTTCTACCATTCCTAGGCCGGCAAGGGAACTTGCTGTTCCAACAGGACAATGCACGTCCGCATGTATCCCGTGCCACCCAACGTGCTCTAGAAGGTGTAAGTCAACTACCCTGGCCACCAAGATCTCCGGATCTGTCCCCCATTGAGCATGTTTGGGACTGGATAAAGCGTCGTCTCACGCTGTCTGCACGTCCAGCACGAACGCTGGTCCAACTGAGGCGCCAGGTGGAAATGGCATGGCAAGCCGTTCCACAGGACTACATCCAGCATCTCTACGATCGTCTCCATGGGAGAATAGCAGCCTGATTGCTGCGAAAGGTGGATATACACTGTACTAGTGCCGACATTGTGCATGCTCTGTTGTCTGTGTCTATGTGCCTGTGGTTCTGTCAGTGTGATCATGTGATGTATCTGACCCCAGGAATGTGTCAATAACGTTTCCCCTTCCTGGGACAATGAATTCACGGTGTTCTTATTTCAATTTCCAGGAGTGTATATTCAACTCGCTTTTTTGTTTGTGTGTTCAAATAAATGAAATACTTCACATGTACACCTTTCTTCCAAGTTACTAGTACCAGTTCTCATTTGTTCCTATTTATGATTCTTAAGTGTGAGAGATCCACTGACTGAATTTCACTCATTTATTTTGGTCACATGCGTAATCTTTTCAATATTCAGTATTCATTATTTATTCGTCAAGATTCCCAACCTTGGGTTGAATGTCACAAGGCTAATTTATTTCTCACACTATTCAGTATTCATTGCGTAATTTTGTTAGAATTTAACGTAAAGGGGTCTAGTAGAGATTGTAATCATTGTTTTATGTAAGCTAATACTTGTTATTTTTCAGATGATCACAGTTATTGTCTAGTGTAGTCCGCTATAACTGCCCTACAGAATTTATGGGCTGTACCATGCGGCCTGAGGATACACTCTGTCAAGTAATTTTCAGCTTCATTTGTTGTAGTATCATAATTGTATTCTATACTGCTTTCCATGGGCCATTGAAGCTGATTGCTAAAGATTATTCAATAACTATTTAAATAACTATCAAATCGTGGTGGATCCTTTAAATTATTTTTTCTTATTTTGAAAATCATTTTATCATTTCATTCTTAAAATAATGTATTAATGAGTAGTTTTCTTAAATTTTAATATTTTTGTGTTGGTGTTTGGACATATACACTTCATTTACAAAATTGTTTCATTTTATCAAATGCATGTTGTCAATCAGTAAATCTTTGTAATTGTCATTCTGCATGTTATTCAGCCAAACCTCACTGCACATAAATCAGTGGTACAGTTCACATCCTGAATGCAGAAGGCATTAAATATCATCGCAGTTTGACGCTTGTTACATGATGTGCAATAAATTTCACTTATTTTCTTTATTTGGCTGTGTAAAAAAATTACATTTACATTTCTAAAAAGACTTTGTTGACAGCGTGTACTGACCTGTAGTAGGAGGTGAACATGTAAGAGTTGAGGTCCATAGGCAGGCGACACACGGAGTTGGGAGGCCACATGGTACTTATCACTCCCCACTGATTCGTCTCACCATTCTCTCTGCACAGCACCGGACCGCCCTCGTCTCCCTGGCATACGGTCTGCAAGAAAAAACGAAGGGACAGATTAGTTGTTGTTACAAAAAAAGGGATCCCTCTAACAAAGCATGAATGGAGCTTTATGTAGATGGTGTACCACTGTATTCTGTACATGTTGTGTTAGCTAATTACACTACTGGACATTAAAATTGCTACACAAACAAGAAATGCAGATGATAAACGGGTATTCATTGGACAAATATATTGTACTACAACTGACATGTGATTACATTTTCACGCAATTTGGGTGCATAGGTCCTGAGAAATCAGTACCCAGAACAACCACCTCTGGCCGTAATAACTGCCTTGATACGCCTGGGCATTAAGTGAGAGCTTGGGTGGCGTGTACAGGTACAGCTGCCCATGCAGCTTCAACACGATACCACAGTTCATCAAGAGTAGTGACTGGTTTATTGTGATGAGCCAGTTGCTCAGCCACCATTGGGCAGACGTTTTCAGTTGGTGAGAGATCTGGAGAATGTGCTGGCCAGGGCAGCAGTCGAACATTTCCTGTATCCAGAAAGGCCCGTACAGGACCTGCAAACTGCGGTCGTGCATTATCGTGCTGAAATGTAGGGTTTCGCAGGTATCGAATGAAGGGTAGATCCACGGGTCATAACACATCTGAAATGTAACGTCCACTGTTCAAAGTGCCGTCAGTGCGAACAAGAGGTGACCGAGACGTGTAACCAATGGCACCCCATACCATCACGCCGGGTGATACGCCAGTATGGCGATGACGAATACACGCTTCTAATGTGTATTCATCGCGATGTCACCAAACACGGATGCGACCATCATGATGCTGTAAACAGAACTCGAATTCTTCCGAAAAAATGTTTTGCCATTCGTGCACCCAGGTTCGTCGTTGAGTACACCATCGCAGCGCTCCTCTCTGTGATGCAGCGTCAAGGATAACCGCAGCCATGGTCTCCGAGCTGATAGTCCATGCTCCTGCAAACGTCGTCGAACTGTTCGTGCAGATGGTTGTTGTCTTGCAAGCGTCCCCATCTGTTGACTCAAGGGTCGAGGCGTGGCTGCAGGATCCGTTACAGCCATGCGGATAAAGATGCCTGTCATCTCGACTGCTAGTGATACGAGGCCGTTGGAATCCTGCACGGCGTTCCGTATTACCCTCCAGAACCCAGCGATTCCAAAAAAATGGTTCAAATGGCTCTGAGCACTATGGGACGTAACATCTGAGGTCATCAGTCCCCTAGAACGTAGAACTACTTAAACCTAACTAACCTAAGGACATCACACACACCCATGTCCGAGGCAGGATTCGAACCTGCGACCGTAGCGGTCGCGCGGTTCCAGACTGAAGCGCCATGAATCGCTCGGCCACACCGGTCGGCCCACCGATTCCATATTCTGCTAACAGTCATTGGACCTCGACCAACGCGAGCAACAATGTCGCGATACGATAAACCGCAATCACGGTAGGCTACCTTTATCACAGTCGGAAACGTGATGGTACGCATTTCTCCTCCTTACACGAGGCATCACAACAACGTTTCAGCAGGCAACGCCGGTCAACTGCTGTTTGTGTATGAGAAATCGGTTGGAAACTTTCCTCACGTCAGCACGTTCTAGGTGTCGCCACCGGCGCCAACCTTGTGTGAATGCTCTGAAAAGCTGATCATTTGCATATCACAGCATCTTCTTCCTGTTGGTTAAATTTCGTGTCTGTAGCACGTCATATTCGTAGTGTAGCAATTTTAATGGCGAGTAGTGTAGTTTGTCAGTTAGACCCCCTGCATAGCCCAGTGGTTATCAAAAGGCTCTCAACTGGATCATTCTCTGTGAACATGTCTTTCAAGATGAACTTTAAAACGCTCACTTTACCACCTACACTTGGCGGGCTCGGACTTCCTAGTCTGCAGCATTTCTTCTCAGTCATATGCATAAGCAATTACCTTGTCGAACCGCAAAGCCAGACTTCACTGACAAGTATTACTGTCGTACCGATGGCACACAGATGAATCTGTTAAGAAATTTTGGACTTAGCTACATGCAAGCTAATCCATAGGCGCCGAGTCAATTGTTCACAATAAATATTTAGATGGTGCCAACCGCGTGCAATTCCATTGAGATCAAGGACCCGCAGGCTGAACAGAATATGCTATGGTGCAATATACAGGGTGATTCAAAAAGAATACCACAACTTTAGGAATTTAAAACGCTGCAACGACAAAAGGCAGAGCTAAGCACTATCTGTCGGCGAATTAAGGGAGCTATAAAGTTTCATTTAGTTGTACATTTGTTCGCTTGAGGCGCTGTTGACTAGGCGTCAGCGTCAGTTGATGCTAAGATGGCGACCGCTCAACAGAAAGCTTTTTGTGTTATTGAGTACGGCAGAAGTGAATCGACGACAGTTGTTCAGCGTGTTAAGGATATGGTGTTTCGGCCACCTCTCCCAGCCACCATTGATGATTTGAAACGAGAAATAACAGCAGCTATCCAAACTGTTACGCCTGATATGCTACAGAGAGTGTGGAACGAGTTGGAGTATCGGGTTCATATTGCTCGTGTGTCTGGAGGGGGCCATATTGAACATCTCTGAACTTGTTTTTGAGTGAAAAAAAACCTTTTTAAATACTCTTTGTAATGATGTATAACAGAAGGTTATATTATGTTTCTTTCATTAAATACACATTTTTAAAGTTGTGGTATTCTTTTTGAATCACCCTGTATTATATACACTGAAGCGGCAAAGAAACTGGTATAGGCATGCGTATTCAAATAGAGAGATACGCAAACAGGCATAATACGGCACAGTGATCGACAACGCCTATATATAAGTCAACAAATGTCTGGCACAGTTGTTAGATCAGTTAGTGCTGTTACAACGGCGAATAATCAAGAATTAAGTGAGTTTGAAAGTGGTGTTATAGTCGGCGCACAAGCGATGGGACACAGCATTTCCGAGGTAGCGATGAAGTTGGGATTTTCCCGTTCGACCGTTTCACGAGTGCTCCGCGAATATCAGGAATCCGGCAAAACATCAAATCTCAGACATCGCTGCAGCAGGAAAATGATTCTGCAACAACGGGACCAATGACGACTGAAAACAATCGTTCAGCGTGACAGATGTGCAACCGTTCCGTAGATTGCCACAGATTTGAATGCTGCTCCATCAACAAGTGTCATCGTGTGAACCATTCAACGAAACATCATTGATGTGGATTTGCAGAGCTGAAAGCCCACTCGTGTGCCCTTGATGACTGCTCGACCCTAAGCGTTATGCCTCGCCCGGGCCTGTCAACACCGACATTGGACTGTTGATGACTGGAAACATGACTGGAAACGGACGAGTCTCGTTTCAAATTGTATCGAGCGAATGGACGTGTACGTGTATGGAGACAATCTCATGAAGCCTTGGACCCTGCTTGTTAGCAGTGGACTGTCAAAGCTGTTGAAGGCTCTGTAATGGTGTGGAGCGTGTGCAGCTGGAGTGATATGGGACCCCTGATTCGTCTAGATACGATTCTGACAGGTGACACATACACAAGCATACTGTCTGATCACCTGCATCCATTCATGTCCATTGTGCGTTCCGACGGACTTGGGCAATTCCAGCAGGACAATGTGACACTCACACGTCCAGAATTGCTACATAGTGGCTCCAGGAACACTCTTCTGAGTTTAAACACTTCCGCTGGCCACCAAACTCGCCAAACATGAACATTATTGAGCATATCTAGGATGTCTAGCAACGTGCTGTTCAGAAGAGATCTCCACCCTCTCGTACTCTTACGGATTCATGAACAGCTCTGCAGGATTCATGGTGTTAGTTGCTTCCAGCACTACTTCAGACATTAGTCGAGTCCATGCCACGTCGTGATGCGGCACTTTTGCATGCTTGTGGGGGCCCTACACGGTATTAGGCAGGTGTACCAGTTTCTTTGGCTCTTCAGAGTATATAGTCAATCTTTACCGATGTGGATACCGAATTTGTGGGATCTCCTCGTCAGTGACAAGATCTAGACCAGAGACAGACTATGTAAGATTCACTTCAGTGTGACGGCAGCATGTGAGTTTTGTGGAAGATGTGATTTTCTGATGCATAGACATGCATTCAGTTGTGTGATAGGACATATCTCACACGGAAACTTGCTCTCCTTCAGTGGACAATCAGAAGCCATATAACCAGCCAAGAACTGCTTCGGCCAAACTCCAATTTCCACCAGCGAAAAATAGTGCTATATCGATGATTCGATATATAGCAACATATGTGATAGGAAACAGACAAGGGAATATTGATGACTGAATTTTGGGACATTGCAGAGGGACCAAACCACAAGAAGATCTTTGGGAATACTATCTGAATACTCATACCAAATGCACCCAACATACCTGATAATTGCAGAATACCTACTTTGTAATATGACTTACCAATGCTCTCTTCCTGGGGTAACTCTGAGGGATGCATACCCCTAAACTTTTCTATCCTCAATGTAACTTCTTTATGAAGTTTGGGTACTTAGAAGTTTTCCACTCTTCAGACAAATCTCTACAGTTTTTTTACTGTTAAAAAATAAAAATAGTGTTTGCCTTGATGCTGAAACATACTAGTCTCTTCTATCGTTGTTTTATGTCTTTATTAAAGGGAAGAACAGAATTCTGCCTCTGTGAGATTTACTGTTTTTTTTACTGTTAAAAAATAAAAATAGTGTTTGCCTTGATGCTGAAACATACTAGTCTCTTCTATCGTTGTTTTATGTCTTTATTAAAGGGAAGAACAGAATTCTGCCTCTGTGAGATTTCTGCATTTTAGAAGGAAGGCAACAAACAAAGACGGCCCGTGTCATAGTGGTCACTTCCCTCCAGACTTGGCCAGTGAAGTCACACTGTGCCTTGGAGGACCAGGTGTTTACGAGCTCACACGAGGTGCCAGGAAGTCAGCTCTATAGCTTGTGCTTCCACTTTGTCAGTGGTTTCCTGCACTGCATGGGGCCAGCTGCTCGTCATGTCAAGGGTTAAAGAACTGAATAAAGAAAATACCGCTAGCTTAGCAGCGGCAGCCATTTTGAGAGGTCGCCATTTTGGACCCAAGCAGCTGTAGCAATGCTGTCACCAGAACCAGTCGCAGCTGCTGTGTAAGAGCTAGCTTTTGACGCCTTTCGGATTTATCGGCTATTTTCCTTTGAATGCTGTCAAAAGTAATATAGATGTGGTAATCTGAAATAGAAAGCTGTTAAAACTACCGTGGTACGCTACATTGCCAGTCCTCTAGACTCCATGAAACTTGGAATCAAGGTAGCGAACATACCTTCAGTTGCACACATCTTAAGGAGCTTTTGCGTTTGCACAACTGGCTTGATGTAATTTCCTTAAGTGTCAAATACATATGGATTTGATATACATTGTGCACAGTTCATGGCATGCACAGCTAACCCATACCACTCAACTGCAAGTTTACATCAGTGCCACTGGGTGTTAGCACACTGCAGCAGACTTTTATCCCCATTCACTTGGCATAAATCTCCCTAGATCGTCGCACACTCCTTAGACATGCCAATTCACTCACTATGTAATGAAATAAGATTGTACAACAGTATATGTTATAGTTATACTGGTAGAAAACCTATTTTTTTTTTTGTTTCTGAAGAGGTATGGTATGTCAAGTTTTGATTTTATCGTATAGTAATCTATTTGTATTCCTAGTTTAGTAGCTTTCTTTTACCTGTAATCAACTGACCAAGTTGGTAGTATTACTGCTTGAATTTAATCATTTCCACAAACGGGAGTTTGTTTTTGAAACTGGATGTTTACATTGCGGGAATCGGCTTTCGTGTACATTGACAACATAAACTCTGTTGAATCTATCGTTACGTGATAACAGAAAAGTAAATTACCAGGCAAAGTTAGCCGCAAAGGAACTAGGGCATCCCAGATCAGATCCATTGACTGAAAAAGTGACGAAATTAAATAAGCGTGACTAAAAGCGAACATTTACCAAATAAGTGTACAATAAGCTTAACTTATTGTGTGGATGCAACGTAAGAATGTCTTTTTTTAGTGTGGAACTTAATTCGTGGACTAATACAGGTGTTAGGGATCTAGTAAATTTGTCCCAAAAAATAAAAACGCATGAAAACTTCCACTCAGGGAACTTCATTATGTACAAAACATTAAAATTCCATAAAAACAGTCCTTTCTTTCGTCAGACAATTTATTCATATTATTACTATTATTATTATATTATTATTGTTATTATTATTATTACAGTATTACTGTTATTGTCAGTGGCTGCAGTTGCATACATTTCTTCATAATCGTAACTGTTCTACAGCAACTGCTATTTCACACTCTCAAATTTATCTGAATCTTAAAATTTGCGAACACCCAAAATGTATTCTCACGACCCGTCACTGCACAGAACTGTTAAGTTATCATTTGCAAGGGAGAGAACGGGTCTATATGTGCATATGATACCCTATTGAATAAAGTAAACCATTAACTACGGTTTTCAATTGTTCCCTGGTTTATACCGGAAATAAAAATTGAATAAAATGACGAGTTTCTTAAGTCCATCACTGAAATCATGACAGTTTATTTTCCTCATAATACGAGTGAAGCTTCCTGGTACATATATCTGTGATACGTAATACACACTCTAAATGTAACATTATTATATATGATACCCATTCAGTTTGTTTGAAGGAGATATTTGGAAATTGCAGACTATATTGAAACACAAACGCATACTTCTGTTTACATATTAACATCTTTAATATATCTGTTTGTTTTGCAGATTATAACTCTTTATAAATTTATGTAAAATAACTAGCCAAAAAATAAAGGAAATAAATCATCCGTCTGATGCCTCCCTCTTAAAATAACACATTAGTCATGCCAAATATCACATTTCTCACGGCCATATTTTGCAGTGGCGTCCATCTCTGAATGGCGGTTACATTTCCTTAAAAGAATATACACTCTTTCGTCAAAAATACACATACAATTACCTCTATGACAGTGTGACAAAACGGAATACTATGAGAGCGTTTCTTGGCTGCTTTACATGCAGCTCCCTTCAATACCTGAAGCGACAAATACGGATGCAATAAATTCTGTTCCAAAATGTGTTTTTTATCGACACGGAAAACGTTTTGTGTCATTTGAATCATGTTTAAAGCTGCTTCCCATACACAGCATAGGCTGTCGTCGTAGTGTAAGTCTCAGTTCAGTTAATCTATCAACTTTTTTCTCATTCAGACTGTTCACTACCTGAAAGTGATACACAGTACACATCACAGAACATGTATCTCTGCTTAATTTGTTTTCAGTTCTCCCAGGCAGATATTTCAGAAACTAGATAATTCAGAAATTGTTCTTCCTCATGTGAAATCTTATCTACGTCGCTTATCTCTAAATTTACACTTGCAACCATCGTTGTTGCTTTGTGACTCATCACAAGCAGACCTGTAGTCGATGAGGAATTAAGTACGTGCTGTCTGGTAATTGACATGCGACCAGGACGAATATACTCTGGCG
Organism: Schistocerca nitens; assembly: GCF_023898315.1. Taxonomy (NCBI): domain Eukaryota; kingdom Metazoa; phylum Arthropoda; class Insecta; order Orthoptera; family Acrididae; genus Schistocerca; species Schistocerca nitens. The sequence continues at coordinate 65,472,709 of NC_064623.1, read as the reverse complement.
CAGCAATAAGCAAAACTGAAGGTGAAACTTCCTGGCAGATTAAAACTGTGTGCCAGACCGAGACTCGAACTCGGGACTTTTGTCTTTTGCGGGCAAGTGCTCCGAGCTACCCTAGCACGACTCACGCCCCGTCTTCACAGCTTTACTTCTGCCAGTACCTCGTCTCCTGTGGCTAAGCCATGTCTCCACAATATCCTTTCTTTCAGGGGTGCTAGTTCTGCAAGGTTCGCAGGAGAGCTTCTGTTAAATTTGGAAGGTAGGAGACGAGGTAAATGGCAGAAGTAAAGCTGTGAAGACGGGGCGTGAGTCGTGCTAGGGTAGCTCAGTTGGTAGAGCACTTGCCCGCGAAAGGCAAAGGTCCCGAGTTCGAGTCTCGGTCCGGCACACAGTTTTAATCTGCCAGGAAGTTTCATATCAGCACACACTCCGCTGCAGAGTGAAAATCTCATTCTGAAAACTGAAGGTATCTGGACCAGTGATTATTTTCCATTGCATCTTGTGAAAGCTTGCTCAATGAAACGAGTGGAAACTTTTTTCATTCGAAAGTTAATTCTGGTTTTTAATTGCTGTGGTTGTTAGAAGTATTACTGTTTTCCATGTACCTATTTTCCTGATTTTTGAAGAGCATAATAACAATCGTAGGGAACACCATAGCATCATCGTGTATGTCTACAACAGGTTTACACATTGCAGTTTTCCTGTTCATCCAGGTAGTTAATTTATGCCAGCGAACAGTTATGGCTATAAAATATGCAGTTGATGCAGCAGAACCTTAATTGCGGAAAGGTGTTGTTCTACTGCATGCTTAATTGCTGCCGGAAAACTACAATTATGTAGTGGTTAAATAGGACCAACTTTCATTTTATTATAACACCCCGGTCTTACTACATTTTCTCGTAGGTTACAAGCAATCTCCAATTCTTTTGCTTTGATAAAATCATACAGCTCTGCAACAGGCTCATTCGGGACCTCTGGAAGTGGGAAATTATTGTTTTCAACAACTTTTTTGGGAACATAACAGTTGGAAATTGTTAAATGGATTCGCAGATTCTTCAGAATAAGAGCTACATCAAGCATGAAATACAGTTTCTTAACAGCATACATGTGATTTTGTGATTTGTCTCAAATTGGACAGATGTGAAATGAAGCTAATAAATGAAAATAGATATGAAAATATATTATGACATGCAATTTAAAGTTCATACATAACTGTGTTACAAATTAAGTCAACTTAAGGAGACTGTCCCCCCATGAACCATGGACCTTGCCGTTGGTGGGGAGGCTTGCGTGCCTCAGCAATACAGATGGCCGTACCGTAGGTGCAACCACAACGGACGGGTATCTGTTGAGAGACCAGACAAACGTGTGGTTCCTGAAGAGGGGCAGCAGCCTTTTCAGTAGTTGCAAGGGCAACAGTTTGGATGATTGGCTGATCTGGCCTTGTAACACTAACCAAAATGGCCTTGCTCTGCTGGTACTGCGAACGGCTGAAAGCAAGGGGAAACTATGGCCGTAATTTTTCCCGAGGGCATGCAGCTTTACTGTATGATTAAATGATGATGGCGTCCTCTTGGGTAAAATATTCCGGAGGTAAAATAGTCCCCCATTCGGATATCTGGGCGGGAACTACAAGAGAGGAAGTCGTTATCAGGAGAAAGAAAACTGGCGTTCTACGCATCGGAGCGTGGAATGTCAGATCCCTTAATTGGGCAGGTAGGTTGGAAAATTTAAAAAGGGAAATGGATAGGTTAAAGTTAGATATAGTGAGAATTAGTGAAGTTCGGTGGCAGCAGGAACAATATTTCTCATCAGGTGACTACAGGGTTATAAACAAAAAATCAAATAGGGGTAATGCAGGAGTAGGTTTAATAATGAATAGGAAAATAGGAATGCGGGTAAACTACTACAAACAGCATAGTTCAAATGGTTCAAATGGCTCTGAGCACTATGGAACTTAACATCTGAGGTCATCAGTCCCCTAGAACTTAGAACTAATTAAACCTAACTAACCTAAGGACATCACACACATCCATGCCCGAGGCAGGATTCGAACCTGCGACCGTAGCAGTCGCGCAGTTCCGGACTCAGTGCCTAGAACCGCTAGACCACCGCGGCCGGCCAACGAGACTGTTGTTTTAAGTGAAATAAACAGGAAGGAAAAACGAAGGAAAAACTCTTTATTATGAACAAGTATCGAACTCATGAACTTTGTATCTGAAGTCCAGCATGCTACCACTTACGCTATCAATTGTAACCCGCAGTGGGGCGTGGAAAGAGTTTAAATAATAGAATATGTAAGTTCATAGTTAAGTACTCTACAATGACACAAATACTCATGTATAAGTGTTTCACATAGTCTAACAGACTGGTATGGAAATGTATCATTCCTTCCAATTCCATGCAGCCATTATTTTGCACCTTTCCACAATCCTTTCACCTTGCAGAATTCGAAAAAAACTTGCTACCACCTTCTGCCTTGGAATAGCAGTTTTGTGCACAACACTGCGGCATTCTTCACCACAGAAAAGTTGACACGCATTATTAGGCTCTTAACTTAAATTTTATCCGAAAACATCTATTAAATATGCGTAACTAGAAACTTGCGGTCTCGTACACCTCATAATGTTTTTATCACGTAAGTCCACATTATCTGACAAAAATTAAGTGAATAATCAACTATTTCATATTATAAGTAGATACAATACCATTCAGCGTTTATAAATGAACACAAAACGTAATGAGTATGTGTAGTCGTTCTTGTGATGACTGTTAATATTGTTACACCCACTATAGTCATGAGTATAAATGAAAGATAGCAGAAAATCTAAAGGAACTGAATCTATTAATTCACAGTCGACGCAATTCTTCCCACTTGGTTTTAGTCCAGGCATTCCTCGTTTCAAAGTATTGTTCTTAGGTGTTTTCTTGCTCTAATAGGCTCTGAACATTCCCGCTTGAAATTGCCATTGGCGTAAAAGTATTGTGCTTGCTGTTGTACCAGAGGCAATGGGCTCTTCTTCCAATAGAGTATTTTCATCACTAAGAACTCTTTCTGTTTGGTGATGACCATCAGCTATCAGAGAAATACAATCAGCAACATAATCATCAAAAATATCGTCGTCGTTCCCAATTTTCTCTTCACGTGTATCCTGTAATTGCTCTTGCATCCAAGCTTCAAAAATTTGGATCATCTGCAGATATCTTATCCGTCTTACAAAGTAACAACATGCTATAGTTAATAAATGACTTCGCACATCTAATAAAATGCCGCAAATTGAGAAAATCCGAAAAAGCAGTTGAAAGCAAAATATTAGAAACATGTGATGTGTTGGACTTACATAATTATTACATATAATGCAAAATATGCAGTCAGACACCCAATTTCGCACTCACTTCCAAATCACTAGCGTGACAAAGAGAAGTCGGTTGTCGAATGTTGCTTTACATGTGGCAAGTATTAACGTGAAGATACTGAAAAGGGGAGACCGTGGTTTTTTGCATTGCTACCACATTCATTTGTTGTGGCCACATGTAGTAAGCGTTGCTTCAAGCAGTGGAGAATGGCAAAACAGGCACGCCAGCGACTGAGGCGTAGCAAAGTAGGCAGGCACAGATAGCCTTGCTGACAGCAGCAGTCTAACAACAGACTGACACGAGGACGCACACAGACCGAGCGCCGAGCGAAGCCTGGAGAGTGCTGAGTTAAGGGAAGTGAGGCCAGCACGCTAAGTTACGCTGCAATATACTGTGGGAGTGATAACAAAAAGCTACTACCGAGGGTAAAAAACGTCCTCCTGCCGGATATAAATAGTGGAGCGCAGGCAGCAACAGACAGAAGCCATTAGGAAGCAGTTCGGATCTGAGGACGCACGTGGTCCGTGTCTGAATGTTCAATCTTCGTAGGTGACGATTCCGGAAGTCTGTTCCAGCTCGCAGGAGTCATCCGTTCGCCGCCAGATGTCTACTTCAGCTCTGGGGGTCGGCCCGAGTCCGGTCGACACCATGGCTAACTACAGCGAGAGCAGGACCGGCCGCAGCGAGGTCTCGGTCACAGGCGCCGCCGGGGACTGACGCCCGGACCTCACGGCAACCCGGCCCCACGGCGCGTGGTCCATCCATGACGGGAGCTCGCGGACATCGCGACTGACGGCTTCCCAGCCGCCGGTGCAGAAGGCGTCGGCAGCTGACCACAGGGCGACGCAGTTCCGTGGGCGTGCCGTACTGGGGCGCCGAGCGGCGACGAGTTGATCTCAACCACAGGGCAGCCTGGCTTCAGCGGAAGTACTGGAGGCCTGAGGCTCCTGAGTGCGATCAGCGACGCGCGTTGTGCGCATTGACGGAGAATCTACACAGCAGCAGCCAGGCAGAGGGATCCGCAGGGCTGGGCAGCGACGACGAGGGAGAAATTGTAAAGAAAGTTCAATAAACAATTGTAAAACTCCACGCCGTCTCAGTCTTTACCGCAGCCACTGTGTTTGCTGCTAACAAGTGGTGCAGAAGGCGTAACAACTGTTTAAAATGAACAATGGGTCTGAGAGACTGATGTTTCGGGTTATGGTTAACATAAAATGAGTCAATATTTATATTTTCACTCATCCCTATACCCTAAGTTAATCCCTAGTTATATTACTTCTCCCACTTAGTCTGATGTACTACCTGGGTCCAAAATCGCTGCCTTGTACCACAAGACATTCTACTGCCCAATGGCAGCACTCAGTTGTCGGCAGTCCACAGATAAAAGCACGTCACTACTTTTTTTGTTCAGGGCTTTATTAGTGGCGTCCACCACTCCCTGCCAGCCCATAATAGCTGGCTTCAGATGGGCATGAGTAGGGTCAGTCCAGTTGGGTTTGCCAGGGACCACTCGATGGCTCACTAGACTATAGGGCCAACGCCATCCGTCACCTTCAGATGCTTATATGTGCGCTGTCTCCACATAACAATGACTTGGGTAAAAATAAGAAGAAATACAAATGATTGTCATAGAAATGTATGTCTCTTTTTTATAATAGTTAACATCCAATTTTTTCATTACCTAGTGAGAAAGACGTTGTCGCAGTCCACTGAGCACTTAGTTTTACACGAAGGGTAGTAGAAGTGACCCAAAAAACTACTGTCCAATATCCTTGACATCGATTTTTTGTAGAGTTTTAGAATGTATTCTCAGCTCAAACAGAATGAGGTATCTCGAACGGAATGACCTTCTCCATGCCAGCCAGCATGGATTCTAGAAACATCGATCATGTGAAACCCAGTTTGCACTTTTCTCCCATGACATACTGGAAGCTTTGGATCAAGGCAGTCTGGTCGATGCAGTTTTTCTTGATTTCCGGGAAGAGTTTGACTTAGTACCAGATCTGCGCTTATTGTGAGGCCACCGCCAGCGGCTGCTGCCCTCTTGCATCACTCCCCTACACTATGTGGACCTGGTCCGCTATGACATCGTATGAGACAGACTATCAGACTATGTACCGGCACTGCAATCCAAAGTTGACCAACAACAGAACATGAGCACGATAAGTCGATCAACTTCCTAGACCTCACTATATATATATATATATATATATATATATATATATATATATATATATATATATATATATATATATATATATATAATGCAAATCAATCTGAAATGTAAAGAAAACTATGACCTCTGATAAGGTTATAAATGCAAATTATTGTCATCCAGAAACACTCACACATGCTTATTTTCACGCAATCATTAACAGATTACATAAGTTACCGTTACAACAAACAGTTTTACAGAAAACTTGAAATCCTCAAATAAATAGCACAACAAATCAATTTTAATCCTGACGTAGTCAGTCAAATATACAGGGTGTCCCATTTATCTTAACCACCCTAAATAACTGTTTGTCCAGATACAAATTACGAAATGTTTCAAGCAAATGTTCTTTAGCCGTCAGGATGATATCAAATGGTTCAAATGGCTCTGAGCACTATGGGACTTAACTGCTGAGGTCATCAGTCCCCTAAAACTTAGAACTACTTAAACCTAACTAACCTAAGGACATCACACACATCCATGCCCGAAGCAGGATTCGAACCTGCGACCGTAACGGTCGCGCGGTTCCAGACTGTAGCGCCCAGAACCGCTCGGCCACTCCGGCCGGCACTCGAAGCCGGTATCTCCTGCTTACATGACAGACGCTCTATCCATCTGAGCCACCGAGGGCACATAGGATAGTGCGCCTGCAGGGACTTATCCCTTGCACGCTCCCCGTGATACCCACAATCCCAACATGTCCACACCACTAGGCAGATGTGGAGTGAATGGTGAGCAGTATGGGGAGGAGACAATAATTAATTTTAGGGGATACCCATATGCAGTTTTGGGGTGGGTGCTATTTATAGAGTTCTTCTGTTGTAGCAAGGGGGATGATACCTCGACACAAACATAGTAAGAACACCACAACATCAAAAATTGTAAGTAACATGCTAATTAACACGATACAAAATGAATATCTGTCAGAAATGCATAAAAACAGAAATGTGAAATAACGTTTTGTTTTTTGCCGATGACAAGCTGTAGAGTGTGTAGTAGACCAAAAGCGACTAGCATTAACATCCAGTAGCTTCAAGTCAAGTACCGGTATGTAAACAAATGTGTACATCCATTCTATTTCCAAATGTACTACAAAACTAGACCATTGAGACATATCGTAAATAAATACCACTGAATGCCTCAACTCCTCGATATATGTTTCAACTCTGAACTGTCTGCAAACCAAAGTAAAATATTTGAGAATAATTGCTCATTTTACAAATTTAAATATTTTCTATTAAAGGCTTCTTTAAAGCTTGACATTTAACAACGATTTTGAATAAACAAATTAATCCACTGCATATAGCACAAACAATGTAGAAATATATCTGGTTTGAAACAAAACTACAAAGGTGACTTTCATATAGCAGAATTCCTCTCCAATTTTTTTAGGGAGCACATATATAAAAACAGCAACATTCGTAGATGATTATTTCTACAGCAAAACAGATGTTTTCTTTGTAGCTCTTCAAAAAATTAGACAATACAACTATACAATTTCAAAAAACAATATTTTACTTAAAACTCAACAAAGTATGTTTGGCATATAAAATAATACCAAGCTATAATCACAACCTTAAACAACATATCATCTGCAGCACAACAGATGTAAAGCTGAAATCATGTAGATAAATCGAGAAATCCGGTCTTTGTATTCCAAAAACCAAACATCGAACAGTGAACTTTCCAGATTGCACAGAGAACTAGAAAATCATGTAAGTATCCACCAAATCTTGATTATATAATGCCCATGGTTAGAACGCACACACATGCCATAATATAAAGAAAACAAAATAAAAAGAAGACAATCCAATAAAAGAAACTCACGAATACCATAAATCGCACAAATAGCCATCAATCACAACATCAATACACAAACATACCTTTTACAAAAGAGTGATTAATCTAACAGACAAAAATTTATTTGAACAAGAAAAGTGGCCTTCCTGAAAAGGATCCCAAACATAACATATGCTCAGTGGCTTCACACAGTACGAAACGGAATTCCATAACAGAAACTGAACATGTCATAAAGCAACATGAAAGACTTAACACACCTGACTTCATGGAAACCTAACAAGAGAACTAGTTTCTGAGGAAATAGAACACATACTCAAGGAACAATACCACTGTAAAGGAAAACACAAAGAAAAGTAAAAATCTACAAAAAGCTACAGAAAAAAATCAATGCAAGAAAATCGCATTATCACAAAATCTGACAAGGGTAATCCTACTGTATTGAAAAAAGAAAATGAATATACTGACAAAACATTTGGATCGTTCGAAAACAACAGCATCACAGAATTAAGAAAAGATCCAACAAACTGATACCAAAGAAACTTACAGAAAACTCTAAAAAACATAGAAATAATTTTCACAGACATGCAGCTTAAAAGAGTGTCACAGGAAAATCCCAAGGCCCCCTTTTTAAAATCACTACCTAAACCAGATGTCCCTATATGTCCACTGATAAACTTTTCAAAAAACTCGAACATACTACTTAGCAAAACAGAGACACACACTGCTACAGTCAATATACAAACACAGTGAAAACAAAAGTCTAAAGAACTCAAATTACTTAACAGAAAAAATAAGTAATTAAAACATGCCGAACATAACAACATGAAGTTGATTTGAAGTAATTTCGATGTACAGATACATTGTAACAGAGGAAACTATCAGCATCATGGAAAAGTACCTCCAACTACAAGGAAATATACAATAACAAACATACAAGAAATATCAGACATACACAAGGTCATCACAGAGCAAAACTACTTGACACTCAGAAACAAATTTTACTCTCAACAATTACAATCTATGGGCATTACAAGTAGTGGTCTCCTAGCCGATCTTTTCATCAGTCAGACAGAAAATCGAGTCTTTGACAAAATAGTGTGGCCAAAGCAGTGCAAAATTAAATGTCAGTACTTAGCAAATAGTTAACATTTCCATGCATAAAGCTTATGTCTATATTTATATCGCCGAATGTTAATACTGTACAATCTTTGTTTAAATACAAAGAGGATTGGTGGCTCCATCAGTTCCACGGAGAAGTCTTCACTGTGATTCAGGGGGCAGTATACTGAAGCAGCTATAATTTCCTGTTTTGGCAGTGTTATGGCCAAAGGTTCAAATTTTGTCTCTATGCACAGTGCACTAACATTTATAATTTCTTAGTCAGGTACATTCCGTATTTAATACATCACGATGATATACACTACGATTTTTAACACTTTTTGTCAACCAATATTTGATTTGCATTCATAAAAATTAAACATACTGGCGTCTACCGTAACTTTAGCCCGCTCACGAGTGACACTTGGCATCTACCCAAAATGTATTTCAACATGTCTATGTGCCACCATTTTAAGGGAAGTGATAACAAAAACAAAACGAAAAAAGTATCCAATAAAAGAATTTGAATGCGCAGAAACTATCATCATAATCACATGAATGCCGTAGGAACGCATAGACGACAAACAAAAAACATTAAATTTTATATTGTAGAGAAAATATGAAGGCGCAGATTCCATGAACTTGCCGGTTCCTCCTCTTCAATAAGAGGTCCTCCCGATCTCAACGCATTCCTGCCGACAAGTTCGCTCCCATTCCTGAGGCATGGAACAAGTTCGTGGGAAGCTGTATCCACTGTTAGCACCCTGGTGAAAATATTGGGCTTGACGTGCAGTTACTTCCAAACAAAAGCAAAGTGCAAGGTTAGCCAGTTCATGGCAAAGAAACTTGACAGAATAAGGACTCAAGCGTTGGATAGCTGCAGGCATGGCATCAAAGTACATTTACTTGCAATGCCTTCCGAGGCAACCAGCCACTGGGAGAGTACGTCATTCTTCACGTCATGGAGCCATTTCTAAAATGAGGAAGGGACGTGACAACGTGCAGTGCTTCTTCTTTGTATCTCTTCGGCCTGTGAGAAAACTTCCACAGAAGTGGGAACAACGAACAAGATTCCCAGCTGCGTAAAAATAGCAACTGGAACTTACATTCAACCATCATCATGGAAAAGAGTGATAAGCCATAAAGCACCCTCACAATATACAAAGGAATGGCAAATGGGAACATAGTCATTTTCAGCATAAGTATCAGTTAGCGAAGAAGAAAGGAGGAAACAGTTGCCTTCCATAATGCCACGAAGTATGGCGTGGTTCATGCACGCCGACTACGTGGATGCGCCCAGGTTTGAGCACCCATATACATAATCTTGTGGGTGCACCACATCCACAAAATTTATAGTTTGATAAAACAGCATAAAATAAATATTTCTCACTTGCCTTAATCAAAAAGTAATGAACTATTAGAATACTGATATGGAAGTTAAAATTGCTGACATCTAAAACATAACTATTTATTTCAGATGGCTTTGTCAAACGCAACCAAGAAACAGCTCCTCATCCCTCCCCCATTTCTTGCCTTTCTCTGGCCAAGTCGAAGGGACTCCCCAGAATACGAGTCACTTTATGCTGTGAATGGAATCCTGTCTTTTTGGCTTGCTTTCATGCTTCCTTACAAGTGACAGGCCACAAATTGTCCACTCCATTCGTCAACAATTGTTTTAAAACGTCTGCTGGCTAATATTGAGCAATTATAAAGAAGAATCCGAGATACAAAGATGTCGATTGTTAAAGACTACCTCAATAGTTATTTTTTGTAAACATAAAGGCGACGTGATTTAAGATTTCGGTGACATTGTTTGCACGTAATCTGGATTGTTAGCGTTTTGTTTGTCGAGGCAATGGCTTTGAAGGATGTGATAGCTCCAATTGTAGACTGAAGGGGTCTTACAGCCTTAATAACTAATACAAAGAAGAGAGTCTACTCACAGGATGTGTGTAGCAAAAGTTCTTCACCAGACAAAAATTTCCGCAACTTTCAGATGGTGCACCATTACTGGACCCATGCGGAACGCTGAATACTGAGTATTGCTTCTACATTTGCTTTCTGATTTGAACAGTTTTCTAGCAGCCATGGATAACTTTGCCATACGTTTATCGTCATAATCACACACAGATATCGCTAACACCGACAATAGTGAAAAGCATGTTCACCAAAAACTAAGGAACCCGAGAATGTGTCTTCTGCCGGTTCCTGTAGTACATCAGCAAGAAACACCAAGAAATTGTCAGGCAGGGTGTCATGAAGGGTGGAAAAACACATTTCCTTGGATTTATTACAACAAAGAATTGGGCAAAGTGTTCTGCAGTGTGTGTAAAAACGCTTTTGATTCCAGTCGACAGTGCATACGGAGAGAGAAGAGCTCTGAAAGTTGATGGCCTTGGCGCACGTGCTTTGCGCATCCACGACGGCCAATCAGATCCTAAGCTTTTGTTTACGTTACCATGGCAACGCCGTTGTGTTGCTGTAGTGCTGGGCGACCACTGCTGGCTCGCTGCCTGTCCATGTCAAATATTGGCAACTGTGCTGCCAGCTGTCTAGAAGCTCCTCTCTCGACATACGAAGTATAGTGCTTCCGTCAGCAACTGCTACTTCTGCACACAGGGACTCATATATTGCATTTGTTCGAAATGGATTTTCCCAGTGGCGAAAGGCAATCGAACGTTTCAGAGTTCATGAAAACTGTGCACTTCACCTTTGTCCGTGTCTGCTCTGCCAACTACGGAACAAGGTACCGATGTGTCATCCCTTATCTCAACACACAAATTAGTAGACATGAAAAATGCAGGCAAGATGATTTTAAAGACAACATAGTTCCTCCGATTTTTATGTCAGTAAAGAATAGCAGTTCGTGGTCACATCTATGAAGCATAAAATATTCATCAGTTGCTGCTGCTTAGAGCAGAAGATGCTCCTGACTTGAAATTTTGACTGCAGCGAACTTCATAACAGTGGGTTTCTCACGATATGTAGAATGAAATTTTCTGGTTACCAGTGTTATACAGCGATTTACAGCAAAACATTGTGAAATCTATTAAGGAGGCACCAAAATTTTCTCTTATTGCAGATGAGACTTCGACATATCAGTGAAAGAACAACTATCCATGTGTTTCAGATAAGTCGACAAAAATCTTCAAGTTGAAGAAGGTTTTATGGGCTTCTATGAAGTAGTTTCACCAAGTTCTAGGAGATTGTTTGAAATCGTCAGTGATGTCATAAGACGTTTGTCCGTCGACATATAATACTGTCGTGGTCAGTGTTATGATGGCGCGAGCAATAACAGTGGACATTTAACATGATAACAGCCGCGCGGGATTAGCCGAGCGGTCTTAGGCGCTGCAGTCATGGACTGTGCGGCTGGTCCCGGCGGAGGTTCGAGTCCTCCCTCGGGCATGGGTGTTTGTGTTTGTCCTTAGGATAATTTAGGTTAAGTAGTGTGTAAGCTTAGGGACTGATGACCTTAGCAGTTAAGTCCCATAAGATTTCACACACGTTTGAACATTTTTTGAACATAATAACAAAGTAGGATGACTCAGTTGGAACCGAGAGCTATATTTTTCCATTGTTGAGTGCATAATTTAAATTTGGTAGTACAAGAAGGCCTCCAGGGTATTAGTTAAGTGCAAGACTTTCTCGTGATTCTTCGTGAATTAATATCATTTGTAAGAAATTCGCCAAAGAGGATAGCAGTTTTTCGATCGTCACAAGAAGACAACGAGGATGGTGTTGTGGAAAACGTTCACACACTGAATCTTCAGTTTGGAGTGAAGTGGTTCGAGATTGGAGGTGGCCTACCATAGTGTAGTGTGACACCAAACTATATGCAAGTTTGAAGGCGTGCTGTGTATTCAGATTGTGATCTAAGAAAAAGCACAGTTGACGCAGGTATGTATTCATAACTAAGGAAAGATGAGAACGTGTGAAAATAGGTGCTTGAGTTTATTTTGAATATGACACGTCCCTGGAATCCAATAATATATCTTTTCGAGGATATAGGGAGAAAACAGGAAAATGAAACAATGGAAACTTTTTAGCAACTATCAAAATTCTCGCAAAGTACAATCTGGTATTACGGGATCTAATAAATAAATCGAAATAGGTCTGTACGCAAAAATACGTTAGCCCTTAAATTCAGAATGCCCTACACTGTGCAACTGAAAAAGAAATTATTAATGACATTAAAACTGCGTCATTATTTTCTATTATTACACATGCAAATAGGACCTTACAAAAATAGCTCAGATGTTTAGATATGATACAGTGGAATGCCTTGTGACGTGAAGACAAATGAAAGATTTTTAAGTTTTCGTGAAATATAATATCAAAATGCATTAGAATTCGACAATACAAGTGTAGTAGATGAAAAGGGACTTTTTTAACTAAATACTGTGGTCAGGGTTATGTCGGTTGTGCCAATATGTCAGTCATACAAAAAGCTATCAGGACGAGGATTTAAGAAAGGCAAACGACTCCAAAATATGTGCAGTGTGCAGAGCACACTTTAATTCTAGCAGTTAACGATGCTACATGTGGAATTCAAGAAGTCAGCCCCTTTTACGACGCTATAGAAACGTTGTATCCTTTCGTCAGTCATAGAAATAAAAGATGGAATTTTTGGTATCTTCTTGCACCTCAAAAAAGCTTGGTTCAACACGTTCTTCTTCGAGAGATCGGTCTGTAAACGCCCTTCGTTATGCATATTTATATTGAGCTATTTAAGGCTAAGTAAAAAATAATATTGACATCTAAGTAAAGAGTACAAGCTGCTGTTTTGAAAAGCCATTTAGAGAAATGTGAAAGCAGTTTTCAGATAGTGCTGCAACCAAAGCTTTGCAATTTAGCATATCAAATTATGCAATCGAAAAATGCAGGGCTTGATAAAACGAGTTCTATCACATGCAGCTGATAATTTAACTTGTTACGACATATTTTTTAAGAAGCAATGTCATCGGTCACGTCTTTGGCAAAGATATGGAACTTTTTAATGGCTGCTTGGGCATCATTGTAGGCAACTAAAAGAGTAAATTTGAGGGTATGCATAATGTTAACCATTTCTTCAAAATTATTTTTCCAAAATTTACAAACTCTGCTTCCAACACAGAGATCCACAATGCAGTAGTAAGTCTTCAAAATTAATATGAGGATTTATCCATTAATTCTCAAACCAAAATGGATCTGAAAAAGAAACGGTCCCATTAAATTCCGTAATTGATTAACAAAACTTCTAGCAACAGAGAAATCAATATCTTGTAGCGTTCCAAATTAAGGCACAACATTTTACCTTCCAAACTTAACAGAAGCTCTTCTGCGAACCTTGCAGAACTAGCACTCCTGAAAGAAAGGATATTGCGGAGACATGGCTTCGCCACAGCTTAGGGTATGTTTCCAGAATGAGATTTTCACTCTGCAGCGGAGTGTGCGGTGATATGAAACTTCCTGGCAGATTAAAACTGTGCGCCGGGCCGAGACTCGAATTCGGGACCTTGGTACTGAGACGAGGTACTGGCAGAAGTAAAGCTGTGAGGACGGGGCGTGAGTAGTGCTTGGGTAGCTTAGTTGGTAGAGCATTTGCCCGCGAAAGGCAAAGGTCCTTAGTTCGAGTCTCGGCCCGGCACACAGTTTTAATCTGCCAGGAAGTTTCAGGGATCGCTATAGTTTTGCATTTCGTGCATATTACACATATGTTGCTGCGTATGAAATTTAGCTGAATACTAAATTTTTCTTTAGAACTGGGTGGAGACCTCTGTCTCTCACAAATCTCGAGAAAATTGATCTGATGTAGCACACTCATGTGTGATCGCGCGTGCCAGCGATAAAACCAGAATGAAGAATCAACATTCTTCGTTGAGATATCGAAATGAGATTTTAGCAAATGATAGCACACAAAGAGGAGAGTATTTTTCCAAATGGTCATTATGCAAAATTTCATTATGTGTTGCGTTATTCCACTTTTTTGATGAAATAATGTAATTTTAAGGGCCATCAATTGCTAGTGAAACGAGAAATGCTGTGGGTTATAGAACAGCATAAGCATTTGTGTACTGAGGATATGCTTTTTCATAAGCTATTGACAGCACTATTCCTCAGTTCCTCACTTAACAAACTTAATAAATCACAGTTTCAGAATTCTCTCACAGTTGCATCTGCACAACATATTACTAGGGTGACATTGTATAAGCTCTGCTGCGTTTTGGCAAAAGAAGCTAATTTTAGTATAGCAACAAGAGGGGATTTACTCAAAATTCGCTACTCATGACGGTCCTCTGAAAGTTACAAATGGTTACAAAGCCAGGCGAAAATAAATCGCTGCTTCTGATGCATTTTCAGCGAACTTATTATTAGATACTAACCAAACCAGAGGTGACAGAACATCCTTTTGAATAGTAACCATGCAAGTGCGGGTGTGGAGGGACTGTAAATAACATATACAAAAAATGTCAGTGTAGGCTTCAGTTGAGAACGGCACTTCCCATCCAGCACAATCGTTGCCCGCAACTCCAGCCACTACCAATCTTCCCAGGTGTGTCTTGACGATTGCGCATCTACTGGCCACATTCTGGGCAGACTCTACTTCCGCTTACACGCACCTGTGAGGCTAGACAATACAGTGTGTCCCTTGCGTTCTCGCAGCCACAAGAGGTTCCCACACTTGTCTCTGTCATATTCGGTTCCCCATCTTGAAAACACCCTCTGTTTTACTGACGCGTGCTGTAAGTCAGAACCATCCCTCTTTCCTAGTGGCATAACGGATTTTATGGGCAGCAGATTCTGTCAACCAATCCTGCTAAACCTGGCACAATAAAATTGCAATTATAAATTTTGTCACTGTTTTAGAAAAGCTTTCAAATCATTAAGCTATTTTAGTCTACACACAACATCAAAATACTTCCATTTTGATAACTAGTATTACTTGAAAGACAATGTTGTAATTGCTATTAATTAATTAAAACAGCTATAAAGATACATCTATAGCTTTTCTAATGCTTTACCTGCAAAAATACAGTTCAATTTTGTAACGCTCTGATAGAATGGAAAAGCTTGATATATAGACTGTCCATAAAAGAATGTCCTAGTCTGAATGCTGTATTATAAGAGTTTAATTCAGACTATTTACAACAAATTTTACATGAAACCCACTGTTTCTTATAAACGTTCGATATATGCACTTTTAGTTGTATAGAACACATCCAATCTACACTGAAGCGCCAAAGAAACTGGTATAGGCATGTGTATTCAAATACAGAGATAGGTAAACAGGCGCTGCGGTCGGCAACGCCTATATAAGACAACAAGTGTCTGGCGCAGTTGCTACATCTGTGACTGATGCTAAAATTGCAAGTTATCAAGATCTATGTGTGGGACACTGCGATGAAGTGGGGATTTTCCTGTACGACCATTTCACGAGTGTACCACATCAGGAATCAAGTAATACATCAAATCAATGACATCGCTGCGGTTGGAAAAAGATCCTGCAAGAATGGGACCAACGACAGCTCAAGAGAATCGTTCAACGTGACAGAAGTGCAATCCTTCCGCAAATTGCTGCAGATTTCAATGCTGGGCCATCAAAAAGTGTCAACGTGCAAAACATTCAACTAAACATCATCGACATGGGCTTTTGGAGGCGAAGGCTCACTGATGTACCCTTGATGACTGCACGACACAAAGGTTTATGCATCGCCTGAGCCCATCAACAATAACATTGGACTGTTGATGGCTGGAAACATATTGCCTGGTCAGACGAGTCTCGTTTCAAGCTGTATCGAACCAATGGATGTGTACAGGTACGGAGACTACCTAATGAATCCATGGATACTGCATGTCAGCAGGGGACTTTTCTAGCTGGTGGAGGCTCAGTAAGGTGTGGGGCGTGTGCAATTGGAGTGATATGGGACCCTGGTACGTCTAGACACGACTCTGACGGCATCCCGTCTGATCACCTGCATGCATTCATGTCCATTGCGCATTCCGACGGACTTGGGCAGCTCCAGCAGGACAATACGACGCCCCTTATGTCCAAAATTGCTGCAGAGTGTCTCCAGGAACACTCTTCTGAGTTTAAACGCTTCCGCTGGCCACCAAACCCCCCAGACATGGACATTATTGAGCATATCTGGGGTGCCTTGAAACGTGTTGTTCAGAAGAGATCTCCACCCCTCTTACTCTTACGGATTTATGGGCATCCCTGCAGGATTCAGACTGTCAATTCCCTCCAGCACTACTTCAGACTTTAGTAGAGACCAAGTCACGTTGTGTTGCGTCACTTCTGCGTTCTCATGGGGGCCCTACTCGATATTAGACAGATGTACCAGTTTCTTTGGCTCTTCAGTGTAGAATCCAATTCTTTCCAAACTTTAGTTAAGAACTCCTGAATAATGGAAGCAACAGCCTCTTCAGTTCTGTGTGTTAACTCTAGCAGCTAATTAGGGTGAAGGCGGAACTAGGCACAGTCTCCTATAAATACCCAAAGAAAGAAAATGCATGGCGTGAGGTCAGATGAACGTGGAGGCAGTGGGAAAGAGCTGTGACATATTGACCATTACAACCAATCCAAACTGTCATCAAACAAAGATTTCTGGTCGACCCTCTAATTGGGGAAAGAGCCATTCATGCAATATTTCCAGATAAGTCACCCCTGTTACTGTAGCTGCAGCAAAAGATGCCCCATGCTCTTGACAGTGGAACGCAGTGCTGAAAACGTTAAACTGTGGGTAAGTTCTTTCATATTGTACAGGCTCATGACGATGTTCTGAGCCTGCTTACAAACATTATGGGTATTTACGTTACCACTTAGGCGAAAAGTCGCCTCATCATTGAAACAGCAACAATCAGGAAAGTCCTCTTCCAGCTGCAACACTTCACCTGCAAATTTATAATATACGTGATTGTCATCTGGCTCTAACTCATATGGAAGAATGTGCAAAGGTTTCCTTAAAACCTCCACTCCGTCGTTTTTGGTAACTCAGGTTTGAGACTTGCTGTCCTGAACACACTTCTCAGGCCTACACAGGTAAGATGCTCTGATAAGAATCCGTGCAGGATACGGTGGCCAGTGCACAGTGATCAGCTTTCGTCCAAAGCGCTGGGCGAGTTCACTCGTTCGTCTGGAAGGGGAGGTCGACATTATTCGGCACCTTTCAGCCCGTCGGCGATGACAGAATCGAGGTCCTGCAATCTTTCTCAAACGATTTTACAGTAACTATTCGGTAAAAAAATTCATTTTTGCCTTATTTTTAGCCTTATATGTCAGCTTCATGATAATGTGGCCATCATTTCGTTAATGGTCATAGTTATTGTGATATTGCCGTCTAAATAAGACACTGCGAGAAATTTCAGAAAGTTTACAATGAAAATTAGGGGTCGCTATTATTTTGTGTTTGGAGCATATTACATATTACGAGGGTTATTCCAAAAGAAATGCACACTATTTTTTTAAAAAATCCATCTTTTATTCTACATGTTTGAAAGTTTTAGTGTGTAGATACTTCCTTTAGGAACAATATTTTCATTTCTCCACACAATTTCCCTCCCTCTCAACTGCCTTACGCCATCTTCGAACCAGCGCCTGTATACCCGCACGGTAAAATTCTGGACCAACCTGTTGGAGCCACTGTTTGGCAGCGTGCACAAGGGAGTCATCATCTTCAAACCTTGTTCCACGAAGAGTCTTTCAGTTTCCCAAAGAGATGATAGTCACATGGAGCCAGGTCAGGACTGTAAGGCGGATGTTTCAGTGTTGTTCATCCGAGTTTTGCAATAGCTTACATGGTTTTTGACTGACATGTGGCCGTGCATTGTCGTGCAATAGCAAAACATCCTGCTTTTGCCGATGTGGTCGAACACGACTCAGTCGAGCTTGAAGTGTCTTCAGTGTCGTCACACATGTATCAGAATTTATGGTGGTTCCACTTGGCATGATATCGTCAAGCAAGAGTCCTTCGGAATCGAAAAACACCGTAGCCATAAGCTTTCCAGCAGAAGATGTGGTTATGAATTTTTTTTTTTTTCTTGGGTGAATTTGCATGATGCCATTCCATTGATTGCCTCTTCGTCTCTGGTGAAAAATGAAGGAGCCATTTTTCATCACCTGTCACAATTCTTCCAAGAAATTCATCTCCATCATTTTTGTACTGTTCCAAAAGTTCGCTGCATACCGTTTTTCTTGTTTCTTTGTAAGCCACTGTCAACATCTTGGGAACCCACCTGGCAAAAACCTATTTTAACGCCAAGACTTTCAGTATTTTGCAAACACCTCCTTCCCCTATCCCAACGTAGCGTGACAATTCGTTCACTGTGATGCGTCTGTCAGCAGTGACCAATTCGTCAACTCTCTGCACATTGTCTGGAGTGTGTGCAGTACAACGCCTGCCGCTGCGAGGACAATCCTCAATATTGCCGTGCCTGCTTTCATCACGTAACCTGCTTGCCCACCGAGTAACTGTACTGCGATCGACAGCAGCATCTCCATACACCTTTTTCAACCTCTTGTGGATGTTTCCCACTGTCTCGTTTTCACAGCACAGGAATTCTATGACAGCACGCTGCTCCTGACGAACGTCAAGTGTAGCAGCCATTTTGAAGACGTGCTGTGATGGCACCACTCACGGGAACAGGTTGAACTAAGTTTGAAAACAAGCGGGAAGGGTGTATCTGCACACTGTAAAACTTTCACACATGCAGAATGAAAACTGTATTTTTACAAAAATAGTGTGCATTTCTTTTGGAGCGGCCCTCGTAAGTTACTTACGGCATTTGAAATTTAGGTAACATATTAAAGTTTTCTTTAGACTTGGGTGGAGGTCTCTATCTAGCACCAATCTCGAGAAAGTGTGGTGGCGTGCACGAAGAGTAAAGCCAAAGCGAAGTATCCACAGCATTCCTCATATTTCATAAACGGTCTGGGATATCGAAATGAGATTTTTTAACAAATGATAGCATGCAAAGAGGAGAGTATTTTGCCATGTGGTTATTGTGCAAAACCTCATTATCTACCATATTATACCCCAAACTACATACTTTTTCGAAGAAAGAATGTCATTTTCGAGGGTGATCGATAACTGGCGAAACGAAGAAATGCTGTGGTTTTTGAGACAATTTAAGTACGGACATTACACTTTTTTTGTACCAAGGATATGCTTTTTCATAACCTATAGACCTTACTTTTCCTCAGATCCCCACTTAACAAATGAAGGTTTCAGAATTCTCTCGCAATGGCGTCTGCATAACATGTTAGTGAGATGACATTGTGTAAGCTCTACTGTGTTTTGCCAAAAGAAGCAAATTTGAACATGGCAACAAGAGAACTATAGGCTTAACTCAAATTTCGCCACTGATGACGCTTCTTCTAAATTTACAAATGGCTAACAAGCCACGCGAAAATAAATCTCTGCTTTTGTTGCATTTCCGACGGATTTTTTTTTTTTTTGGAAACTAACCAAAACATTGGTGACAGTAGATCTTTTCCAATGGTCACAATGCAAGGTTGGGCGTGGAGGAGCTCCAATTAATATTTACCAAAAATATGAGCATAGGCTTCGGTTCAGAATACCACTTCCCCTCCTGCGCTCGTCATTTCCCCTACAGTGCCTGCCCGCGAGTCCCCCCAGCACCACTCTCTCCACGTTGTAATAAATTATTATGATAAAAATATTTCTGATCAATACATTACAGTCACGGGCAGTTGCTGACAAAATGAGTAGAGCAAATGCGATATGTCATACCACAAATTTTTTCAAAGGAAGTATTTATGTGCCATTTACATGCTTGTGTTGAAGAGACATGAACTACTGTACGCACTGCATACACCACAAGCTGGTTCATAAAAATGGCAGTGCTACAACTGACACTCATGTGTCAATTTATTAACATTTATGTAATTATGTTTAGAGTAAGTAAGAAGTCTACTGGAAATCATGGGAAAGCAAAGTGATAGTAGACCATACCCACGTCACTGATTAGCTTGTTATGACTATCAATTAACAGAAGCTAAATAAGAATGTGATAATAAAGACAAGTACACAGAAAACAATAAAATTACACAATAGAAATGTTGACAATTGCTGAATGATTGAGGTGCTCTTAAAACACAAGAAAACATACTTAGAAATGACCAACACAGACCTTAAGAAATATATCACTGTGTAGTGTCCTGGAGAACATTAATACAGTTGTACACATTGGCATTTCTCCAATTACTAATGTGTGTGCACCGTGGATCCAAGGAAACATATGCTGCCATGTCAGTCCACATCACTTGTGGTTCGACCTGTACTTGGGAAGGAACCTGGAAAAAGATGGTGGAATATCCAGACTGTTAGAAGCAGAAAGTGCTGGTGGGCTGGTTGCTCATCATCAGTGTAAGCCAGTTTAGGGCGGTCCACCGAAAGTGTATCCCGCTTTCCATCCCTATCGATAATGAAAGTCTTCTCCATCCTGTAACTCACCTGAAAGGGACCCACATGCTGGAGAGCAAGAGGGGGCCTGAGGCATATCAGTTCCTGCCCAAACAAAAATTGCAAGTAAAGAGGTACTTCTAGAAGAATGTTGGATTATTACCATGCCACAAAGGATGGACATGTTGGATATAACATTGGCAGTGTTGAAAAAATCAAAATTTTCCCCAATCGATAAATGTGGAGTGGAGGGGAGGGGGGGGGGTTAGGTGAAAAAAAAAATTCATTAGGTACTTTCAATGCCTTGACACATACCAGGTGGATGGTGGAGTATCCAGAATCTTCCTTTATAGTGGTTCTCAACCCAAGGAGCACTACAATAGTGTGATGGTTCAAGGTTCCACATGACAAGACATTGCTGCCTTGAGGGTGTGGTGCATATGCTCTACAAGCCCATTACTGGTGGGATGGTAAGTCGTACCGCTCATATATTTATGTTCTCACAACTGAAAGAGCTCCTCAAACAACTGACAATCAAACAGTCTAACTCTATCTGACGTTATCATCTGGGGAATACTGAAGAGTGCACATGGAGAGAACATGATAGCACAGGTTGTTCAAACAGCTGAGATGTCAGACACAAGAACTGCCTCAGGTCGCCTAGAGAACCTGTCCTCCATTGTAACCGGGCAACAGAAGCCCTCTAAAGGCAGTAGGGAGCTGACTATATCGACATAGAGGTGAGCGAATCTCCCCAATGGTGAAGTGAAAGCCCAAAGAGGGTCCAATGTATTGCGAGAGATTTTACATTTTTGTCAATGTATGTAACTCCAGGCGAGGTGGTGACAATCCTGTGCACCTGACCACACAACTTTATCCAACCTCAACTTAGGATAAGTCACTTTCCCCAGATGTTATACAGTACAGCACCAACCCGATAGAATGAAAGGACAAACCTTGTTGCCCAATGCATCACACCACACATCCCTAAAGCGAAACTGTTTGAATAGGGTTCGCACAGAAGTTCAGGAGGAAAGGGTCAGCCTCTTGCTCAGTAGCCACTGTTGTCCAGTCAATAACAGTGATGGCTGCCCAGCTACGAGATAGACAGCCGGTTACCACAGTCTGCTGTCCTGGAATGTGAAGTATATCCGCAGAAAATTGCACTATAAAATCAGCTTGATGCATCTGGTGAGGAGAACTAAGCTCAGTCACATGTTTGGAAAGAGAAATAAGTGATTTGTGGTGTGTATAAAACTTGAAAACTTGCCCATTCAACCTCAGCAGAAAATGCTTAACTGCCAAATACACTACTGGCCATTAAAATTGCTACACCAAGAAGAAATGCAGATGATAAACGAGTATTCATTGGACAAGTATATTATACTACAACTGACATGTGATTACATTTTCACGCAATTTCGGTGCATAGATCCGGAGAAATCAGTACCCAGAACAACCACCTCTGGCCGTAATAACGGCCTTGATACGCATGGGCATTGAGTCAAACAGAGCTTGGATGGCGTGTACAGGTACAGCTGCTAATGCAGCTTCAACACGATGCCACAGTTCATCAAGAGTAGTGACTGGCGTATTGTGACGAGCCAGTTGCTCGGCTACCATTGACCAGACGTTTTCAATTGGTGAGAGATCTGGAGAATGTGCTGGCCAGTGCAGCAGTCGAACATTTTCTGTATCCAGAAAGGCCCGTACAAGACCTGCAACATACGGTCGTGCATTATCCTGTTAAAATGTAGGGTTTCGCAGGGATCGAATGAAGGATAGAGCCACGGGTCGTAACACATCTGAAATGTAACGTCCACTGTTCTAGGTGCCGTCAATGCGAACAAGAGGTGACCGAGATGTGTAACCAATGGCACCCCATACCATCACGCCGGGTGATACGCCTGTATGTCGATGACGAATACACGCTTCCAATGTGCGTTCACCGTGATGTCGCCAAACACGGATGCGACCATCATGATGCAGTAAACAGAACCTGGATTCATCCGAAAAAATGACGTTTTGCCATTCGTGTACCCAGGTTCGTCGTTGAGTACACCATCACAGGCACTCCTGTCTGTGACGCAGCGTCACGGGTAACCGCAGCCACAGTCTCCGAGCTGATAGTCCATGCTGCTGCAAACGTCATCGAACTGTTCGTGCAGATGGTTGATGTCTTGCAATCGTCCCCATCTGTTGACTCAGGGATCGAGACGTGGCTGCACGATCTGTTACAGCCATGCGGATAAGATGCCTGTCATCTCGACTGTTAGTGATACGAGGCCGTTGGGATCCAGCACGGCGTTCCGTATTACCCTCCTGAACCCACCGAGTCCATATTCTGCTAACAGTCATTGGATCTCGACCAACGCGAACAGCAATGTCGCGATACGATAAACCGCAGTCGCGATAGGCTTACAATCCGACCTTTATCAAAGTCGAAACGTGATGGTACGCATTTCTCCTCCTTACACGAGGCATCACAACAACGTTTCACCAGGCAACGGCGGTCAACTGCTGTTTGTGTATGAGAAATCGGTTGGAATCTTCCCTCAAGTCAGCACGTTGTAGGTGTCGCCACCGGCGCCAACGTTTTGTGAATGCTCTGAAAAGCTAATCATTTGCATATCACAGCGTCTTCTTCCTGTCGGTTAAATTTCGCGTCTGTAGCACGTCATCTTCGTTGTGTAGCAATTTTAATGGCCAGTAGTGTAAATAGCCAGGAGTTCCCCTTCAAAAGTATGGTAACAACTCTTACTGTGACAGGGTTTTTGAAAAATTTGCTGCAAGCTGCCACGTGGATGAAACCACTTGCTGTAACACGGCATTCACGGCTGATTGACTTGCAGCCACCATCAAAGCAATGAGGGTCCCAGGGACAGGGTGAGTGATCAGGATAGCAAGAGCTAAAGCTGTCTTCAAAGCCTCATATGTTTTGGTTGCCTTCGGATTCCAAAGAACTGCCTTACTACCCAACGTTTTCTTGCCCTTAATCTAGTCATTAATTGGACCTTATGTATCAGCTAGATGTGGCAGATACCAGTTGAACTAACTGAGAATCCAAGAAATCAGCAGAGGTTGAAAATGGTCTTAACGGGTTTGTCGCTGGATCACGTTGTGAAAACGTTACAATATTTGCTCGGAGCAACTTTCCAACATCTTTAGGTGGTTCAACCTTGCGGCAAACTCGTGAAGACCGTTTACAAGATATCCACTGGGAAAGCTTGAAGAGTCAGAATGAACAGAGGCATTTAAAAAATACAGGACGAGGCGTGGAGCAATATGTGCTACTTTAAGAGGATTTGGAGAAATGCTCGCTTGTGAGATTATGTAACCAAGGAAATCGACTTCTTGTTTAGCTCACACACACACACACACACACACACACACTTGTCTCTATAAATCTTAAGTCCAAATTTGTCCAGTCTTGTTAGTACTGCATGCGAATGTTCAATACGTGTGAGACAGTACCAGTATGTTGTCAGCATAATAGAAGATGAACGAGAGCCCAAGCTCAGATTATTGTTGAAGTCAAGACACGATGGGGATGACGTATCTGTCAGGTATAGTGCGATCATTGAGACCCCTGTGATCCCTTCAAATGTGCCAAGAACTGTTTTCGTTTCTTTTTTTAACCATTTGTAGCAGTGATGCCCAAGCACTGTGTGACCTGCATATCGTCCCATTTGTAAGCATCTCATCAAATGCCACCTTAGCAGCATGTAATTTCTCGAGAGGTAAACATCTAGGACGACTAACCACATGTGAATCTGGAGTTATGTGTATGCGGTGTGTAGTGGAGCGCCTCATTTTGCCCTGAACCGCAACAACATCAGTCACAGCTGTGAACTCTCATAGAAGCAAATGACCAGGGGCAGGGGAAGGAAAGTGCCTGTGTTACGCAGGGGCTGTAACCCCCTGAGCGTATCCTCCAACTGCTGTTCAAGAGCCACCACACTCACAAGGGAACCTCCCCATCGCACCCCCCTCAGATTTAGTTATAAGTTGGCACAGTGGATAGGACTTGAAAAACTGAACACACATCAATTGAGAAAACAGGAAGAAGTTGTGTGGGATTATGAAAAAATAAGCAAAATATACAAAGTGAGTAGTTCATGGGAAGATAAGCAACTTTAAGGATAATGGAAACGTAGGAGCGCCGTAGTCTCGTGGTAACGTGAGCAGCTGCGGAACGAAAGGTCCTGGAATCAAATCTTCCATCGAGTGAAAAGTTTCA
This sequence comes from Schistocerca nitens, assembly GCF_023898315.1. Classification (NCBI taxonomy): domain Eukaryota; kingdom Metazoa; phylum Arthropoda; class Insecta; order Orthoptera; family Acrididae; genus Schistocerca; species Schistocerca nitens. Next base: position 65,447,595 of record NC_064623.1, on the reverse strand, counting down.
TTTTTTATTTTCAGTTTATGTGACAAACTCTTATGTTTTCATCACTTTTTCGGGAGTGATTATCACATCCACAAGAAAACCTAAATCGGGCAAGGTAGAAGAATCTTTTTACCCATTCGCCAAGTGTACAAGTTAGGTGGGTCGACAACATATTCATGTCATGTGACGCACATGCCGTCACCAGTGTCGTATAGAATATATCAGATGTGTTTTCCTGTGGAGGAATCAGCTGACCTATGACCTTGCGATCAAATGTTTTCGGTTCCCATTGGAGAGGCACGTCCTTTCGTCTGCTAATCACACGGTTTTGCAATGCGGTCGCAAAACACAGACACTAAACTTATTACAGTGAACAGAGACGTCAATGAACGAACGGACAGATAATAACTATGCAAAAATAAAGAAAGTAAAATTTTCACTCGAAAGAAGACTTGAACCAAGGACTTCTCGTTCTGCAGCTGCTCACGCTACCACGGGACCACGGCGCTCCTGAGCTTAAATTTTCCATGATGTTGCCTATGTGGCCCATGGACTACTCAGTTTATATATTTTGCTTATTTTTTCACAGTTCCACACAACTTCTTCCTGTTTTCTCAATTGATCTGTGTTCAGTTTATCAAGGCCTATCCACTGTGCTAACTTATAACTAAATCTGAGGGGGGTGCGATGGGGAGGTTCCCTTGTGAGTCTCAAATCTGTATTTTCTTCATGCACTGTAGGTACGTTCTTTACTTCCTTGGCGTACAAGACATTGATCCTGCAGATACTTCTGTAAAGCATTTCATGCTCTACCTGTAATGCAGCAAACTCAGAATAATCATTCAATGACGGCATTGATGTATTCTTGCATAGCGCACATGCATGCACCTCATATTCAGATGAAACAGAGGCATTAACAAATGATGCTCTGAAGGAGACACGGTAGGCACGGAAATCTGTACACAGATGTTATCAGCGGCATCACACAGTAAGTGACCGTGCATGACAGACAGTTTGGGAGACAAAAGAATTTTTATCAGTCTTCAGTCAACTAAATCAGGTAGGAAGTAAAAGAGTTAAACAAAGTCTGCTCCCAATATCAGGTGCAAATGTCAGCACCATGAAGTGGAAAAATTGTCAAAAACCAACTGGAAGGTGCTCTTGTCAGCTGTGGGAATGTGTGAGTTATTTGCAGCTGTCAAAGCAGGAACACCAGTAGATTTGTGGCAGTCATCGTTTTCTCATGGAACTGCACTAATCTCCAACCCAAACCACAGTAATCTCCAACCTGGTATCAACAAGGAAACCAGCTCCAGACAATCTTCCAATGATGAATAATCTTGCAGAGCCCTTAACCGATGGTACTGTAGCTTTCTTATTGTATGTTAAGTGCTGTGTAGAGTCCGGATGAGCACACATTCCTTCAGGCACTTGCGGATAGCGTTTAGGTAGTTAGAAGAACGAATAGAAAGTACAGCTTGTCAAAATGTCTGTGGTACTGACATCAAGATTGACAGCATGCAGTGGATTTACAGGTATAGCTACCATTGCTAGTCTGCCTTACAAGTCTCATATTAAGCTCAGACAGTCTGTTGAGCAGTTCATCCATTGATGGCACTTGTGCCACAGCACTCTTCATACTGCAAAATGTGTGTTTTGGGGCTGTCATCCATAAACTTTCCCATTGCAGCATATGAATTCTTATTAGATCAAGCAGTAGTCACAGCATCTGCTTGGCAGGAGAGTTCATCCACAGAGAGATCAGTGAAAGCACAAGGACAGCCTGCACACTCTGAGGCAATCTGCGGAACCAGAAAACACGTTTCATTTATTCCTCAGTCAACAGTTCATTTCCCACTAATGTAACCAATGAAAACAGCAGTTAGGAGTGGTATTGCTCAGACAAACTTCATTATCTATAATACACTCCATCCACAATTCTGGAAGTAAAAGGAAATGTTGCAGCACTATTTGTTTGAACAATGCATACTACCGATGAATCAATGTACTCGTATAATCTAGTTGTTCAGTGACTCTAGCTGAGAATTTTAAAGTCAGAGAATCTGTTACTGTTGTTGCAGGCACTGGGAGCAGCAGCAACTGAGGTTGTAAAACCTGAGCCAAAACTCGATCTTCTGTCTTCATGCTGTTGGGCTGCATTGTGAACAGAGTGTAGCATGATAGCAAGAGGAGAGTAAAAATCCATTTAGTATGGAGTCACTAACGTAGGTGACAGTAAATCAGTGTCCCTTTCACACATGCTTGCTGATATTTCAGTGGCATGTACAAAATACAACTTGAGCATTTGTAGGTAACAAAGAGAATGATAACAAGAAGCAAAGACACTGAACAACAATACATCAGCCAGAGATCGCTACATGTTACAGATTTAATATGCAGAACTTTTCCTGCAATTGTCAATGCTGGGATTAGATGGTTAGAGTTAATGGCAAAATATGTTGAACATGAACATCTGATAAAATCAATAAATCCACAAACACTAGCAGGAAAGAAAATATTTGTAGGCATTCCCTTCCTAAACATAGTCTCATATCAAGCTGCATTTCTTCTCCAAATGGCAGGGATTAAAATAACTTCCTGCACCAATAACGCTGTGCAGCCTAACATAGTAATCAGTACCAGAATCATCAGCCTAGGCCTTCAGAAACCGGAATGCATAAAATTGTTTGTGACAACTTCTCTAGAGTTTATCTTGCCCAGAGTAACAGAAGCTTTAATATAAGATACCATGAACATGTCAGTGGATGGTAAAGATGCACAGTTTTGTGGAGTACCTTTGAACGCATTTTCCAAAAACTGCCTTGAACCACAAGTTAGACAACCAACACAATGGAAATATTTTAGACCTTGTGACCACAAACAGGCCTGACCTTACCAACAGCATCAAAACTGAGACAGAGATTAGTTATCATGATATCATCATGGCAAGAATGTTTAATAAAGATGATAAATCCCTCAAGAAGGATAGGAGACTATTTATGCTAGAAAAAGCTGACAAGCAGATGTTAGAATCCCACTTAGGCAATGAACAGACACCATTTAGCTCTAATATGATGGACGGAGAGAAATTATGGGCAAAGTTTAAACTGATTGTAAATAGCACTCTGGTGACATTTTTAGTAAATGTATTAAGGATAGAATAGACCCTCTGTGATTTAATAATCAGATTCAGAAAATACTGGCAATGCAGAGTCTGTTGCACTCTTGGTTCAAAAACAGAGCACGCAAATTTCATAGCAGAAACTCACAAATCCATAAGAACATTGGTACACAAAGCATACAACTACATCCATCATCATATCATAGTGGAAGATCTTCCCAAGAACCTAAAAAATTCTGTTCATACATAAAATCACTAGTATGTCCACTCAATTGGTGACTGGCCTGGTGTGGCAACAGAAGACAGCAAAAGGAAAGTTGAAGTTTTAAATTTCATGTTTAAAATATCATTCATACGAGATCATACAAACATCACCATTTGACTGTAATAAGACCCAGTAAGTTGGCTTCAAAGATGAGTGTTCATCAGGGTCAAGAGTACCATTGGGAATCCCCCAGGGAAGTACAAAAAGACTGCTCATATTCTCTATATACATAAATGTCCTGAGAGACACAGTGAACAGCAATTTACAATTGTTTGCTGATGACATTGTTGTGTATGGGAAAATGTCTCTATTAAGTGACTGTAAGAGGATAAAAGATGACTTAGACATAATTGCTAGTCATGTGATGAATAGCACCTTTTCCTAAATGTAAAAAAGTGTAAGTTAATGAGGATGAGTATGAAAAGCAATCCTTTAACATTTAAATACAGCATTAGTAGTGTGCTACTTGACACAGTCAGATTGATGTATGCAAAACCTTGCAAAGCAATAGGAAATGGAATGAGCATGTCCGATTGGTAATAGGAAGGCGAACACTCCACTTTATTGGGAGAATTTTGTCATATACAAGGCTAGTGTGACCCATTTTTCAGTACTGCTTGAGACTCTGAGATCCCCACCGGGTTGATTTAAAGAAAAAGTCAAAGTAATTTGTAGGTGCGCTGCTAGATCTGCTACCAGTAGGTGTGATCAGCACACAAGTATTATGTGAAATGCTACGTGAATTAAAATGGGAATCTGTGAAGACGATACTCTTCTTTTGAGGAACTACTGTGGCAATTTAAAGAACTGCATTTGAGACCACTTGCAGATCGATTCTAGTGCCACTAACATATTTTGTTTATTTATTTATCTGTGTTCTGTTGATCCAGTATACAAGAGAACTGCATGGGTATGGAACAAGTCATAACTATGCATGGGGACAGTACTTATAGATGCTAATAGGTACACATTGTAATATGTGTATAGGAACAAAATGTGCTAATAATCACACGCTTAGGCATTTCCATAGTGAACAGAAGTATAAAACAATGATTTCATATTACAAATTACATGGAATTTAAGTATGTCATTAGCCAGAGTGAAAATTTCCATGCTAACGCAGGTTATCATGTTCCATTACAAAGTGGTAATAGGAAATATTACAAGAGCAATGTGTCATATCTAAGTTACAATGAAGAAATATTTGCATTAAAGAATTCATTAAGAGAGTAAAAACAGTTTTCCAGAGATAATCCTTTAATTTACTTTTAAAGTGTGACATTACAGTAGTAGGATTTTTTATGTGTGATGGGAGTGCATTAAACATCTGTATCCTTGATGGCAAACCCCTTTTGTATTAGACTCAAGTTTTTTTTTTATCAACATGAATGCCATGTTTTGACTTTGTGTCACAGCCATGAAAGGCACTATTGGTTTCATGCATCATAATGGATAGAATGTATTGTGAGGTCATTTCACATAAGGATCACAAAGATGGAGAACTAAGGGTTTGGACAAAGGATTATAGATGGTCATTTTTCTCTCATTCTATCTGCGAGGGGATAGGAAGGAAATGACTAGTAGTGGTTCAGGTTACCCTCTGCCATGCACCATACAATGATGGTTTGTGGAGTATGTAGGTAGATGCAGAAGTGAACTAAAAAATTTAAGTAAACCTGCAATTGCTATTCACATGGATCAACATAAGCACTCTCTACACTTTCACACCCTCAGTTCACCCCAATGCATTCTACATGAGGAACTGGAGCTAGCTAACAAACAATTTCTACATAATTTTGCTGATCTGTTCATACAAATTAAACACAGCATAGACTATTAGCAGTCAGAAATCTCAACAACAATAGCCTCACTGCAGCAGAAAAATATTGGCTCTAATTAACTTCCTAAAAACTACAACAAAAGAGAACAGAGACCAAACTCAACATACTATATAAACACCTAGAGTAGCTAATAACAAACATTTTTAAAATTTCCTGAAAGATCCTATAACTATAACTTTCATGTATTTACATTTAAAATAACCTGTTCAACTCTAATATTGAGCAAATGTGTTACCTTCATCCCACCCTCCATTTTTCAAATTTTATATTGCCTTTGTGGCGTAGAGCACCATAAATATCGATATTTGTTCAGTGTGTAAGTTTGCTATCTTTGAGGAGAGGGCATTGGGCAGGATGTTGGATGCTAACGGCAGTTAGCCTCCGGACTTGTATCTGTGTAGGAGCTAAGTGTGAATAAAACTGTATCTGAGAGAATTCTATTTGTTTACCTACAACTATTCCATATTCCCTCACTGGTGACCCCGTTTTTTTGTGTAATACGCGTCCGAGTTACCGCCCGAAGGTTATTTACGCGCCTACCGCGTCGGGTTTCTCCGCGATCGCGAGGGCCTTTGTTCAGCTCCAGACAATGGCCTTTCAGCACTCACCGCCGCTCGGATTTCAGCAACATCTCTCCAGCACTCCTGCTGTCGTAGTGGACATGCCGCACGAATCTTCGGAATCCTTCAGCCAGAACATGCAGTGGAATTCATCGAGTGCTGCCAGTTGCTTCCAACCGCCAACGGTCGTGGACTCTGGCTTTGTTAGCCTAGACCTTCACATGTGTTCTCCACAGAGTGTTGGTCGGAACATTCCTAATCCTGTGTCGAACGCACAATAAAATACAGCTCATGGTGTCAAGCAAGGTTTTGCTACTTTGGAAAATCCAGTAGTAAATTCAAACTCGAATCAGTTCCCGCCACATGTGTATCCTTCCGCGCCGGCTAGTCAACAGGTGTTCAATGTTCGCCAAACAGGAAATATCACACCGAGTGTGCATCAGTGGACGTGTGTGGGATCCTTGTGTTGCTTCTAATCAAGTCAACAATTCTGTGCTGGACAGTAATTACTCCGACATCTACAACCAGCCCCATCACTCACGATCGAGTGAATACTGTGTGCATAATGGACATTCACCGGCGTACTTAAGTACTTGTGGCTTCTCTCCGAGCTACCACGTCAATGAGAATGCACATTTTGACTACAATCCTCACACCGTTCGAGTGTCCGTCGCTTCTCAGCCCCCCCCCCCCCCCCGGCGTCAAGTGAATTTCACGATTCCCGCATTACGGGACGCCAATAATTTGGACTCGCTACCTTCTGCATGCTCTACTTCCGTCCGAAGTAATAGGCGCACCTCCGCAGTGACTGCAGTGCCGAATCTGCTGAAACTACCAGACTTCAAACCCGCTCACCCAGAGTTCTGGTTTAACCTGGTTGAGCAAACATTCAATGTCTGTGCTTTGGACAACAACGCACGCTTCGCCTGCCTCGTGAACCATCTTCACGACCGCGTCGATTTAATTTATGATCTGGTCAAAGCACCCCCCCCCTAGCAGGGAAGTATGCTGTGGCGAAACAGACGATACTGGAGCGCGTCTCTAAAACCAGGAGAGAAAATGTGCGACAGATCATCTACGAAGAGTGTCTCGGCGACATGTCTCCGTCCCAGCTGTGGCGGTGCATCTGTCTTCTCGTCGATGAGAAAGTTATGCCTGATGACACGCTCGCAGAAATCTGGACTGAAAAGCTGCATTTGCCTGTCCAGACGGCAATCTCTGCGTATGAGGATAGGCCAGTAAATGAACGTTTACGCTCCGGCGACAGAGCATACTCCGCCAGGCAACGTGAGCTCCGTGCACTGCATTCTGGACGTGACCGCACTAAGACGCTTTCTGACGCCACGTCCTTGTCTGGTGCTGCTAATAACAAGTTTGTTAAACTAGCCGCCCTGCCTGCACCTTCAACTCCCCGCAACGATAGTGCATCGGCCTCTGTGGAAGACTCTGGGGCACATACTCCGTCACCTAGCAACTACCCACAGGAGCACAGGCCCACCCAACCTTACTGTTTCTTCCACACGAGATTCAGGGAGCAAGCTCGCAAATGCCAGTCACCGTGCTCTTACCAAACTCCAACCGCAGGTAGGCTACGGTGCCACCTCCTGCGGTGTAAACAATGGGCACCATCCCACGTTGCACTCCGTTTCGGACAACAACGGTAAGTGTGGTCAAGTCTATGTTCGCGATTTACGATCAGGTGTATGTTTTCTGGTAGACACTGGCGCAGACGTCTCTTTGCTGCCGGTTCGCCTAGCAACCAATAAAGTGCAACCACACAAAACAGTACTTCGTGCAGTGAACTTGTCTACCCTACAGTGTTCGGGTTACACTTTGTATACAGTGAAACTTTCGCCCAAGTGCAAGCTGAAGTGGACGTTTCTAGTGTCAACAATTGAAGAACCTATTCTCGGAATTGATTTCCTCAAGCACTATCAGTTGTCACTAGATTTTGTGCAAAATACTGTGTTTTACCGCCCCCCCCCCCTTAACAAACATATTCCTTTTGCTCCGCCGAGTGACAGTTCGGCTAACACCAAACATGTGTGCTGTGCTAAGAAGTGTGTAAACCTATCCTTGGAGCTGCAATCTTGGACAAACAAGTGGCTAGTGGAGTGCGCCAAGTCTTCGAAGTTGCGGATGGAACATACGGAAATTCTACTGCATCTCCGCAACATACACCACGAGTTGGCCTCCACACAACAACGCCTCGCTGCACTACAAGCAGGCGACTCGTTGGCTACAGACAAGGTCAGTCCATGTCAATCTGGTGTTCCCGTGCCTGCGCACATTAACGACAATGTTGCAAACTCTGTAAATTGTGTCAGCACCCCCTTTTGTAATGATAGTGTATGCCCGAGTGCTCATGCTCCTTGCGTTCCGAATGGACAATTAACTTGCCAAGCTCGTGGCAATGAACTACGGCCATCTGCTGTTCGGCCACGCCCACTCGTGCCTACAGCACTCGTAGCGGCACGGCCCGCTACCAAGAACCAGTGTACCAACCTCGCCCATGTTAACACGTGTGCGGCACACCTGTACTTCCGTGCCCTCAGCGCCACAGCTTTGCCCGTCCGCCACTGCTTGCTCCGCTTCATGGACATCTGACTGTCGTGCTGCGCCACGTATTGCAGTAGTCACTAATGGCACAGTTCACCAGTTACAACTAACCGATGGGCCGCCCATATCACAACGCCCACATCGCCTCAAGCCGGAATTTATGAAAATTGCAAAAGAACAATTGGATGATCTATTACAAAAGGGAATAATTGAACCTTCTTCCGGTTGCTGGGCTAGTCCTATCCTGTTTGACCAAAAGAAAGACGGTACTTGGCGTATAGTCAGAGACTATAGGCGTTTAAATGCCCGCACCATCATTGATAAATATCCGGTCCCACACATTGCAGACTTCAATCATGTGCTCGCAGGTGCAAAGTACTTCTCTGTTTTGGACTGTAAGCACGCATTTCATCAGATTCCTATGGCTCCGGAGGAAAAGACTGCCATAACCATTCCCTTCGGGCTGTTCCAACACAAATTTATGCCGTTTGGGTTGAAAAACACCCCCCAAACGTGGCAGCGTTTCATCAATCACACTTTATCCCATCTAGACTTTTATTTCGTATACATGGACGACATATTGGTTTCTGCTTCTACTTTGGAACAGAGTGAGGAGCGTGTTCAAGTCGTGACAGATATTTTAGCAGCCGCTGGTATTGAACTGAACAATAAAAAGACTCAATTGCACCAGTCATCCGTCACATTCCTAAGTTATGTTGTGTCGTCGGACGGTCTGACACCACCGCAGGACAAGATCAAGCCTGTCCTCGAGATGCTATGCCCTCAGACCTATAGGGAATTACGCAGGTTCATCAGAACAGTTAATTATTACCGGAAACATTTGCCAGCCGCTTCGGCGGTGCAGGCTCCTCTCACAGATGCTCTCGCTGGCCCACAAACTTCTGGCACCTGCCAGGTACCATGGACACCAGACATGGACAAGGCATTTAACGAACTCAAACAGCTGTTGGCCTCCACTGTCACTATTGCTCACCAACGTGCGGACATCACAATGTTTATCACTACTGACGCTAGTGACAATGCTATCGGCGCAGTACTGAGTCAGACATACAACGATGTTACGACCCCCCTGCAGTTTTTCTCAAAAAAGCTAAACAACACACAGAAGAAATACTCAGCATTCGACAGAGAATTACTTGCAGTTTATGAGGCCATAAGACACTTCAGAACTGATGTTGAGGGATGAGATTTCTATGTGCTCACTGATCACAAGCCGTTGGTTCCTGCCATAAAAAATCCTGCAGCTGATCCACCCCCCCCCCCCCCCCCCCCCCCGACGCTTTCGTCACATCGATTACATCTTGCAATTTACAAATGACATTCGCTACATCCGAGGAGCGGACAATGTGGTTGCTGATTTTCTCTCGCGTGTTGGTGCTGTAACAACCTTAATTGACTTAACGGACCTACCTCGGTTGCAATCGGCAGACCCCGATACCATCCAGTTAAATTCGGACTACAGCTCCTGTCTCCAACCAGTACGCTCTACTTTCCCTGGCATATCTGACTTAGTGTGGTGTGATGAATCGACTGGTACGTCGCGGCCATTCATTCCTAAGCCCCTTCAACGCCAGGTCTTTGACAAACTACACACATTAGCACACCCCGGTGTCAAAGCTTCCACCCGTCTGGTAGCTGAACGGTTTGTCTGGAGAGACATGCGCCGCTACTGTCAGTTGTGGGCAAGGGCATGCATGTTGTGTCAACAGAACATAGTTTCCAGGCACACTTCCCCACCCCTTGGCTGTTTTGCCCAACCGCCAGGCCAGTTTCACCATGTTCATGTTGACCTCGTAGGCCCTTTGCCCCCGTCTGAGGGTTTCCGTTACTTGTTTACAGCTATTGACAGGATGACTCGGTGGGCTGAGGCTGTGCTTATTCCGAACATTACCTCTGAGACAGTAAGTCGAGCATTCTTAGATTCGTGGATCTCTAGATTTGGCTCACCTGTTTACCTCACCACTGACCAGGGGCGACAATTCGAGTCTTCAGTTTTCTCTGACTTATGTAAAATGTGTGGTATTGTCAAAATTCATACTTCTGCATACCACCCCCAAAGCAATGGGCTTGTCGAGCGATGGCATTGCACCTTAAAGTCTGCCCTGCGTTGCCATGACTCACTATGGACAGAGGGACTGCCCTTCGTGCTTCTTGACCTTCATGTGACTTGCAAGGAAGACCTCAAGGGTTCCGCAGCCGAGTTTGTGTATGGCCAACCTCTGGTTTTGCCTGGAGAATTAGTCACTTCCACCCCACTTCCACGGCCCTCTGAACTCCCTTCACTTCTCGAGCAGGTGCGCTTACACTGTAGCAAAATTCAGCCGCCACCTCCGGCTGCTCATACACCTCCGTGTGCGTACGTACCGCGCATGCTAGACTCTTGTGAGTACGTGTTTCTCAGAGACGACTCAGTCAAAGCTCCGCTTCAGTCGCCCTACACAGGTCCTTACAAGGTCATCAAACACTCTGAGAATAACATGTTTCTCCTCATAAAAGACTCTGTAACCATGGTCTCACTCAACTGAGTGAAACCAGCTTTCATTGAGCCTCAGGTGAACCTCCCTGATTCTACCCCTATTTCTCCCACTCCTGCTTTGAACGGCGATCCATTTTCCCATACCATGCATTCGGGTATTGATTCTCCAAAGCGTGCTTCTCTGCCGAGCACTGCTTCTTCTCTGCGTTCATCTAATTCGAGTGGCCAATCTTGTCGAGGCTTCACTCCTCACAGCCCTCGCAGTCAAACTGCCAACCACTCGGATTCTACCATTGTGTTACCATCTTCGTGTGACAGCTCTTTGTCACGCCGTTCAATCCACGCTGGCTCCTCGTTGCCTTCGGTCACGCTCCCTCGTCTGTCAGCTGATCGCCCGAGGCTGTCTCCTGCGCAGTCCAGTGCACCTGCCACCCCCGTCTTAGCAGATACTTCCCCCTGCCATGGCTTTCCCACGCCTCCCTGCCTCCCTACCATTGCTCGTACAGGTGACACCCAAGAATTCACAACACATGTGCACCCTGATGACATACATAAATTTTCTGTTGTCGTAGATGGCGATACGGTGTGTGTGGTACTCGCGTGTGACAATGTTGAGGGAGGAAGTGCAGAATCTCGTGTGGTGCGCCGCTTTAAATTGAGCAGAAGTGCTGCGTGTGGCAATTTGCGTGCCTTTGTTAGGCCTTCTTGATTCTCTGCCTGCCGGCTGACGAAGTGCTACACCCCCACTCCAGGACGGGACATCGTCTTCAGCCGCTGGCGTCGCTTGCAGACTTCGCCGTCGACGTACCGGGTTTCAACCCCCGGTCTCCTACCAGTCGACCGCTTCCGCCTGATGCAGAAGAACTGTACATTACCTTCCTAACTTCTCACCCCCCCATTCACAGGGATGTACTCCATACTTTGCGGGGAGGGGGGGGGGGGGGGAGAACGCCATAAATATCGATATTTGTTCAGTGAGTAAGTGTGCTATCTTCGAGGAGAGGGCTTTAGGCAGGATGTTGGACGCTAACGGCAGTTAGCCTGCGGACTTGTATCTGTGTAGGAGCTAAGTGTGAATAAATCTGTATCTGAGAGAATTCTAGTTGTTTACCTACAACTATTCCATATTCCCTCACCTTCAACAACCTTGAAAAATGTAATGATAACAAAAAGTTGTAATCTAATGGCTTTATAATGTTTGATTAAAATTTCCTGTGTAGATCATTAAAAATATTGAAAACACCTTGTCCTATAATTCTTTAATAATAAGCCTACTGGTAGAGTATAAGAATTTTTTGTTATTAACATTTTGCACCTCTCACAGACTTTCTTCGTATTATTTTTTTTTACATCTTTGCTAAATAGAAAATGATTGGTACCTTTTTGTTTGCTTAGTGGATGTTCTTTGCATTGTAAACAAGTGCTGCTGTACTTACTGTGGATTAAAACACATTCTTGATGACTCTTGTATATGGTAGTGTTGGCCTGAAGTGCAATTTAGCCGCTGACCTGTTCATGTAATTCATTCATCGAAACTGTGCACAGAATGGGGCCTAACACTGAACCTTGTGGTACTACTGTCTCAGTCTGCTGTGGTATCTGGCTGGAATGAAACGTGATTACCATAAAAGACTGTGACTTTGTACAGAAGGAATCTATGATCCAGATTATGTGCCCAAAGCATCCAATTGATGTCTAATTTTGGTGACAAAACTCACAACGCAAAAAGGAAAGATGATGACACTGTTGTATTAGAGGTGACATCTTCAGATGAATCACACGTGTAACAGTTACTTTAATATTTGTATAAATAAAACAGTTCCACATGTTAGGTTGTTCTCTTACATGTCAATGATCTTATATTCACTATACATCAATGAAAATTAGACCTTCCTGCCAGGGGCACAAGTATTATTATCAGTCCCAATTAAACAGGAAGCTGTAACAACACTTTTAGAAGGATAACTGACTGGTTATTCCAAATAGTCTCTCAGTTAATTTAAGAAAACATAGCATATCCAGTTTTCCACACCAAAGTGTACGACACAGTGATAAATTGAAAACATGTGAAGGAATTAGTAGGCAAGACAAAATCTTCACTGCCATTAACAACACTTCTGACACAGGTTGCAGGCATATCGACTTGCCCTCATACTGAGCAAAATAATAGCAACAGACCAGCTTTGAAGGTAGAGTGTACACAAAATATCTCAGTCTGTATCTGAGCAAACAGCGCAATGTGGGAGGGTACAACAGCAGTGGTGGGGGCACCTTCATGGGAGATCACCCTGTGGTAGAGCAGGTGGAGGCTGGTAGTTGAAGCCTACACATTCATGAGGAAGATAGAATAAAGTGTAAATGGCCTTACCTGTGCCAAGCATAGATGTTAGTTAGAGCCTGTCTGCTATCTTGGTGAGTCTTAGAAGTCTGTTCCCCATTAAAGCCCCGTGTTAAACCTTTCCTCTTAGCAATGATGCATCGATTTGACAATCAGTTCTGAGTATTTGTTTTTGATACAATTTACTTTTGTGGATGAACACTCATCATCAGACAGCTGAAAACTTCATTTTTAACATCATTTCTCACTAACTGAGCACAGTGTGCATTACGGCATAAAGAAAAACTTTTTCCCCTGTTTTAAGTGAAAACGAGGAGCAGAACTGCAATATGAACACTTCACTAATATTCACCAATACAGCGGGAGGCAGGCTTATAGCATAAGGGTCCCTCTATTCTAACAGTCTTGTATGCACAAATGCGTACCTGGCATAGCTTGTATGCTACAGATAGTGGGTCCACAAACATCACATTAATTGATTACATACAAAGGTCGAAGTGTGCTAGTTGGCCGAAGACAGTCAAACTAGGTGGTCATCCTTCCAGAACAATGGGGTGGACTCGCCCAGCACTCAGGATGAGAATGTGATTTTGTACAGGTGGCACACTCCTTTTCAAAAGCTCTATGTAGAATAGTCTGACCTTGCCGGCGACATTGACGGAGCACATGGCGTAGGTGTGGAAGTAGCGGGAACCAATGACAGATGCACAGTGGAGCGCACTGCACATGAGCTGGTCCATGATGCGGGCCACTGCCGTGTCATTCTGAACGTTCCCTTTTCCGAATCCCAGCACTTGGCACATTTTGGCAAAAGTCACCGGCAGCCTGTAGATGAGAAACCAGAATGCATTGTGCACTCCCCAACAAAATACATGGTGTAACAAGTAATGGGCAGAAAGGGTAAAACTGCATACCATATGAACACAACCCACCCCATACACTCATCTTTGAGGGATAAAAATTGTTGCATATATGTAAGTACTAGCTGTTACCAGAGACTGCACTTGCATATCAGTAGTTTTGTTATTATGAGTGATCATGAGAAAGCAAACTGGTAAATTATAAAAATCAGGGTATACTGTGGTGTAGGTACATATCTGTATATGTATAAATATGTGTTGAGCCAGTACATAGGTTCATAATGAATGTATTTCTATTAATTTACTGTTTGTCGAATCTTAGTTCAAAAATAATAAATAATACACAAATGTTTCTTTCTTATTTATTATTTATTGCACTATCTTCCCTCAAGACTGTTGTATAAGCAATGTTTCTGGTATTGACTTCTACTTCAAGGAGGTAAAGACTTTGTGGGTTGGATACATGTGATCACACCACATAGAGTTGTTCATGGCACTAACATGGCTTTTCTAAATGCTCACTGGCAGATTTAAGTGTCTCCCCTTGGGCTTTATTTTCGGTCATTCCAAAAGCAAATTTTAGTTGGAATTGCAATTTTTTGAATAGAAAGCCCAAGTCTATTGGTGTAATTCGGATTCGTGGAATCAAACCACTTTCCTCTTCACCTGTGCCAATTATTATAATAGCCCTTACAATGTTTTTGCCCAGATGTATAATTTGCAGTTGGCAGCTCATATAAAATTATATAAATGTGCTCCAAAGTGGTGGCGTACTGACTTCTGACTTACAACAGTGGTAATTATAACTACACTGAATATATTAATTTTATGTTGTTGTTATGGTCTTAAGTGTGAAGACTGGTTTGACGCAGCTCTCCGTGCTACTCCAACCCGTGTGGGCCTCTTCATCTCTGAATAGCTACTACAACGTACATTCTTTTGAATCTGCATTATTCATCTCTTGGTCTCTACGATTTTTACCACCTCCTTCCCCCCCCCCCCCCCCCCATGCTTCCCACCAATTCTATCTATATTGGTGATTTCTTGATGTTAACCAAATTAGGGAAAGCATTGGGAGACCGCAAGAGACTGTAGCTGATCTCATTAAATATCATAATGTAGACTACACCCTGAAAGACAGATTCCTTTTAACAGAGGTAACACCAGATGTTGTGTTAATTATTGTAAATAATTTTAGGCCCTCTGATAATGAAGATATACACTCCTGGAAATGGAAAAAAGAACACATTGACACCGGTGTGTCAGACCCACCATACTTGCTCCGGACACTGCGAGAGGGCTGTACAAGCAATGATCACACGCACGGCACAGCGGACACACCAGGAACCGCGGTGTTGGCCGTCGAATGGCGCTAGCTGCGCAGCATTTGTGCACTGCCGCCGTCAGTGTCAGCCAGTTTGCCGTGGCATACGGAGCTCCATCGCAGTCTTTAACACTGGTAGCATGCCGCGACAGCGTGGACGTGAACCGTATGTGCAGTTGACGGACTTTGAGCGAGGGCGTATAGTGGGCATGCGGGAGGCCGGGTAGACGTACCGCCGAATTGCTCAACACGTGGGGCGTGAGGTCTCCACAGTACATCGATGTTGTCGCCAGTGGTCGGCGGAAGGTGCACGTGCCCGTCGACCTGGGACCGGACCGCAGCGACACACGGATGCACACCAAGACCGTAGGATCCTACGCAGTGCCGTAGGGGACCGCACCGCCACTTCCCAGCAAATTAGGGACACTGTTGCTCCTGGGGTATCGGCGAGGACCATTCGCAACCATCTCCATGAAGCTGGGCTATGGTCCCGCACACCGTTAGGTCGTCTTCCGCTCACGCCCCAACATCGTGCAGCCCGCCTCCAGTGGTGTCGCGACAGGCGTGAATGGAGGGACGAATGGAGATGTGTCGTCTTCAGCGATGAGAGTCGCTTCTGCCTTGGTGCCAATGATGGTCGTATGCATGTTTGGCGCCGTGCAGGTGAGCACCACAATCAGGACTGCATACGACCGAGGCACACAGGGCCAACACCCGGCTTCATGGTGTGGGGAGCGATCTCCTACACTGGCCGTACACCACTGGTGATCGTCAAGGGGACACTGAATAGTGCACGGTACATCCAAACCGTCATCGAACCCATCGTTCTACCATTCCTAGACCGGCAAGGGAACTTGCTGTTCCAACAGGACAATCCACGTCCGCATGTATCCCGTGCCACCCAACGTGCTCTAGAAGGTGTAAGTCAACTACCCTGGCCAGCAAGATCTCCGGATCTGTCCCCCATTGAGCATGTTTGGGACTGGATGAAGCGTCGTCTGACGCGGTCTGCACGTCCAGCACGAACGCTGGTCCAACTGAAGCGCCAGGTGGAAATGGCATGGCAAGCCGTTCCACAGGACTACATCCAGCATCTCTACGATCGTCTCCATGGGAGAATAGCAGCCTGCATTGCTGCGAAAGGTGGATATACACTGTACTAGTGCCGACATTGTGCATGCTCTGTTGCCTGTGTCTATGTGCCTGTGGTTCTGTCAGTGTGATCATGTGATGTATCTGACCCCAGGAATGTGTCAATAAAGTTTCCCCTTCCTGGGACAATGAATTCACGGTGTTCTTATTTCAGTTTCCAGGAGTGTATATTGTATTTCTTGTTATATTTTAAAAAAGGTAATTGGGCACATAGTATATCCTCTTACTGAATGTATAAACAGATGTCTAATTGAAGGAGTATTCCCAGACATATTAAAATTATGCAGGGTAGTGCCCATTTACAAGAAAGGAGACAAAAACTGCCCATCTAGCTATTGCCCAATATCTCTGACACCTATTTTGTCTAAAGTTTTAGAATCCATCATCAACTCCCAGTTGTGTGATTAACTGAGATGTTGTTGTGGTTGTGGTCTTCAGTCCTGAGACTGGTTTGATGCAGCTCTCCATGCTACTCTATCCTGTGCAAGCTTCTTCATCTCCCAGCACCTACTGCAACCTACATCCTTCTGAATCTGCTTAGTGTATTCATCTCTTGGTCTCCCTCTACGATTTGTACCCTCCACGCTGCCCTCCAATGCTAAATTTGTGATCCTTTGATGCCTCAAAACATGTCCTACCAACCGATCCCTTCTAGTCAAGTTGTGCCACAAACTTCTCTTCTCCCCAATCCTATTCAATACCTCCTCATTAGTTACGTGATCTACCTACCTTATCTTCAGCATTCTTCTGTAGCACCACATTTTGAAAGCTTCTATTCTCTTCTTTTACAAACTGGTTATCGTCCATGTTTCACTTCCATACATGGCTACACTCCATACAAATACTTTCAGAAACGACTTCCTGACACTTAAATCTATACTCGATGTTAACAAATTTCTCTTCTTCAGAATCGATTTCCTTGCCATTGCCAGTCTACATTTTATATCCTCTCTACTTCGACCATCATCAGTTATTTTACTCCCTAAATAGCAAAACTCCTTTACTACTTTAAGTGTCTCATTTCCTAATCTAATCCCCTCGGCATCACCCGATTTAATTTGACTACATTCCATTATCCTCGTTTTGCTTTTGTTGATGTTCATCTTATATCCTCCTTTCAAGACACTGTCCATTCCGTTCAACTGCTCTTCCAAGTCCTTTGCTGTCTCTGACAGAATTACAATGTCATCGGCGAACCTCAAAGTTTTTACTTCTTCTCCATGAATTTTAATACCTACTCCGAATTTTTCTTTTGTTTCCTTTACTGCTTGCTCAATATACAGATTGAATAACATCGGGGAGAGGCTACAACCCTGTCTCACTCCTTTCCCAACCACTGCTTCCCTTTCATGCCCCTCGACTCTTATAACTGCCATCTGGTTTCTGTACAAATTGTAAATAGCCTTTCGCTCCCTGTATTTTACCCCTGCCACCTTCAGAAACGTAGGTTTGCTAATAACATTATTATGCGGTACAATTTCGCTTTAGAAAGGGCAGATCTACAGTCCATGCCATTGACTCCCTGATTAAAAAAGTGCTTAATGCTTATGAAGGAAAAAATTTTGCTCAGGCTACGTTTTGAGATCTTAGAAAAGCCTTCGATTGTGTGGAGCATATTTCACTCCTCAACAAACTAGTTTATTATGGAATCACAAACAGTGATGTTGACAACATCTTTGAATCTTTCCTCAGCAACCGTAAACAAATTATTTGTATTGGTAAGCAGAGATCACAGCTAACTGAAGTTAAGTGTGGTGTTCCACAAGCCTCAGTATTAGGACCTCTGCTATTTATCCTAATGACAAACGATCTACCATCTTACATAAATACTCTCTCCATTCTCTATGCAGATGATAGCACTTTTTTCAATATCAGCTCAGACATGGATATGCTCCAAACTGTGGCAAATGACAAAATATCACAAGCATCAGTCTGGTTTCACTGCTAGTGGGTTCCTGCTTAATGAGAGTAAAACTCAAAAGATTGTATTTACTTTAAGAGATCTGCCTGTAGCAGACTTCATGGATAGTGTTAAGTTCTTAGGTATTGTTATAGATAGTAAATTGACTTGGGAGCAACATATTAAATACATTAGTGCAAGGCTGTCTAGAGTGGTGTATTTGTTAAGGAATTAAAAAAAACCATGTACCTGTGGCCTATGTAAGATTGGCCTACTGTGTTTTTTTTCAAAGCACTATATATTATGGGCTTTTAATATGGCGCAATAGCTCACACCTTCAGCACATTCTGGTACCTCAGAAGAAAGTAATTCGAATTATCACAAACAGTGATAAACTGGCCCACTGCAAACCAGTTTATCAACTTAAAAATATTAACTGTTGTAAACTTGTATATTTACACTGCCCTACTGCATATAAAGAGCAACTTATCAGAATACCAGCGTAGAAGAGATGTACACTCTCATGGAACCAGAAATAGTAGCCATCTTGACGTACCTTACTACAGATTATCCAAGTCACTGAATAGCTATGAAGTGGTGGGTATGAAGATGTTTAACAAACAGCCACTAGAATGGGTAGAAGCTCCATTTGATTTATTTAAAGACAAATTATTCAGTTGGTTAGCTGCAAATCCTTGCTACTCACATCAGGAATTTTATGACTGTAAAATATCATAGTGCTACCAGTTTGGAGAGTACAGCATAATTTCTTTAACTGAGTAATTTATGATGCAATGTTTTCACATTATTTGATTTTAAATATTGCATTTTATGGAAAACCGATAGTGATATATTTATCTTCATGTATATATGCTGTATAACTTGTATATATGTAACTTGACTTTGTCAATTGCTGTAATAGCTAAAAGACAATAAAATTTCATTCAATTCAATTCAATTCAATTCAATTTTTGTCTCTGAATATGTACTATCAACCAATCTCTTCTTCTACTCAGGTTGTGTCACAAATTCCTTTTCTCCCCAATTTATTTCAGTATCTTCTCATTAGTTATGTGATGATCGCATATAATCTCCAACATTCTCCGTATCACCACATTTCAAAACCTTCTATTCTCTTTTTGCCTAAACTGTTCATCATTCACATTTCACTTTCATGCATGGCTACATTCCAGATAAATAACTTCAGAAAAGACTTCCCAACACTTAAATCTATATACAATGTTAACAAATTTCTCTTCTTCAGAAATGCTTTTCTTGCTATTACTAGTCTACATTTTATATCCTCTCTACTTCAGCCATCAGTAGTTATTTTGCTGTCCAAATAGCAAAAATCATCTACTACTTTAAGTATCTTGTTTCCTAATCTAGTTCTGTTATCATCATTTGATTTAAATTGAGATATTTCCTTATCCTTGTTTTGCTATTGTTGATGTCCATCTTTCAAGACACTATTCATCTTGCTCAACTGCTCTTCAAGTCCTTCGCTGTCTCTGACAGAATTGCAATGTCATCATCCAAGTCTAAAGTTTTTATTTCTTCTCTCTGAACATTAATTCCTACTCCAAATTTTTCTTTGGTTTTCTTTACTGGTTGTCCAACATATAGATTAAATAATATTGGGAATAGGCTACAACCCTGTCTGACTCCCTTCTCAATGACTACTTCCCTTTCATGCCCCTTCACTCTTATAATTGCCATCCAGTTTCTGAATAAGTTGTAAATACATTTTCACTCCCTGTATTTTGCCCTTGTCACCTTCAGAATTTAAAAGATAATATTGCAGTCAGTAATGTCAAAAGGTTTCTCTTAGTCTACAAATGTTTTTATCATAGGTTTGTCTTTCCTTAACCTGTCTTCTAGGCTAAGTTATATGGTTAGGATTTCCTGGCTTGTTCCTATGTGCAGATTCCAAACTTATCTTCCCTGCTCATTAAACTGATAGTTTGGTCATTTTGACACCTGTCAGCAGCTGCTTTGTTTTGGAATTGGAATTCCTATGTTCTTCTTTAAGTCTTAGGGTATTTCAACTGTCTAACACATCTTATACACCAGATGGAAGAGTTTTGTCATTGGCTGGCTCTCCCAAGGCTGTCAGGAATTCTGCTGGAATATAGTCTGCCCCCAGGGGCCTTATGATCTGTCAGAGCTCTGTCACGTTCTTGTATCATATCTTCCATCTCATCTTCCTCTACATCCACTTCCCTGCCCAAAATATTGCTTTCACTTTCATCTCCCTTGTATAGACACTCTGTATATTTCTACCACCTTTGAGCTTTCCCTTCTTAGCTTAAGACTGGTTTTCTATCTGAGCTCTTGACATTCATACTGCTGTGTCTCTTTTCCCCAAAGGGCTATTTCATTTTCCTGTAGTTGCTATCTTTCCCCTAGTGAAATATGCTTCTAAATCTTCACATCTGTCCCCTAGCTGTTCCTGCATAGCCATTTTGCACTTCCTGTGAATCTCATTTTCTACACAGTTGTATTCCCTTTCACCTGCTTCATTTTTAACTTTCTCCTTTCATGAGTTAAGTTCAATATTCCTTGAGCTAATCGAAAATTTCTACTAAGCCTTGTCTTTTTACCTATATGATGCTCTTCTGCCTTCACTATGTCATCTCTCAAAGATACCCATTCTTCTTCTATTGTATTCCTTCCCCCCATTCTTCTAGTCAAATGTTGCCTAATGCCTCCAAGATTCAAGATTCAAGATTCTTTATTAGCCATTGATCATGCAAGATGAAATAGGCTTCGTCAGTACATAAAATAATATTAATATTCCAGACACTATATATAAGGCATAGATATAATTAGCATATGAGTAACTTACAAATAACCTAAACCTTAAGCAGGTGACTACAATGCTTAATACATATTCTTGTTTCAGATACATACAAAGGTACCAAAAATGAGTTACATTGTAGTAGCAAACACAGTAGTTACGTAACACATCATAACACTGGCAAATAAAGTAGTTACCTAACACAGTTGAAATACAAAGGTATTAGATATGAAATATTTTGTAACAGTATATATAGTAGTTAATTGAGTTAATTATGCAATTACAGGTTTATCTCTGTGCTACTCAGATCATAATATTCTTGCATAGAATAAAATGGATTGTCAGATAACCAATTGTACAAATTTTGTTTAAGAATTTTTGTGGGCATGTCCCGAGCAGATTGCGGTAGTTTGTTGAATATTTTTAAGGTATTCACTTTGTGTGAGTTACTACTTTTTGTTAGTCTGTGTCTTGGTATATCATAATCTGCCTTCCTTCTAGTGTTGTAGTTATGAATTTCTTCCCTGACAACACCTTCCATACCATTGTTTTTAATGTGTAACACACAGATATAAATATACAAGTTTACAATGGTCAACAGTCTTAGCCTTATAAAGAGAGGACGACAGTGCTCCGTGGGACCGACTTTACACATTATGCGCAGCATTCTTTTCTGCATCAACAAAATTTTGTTACTGTGAGAGCTGTGCCCCCATATGAGAAGGCCATATGTAATATGTGACTGGAAGAGTCCACAGTACATTGTTCTCAGAAAGTTCATGCTAATCATGTCCCTAAGTTTCCAAAGGAGATAGGAGACTCTTGAAAGCTTTTTGCAAACCTGATTTACGTGTTCTTCCCAGTTAAGTTTGGAATCAATATGCATTCCTAATAGTTTTACAGTTTTGTTTTCTATGGTTTTGGGTAACCCTAAGAGAAGCTGTTGTGTTTTCTCTGAGTTACACAGTAATTTATTGGATGTGAACCAGTGGATGGCTGATTTGAGTGATTCCTGTGTGTTATTGTCCAAAGCTGAGATGTTCTGATGTGAGGTGAGGAGGGTTGTGTCATCTGCATAGCATATGGTAGTACTATTTATGTGATGAGGTAGGTCATTGATGGCTATGATGAAGAAGAAGGGTCCCAGAACCGAGCCCTGTGGTACACCAGTACTAACTGCTGCTACAGGGGAGTAATTATTTTTAACTGAGACAAACAGTCTTCTATTATGAAGATATGACTCTATTACTGCTAATGCTGGGTTACATACACCATAAAATTCTAGTTTTGCAACCAGGGTGCCAAAGGGAATGCAGTCAAAAGCTTTGCTCAGATCACACAAGACAAGTGACACCATATTCCGGTCTTCAAAGGCTGTTAATGTCTGGTCAACAATTTCCAGGATGGCCGCAGTGGTATTTCTGCCCTGTCGGAATCCGAACTGACTATTGCTCAAAAGGTTGTGTGTCTCAAAATAGCTACTTAATTGAGTGTACATAAGTGACTCAAATACTTTAGAAAATATTGGCACAATTGAGATTGGGCGATAACTTTTAGGAAGATGTTTGTCACCCTTTTTAAACACTGGAATAACTTTGGAAATTTTGAGGGAGTCGGGAAACACTCCTGACTGTAAACATTTATTAAATATGAATGCCAATGGTTTAGCGATCGAGTCTACAGTTTTTTTTACTATGTAATTGGAGAGCCAGTAGCAGTCCATACTTTGAGAATTTGAAAATTTTGTGACTGTTCTTTTAATCTGAGCAGGTGTGATACTATACCAGTTAAAGACATGATCTACTGGTGGAAGGGCATTAAGTAAATCGCTTGCAGATGTATCTGTTTTTTCTATCTTACTTTCAATTTCTTTAATTGAGCTAATGAAGTAGTCATTTAGTTCCCTTGGAGTGAGCTGAGTTTCATGTGTGTGACGTGTGGGATTTTCTTGTGCTACAATCTGCCATGCTGCCTTGCACTTGTTTGTTGCACCTTCTATGTACCCTTCATAAGCAGCCTTTTTTGTCTGTATCAGCTTAAGTTTGTAAAATTTTTTACATTTTTGGTATGCTGCATAAAAGGTGCCCTCCTGCTCTGATCTTTGTTTACATGCATTTTTATATGCTGTGTATAGTACGAGCATGTTTTTTCTTATCTGGACCAGTTCGTCTGTGTACCATTCCAGCTTTTTATTTTTATATGTTCCAGAAGAGTTGGTTTTAATTAGTGGTGAGCATGAATACCATAATTCTGTATAATTTTTAAGGAAGTTTTCAAAGGTAGTTTCAACATCAGACTTCTCAGATGAACACTTATAGACAAAGTCCCAACTTGCATCCTCTAGTATACGAATAAATGACATAATGTATTCTTCTTTTTGTCTTCTTACCCATGTCATATTGTGCACACTAGTGGAATTTGGTTGCTTACTAAAGAGATTGAGAAGCAATGGGTCGTGGTCTGCAAAGCACCCATTTGCAAGGCTAACGGTGTAGCTGCCACGGGGAAAATTCACAATAATATTGTCTATGCATGAATTTTTACGTGTTGGACACTGGATGGTACAGTACAGATTAAGGGACCTTAATAAATTAAGAAAAGTTCTTGAGGGCTCATTACTTGTGTTTACCATTTCTATATTAAGATCACCACATATGGCAATCTTTGTTTTATGCATTAGTATTTTTCTAACCATTAGTTCAAATCTTTCAAAAAATGTATCAATGTTGCCATTGGGAGATCTGTATAGGCTTACAATTATTAGATTTTCATCAGTCATTTTTATACAACTAAATTCTGCATCTAACTCTGTACAGTAAGATGATACATCTATTTTTGTAAAGTTGAAATTATCTCTGATAAAGATCCCAGCCCCACCATTTCGCCTCTGCTTTCTGCACATTATGTCTGCAGTGACGTATCCTTGAGGTACAAACATATCTACCTCATTTGCAACTAACCAATGCTCACATACACATATTACATCAACATTCTTAATCTTACAGAAATGTTCCAATTCTAACATCTTATTTCTAATACAACAAATATTAACTTGAAGTAATGTCAGCATATTATCTCCCTTTTTGTTTATCTGGATACAGTTTGACTTTGAATCACAGTTTATATTTTTTACATTACCTACGAGTGGTGTGCTTGTCAGATTGTTGATCCCCATGTCTGTTATGGTGTGCTGTTGCTGATCTGGGGCCAACAAAAATCCTGACTTCTCGCAGGTGGTTGCCTCTTGTGAATTGGTCGGCTGCTGCTGGCTTCATTGTATACAAAATCCTGGTCCTTTAGCTGTTTCTTTCTTCTCTCTCCTCTCCCATATCTTGGCTGCAGGATCTCTGAAGGTGGTGCTTCTTCTTCAGCTGGTGGTGTCACAACTTCTTCTTCTGGAGGTGACAACACTGCTTCTTCTGCTGGTAATAACACTGATTTTTCCTTTATAGGGCAAAGTGGTGACTCTTCCTTTTCTTCCTTCACTGGCAGTGTTATGGGTGGATGTATCTGTTCTTGTGGTTTGTCAATTTTTTCTAATATTTCTTTGCACAGAATTGTTTTACCAAAATTGTTTCTGTGCAACCCATGCTTTGTAAAATGATCTCTCTGAGAGCTTGTTGCATCAATAAATGTTACATTGGCGAAACTGCTACACATCTTTCTAAATTTTCTATTTGTTCGAATAATTTCTTTATTTACGCATGAAGCTTCCATCAAGTCGTGTCTTTGTGGAATGCTTACAACATATACATCTGAATGTGTAATTTTCCCTAAGGTTTCCCCTCAAACACTCAACAATCTTTGGTTCTTTCAAATTATCCAGATCCAAGTTCCTTAATTTCTGAGCTTTTCCCAATTTCTTCAGTTTTAGTTTATAGTTTCTAACCAATAAATTGTGGCCAGAGTCCATATCAGCAACTGGAAATATCTTGCAAATTAAAATATGTTTCTCAAATCTCTGTCTAACCATTATATAATCAGTCTGAAACCTTCTGGTGTCTCCAGGTCTCTTCCATGTAGACAACATACTTTTATGATTCTTAAACCAAGTGTTGGCAATGATTAAATTATGCTCTGTGCAAGATTCTACCAGGTGACCTTCAAAATATTTTTCCTCAATTACTTGCAAATGAGGGCCCACCAGGGTGAATGGCTGGGATTTAACTTACATCATCAATATTAGGTTTCAAAAAGTTGATCCCACTGCTGGGGCTCTCCTTGGTAGCACTCATATGGTTGGGCATGGAGTTAAGAGACCATGACATGGAAAAATATTTGATAGTGACTGATACTAGTATCAAATTGGAAGTTTCTGGAATCATTAGCCTCATTGTAATGCCTGAAGAAATTTCTACTGAACTTGCCACATATTTCATTTGCTATATAGAGACAAAAAAGATATACATGACTCATTATTTCTGCAAAAATGCTGTATGAATAAGATACCTACTATCACTAGGGATTGAGATATGTCAATCGATTTATCTTCACTTGCATTGTAAGTGTACTCATCCATAATCATGATGTGAAAAAGGGTTGTCAAATATGTACTGCATAGTACTGAACTGATTTTCTTTGTGCTGTATTGGGGATCTGCCAGTTATTTTGAGGAATTAATGATAGTATTGGTGATGTGCCTCCCCTACATTCTTTATTGTATCATTATGAAGCCTATGACCTATTCATAGTAACTATAGAAAAGTGCTCAACTCTGTATTTATGTTTTTCTTGTATGTGTATCCATGTTACAGAGCTGAAAGAAAGGCTATCACTGGAAGATGCGATGGAAGCACATATAAGGGGGATCACGGTCTGACCTAAATTGCCAGCCATACTGACTAACCAATGGGCACTCTATGAGAGACTATTCAACTTCGCATAACAGAGATGTCAGCTGAGGCAATTACAGGTACATCCAGCACAATTTGGAGGAGAATATGGAAACCAGTTTGACATGTCAGGTGTTTGTAGAATGGTACTCACAGGACTCATGCTGGGTGAGGTATGAGCTGCTTAAAGGTCAGCAGCATTGCCACTGAAGTGTGGCATGAAGAGGTGAGGCAACCCCACTCACATGTAGAAATCTTGCATCAAGAAGTTTCTAAATGGCACATGAGACTGTGTATTGTACACAGCCATGGACATTGCCATTAATTTCCACAGTCAATGCTAATTAGTCATCCACAACAAGACTCCTGCTTGCCCACCAAACTGTTACTTAAAATATTCTGCAACTGGAGTTGCAGCCATCTATTACTGCAAACACCTTGCTAAGTCCTATCTGTGTGCAAGTGCATGTGCTTGTAATTCAAACACTCATGTGATGAAACACCTTAGTAGTTCCTCTCACTCTGTGTTAGGTTTCAGGAAAACTAATTTGTTACAATGTTTTCTAATAAGGACTTGGACTTAGACAGCTACCCCATGTCTGCTTCCCATATAATGTCTGTCTGTATTTCTGAAATTGTGTTTACTTTCAGGCAAAACATTTTCATTCTAGGACTCTACCAACTGAGCTGCCCAAGCATGACTCACGCCCCGTCCTCACAGCTTTAATTCCGCCAGTACCTCAGCTCCTACCTTCCAAACTTCACAGAAGCTCTCCTGCAAACCTTGCAGAACTAGCACTCCTGGAAGAAAGGATATTGCGGAGACATGGCTTAGCCACAGCCTGGGGGATATTTCTAGAATTAAATTTTCACAAAGAGTGTGTGCTGATATGAAACTTCCTGGCAGATTAAAACTGTGTGCACACACTCTGCTGTAGAGTGAGTTTTTGTAAATTGTGCTATTGCTGATTCTGTACCTCTATCAGGCCTGAAACCATGCTGGTCATCGCAGAGGAGGTTGAAGTTACTTAGATAGCTCAAAAGCCTGTTTTTCATTATTGTTTTTGTCACTTTGGAAAAACATGACAATAGGGCTAATGGTCTGTAGTTCTCAACGTTTTCTATATCACCTTTCTTCTGAACTGGTAAAATTTTGGCATGCTTCAGATAGTCAGGGAAGCAACCAGTTTTGAAGGATTCATTTATGATTTCTGTTAGTGGAGCTTTGATACCATTTATGCATTTTTTCAGCACACACATTGGGATTTCATCTTAACCTGCCGAGTTTTTGTTCTTTCAGTTGCCTTACAAGATTGCATACTTCCTCCTCAGTAGTTGGAAGCAATACCATTGAGTTTGCTATATGCTTCTATATTGGTTGATTAGCACCTTTTGGAAAAAATTTTCTGTAAGTTCGTTGCAATGCTGCTAAAGTAGGTATTCACATAATTTGCTAATTGTTTTGGGTTACTTTCTAAGTTTTCCTTGTTCCTGATTTGTGTGTTTGTACCTCTCTGCTTCACAGTTCCTGTTTCTTGTTTCACTACAGCCCATGTAGCTTTACTTTTATTATTGGCTAAATTTATGATCCTATTGTTGGCTGATTTTTTTGCAGTGTTGAGTACCTTCCTGTAGATCCTTTTGTAGTTTTTGTAGTAGTGCAAAAAAACTGATCACTATTGTCCTTTTTAATGGAGTTTAGGTATTTACAAGTTTGAACACTTTTTCTAATTCCTTTAGTAATCCATTTATTGTTGGTGGGTGTTCCAATGGGAATTAATGCTTGGGGAATGTTTCTTCAAATTTTAATTTAAACTCAGACATAAAATTGGAGAACTTGCTATTCACTATAGTTCCTATGTATACTCCTTCCCAACTGTTATGTGCTAACTTTAAGGAAAACTCTTGCAAAGCTGATGGAGAGTAGACTCTTTTATATACATGCAGTTTTGAATCTTTTTTAACACAAGCTTTTACTTTTATAATCCGACATAAATGGTCAGACAGTCCCAGATTTTTGACAAGTACATCACAGTTTTCTCTGCCTACATCTGTAGCTACATGGTCAATGGTAGATGATGAATGTGTGGTTATTCTTGTTTCACAGTTGAGTAATGATGATAGATCAAAACTATGTAGGATATTCATAAATGTGTTACTGGTGTCATCTGTTTTATTTGTATTTATGTTAAAGTCCCCACACAAAAGGATATTATGTTTCAGAGTCATCGCTAGTTCTAGGATTTGTATAAGTTTTGAAAAGAATATCTCTAAATTACCACTGGGAGAATGATATACACATAATATAGTTAGTTTCTTGGGCATATTTATAGCAACCATCTCTATTGCTGACACTTCAAAGTCTTTGTCTACACTTAGCATGATAATATCATTTCTGACTTTAAATTCAATGCCATTCTTAACATAAATACATGATCCTCCACCTTTCATTGTATTTCTGCGATAAGAACATGCTTGGATGTCTGAGGGTGAATTTATATATAAGATTTCACTTTATTTACACCAGTGCTCTGTAATACAGGTAACAGTGCTGTCTAAGATTTGTAACTCGACTTCCAGCTGTTGCACTTTGTTTTTTACGCACTGAATATTTTGGTGGAGTACTGTTAGACATTTAATGTTAATTATCTTGGTGGCTTCTTTTTCATCATATTTGCAATTAAAAAATCCTTCAGATGGGAAGGAGGTGTCCTTTTCCGACTACTTGCTGCCCCATGGATGGTTGTTTCCATGTCTGCTGCTGCTCCTGCTATTGCTGGGATTTCTGCTATTACTGCTGTCTGTGATGCTGCTGTTGATGGTGATGCTGTTCATCAGAAGCAACATGCTGTCATAGAATTCCTGTGCTGTGAAAACAAGATGGTGGGAAACATCCACAAGAGGTTGAACAAGGTGTATGGAGATGCTGCTGTCAATCGCAGTACAGTTAGTTGGTGGGCAGGCAGGTTACATGATGAAAGCGGGCACGGCAATATTGAGGATTGTCCTCGCAGCCGTAGGCCTTGTACTGCACACACTCCAGATAATGTGCAGAGAGTTAACAAATTGGTGACTGCCGACAGACGCATCACAGTGAACGAATTGTCATGCTACATTGGGATAGGGGAAGAAAGTGTTTGCAGAATATTGAAAGTTTTGGTGTTAAAAAAGGCTAATGCCAGGTTGGTTCCCAAGATGTTGACAGTGGCTCACAAAGAAACAAGAAAAACAGTATGCAGCGAACTTTTGGAACAGTACGAGAATGGTGGAGATGAACTTCTTGGAAGAATTGTGACAGGGGATAAAATATGGCTACATCATTTTTCACCAGAGATGAAGAGGCAATCAATGGAGTGGCATCATGCAAATTCACCCAAGGAAAAAAAAAAAAAATTCAAAAGCACACCTTCTGCTGGAAAAGTTATGGCTTGGTGTGTTTCAATTCTGAAGGACTCTTGCTTGTGGACATCATGCCAAGTGGAACCACCATAAATTCTGATGCATATGTGATGACACTGAAGAAACTTGGAGCTCGACTGAGTTGTGTTCGACCACATCAGCAAAAGCAGGATGTTTTGCTGTTGCCCGACAATCCATGGCAACATGTCATTCAAAAAACCATGAAAGTGATCACAAAACTTGGATGGACAACACTGAAACACTCACCTCACAGTCCTGAGCTGGCTCCATGTGACTATCTCTTTGGGAAACTGAAAGACTCTCTTCGTGGAACGAGGTTTGAAGATGATGACTCCTTTGTGCACGCTGCCAAGCAGTGGCTCCAACAGGTTGGTCCATAATTTTACCATGCGAGTATACAGGCGCTGGTTCCAAGATGGCATAAGACAGTTGAGAGGGATGGAAATTATGTGAAGGAATGAAAATATTGTTACTAAAGGAAGTAACTACACATTGTAAAACTTTCAAACATGTAGAATAAAAGATGGATTTTTAAAAAAATAGTGTGCATTTCTTTTGGAGTGACCCTCAAAAATTCTCATGTGCTCACTAATCCTTTATCTGAGGTCACATTTTATCCAAATACTGGTACCGCCATCAGCAGAAGCATTTTTCAGATAATCTACCATCGGCAAGCAACATACTTATTTCTTTGCAAGCATATTACAGCAAGTAAGTCTGAGATGCTGAGAACTTTGAGGCTACAGCTACATCTACATCTACACCCATACTCTGCAAACCACCATGAAGTGCATGGCAGAGGGTACATTCCTTTGTATTAATTATTAGAGTTTGTACCTGTTACATTCATTTATGGAGCACAGCAAGAGAAATTGTTTAAGTACATCTATGCATGCAGTAATTATTCTAATCTTGTCTTAATGATCACTATTTGAATGATGCACAGGGGGTTGAAGTATATTCCTAGAGTCATCATTTAAAGCCAGTTCTTGAAACTTTGTTAGTAGGTTTTCTCGGGACATTTTACGTCTGTTTTCAAGGGTCTGCCAGTTCAGTTTCTTCTGCATCACTGTAACACTCTCCAATGGATCAAACAAATCTATGACCATTCATGCCATTCTTCTGTGTATATATTCAATATCCCCTGTTAGTCCTATTTGGTATGGGTTCCATACACTCAAGCAATATTCTAGAAAGGTTCGCACGAGTGACTTGAAGGCAATTTCCTTTGTAGACTGATTGTACTTCTGCAGTATTCTATCAATAAACCAAAGTCTACCAACTCCTTTACCCACAACTAAGCTTATGTGATCATTCCTACAAAGTGTTCCACCCTGTTATTTGTGTGAGTTGGCCAATTCCAGCTGTGACTCACTGATAGTATAGGCACAGGATACTACATTTTTTCATTTTGTGAAGTGCACAATTTTACATTTCTGATCATTTAAAGCAAGTTGCCAATCTCTGTACCACACTGAAATCTTATCAAGATCTGACTGAATATTTATGCAGCATGTGCTAATCCGGAATATGCTGAAAGTGGCTATTGATGTTTATTGCAAATAGATGTTCAACTGTGCACAGTGGAGTTTACATCTCCATAGCACATTTTCTCTACAAAAGAAGGCACATTACCTTTCAGACTGTATTATAAGGTTTAAATATTTTGGTCATAACTTAACAGTATTTATAAACACACATGTTCAAAGCGGGTTTATCAACAACAATATGACCTTTACTGCTGTGTACCAACGTCTGCGTGAGACTGGGTCATTTAGCAGATTACCTGGACAGGGACGCCGTCGCACGGTAAGAATGCTACAATTTGAGGAAGCTGTCTTGCAGCATGTGGAGCAGGATCCTTCAATCAGCACTCATGCAATTGCACGTAACATGGGGATGAATCAGACGAATGTAAGAACAGTCCTTCAAGAGCAATTGTTGCATCCATTTCACTTACAGTGTGTCCAATCTTCCAGAGCACAGTTTTCGCAGTGGTACCTGGAACAGTGTGAAATGCATCCTACATTTCCATCCTCTGTGTTGTTTACCGATGAAGCAACGTTCGGGCATGATGGAGTCTTCAACATGCACAATTCGCATGTTTGGAGCGAGGATAACCCACATACCACAGTTACTAGCGCTCATCAAGTGCTGTTCTTCGTTAATGTGTGGGTCAGTGTTGTTGGTGACTGTTTAATTGGGCCATATCTGATACCTAGGCCATTAAATGGCAGGCACTATTACAATTTTCTTGCCTCAGTGTGGTTCCAACATGACAGGGCGCCGGCACATTTCAGTCATCATGTGCGTTGATTCCTGGACCGACAGTTCCCAGAAACGTGGATTGGCAGAGGTGGTCCTGTACCATGGCCTGCTCGATCCCCAGATATGTCCCCTCTGGACTTTTTTGTGTGGGGAGAGATGTGCAACCTTGTTTACGCAACTCCTGTTGCATAAGAAGAGGATCTGGTTGCCCAGATAGTAGCAGCAACAGGAACAATTCAGGATACTCCTGGGGTTTCTGCCTGTGTCAGACAGAACGTGATCCGACGATGTAACCTTACGTGTCAATGTAGGCATTTTTTAAAATCTACTGTAATTGAAATTGGGTTGTGTTAATGTGTTGTCTCTTGGTCATAAAAAAGTGGGGAAGTGTTTTTTGGTTTAATTAATTTGCCGCAAGAGAAAAATATTTCTCTACCGTTTTAAATACTTCCCATAGGAAAAAATGACATTAGGGAAAAATATTTGTTTTGATGTCCCCTACAAACTCCCAGAGTTTGTCGGTTTAAATACTTTTCACCCTGTATATTGTATCATGTCTTTCACAGATGAACATATTATTTGTATGCCTTTGAGCATAATTTTTATGCATATATTTTATTGATCTCAAATTTAGTTGCTTGTACTTGCTGTAAAATTTAATGGAATCATATTGAGTGAAGTTTAGCACTTAAATATGAATTGTGGGATCTGTATAGTTCTTTGAGAAACTATCTGCTTTTGATATTTTGTGGGTCATATGATTGGCTACCAGAGAGATATAATATGGACATTAATTCAGTTGACTTGAGGCTGCTTAACCAATGTACTGTGGTGAGGATTGAAATTCTTCTGGTGTCTTGGCATGTCAGCAGCAGATATTGGAATAATTTTCTGAGATCAGGTTCTGTTTGAAGTGACATTAGAATGAATAATGCTTGTTTATATACATTTAATGTTTTCATTCATTGGATTATTTAGAATTAATAACTTTCATGTACTTTTGGTGTAGAGGGAACTGAGAATGGTCCTGTATAAATGGATGATCAGCTGCAGACAAGAGATTTGGCCATTTAATGTTGAAGTTAGCTCACATATTTAGATTCAAAGTGTGTTTAGTTGTCTCTACAAAGGTACACTGCTAAGACAGTTGAACAATCTAAGGGATTTATCAGGATTTACAGTGATGATGATGTATGAACATCCAGTTTCAGAACTGTGATTTTTATGAAGCAGATTACTTTTCTGGAGCTTCTATTGATGTTGAACAATACTTTATACAATTGTGGATGGAATACCAATTTAATTTTGCATTGGAATGCTATTTTGTTGTCTAGATTTGAAAATTAATTATTTAACTTGCTGTTGGGACTGTCCGGTAGGAATCCATATTGAATGTTGATGTCCGTCTGCTACTTCCTTTTTAACTTGAGATTATGATATATTGCTGTTAATTTAATCTACATTATAACCTGGGATCTGTCTGAGGATTTCATTGTTAGTAACATGGAACTGTGTCTGTGCTGTTGATTGTTCATGGGGGTTTACAGTGTACCTTGTAATGATCGCCTAGTCGTAGATATTGCTAATTGCTATAATCGCACTATTTCACTCCAATTTACGGAGCTTGTTAGCACTTGATGTTAGGTTGGCACCATTAAAATGCATTGTAGTAATCGCTGCTGCTTGCTGGATCGCTGCTGTGTCTTGATGCTGATGCTGGCTCTAAATCTGGTTGTCTAGGGTAAAAACATGAGGTCCCGTGTTTTTTATGTGCTTTTGATGATAAAGAACGAGCGAAACCAACAAATATGTAAACTTCAAATATTTATTACTCTGGTGGCCATCTTAATTCCACTGTCCACCAAAGACCATGACATAACACAAAGTAGTACTTCCTTTACATGTTCTTTGCATTGTTTATCCACCTCAAACAATAACACAGAAGTCAGAAACACACTTTACCAAAGTGACATTCCGACTGCCTCCTCGACCCTTCTTGCTGCTTGTATTTATAACATTGTCAAAGAACTACTAAAAAGAGATATAGTTTTTAAGTCACATGTACATCCGTTATCATAATTTGTGCAGATAAGTTATTAATTTGCATCAAGTGACATAATTTAACATGTTATGAAAATGACAGACAGATTTGTTGACTTGAGAGAATAATTCTCTGTTACAAAAAGGCCGTTTTTTAGAAGTTTGTCAATTTACTTCTCTAATTTGCATAAATAAGTAAGTAACATGAATTATTAAGAATTACATTGGTTTTCGTCTAAAATAGGATTAATTACGTGAATACTGAGTGAAAACGCTCCTAGTGAACAAATAGGTTTCACTGGGTGATTTTTATTTAAGGAGATCCAAAATACCTAAGTTGGCCACCATTTTTTGTACTTCATATTAATTATTTAAGATAAACTTAGTGTTTTTACATGACGACATTTGCTGTATCAGTGATCAAGTGATATTAACTTTTGTGTGGGTCAGTTATTCAGTATAATTTAATGGGTTGACTATTTATGGAGACATGTTGTGCAATCATTGTTAACATACACAATAAATTTTCTATAATCATAAATACTCGTTAAACTGGTTGAATTTGGAGGGTATCGCATACTTCATTAAAGTAAAGCCTTTAATATGTTCCGTTACAACCTGTTGACAATTAGTAGTCTGGATCTGTTTAGTGAAGTTCATTGTGGAGCCCATGTGAGCTGTTGCAACAGCTGGTACTATTGCTGTGGGATGATGGCTAAAGTTTTGATCATCAGTTCTTCACTCTACAAAGAGTAGAGATGACACATACCTCAAATAAGTTTAAACTGGTAATTAAATACCTATCAGAACCACAACATATTGATATAGGAACTCCTCAGTGTAACCAGTACTGTTTCTAATATACACCAATGACTTTGCCAATACTGATAGTTACAGGGAAAAAAATCTGCTTGTTCATGACAGCAGTGTTATATTAAATAAGAAAACAGGAGAACTTGCAGAGAAAGCAAATGAAATCCTCAATGAAGTTTACAATAGTTCAACATGCAATACAGGGTGGAATCAAAATTTTTGGGACTGGTTCTGCCCTCTGGAAAGTAGGAGTAGTAGATCTTTGCACCACTAGGTGGTGAGAGCTGCATATCGGATGAGTCAGTGTGCGGAGTGGCATTCAGCTGGGAGGATGTGTTGCATGTCCATAATGATTTCCGTAATACTCTGTTTTTGGTGTGTGACAATTTTATAATGGATCCACGAACAGAACAGTGTGTGTGTGTGTGTGTGTGTATCAAATTCTGTGTGAATCTCGGGAAAAGTACTATGGAGACCCTTGCAATGATTCAATAAGTGTTTGGGGGACAGATCATGAGCTTTATGCATGTGTTTGAGTGGCGTGCTCAATTCAGGGCCGGCCGTACAGATGTCGAAGACAGTGCTCGCACTGGAAGGCCCGTTAGCCGCACAACACCAGACACTGCTGCCAAACTTCAACAATTGGTTCATGTGGATTGACGTCAAACCATTCAAGACCTCGCATATGACATGGGTATTGATTATGGGACGTATCAACGAATGTTGACTGATGAATTGGGCATTCATTATGTTGCTGCAAAATTTGTGCCAAGGATCTGGACTGCCGATCAGAAGGCACAGCATGTTGAACCATGCACAGACCTTCGTCAGACCGCATATGATGATCCAACCTTCTTGTCACGGGTTATCACTTGCGATGAGAGCTAGATTTATGGTTATGACTCAGAGACAAAGCAACAATCATCCCAGCGGAAGAGCTCGGGCTCTTCAAGACCCAAAAAAGTGAGACAGGTGAATAGCAAAGT
This sequence comes from Schistocerca nitens, assembly GCF_023898315.1. Taxonomy (NCBI): domain Eukaryota; kingdom Metazoa; phylum Arthropoda; class Insecta; order Orthoptera; family Acrididae; genus Schistocerca; species Schistocerca nitens. Next base: position 65,412,040 of record NC_064623.1, on the reverse strand, counting down.
GAAGACCACGATCATCGTTTTCTTTGATAACAAGGGAATTGTGCATAATGAATTTGTCCCACCCAAACAAACACTGAATTCTACATTCTACTGTGACATTTTGCGACGGCTCTGTGAAAACGTGCGGTGACGATGGCCCAAACTTTGGCATCGAGGGACCTGGCTGCTGCATCAAAACACACCCTGCCACACGTCCTTGCTCACCAGGACCTTTTTGGCAAAAAACAACATGCTGGTTGTACCCCACCCACCATACTTGCCAGATTTGGCAGCCTGTGACTTTGTGCTATACCCAAAACTGAAACTCAAGTTGAAAGGCCATCAGTTCGACACTCTAGAGAGGATTCAAGAAGCATCGCTGGCAGTGATAAACACTCTCAAAGAACAGGACTTCCAGAAAACTTTTGACCAGTGGCAGAGTTGCTGAGACCGGTTTGTACGTGTGGATGGGAACTACTTCAAGGGTGATGGTGACCATTAATCCAAAGGTAAGGTTTTCAACAGATGGCAGCACCAGTCCTGAAAATGTTGGATAGCACCTTGTAAAGTAACACTGAATGTAAGCAAAACAAATTCCACGAATTTCAGTTTGAAGAAGCTAAAATGACAGTTTTAAAATAAATGTGTATAGTACCTCTATAGACTATGGAATGAAAGCAAAATTTCTGGGAATGAATATTGATTCTCAGTTGATGTGCTGTAAACATACAAAGATACTTGTAAATGGAGCATCATCTGCATGTTATGGCACTAAGAGTCCCATTATTAATATGAAACAGCCAGTGTCTTTTGGTTACATACATACTCCTAGGTACAGTCAATTGTTACCTATGGATTCTTTGATGGGGAACAAATGCATAAAATATGAACACAGAAAAGGGCCATAAAATGGTGACCAAACATAGTAAACCTGTTCAAATCACTGGGAATTTTAATTACACCATGTGATCCATTTTCCAATCAGTTGTACACATCAGAAATTACAGTGATAATCATTGCACAAACAGCTTTGTTCAAAATCTTTTACATGTACATTTTCACGTGTTACACTTGATAACAATGATGTGGCCAATGTTGCACTTAGTTACAGATTCATTAGTAAGCATGAGTCTGAATTACAAATAGTAATGATGCAAGGACACTCATACCTGAGAGCAAGCAGCTCTGAGGGAAAGGGAAAAAATATAGGGTAGTCAGGTGTTTTTCTTTCAAGAAAATGATTTAGGATTGGAATTACATAGGTTTTCAACAGTGTTGGAACTAGATTTTTTTATGGCTGCTTACAAGTTATAAGTTACCATTTGTCTTCCAAAATACTCATAATACACTATAACCCCAGGTCACACCCCCTCACCCTACACTTTTGTATGAGTGCCCATGTAATGATGGTGTTATGATCCACAGTGTACATAGGTACTGATTCTATAGCAAGCGTGACCTGTATATGGTTTTTGATCAACACAAAAGTGGTAGTCAGCAAATAATAATTTTAATTTTTATTGCAATCAGTAAGTACTATTAAAATTGATGAAATTTATTGAAGCAAAGAAAGCAAATCAAAAGTAATGAGGACAAGAAGACTGGCATTTTTTGAACACTTATATCAAATGTAAGACAGTAGTTTAACTGAAAGGTTGTCAAATATTTATGGGATGAAAAGTAGAAGTGGTCAAAAGAGTGGAAGAAACAATGTAGTAAACAGGTGTATCAGTACTGGAAGGAAAGAAAATTACAATGACTAAGTAACTGAAATTGGCAAGTGGTCCTTAGCTGCCTACCCAAAAAAAGAGTCTACAACATTTGTCAGCTGGAGAGCTTTAAGCATGATATTCAGTCAGTACAAACAGCAACTCACAGCCAACCAGTGTGTGGATGCCCTGAACTGTGTGCAGCGACCCCTCGTGGCAAAAAAGCCAACAGTGTGGACAGGCACTCTCTACATGTGATCTAATTTATCTAAAATTTTGACGTGAATATTATGAAAGGAAATAAGAAAGCACTACTTTCTCTTTATTCCAAGTACAAGAATTGTAATTGATACTATTGAGGTGTAAGTTTTTCCTGTAATACTATTTTTGTTACATTTGTTATACACAGTTAACAACAATATAAATGAAGTAAGACCATACACTAATTTGCCTGTTCTTTCTTCAAAATAAGGCCATTAGCAACATTAAAAAGAAATGGTAAACAATATAACTTGACATGAGACTACTTTTGTGACATTTTAGTTTGACATCATAAATAATTATAAATGCAGGTAAAGTCCACAGTCATGCTCCTGGCCACTTTTTCAACACAGCAGTCAAGAAAACTCTGGATAGAAGTATCAAAAATAGTAAGATAAAAACATGAATGTATAAAAATTATCAAAATGTAAGAATAGGAAAAGAAGTCTGTGGTTTATGTCTGTATATGACCTCGGCACCTTTTTTGTGCATACTGACCCATATACCTGCCAACATTCATTTCTCACATTTCTTAATATCTACAGCAATGGAACCACTGCAGTCAGATACAACACAGGGATAAATAAAATAATTAAAGTAATGGTAAAAGACTGGTGGCTATATGCTGTAATAAGACATTTCCTGCCAAAGATAGACAGAAAAAGGGGACCTAAGATCAGGTAGGAGCCATCCTTGCAAGTATTGACTAAGAAATGATGGATAACATTAAGATAGCACACCTTTACTGGCATTTAAGATCCAAAGGAGATGGGTCACAAAAACATAGTTCCATATAATTATGATGAAACACTTCTATTAACTAAATAAACACTGTTTCTAGCCTTGTTTCACAATTTCATTATTAAAGTTACAGCACAACCTTGTTTCTGGGTTATAAGCCCATTTTCAAGTACATTACTGATTCCAAAAGAGGATTATGCACATTATAAACACTGGGAATCAGAAATGTACTTGAAAATGGGCTTATAACCTGAACCCTAGGTTTTGCAGTTACATAAATAATAAAATTGAGAAACAAGTCAAAAAACAGTGTTTGTTTGGTTAATTTGTTTCACCAAGAACTGACACTTGATTCAATTAAAACAGTGCTATCTATCATATTATGCAAAGACAGGGGTAAATGATAAGTCAAAAGGAATGTAGAAACCTGAGATACATGACATGGCGCACAAAGGTAGGATTCATATTACATTAAAACAATATCATCATGAAGGAGCACAGGAGTGTATATTACACTTTAAAATAGGCAAAACAATTGGAAAAATGTTAAATGGCAGTATCTGATCAAATTTTTAGTGCGCTTGTTTGTTAAGCTTATTCAGAGGGTGTTTGTGAAATCTGCTGTAGAAGAACCAGTCAAATGGAAACTAGAAAGATGGGAAAAAAGTAAGGAAACTAGTTATTTTATGAATTCATGGTTTCACTGCAATATGAATTAATAAAATTTTTCTCGGGCTTACAGCTGTGTCAGGTGGTTAAAATCCCACGAGCTTTCGACTGAGCTCTCCTCAGTCATTGTCATGTGGTAAGAATGGCTGCTGTGTCATCGCTGTCATGTCGTTATATAGCTGCACTGCTGGCTGTGATGTTACTAGTGCTCTCTTCCTCACCATATATGGTAATGTTTTCATCTCGCATCCATCGCAACTGTTTTAACCTCATGATGGCCTGGTCCCAGACTGTGCTGAGCTGGAAACCGCTGTCCTTGTTGATGGTGTTTTCAGAGGTTTTTATTTCAACAGCTTCTTTTATGATGCTGTGACAAAATCCCTTTGTCCTCATAATGACAGATGTTTTGTCAAATAGAATTCAGTGTCCATTTTCTAAGGCGTGTGCTGCCATGTCTGATTTTTCTCGATAGCATAGGCATAAGCACCTCTCGCGTTCTGTCTGGCATTGCTCCACAGTGCGTACTGTTTGGCCAATGAAGTAACAGCCATACTGACATGGTATCTTGTACACTCCAGGCGTTCTAAGCCCTAGATCATCCTTCACAGTCCTGATGAGCTTTTGAATTTTTGCTGGGGGCCTGAACACATGAAATGTTATATCTCTTCAGGAGCTGGCTGATCTTTCCCAACACTGTACCACAGAAAGCAAAAACACAAGTTTCTTGCTTTCTTCTTCAGTGGTTTTCTCTTCTCTGTTGGTGTATTTCTTGCACGTCACACTAGATATAGCCTGTGACACCTGTCTGTGGCTGTACCCATTTTCCTGGACAAGTTTTTGGAGGTGGCTCAGTTCTAGTGGCAAACTTTCAGCATCTGAGACAACTTTAGTACAATGGATGAGGGTTTTCAGAACTCCACGCTTTTGTACCAGATGGTGGTGGCTGAGAGTGTGCACATACCGATCTGTGTGTGTCGGTTTCCTGTAGACACTGTGGCTGAGGCGCCCATTGGTTATGATAGAGGTTGAGGCAGATGGTGCATTGCTCTTTCTTGACGTCCCTGTTCGACGGAAAACCAATGGGCACCTCAGCCACGGTGTCTACAGGAAACCGACACACACAGATTGGTATTTGCACACTATTAGCCACCACCATCCGGCAAAAAAATGTGGCGTTCTGAATACCCTCGCCCATCATGCTAAAGTTGTCTCAGATGCTGAAAGTTTGCCACTAGAACTGAGCCACCTCTGAAAAGTCGTCCAGGAAAATGGGTACAGCCACGGACAGGTGTCACAGGCTATATCTAGTGTGACATGCAAGAAACACACCAACAGAGCAGAGAACACCATTAAAGAAGAAAGCAAGAAACTTGTGTTTTTGCCTTTCTGTAGTACAGTGCCAGGAAAGATTAGCTGGCTCCTGAAGAGATATAACATTTCATCGGTGTTCAGGCCTCCAGCAAAAATTTGTCAGCTCATGAAGCCTGTGAAGGACGATCTAGGGCTTAGAACACGTGGAGTGTACAAGATACCATGTCAGTGTGGCTTTTACTACGTTGGCCAAACAGTCCGCACTGTGGAGTAATGCCAGTCAGAACACAAGAGGTGCTTATGCCTACGCTATCCAGAAAAATCATTCGTGGCAGAACGCGGCTTAGAAAATGGACACCGAATTCTATTCGATGAAACATGTGTCATTATGAGGATGAAGGGATTTTGGGATAGTGTCATAAAAGAAGCTATTGAAATAAAAACCTCTGAAAACACCATCAACAAGGATGGCAGTTTGCAGCTCAGCACAGCCTGGGACCTGGCCATCGTGAGGTTAAAATGAGTGTGACAGATGTGGGATGAAAACATTACCATACATGGCGATGAACAAAGCACTAGTGACGTCGTAGCCAGCAGTGCGGCTGTGTAACTACGTGGCCATGATGACACAGCAGTCATTCTTACTACTTGACAATGACTGAGGAGAGCTCGGTTGAAAGCTCATGGGATTTTAACCACCTGATGCGGCTGGAAGCCCGATAAAATTTTATTAAAGTAGTTATTATTTCAAAAGTAATCACAGTAACTGCTAATACACACTGTGAGACAAGAAACTGCCTATGCAAACGTGATTGTACCCTGGCATGTGCCTCTTCCTGTGAAGAAAATTGGTAGCCATGAAAGTTTTTCTTTGGGTACTAAAAATATGAAAATACATGCAGATACATTGGGACTGCATGGGGGATGTGTAAGGTATTCCCAATGAAACTTCTACAGTATAGTCCAAACAAATTTGTCAACATATTTATTTATATACAGGGTGAGTCACTAACTATTCCCACAAAGAATAATTCTGAAAGTATGATAGGATCTGAAAGGTTTGTGGGAGAAATGTTGCATGGAGTAATGGGGGCCACAATATGACATTGGTTTTTTTGTTGCTAGGTTGGGTTGCATCAGAGATATGAAGGTCAACTTTGTTTTTTTAAATGGGATGCTATACTTTGGTACTTATTTTCTGATAGCGGCTATCAAGACGAATCCAATGATGTGTAAGAGTACGGCCTTTGAAGGTCGATGAAGGTCACAAAGGTGGCATGAACGTCCATTTATAGATGGTGTTTGAAGTGATGACCATTGATATCAATGCAGTGCTGCAATCTTCTTATCATGGATTGAGTGGTATTCCTTATCAAAGAACATGGTCTGACAATTCTCTCTCGCATATCTTCAGGTGTAGTTGGAATGTCTTTACAAGCAATGTCTTTTATGAGTCCCCACAAGAAAAAATCCAGAGGCATCAAGTCTGGTGAACGAATTGGCCATGACGTATCTCCTCTGCATCCAATCCATCAATTTGGGAAATGTCTCTGCAACTCATTTGTAGCATCAGCAATAAATGTGCTGGACACCCATTGTGTTGATACCACATTGTGTTCCTTGTTCCTAAAGGTATATCTTCCAATAACAGACCTAATGTTTCTTACAAGAAAGTGGTGTGCTTCCTACCATTAAGATTTCCTGCAATAAAATAGGGTCCTATAATTCTGTCCTCCAGAATCCCACATCATACACTCACTGACCACTGTTTTTTGTGTGCAACTTGCTGCAGCCAACATGGATTTTCTGTTGCCCAGTAAATGTGTCATCCTTCTAAATCTGAAGTTGAGCCCATCAGCAGATGATATTTATGGTGATGCAGAACACGAACGACACTACTCTGGCTCATGCCAGATTCCCTTGTGATATGATGCGAACTAACACAAGGATCTAGAACCACAGTGGTAAGAGTACCGATTTCTGTTTCCTCATTAATAACTTTCCTTTGCCAGATATGTTTCCAGTGCATTAAAGATCCAGTTGTTCTCAATTTATCGTACACTATTTAAATGTACGACATGTAGCATGAGTACATTGAGGATCTCTTTCAGTGTATATGTCTCTAGCTTTCACTGAATTTCGTTGGCATTCTCTGTAAATGAGAAGCATATCGACTTGTTCTTTGAAGGAATACGTCATTCATATTCACTTGATTGAACAATACTGGTCCTACAATTCCTATTAGTGTTGTATTGTGAAACCTTCGAATGATGTTTACGTGTCAATGACATGTTAGATGGATATGCTGTATTCGGTGAATATTTACTATTTGCACGATATATGAGAGAGAACTGTCAGAGCATGTGCCTTGATAAGTGCCAAAGTGATAAGGAATACCACTCAATCCATGACAAGAAGATTGCAGCACTGCATTGATACCAATGATCATCACTTCCAACACCTTCTGTAAATGGACGTTCTTGCCACCTTTACACATCATTGGATTCATCTTGATAGCCACTATCAGAAAATAAGTACAAAACTAGAGCATCCCATTTAAAAAACACAAAGTTTACCTTTATATCTCTGACATGGCCCCATCTAGCAACAAAAAACCAACGTTGTATTATGGCTCTTGTTGTCCCATGCAACATTTGTCCCACAAACTTTTCAGTTACTAACATACTTCTGGAGTTATTCTAGGTGGCAATAGTTAGTACCTCACCATGTGTATGGGTGAGCATTATCTTGCAACAGAATGATGTCCAATATTCCTGGGCATTTGGACTTGATGGTGCACTTAAATTTTTGCAGAGTATTCATGTAGACACAGGAGGTGATCACCCAGGAAGATGTAAAATCCTTATTAGAGCAGGTACCTCAGTTGAATCAGATAATACTGATATTCATAAGCCGTAACATGCTGTACAAGAGAACAGGACCACATTCATTTTGACTGCTCCCACCTTAGATTCACCTACTGCTGAATTACTTAATCCTGTTTTGGACAAGATTGGAGATGATATACTAACATTTATAGATGGTCGGTTACCAGGTGCCAAGTTGGGATTGGACATATGAACAGTCATTACAGATGTCTAAGTTGTGTTTGACAGGAAAGTGTAAATGCATGTTATATACTCATGTTTCATGAGGAGCTAATGAATGCTCAAACATTCAATGAAGTCAAGAAAGGCCTGGTGCAATGTTATAGGAGGCAAAATAGCTGCAGATTCTATCATGAACAATTAAATGAGATGTCACAAAAGGAAAATGAGTATGTCAATAACTTTGAAGATACAATTCAGAGTGTGGTGTCACCGCTAGACACCACACTTGCTAGGTGGTAGCTTTAAATCGGCCGTGGTCCATTAGTGCATGTTGGACCCGCGTGTCGCCACTGTGTGATCGCAGACCAAGCGCCACCACATGGCAGGTCTAGAGAGACGTACGAGCACTCGCCCAGTTGTACAGACGACATTGCTAGCGACTACATGTACGAAGCCTTTCTCTCATTTGCCGAGAGACCGTTAGAATAGCCTTCAGCTAAGTCCACGGCTACGACCTAGCAAGGCGCCATTAACCATATCTGGAGAGAGTCTCACTTGTATTATCAAGAGCGATGTACCGCAGAAGTGAATAAAAGTTAAGTATACGAGAAGCTCCGTTCTTTTCTTTATAGCATTCATAACGTATCCTGTTCCAGACTTAACGCAAGACGGCTTGAGTTGACACGTGCCCTTTCAGCTACCTCCCTTGTGTCTAGACTGTCTTGTCTAGACACAGCACAGAGGATGAATTTTAATATCTACCAGTTGATGGATAATGATAAACTGAATAATATCATTCTGCAGGAAGCCGGAACACAAGGCATTAGATGCATCTCTAAGCAGATAGCCACATGTCATGTCAAGAAAGATATACACAGAATTTACAAAGGATCTGGCTGACACTACTGACAAAGCCACAGCTCTGTAGGAAATAAATACAATAACAGGGTCCATGATAAAATAAATGTCTTCTTTACTCATGTGAAGTGCTATCACTGTGCATGTTCAGATTATCACCAATCACAGTGTAGAAAATGTGTTTGTGGAACACTGGGAGCAAGACAGCAGAAGTAAGGGGCATAAAATAAAAGGACAGAATTTAAATAGTGAACTTTTAAACTACAAAAGGAGCCACAAGTCTCCAAATGGTGTTCTCATTAACTTTGAAAGCTACAGAAACTTGTGAAGAAGTGGACTTTTGCTTGAGTGGAGTAGTAGGTGACAGGGTATGTAAGCTTTGGCTAGACACAGGTGCTCATGTTGTGGTGAGTGTGGACCTCTTGGGTAAGAGGCAATTAAACCCTCCTCATTATAGATTACATGGAATGGAGTATAATGATGTGCAGTCTCTATGTCCAGCAATTTTATGTTTTCACGTTGGAGTAAATTCTTTCTGGGGAGCATGAAAGTCTTGTTCGTATAGGTGAAGGGTACAGTGTGATCCTATCATTAAATTTCCTGTATAAGCATCATACTAAAGTTGAGTTTAAATAATATGTTGTAGAATGTGGTGGAACATAGTTCCATCTCAGGAAAACTATTGTGGAAATAGTACCATATGACTGACCAAAAACAGCACTTACAGTTCCTTAGAGTCATTGCAACTATCATTGAATGTCGTTTGGTTTGAAAAAAGCATCAGCCATGTTTCAGAGTTTGCTGGATAGAGTTTTGAGTATGGTGTATCTTGATTGTGTTATTTTGTTTGGAAAAGTATGTGAAGGAACATGTGCAATGGTTGAGAGATGGTTTTAAAAGATTGTATTCAGAATACCTGCTGCTTAGCATAGGAAAGTGCCAGTTTGCACTGAAAGAACTGAATTACTCGGAACATGTAATTGGGGGGGGGGGGGGGGATGGAGTAAGAACAGATCTGAAATTATTGCATGTTGTGCCAATTTTACCAACAAGAAAGATGAATAATGAATTACAGTCATGTTTGTGGCTCAAAAATAGTAAAGGAAGTTCATAAATTGATTTTCAGAAATAGCATGACAACTCACACACTTGTTAAAGAAAGGTATAAAGTTCCAGCAGAAGTCAGAGTGTGAAACTCCATTTAGAAAATTAAAGGTATTATTAAAAATTAGTCTCCTGTTGATCTTTCCAGATTACAAAAAGAAATTCATTTCATCCTTCATTGCTAGCAATAATATGTAGAATGTGTTTTAAGTTATAAACTGCAGGGTAAGAAATACTGATTCACTTATGCATCATGGCAGCTGTACAATCATATACAGATTGTTCTACAACTAGAAAAATGATGTTAATTTATAGTGAAAAACTTAAGATGCTACCAGATTATACAGCAATAAAATTGTTGTTGGGATTGAAGGATCCATCAACTAGACTTACATGGTAGGCATTAAAACTGAGTTACTCTGACTTCAAAGTAATTCACGAACTTGATAAGGAACATGGTGATGCAGATGAGCTTAGCAGGAAAAATGGTTTACTGTGGACATTATGTTGTAGCCTTGTGGAGTGGCAGAAAGCATCGGCTTGTGATGGAGAGTGCAAGTTATTTTCAATGAAATCACATTTTGCAATTCATGATGGGTTACTGCATAAGACAACAAGACTTGGGCTATGTGTAGAAGTCTATGTTTCTGTTGTATAACATAGAAATTCCGTCCCACGGCCACCGTGGAGTTTGTAACACAATAGCAATGTGGTGGTCATGTGGGATCTGGCAGACCCAATGGAGCATGCCCACTGAGCCACACCCCAGCAGCTCTGGACTATAAGTGCCCTCTGCCGACACAATGTAGGATGGCAGAGGCACTGAGTCAGCCCACTTGTGCTCAGAGCCATGTCACCATGTGACACTATGCAGGTCCTGTCTGGTCATGGTTCTAACACCCTAATTTGTACTTACAAGGGAAACTCCCCACTGTGGTAAGGGGGCCCAGTAGACAGCCCATCAGAAACTGACACAGATCAAGCATGAAAACAGGAAGAAGGTGTACTGCACTGTGCAGGAAAGGCAAAATAGAAACAGTGAATGGTCCGAGCACAAGAAGTGCAACATAGAGAAGCTGAGAACATACAAGGTGTCACATTTAGGTGATGTTGGTGTTAGACTGCAAAGCAGGTGAGACATGTTCAAATGACCCCCATAGCAATTTTTACCCCTTTTCTCCACTGTTTGTTGTATTCAAATTTGTGTCTGCATCATCATCAAATGTCCGTTTGCAACAGTGAGGTGTAAGGAAGGGACCTATAATGAAAGTTGATTCTGCACAGCTACCGTACTCTATTAGCAGCCAAAAGGAAGTGGTTTTTGAATGGGAACTGTAAATGTTTGATGTCAAGGTAACAAGTCAACCGAGTCCTCCACTAGAAAACACATCTGGTGTGTCATACACAGCATTAGTGATAGTACTTGTGTCATATGACAATAATCTCTTATCAACATACATAATTTGTATGCCTGGTTAGTGAGTGTGATATGTGTCCTTGCCCAATTTAGGTGTTTTTATGAATGTGAATGTGACTGTTCAAGGAAATGATGAAAACATAGTAGTTGTAACATAAGCAGTAACAAATGAATGCAACAGTTTCACAATTACACAGTTTCTCTGTGCTCTGTCAAAACATATGTATTTAACATTTTTGAAGTTGCATTCCATTTTGTAACTTTTGGCTCCTGAATACTCTTTATGTAACATACTTTACATTTTTTTTTCCCCATTGCTGTGAGACATTGCCTGATCTCACAATTCATCACATTTATTTGAGATGGTATTGTATTCTTACCATATGTCTCATATTCTATAATCAATCTATAGTATGGCAACTGCCAAGATGAAAAAAGAGAACAAACATTTCAGTGACTAGACAGACTGCTCATAATACAGAGACCACCACCTCTCTGACCAAATATGCTGAGCTACTGTGCCAGCACACTAGCATACTAAACCATGACAATGTGGCTGTTTCATTTCATTCAACGTTGCACTAGTTAAATTTGGACCATTCACTGTTTCTATTTAGCTTTCTTTTTGCAGCTCAGTGCACCTTCCTTCCGTTTTAATGCTTGATCCATATTCAATTTTTGTGTCCCATAGGGATGCCATCTTTCAAGAAACTGAGGGCTGGACAACTTCTCAGTTATACAGAATGAAGAAAATGTTAATAGTGTATTACAAATATCATAAGTAATATAACCAATTTGTTGTACTTACAATTTTTAAACATATCAGATTTTAGTTTTAATATTATTTTAACACAAAAACAAAAAAGAAAGTCTTCTGCTTTTGATTCTTATAGGTAACATATGGATTTGCCATTTAAACATGAAATAAATTTATGAATTAACATTTACAGGCAATATCTTAAGTTCAGTTCAAAGTTCATATGAAAAAGGGAGATAAGAAGTCATTAAGGAAATGTCCAACTGTAACGCAATCACTGTTTTGTATTTTTGAATACATATTTTGTGTTACTCTTCGCTGCTTTCAGTAGTTCTTCACTGTTTCAGAAAATTCAGGAATTGATTGCAACTTTCAGAAAAGTCCACCTTTATTTGAAGTCCTCTTTTCACTAAGATAATAGACATCTGGTTTCCTTCTTCTGACAGCTAGTTCTTCATTGTACTGAAGATTCTTTGAGCACATCAGTTATCAGTATTGAAAATACCAGTATGTATGATATATGCCTATGTAATTGGAGATATGAGATGTCAATATTGTGGTCTGTTGCTTAAAGAAATGTACCTAAATCTGGTCTTCTGCTTGGTTTTATCAAATTCAGTGTATGCATCATGTAAATCACAGTTTTCTTTGTATAATTGATCGTAATCCAGGTTGAGATTCAGTACGTTAGTAACATTTAGAACATACTGCCTTTGTAGACAAAAATCTTTTTGTTCTTTAAGCAAAAATCTCACAAGCAGACTGAACACATTGTTCTCAGAAAAGTCATAGTTTTGGGACAAATAATAAAGGCTACATGACAAGACATTGTGCATCATTTTAAGAACTCATCCTCTGTGATTTTGGTATTTCTACTGGGCTTTCATTGACATTGTTTCCTACAAAATTATCTCATTTCTTCTCTCAAGCTTGCTCTTATAGTCCCTTATTATTCTGTGCAAATCAACAGAAGTAACTGACATGTTTCCAGTTTTCTAATGGCAGTATCAAACAGAAGCAAAATATGTTGCAGAAAATGTAGATAGCATTCAGGCATTGAATGTTCAGTTTCTTTGGTATCATGCTCCCCATTTAATGTCATAAACTGCCAAATAAATTTTGACCAGTCTTTGTCTTCCTTTGAAATGAGTCTCTTTGGTATGCCAACAGTATACAATTCTGTCAATTGCACGAAGCAGCACGGGCCATCTTGGACGGACATGTTGTAATAATTCCTTAAATTCTGCCTCCACAAACTATGATAATTCTCTCAGTGACTAGACATTGGGTGCAGAGAAAACAAGTTCACTGTAGATATTGCCTCTACATTATTATGAAATGTTTTCACACCATGTTTTACAATATTATTTATGGCATGGCGGTTGCAGTTAGTTCTCAAAATGGATGGATTTTTGTTCTTCAGTCACACAAAAACTGAGTTATTTTTGCCATATTTCACTTGACTATTGTGAACATCATATGCATTTACTTGACTCAGATGAAAGCCATTAGATTCTGTTGTGTTCTTTCTTGCGTGGAAAATGTCATTGTAAGTTTCTTTGGAATCTGCATAAAAATCTAGCAGATTTTTGTCATATCATGTGGTTAACATCAAAATACTAAACTACATAAGGAAAAGTTATTATATTTTCTCAGTTTGAAGCATCTGAGGACACAGAAAAATAAAAGTGAGTGGGGACGATATTCACACATCATTCTTCCTCTTCATTCACACGATTCACAAATTGGGCAAAAGATGGGATGAAAGTGTCTCCTCAGTCCCTTTATCTGGGGCACTGGAGAGTACTTTAAATTCAGGGAGAATCCCACCTGAAACTGGATGGGTGTCATTCCTAGCATGCCTTGTGAGCAATGTGCTGATTTAAGTCATGCCACTACAGAAGTTGTCAGAGGCTACTAAGGCTTCTGAAGTGATCAGAATGAATATTTTTGGACCAGGTACCAGTGGGAAAGTGCAACACTCTGTCATAGATAATTTCTCATGTTACACTGAAACAATGACTCTCCTGAACCAACAGTCCAACATGGTACCACACATTATGGTAAATAACTGATTACTATAGTTCAATGTCCCAGAGATGATAATCATCAATCAGGGAACTGACAAAGCCGTTATACCACTTATTATGCATTCACAACACAGGAACAAGCTCATTACACCTACAGGTTAAGACAAGGACAGAAAAGGTATATTGAATGAAAGGTAAGATGGTAAGCTACAATGTGAATAACCATCATAATAATTGTGATATTTTCTTGCTGTACATGGTAGCAACTTTTAATTTAAAAGAACTATGATAGCACAGACATACTGCCATAAGAGGTGGCATATGGTGAAAAATGCATTTGTCATTTCAAGTAATCAAATTGAGGACAGTGATAAATGGTGTGTTATCAGATACAAAAAGGAATTATCAAGACACTAGAGCATCAAGAATGTTTGGAACAATGCAATGCTAAGTTATCAGAATATGGTGTAAGTCAGTGAAAGATGCTGACAAATCCATATACTCCAAAGAGTGTAATGAAAAAAATTTGTCACCGGATACTCAGATCCAAATTAAATTGAGATGACCTTGCCACTGAATGTCAAACTGCAATTAGACATGTGTATAGCTGTCACACATGCTGGGTGTATTCACTGTTTCAGAGGTTTGCCAGATTCATTCCTACTAAAACGATCATTTTTGACAGTGTTCCTTGGTGCACTATGTGTTTCCCAGAATCTCATTGAATCTGATCATTTTGGTGGTCCACGTGGTATGGTGTAGGGAGGCATAATAATGCATGGGCATACTGACCTCCAAATCTTTGAACACAGTACACTCACCACTCAGCATTATTGTGACATTGTATTCCTTCACCATGCGCGTCTTTTCAAGGATGTGTCCAATCCTGCCTCCATTTTTATGGATGCCTCTTTGCAAAAATTGAAGTGCCCCATGAAGTCCAGACATTCAGAAATGTTGACGAACAACATCATTGTGTTGCAGGATAATGTTCACCCGTGTGCTGTTTCAGTTACACAGCAGAAGTTTCCCTGGGAAGCCCTTACACATCCTCCATGCAGTCCTGATGTCTCTGCATGTGATTTCCATATTTTTGGGGCCCTGAAACAAGAAGACATCTGGCCATCAATTTGCTTTAGATGCCTGGTTACAATCATGGTTCTGTAGGTAACACATACATTTTTCCATGAAGGTACTGACCATCTTTTCCCTCATTGGGATAAATGTATTAACAGTTATGGCAATTACTTTTGAAGTAATAGACAGTTTACTTACTTTGTTTCCAAACATTCTCATTTTAATTTTACTGCCCATTATACCACAGCCTTTACAAACACTGTTCAGATGAACTTAATGAACAACCGAGCTAAAAGATGGACAGTTCTTCCACAACTTTCATCAAATACTGCTTGCCATTTGACATTTGTTCCAGTTATTTTGCCTACTTTAAAGCATAATCTAGATTCCTTTTACTGCTTCACAATGATGTGATGTTACTGCAATATGAAACCTAGCCTTCTGTGCCTCGTCATGTACCATAGGTTTCTGCATTCCTTTCAATTTACTATTTACCCCTAGCCTTTCATCATATGATGGATAGCAATGCCTGAATATAATTATATACTCTATGTTTCTATGGCCCAGCTCTTTCATATCTGAAGTGTCAGTAGACATGTGCTATCTTATGTTACCTACCATTTGTTAGTCAATATTTGCAAGGATTGGTTCTACCTGATCTGAGGTCCACTTCTTCTGCCTATCTTTGAGATTTTAGATCTAATAAGAAGTGTCTTATTACAAAACGTAGCTTCCAGCCCTTCATCATTACTTCAATTATTTTATTTCCTGGCTTCTGTCTGAATGCAGTGGTTCCATTGTTATAGCTGCTAAGAGACAGAAGAAATGAATGTGGCCATGAATGTTGGATTACTACATGTAAAAAAGATGCGCAAGTCATATGTGGGTGTAAACCACCAGTTTTATCTTTTTTATAGTTTTACATTTTGAGAATTTTTGTACGTTTATACATTTTATATTTTTACCTTGAGTTTTGATACTTATATCCAGAGTTTCCCTTGACTACTGTGTTAAAAAAATGTCAAGGAACATGAGTGTGGACTTGACCTGCATTTATTAGTACATTCAATGGCAAACTAAAATGTTACAAAAATAATATCACCCATTTTTAAGATGGAAGATGTGAATCTGTATATGATCTTATTTGTCCATGGAATAAATAGGAAGTATTGTTCCCTTGCTTCCCTTACTAATATTAATGTTAAAATTTTAAATAACATAGATTACATATAAAGCTTTATCTTTGGCTTGTTTGCAATGAGGTGTAGCTACTCACCATTCAGTGCTCCCTCACAGAAGTTAATGGCTTGGCTGTGTGCTAATGTTTGTATTGAACTGAGTATTATGGTTACACCTCTCAAGCCTGGTAATGTGGTAAACTCTTTTCTCATATGATGTTTTTAACTATCACATATGTAATGATTTTTACCAGTACTTAAATAGTGTTTAATTTTTATTTTAGTTCATTGTACAGCGGATTAACCATAGACTGCCAGTGCAGGAAACTTATTTCTTTCAAGCTGTCATCATAAGTTGATTGTAATATAAGATGGTAATTTACACACCCAGTCCATCTATATACAACTGAAGAAAACTTGTCTCATCACACCATACGTGTTTTGGCTTTATTTCTTAAAAAGCGTCACCAGTGGCCTGAAATCCATCAAAATCCACAAGCAGAACTAGCTGCAAGGCACATGTTAAATGGAATGAACAGGACCCCACTAAAGAAAAATTATGAAACTGAAATGCATACATTTAGCTATGAATGATTGGTATGACACATATACAGAACACAAACCGGGCCCTAAATTAAACACAGCTTCAAAACAAACAGAACACATCCATAATGCAGGAAAACTCACAGGTCCCAATTCATAAATACATGACCCACAAACACAATGACAACACTGAATAGAAACGAAGAAAATGATAATCAGTAGTCTGCATTCAGGCAAAGGCAAAAGCCTGATATTAGGCGAGGAATGAGTTTACTGTCCTTATGACATATGTCTCAATTTATCTGTCATCAGATATCTACAAAAAATCAAATACAAAATATTTTATAAAACACAGCAATGGATAGCTAAAGACCTCCAATAGGCTGAAATCACTTGGCACAAACTGTACTACTATTATCCAGGAGCAATTTCTGCATGTTTATTTATTTATTTAGCCATCTGTGGACATTTTAAAATGTATGGATGTTGTCAGTTGTGTACATTCATATATTTATACAGTTTGTTGTTGCATGTAGTTAAACATTGTGACATATAAGTTATGTACAATTATTTTTGCTCCTTATCAAAATATTGTGAAACAAAAGCTATTTACAATCATTCTGTACTAAGGAATTCACTTATACTGTAAAAGCAGTGTTCCTGCAAAAACAATTTAAGACTTTTCCTAAAGCGGTACATGTTATCTGCTTCTTTTATTTTCTGCAGCAGTTTAGGCAGTTTATTATACAGTTTTACACCTTCATACAAGAAGCTATTTTGAGTCTTATGTTTATTCTTCCTGTCTAGGTGAAGACAGTGACTTGTTCTTGTACTATAGTTATGAAAACTGCTATTTTTGCTATAATTTTCTATATTTTTCTTGATGTACACTATGGTTTGGAATATAAATTCACAAGGAACAGCTAGGATTTCTAATATTTTGAAAAGTTCTCTGCAGTGGGCCCACTTACTACTTTTTGTTATAATTCTTATTGCCCTCTTTTGCACTTTAAATACTGTTTATAAGTTCTGAGCACTCTTTCCCCAGAAAATAATACCATAACTGATTACTTAATGAACATAACAAAAGTATAAAGTTCTCAAAAATTCACTACGGCATACAAATACAAGGACTCTAAGTGCATAACATGTTGTGGATATCTTTTTCGAGAGTTTCATAGCATGTTCATTCCACTTCATTTGGCTGTCAATGTGCAACGCTAAGTATTTTGTTGTAGGTACATCATCTATGGAGATGTTATCTAGTTTTAAATTTAAGGGACTCTGTTTTCTGTTCATTCTAAAGCATATTGTATTTGTTTTCTTCACGTTGAGAGTTACTTTGTTTTCCTGAGACCATTTGTGAACATCCCTCAGCACTTCAGTAGAATTTTCCAACATTTGTGGTGGTGTCTTACTGATGATTACTATGTTGCTGTCATCCGCAAACAATATCTTCTCTCCATGGCTGATATGTTGTGGGAAATCATTTATATACACCAGAAATAATACAGGGCCTAGTACACTTCCTTGAGGGACCACAATGTTGATATATTGTGGATCAGATATATATTTCCCAATGTACTTTGATCCACTGGAGACATGTGTGATCTCTACTGACTGTACTCTGTTTTCTAGATATGAACGAAACCATTTGAGAACCACTCCCCTTACTCCTAGTGCCTCTAATTTATGTGACAGCTTCTGGTGGTCAACTGTATCAAATGCCTTAGGCAGGTGTAGTAAAAGGCCAGTTACATAGCTGTTCTCATCTAATGCTTCTAAAACTGGTTTTGTAAATTGTGCTATTGCAGATTCTGTTTCTCTAGCAGGCCTGAAACCATGCTGGTCACTGCAGAGGAGGTTGAATTTACTCGATAGCTCAAAAGCCTATTTTTCATGATTGTTTCTATCACTTTGGAAAAGCATGACAATAGGGCTATTGGTCTGTAGTTCAACATTTTCTATATCACCTTTCTTGTGAACTGGTAAAATTTTGGCATGCTTCAGATAGTCAGGGAAGCAACCAGTTTTGAAGGATTCATTTATGATTTCTGTTAGTGGAGCTTTGATACCGTTTACGCATTTTTTCAACACACACATTGGGATTTCATCTAAACCTTCTGACATAGATATGGCATTTTGAGCTTTACAGGAAACCGACATTACCAGGGTACAGACACAATTCTGCTCACTGCAGAACAAAAAGTTATTTTTTCCACAATTTACCAATATTACTTGGTGCACCATCAAATGTTAAAATTGTAATGTCTCCTTATTCTTTACAAAAATTATGAACTCAAAGTATAAAATACTTAGTGTAATCATACATTTCAAACCATAAAATATAAAACACAGATCACAGAAACTGGGGAGGGAAAGGGGGGGGGGGGGGGTGGTTGGTTCATTCTGGGAGAGAGGACCAAACAACAAGATCATCGATCACATTGGATTAGGGATGGATGGGGGAGGAAGTCAGCTGTGCCCTTTCAACAGAACCATCCTGGCATTTGCCTGAAGCAATTTAGGGAAATCACAGTAAACCTAAATCAGGATGGCCAGATGCGAGTGGGAGTGGGAAGAGTGGAGAAAGTGCGGGGACAGGGGAGATGCGCTGTATAAAAATTAACCAGAAACAAATGCATTTATCAGAATCAGACATTGATACCACACAAGACCCAAAGTGTGCAGCCATGCTCATAATGGAAAATCCTGGAAAATATCAAAACCTTTTTCTGTCGGAGTGGATCTGTTCATCTATATTCCATGGTGGTTACCATTAAAAAGCTTATAAATCTCAATTTCCTCCAAAATGTCAAGGTCTAAGCCTTTTGGCTCTATGTGTAAGATTCTTAAGAGATTTTTCAGTTGTATCTAAACAGTGCTTCTTATCAATGAGACGACAACCCATAGGAGCAGCGTTTTTATTATGGTGTTCCCCGTATGTGGTTAAAAAGCCACACACAGTCTGCCAAATGTAAAAGCACAAGATCCACAAGTGGTTTTGTATACTCACTACCTTGTAAATTTATTCTGCTTTTTGTCAACAGATGTATGCAAAACTGTCTTGAATTTCTTGCACATCTGCAAGCCAATTTGTATATTGATTTTTTTTAATGGATTGGCAATTCATCCATAGAAATATCCTGTATAAAGACATATTTGCAAATTTAGGCATGTTCTCAGGAGAATCAGAAATAGATTTTTTTCTTCTATTGAAAATAATTTCTCAAATCCTTTGTATTGTACATACAGTCTAATCATTTAGCAGACCTATTTGTGTGAATATATCAGTTACTTTTCCAACACATGGTGGGCTTAAGCCAAGTTTAGCTAACCTGTTGAGCATTGACAGGATTCTTTGTAGAAATCTGATCATGGATAAATTTCGAAACACATCATATGACCAATAATTCATTGCTTGCCTGATGTCTGACTTTTACCTTTGTGACCCAGTCAGAACTACTGGCTGTAATATCTGAAGAAACACATCAGAGGCAGGATCACATTTAAACATTTATCTTGAAATGATGACCAGTTTTAACAATACTTTGTTGTCATCTTTGGATCTGCAATACAAAGTAACCACACACTGCATTTTTAAATGTATTTTCTATGCCAGTAGTAACAAAATGTGTAAGTATAGTATTTTACTTGTAGGTAACATACCTCATCTTTTTCAAAATTATGCCATTTTTCTTGACAATGTTGCAAATTTCAGTAGTTTGGAAATGCAAGCTCTATCAGCAGATAGCTCACAACTAGTCAGCATGTCATTAATAAAAATTCTGTTTACAGTCATGTTGCCACACAACTTTCACCATGGCATGCAACGCTGTGACAGACAAGCTACCTCTTATGTCTGTCAGATGGCAGCATTGTAACAGATGTTACTATTGCATTTACATAAGAAAAATTATGCATTATGCTTATCAGAAATCTGTATAGTAATTGATGTAGTCCAAATATGAAGTTAAAGAAAATTACAGACGTTTTATAAAGATTATAGAGTAGTAATAGTTGTCAATATACAAGCTTTCACAAAGGAGCAATATCATCATTAAAGTATAATAACGCCAAAAAGTTTTATTTTGCTATGTACATGTCATATTTATGGTATTTAAAAGCAATCCAACAAAAGTTTTTTTAAAAATTTTATTGTCACTGCATATCATTTACTTCTGAAAGCACAATTTCTGGACAATTTAGCCATTTATGTGTACTGAGAGCACCATTTTTTATTACACTACCTATCATCACAAAATTACAAATGACTAAGGTAGTAAGACCAGTTTCCAGTCACAATCATGAATGAAATGTGGGTCTATGTCATACTGTAGATCTGACAGCACGGTACCATTGAAACTGGTCATCAATTCAAAATAAATGATCTTGGCTCTGAAGTATTTCTCAAATATTACAATCTGTGAATCATCCCCTGATCAGACTGTAATATATAACTACTGGTTATTATAATAATGGTCCCCTGTTTTCTGCATGACTTTATGTCACATTTATATTAAAGAAGATGGTATTCTATCACTTACACACAAACTAACATACTAAAGAAACAGTCCTTTCCATATCGCACATAAAAATGTGCAAACTCTCCACACATACTTGAATCAACCAACAATCAAGAGTGACAAATTGTGGGGGCATAAAATATATGAGGGTAGCCCAGAAAATAATGCACTACATTTCTCAGCTGAAAACAATTCTATGAATGTGAAACGTTATGTATGCATTATTTGAAGTCTCCTGAGTGAGTGTGCCAAGTTTCCGTAACTTCCAACAGATAGCGTAGCTGCAGGACAGTTTCAGAATGACGTCTGTAGGAGACGTACATTAAAAGCAATGTGCCATCACTAAATTTCTCACTGCAGAGAATGAAACTGTGAGGAATATTCACAAATGCTTATGCAAATTCTGTAGAGCATCTGTTGTTGACAGAAGTACAATTAGTTGCTGGGCACAGAGGGTGAGGTCATCAGAAGGCTCCATGGAGCTCCATGATTTGCAGCAGCTAGGGTGACCATCCATGGCTGTCACACCTGACACACTTGACCTAGCCCCCTTGGAGTTCCACTTGCTTGGGGCATTAAACGATGCCATCCATGGAAGAACATTTTCAGAACGTGATTCACACAGTGAAGCACTGGTTCTGCCACCAGGACAAGGATTGGTACCGACAGGGCATACCCGCCCTGGTTTCTGGCTGGAGGAAGACCAAGAACAGTATTGAGATTATGTGGAAAAATAGGGTGTGTAGATAAAACACCATTCTTTTGTGTGTGTAATTTTCATTATGTTCAATAAAGGATTGTTGAAGAAAAAAAAATGTGGTGAATTACTTTATCGGTATGCACTATACATGACGATGGCATGTAAGAATTTTAAAACACTTTACAAAATAAAGCTTCAGATGTTGGAAATATGAGACAAAGCATTGCACATTGTGGAGCACTTAAAGCATCACAACCACCATTCCACCAACATTGAACAAAACAAGTAAATCATCAAGATAAATAAGCCCCAAAATTCCTTTCAAATGCTGGAAAAGTATCACATTGAAGAAGCTACAACAGAAAATTAGCAGGTGATAAACGAGCAGGTCATATAAACTCAAACTCTCTGCTAAACCTGATAAAAGAACACACACACACACACAGAGAGAGAGAGAGAGAGAGAGAGAGAGAGAGGTTTTGACAGTGGTCATTAACATTGCAAATTCATTAAAACCTGCAATGCAAGCACAAATGTAGAGGGAGACCTACAAACATTGTAGGTAGTATTTTGGACTATTATCACATCACAGAAAATCAGAATGTGGCAGAGCTGTTTCTAATACGAAAGTACTGTGTCTAGTATGTAAAACAAACCAGCATAAAGTAACTCTGTCTGTTATGTTTCCACTACTAAACTTCAATATTGATTTAGATGAAATTTGGTATGGAGATAGCTTGAACACTGAGAAAGAACGCAGTCTACTTTAGCTGGTTAAAATGTTAGAGGATGAAGCAGGGAATGGAAAACCATCTTTCACATCTGTGAATATAAACCAAGCTCGAATTATTAGATTTGTTGCATATTATACACAATGTACAATGTATTGCTATGTCAGTAGTATGATTTATAGATGCACACACTGCCCAACTGCAATGATGAACAACAGGGATTCCATTGAGCCCTGGAGCTTTGTTCAATTTTAATGATTTCAGCTCTTTCTGAGTGTCGTCATTACCAAGTTTATTTCATGCATCTTTTTTGTGGTACAAGAATTAAACTGAGTTTGGTTTTCTTTGGTAAATAACATTTTAAAACAAAGTCAAGCATTGGAAATTGCAAAATGATTTAGAAAAGACATCTGCATGGTGTGAAAAGTGGCAACTGACACTAAATAATGAAAAGTGTGAAGTCATCGCATGAGTGCTAAAAGGACTCCATTAAACTTTGGTTACATGATAAATCAGTCAAACTAAAGTCCATAAATTCAACTAACTATCTGGAAATTACAATCACAAACAACTTAAATTCAAAGGAACACATAGAAAATGTTGTGAGGAAGGCACACCAAAGACTGTGTTTTATTGGCAGAACACTTAGGAAATGAAACAGATCTACTAAAGAGGCTGCCTACTCTACACCCTTTTGGAGTATTGCTACACGGTCTGGGATCCTTACCAGACAGAATTAATGGAGTACATCAAGAAAGTTCAAAGAAAAGCAGCTCGTTTTGTATTATCGTGAAATAGGGGAGAGAGTGTCACTGACAAGATTTTGGGCGGACATCATTAAAAGAAAGGCTTTTTTTGCTGCAGCAGATTCTCCTCATGAAATTTCAGTCATCACTTCCTCCTACATATGCGAAAATATTTTGTTGGTGCTGACCTACATAAGAAGAAATCATCATCATAATAAATTAAGGGAAATCAGAGGTGTTTGTTTTTTCCGCATGCTGTTTGAGATTGGAATAACATAGAATTATTGTGAAGGTGGTTATAGGAATCCTCTCCCAGGCACTTAAGAGTGATTTGCAGTGTATCCACATAGATGTAGATGTAGATGCTGCTTTTGCTTTGTCATCTGCAGTAGTAGTTCCAGTCTCATGCATAAAAGTGGACACTAACTTTGGTCTCACAATGACTGTACCTTTCTGAAATCTTCATTTTATGTTGATGAGCTTCATTTAAACTTTTGTAGTTCTCTATAAGTAAATAAATTCCCACAATGTGTAGTTCTGAATTCAAATCTGATAGAATTCTAGAATGGTTTCAGATCCTCACACTCTAGTAGTTATTTATGATTTTTAATATTTATTAATTACATTTAAATAAATAGTCTAGTACTATTGCATATGATGGGAAGTCATAATTTTTCTATGGTATTATTATCAATAAAAAAGACATTTATGAACAGAATCTTGGACCTGGTGATATGTGTCCTTCACATCCTCATTACAATTAAGGAATGTGTTTCTCACACAAACAACTGAAATGTTCAGTACCTTGATTACATATCTCCTCAGCTGATTACTGAGGACTGCTCAGTGTTTTTCTGCTCTCCATGTGATTGGATTCTAGAATGGATAAATATGGACAAGGGCATCCATATGCCAGTTTGTAGTGGGGGCCCTATACCTGGGGATATGGAGTATTTTTACATCTACATCTGCACAGATACTCTGCAAGCCGCTGTATGGTGCATGGCAGAGGATACCTGTACCGCAACTTGTCATTTCCTTTCCTGTACCACTTGGAAACAGAGTGAGGGAAAAATAACTATCTGTATGCCTCCACATGAGCCCTAATTTCTCATATCTTATTGTTGTGGTCCTTAGATGCAATGTATATTGGTAGCAGTAGAATCATTTGGTAGTCTGCTTCAGATGCTGGTTCTCTAAATTTTCTCAACAGTGTTTTTCAACAAAAACATCACCTTCCCCCCAAGGATTCACATTTGAGTTCCCAAAGCCTCTCAGTAACACTTATGTGTTGTTTGAACCTGTTGTTGTTGTTGTGGTCTTCAGTCCTGAGACTGGTTTGATGCAGCTTTCCATGCTACTCTATCCTGTGCAAGCTTCTTCATCTCCCAGTACTTACTGCAACATACATCCTTCTGAATCTGCTTAGTGTATTCATCTCTTGGTCTCCCTCTACGCTTTTTACCCTCCACACTGCCCTCCAATGCTAAATTTGTGATTCCTTGATGC
The DNA here is from genome assembly GCF_023898315.1 of Schistocerca nitens. Taxonomy (NCBI): domain Eukaryota; kingdom Metazoa; phylum Arthropoda; class Insecta; order Orthoptera; family Acrididae; genus Schistocerca; species Schistocerca nitens. Next base: position 65,387,144 of record NC_064623.1, on the reverse strand, counting down.
CTCAGAACATGTCCTACCAACTGGTCCCTTCTTCTAGTCAAGTTGTGCCACAAACTCCTCTTCTCCCCAATCCTATTCAATACCTCCTCATTAGTTATGTGATCTACCCATCTAATCTTCAGCATTCTTCTGTAGCACCACATTTTGAAAACTTCTATTCTCTTCTTGTCCAAACTATTTATCGTCCATGTTTCACTTCCATACATGGCTACACTCCATACAAATACTTTCAGAAACGTCTTCCTGACACTTAAATCTATACTCGATGTTAACAAATTTCTCTTCTTCAGAAACGCTTCTCTTGCCATTGCCAATCTACATTTTAAATCTTCTCCACTTCGACCATCATCAATTATTTTGCTCCCCAAATAGCAAAACTGATTTACTAATTTAAGCATCTCATTTCCTAATCTAATTCCCTCAGCATCACCCAATTTAATCTGACTACATTCCATTATCCTCGTTTTGCTTTTGTTGATGTTCATCTTATATCCTACTTTCAAGGCAGTGTCCATTCCATTCAGCTGCTCTTCCAGGTCCTTTGCTGTCTCTCGCACAATTACAATGTCATCGGTAAACCTCGAATTTTTTATTTCTTCTCCATGGATTTTAGTTCCTGCTCTGAAATTTTCTTTTGTGTCCTTTACTGCTTGCTCAATATACAGATTGAATAACACCGAGGAGAGGCTACAACCCTGTCTCACTCCCTTCCCAACCACTGCTTCCCTTTCATGCCCCTCAACTCGTATAACTGCCATCTGGTTTCTGTACAAATTGTAAATAGCCTTCGCTCCCACCTTTAGAATCTGAAAGAGAGTATTCCAGTCAACATTGTCAAAAGCTTTCTCTAAGTCTACAAATGCTAGAAACGTAGGTTTGTCTTTCCTTAATCTTTCTTCTAAGATAAGTAGTAAGGTCAGTATTGCCTCACGTGTTCCAACATTTCTACGGAATCCAAACTGATCTTCCCCGAGGTCAGCTTCTACCAGTTTTTCCATTTATCTGTAAAGAATTTGTGTTAGTATTTTGCAGCTGTGACTTATTAAACTGATGGTTTGGTAATTTTCACATCTGTCAACACCTGTTTTCTTTGGAATTGGAACCTACCAGTAACAAATCCAGCATCTCACCTCTGAATTTCTTCGATGTGTTACTTCAGTCTGACCTGGTATGGATCCCAAACACTTGAACAGTACTCAAGAACAGGCCACACCAGTGTCCTGTATGCTGTCTCCTTTACAGGTGAACCACTCTTTCCTAAACTTCTCCCAATAAACCGAAGTCAACCATTTGCCTTCCCTACTACAGTTCTCACATAATCATTCTACCTCATATCACTTTGCACTGCTATGCCCAGATATTTGAACAACACGACTGTGTCAAGCAGGACACTAGTAATCCTGTATCTGAACATTACAGGTTTGATATTTCTGGGTGCTAGCTGCCATTCATCACATCAACTGGAAATTTTGTCTAAGTCATCTTGTATCTTCTTACAGTCACTCAACTTCAACACCTCACTGTACACCATGGCATCATCAGCAAACAACTGCAAATTATTGCCCAGCCTGTCAGCCAAATCATTTATGTATATAGTGAATAACAGTGGTCCTATCACACTTCCTTAGGGCACTCCTGATGATGCCATTGTCTCTGACTAACACTTGCTGTCGAGGACAACATACTGGGTTCTATTATTTAAGAAGTCTTTAAGCCACTCACATATCTGTGAACTTATTCCACATGCTCATTCCTTCGTTAACAGCCTGCAATGGACACCACGTCAAATGCTTTCTGGAAATCTAGAAATGTGGAATCTGCCTGTTGCCTTTCATCTATAGTTCTCAGTATATCATGTGAGAGAAGGACAAGGTGAGTTTCACACAAGCAATTCTTTCTAAATCTGTGCTGATTCATGCACACAAACTTCTCAGTCTCAAGAAAGTTTATTATAATGAAACTGAGAATATTTTCAAGGATTCTGCAGCAAACAGAAGTTAGGTATATTGGTCTGCAATTTTGGGGGTCCATTCTTTTACCTTTCTTATATATTGGAGTCACCTGCACTTTTTCCAGTTGCTTGGGACTTTACACTGCGTGTGAGATTCATGATAAATGTAAGCTATGCAAGGGACCAATGCTGTAGAGTACCCTTTTGTAAAATCAAACTGGGATTCCATCCAGACCTTGTGATTTATCTGCTCCAAAATCAATCAGTTGTTTCTCTATGTCATGTATGCATATTAATATATCATCCATACAGGAATCTGTCTGAAGGTCAAATGATTGTATATTTTAATATCTCAGAAGACAAATGGCAACTTGTAAGTAGCCATAAAAAATTTCCAGCTCCAAACTAGTTAAAAGCCTGCATAATACTGATTATACAATTTTTTTTTCCTTTCAATGAAAGCTACGGTGTGTGTGTGTGGGGGGGAGGGGGGGGGGCTGTGATCCTCCCCAGCCCTCAGGTATGGATGCCTTTGAACCCGGAGAATGGAACAGAACATCACGTCCCAAATGCAAGGGACATTGTCTGCTCTAAAGAATGTTTTTTATATGAAATCTAATTTATTGGAAGTTATACTTAAGCAATGCAGCTCTACTAAGTGCTGATGTAAACAAACTGAGGTGATGAGAACTAAAAGCATCTAACAGACACCACCATCAATTCTGAGATTGTAGCATGTTGGCATGCTCCTGCCATCTGTTGATTTTATGATGAACCAGCTATATTTATGCTGCAGTCACACACTGTGCATATGAACAGCCACAAAAAGTTGTCTCACTGCTTTCCCTAATATTTACTTCTGTATGGCCACAATGACAGTATGATTTAGGTCCTTACAGTTCGCAGTGCCTCAACTGTGCATTGGCACCTTGCGCAAAACTATTTCAATGTGCTGCTTTGTGGTAGCATATTGCCTTTTGATTTACAATGGTATCAGTTGTAAATAAATTGAATATATTAATTTTATGTATATAAATTGAACTGTTTAAATATATTTAAATTTTATAATTAGTAGGGATAAAATAAAATGAAAAAAAGTTATCTGAGGGAATCAGACTCAGGTGCATGATTTACCAGATCATGCTTTGGATCACTTGTCCACAGTGAGTCATGACAACAGCACTTTAAAAATACCTCACACTGTATGCTTGCACAATATGCTACATTCAGTTTCAAAGAAATATTCTGACCTCAGTAATTTGTGGCAACTGACTGATTTCAGTTTAGAAATTCGTTCAGAACATGATCTTCCCTTCCTAAAACCTCCTTGAGATTCACTTATGTAACTCTCCAGAACTGTTTCTGCTCTCACTTTTGGTGTAATTTTGGAACACGTGTTATATGCAGCTGGTTACAAAGGTATTCCTCTCTTGTTCTTGACATCTTATTTGCTGCCTTTCTTATCTTGTGGATGTATCAAGGCCATCTTCCATTCTTCTGGGAGCTTTTCTTTTCTCCAAGTTTTCTTAATGATTAATTTTAGCTCATCTTTTTTCTTTTTAATTTTTGGTACAGACCATTTCAAAAGTTCTGCTGTAACAGAGCTTCCTCCAATACTTTATTATTTTTTAAAAACTTCTTCAGTTTCTTTGATAGCTGGAGGTAAATCTTCTTCTACATTGAGTATTCGAGCTCATCAATTGACTCTGGACAATTAAGAAGCTGATCAAAGCATTCTGCAAGTATTTTGAAATTTTCAGTGTTATGATGGCCATGTCAGTGAAACTTGTGCCTTGCCCTCTATTGCTTGATTCACATTTGACGTATATTCACCCAACTCTTTAAATCTCACATTATCCTCCAAAAATCTACTGAAAAAGAACCTCTGTAGCCTATTGTCTACAGAAAGCACTTTCATACAAAATTTGCTCATATACTCACTTGTTTCACCACAAACTAGCCTAAAGTCTTTTACTTGCAAGAGTAGTAATCATAGCTAAATTTCATATACTACTTTTTTGTATATAAACTTAGCCATTACATTGTAATTTTATAATTAATAGTTTCATACTGCAAGGAATACAATAAAATGAAAGAAGCAAATATTGGTCTCAGTAGGAACTGAACATGGGACTGCAAATTATAAATCTGATCTTTACGCTACTTGTCTACAGTGCTATCACGACAACCATTCTTTGAAAAGTCCTCAGACATTACACTTGCATCATATGCTACATGCAGTTTCAAGAAAAATATTTACTTATTTATTTATGTATTTCTTACTCCACTGATCCAACTGTCATAAACTCACATGGATATAGAGTGTGTTAGTAAGCGATCTATACATAGGTAGGATTAAATCAGTCAATCATACAAAAATAATACTCCATGTTTGTGTTACACATGTTGTTGTTGTAGTCTTCAGTCCTGAGACTGGTTTGATGCAGCTCTCCATGCTGCTCTATCCTGTGCAAGCTTCTTCATCTCCCAGTACCTACTGCAACCTACATCCTTCTGAATCTGCTTAGTGTATTCATCTCTTGGTCTCCCTCTACGATTTTTACCCTCCACGCTGCCCTCCAATGCTAAATTTGTGATCCCTTGATGCCTCAAAACATGTCCTACCAACAGATCCCTTCTTCTAGTAAAGTTGTGCCACAAACTTCTCTTCTCCCCAATCCTATTCAATACCTCCTCATTAGTTACGTCATCTACCCACCTTTTCTTCAGCATTCTTCTGTAGCACCACATTTCGAAAGCTTCTATTCTCTTCTTGTCCAAACTAGTTATCGTCCATGTTTCACTTCCATACATCGCTACACTCCATACAAATACTTTCAGAAATGACTTCCTGACACTTAAATCTATACTCGACGTTAACAAATTTCTCTTCTTCAGAAACGATTTCCTTGCCATTGCCAGTCTACATTTTATATCCTCTCTACTTTGACCATCGTCAGTTATTTTACTCCCTAAATAGCAAAACTCCTTTACTACTTTAAGTGTCTCATTTCCTAATCTAATTCTCTCAGCATCACCCGATTTCATTTGACTACATTCCATCATCCTCATTTTGCATTTGTTGATGTTCATCTTATATCCTCCTTTCAAGACACTGTCCATTCCGTTCAACTGCTCTTCCAAGTCCTTTGCTGTCTCTGACAGAATTACAATGTCATCGGCAAACCTCAAAATTTTTACTTCTTCTCCATGAATTTTAATACCTACTCCGAATTTTTCTTTTGTTTACTTTACTGCTTGCTCAATATACAGATTGAATAACATCGGGGAGAGGCTACAACCCTGTCTCACTCCTCTCCCAACCACTGCTTCCCTTTCATGCCCCTCGACTCTTATAACTGCCCTCTGGTTTCTGTACAAATTGTAAATAGCCTTTCGCTCCCTGTATTTTACCCCTGCCACCTTCAGAATTTGAAAGAGAGTATTCCAGTTAACATTGTCAAAAGCTTTCTCTAAGTCTACAAATGCTAGAAACGTAGGTTTACCTTTTCTTAATCTTTCTTCTAAGATAAGTCATAAGGTTAGTATTGCCTCACGTGTTCCAACATTTCTACGGAATCCAAACTGATCTTCCCCGAGGTCCGCTTCTACCAGTTTTTCCATTAGTCTGTAAAGAATTTGCGTTAGTATTTTGCAGCTGTGACTTATTAAACTGATAGTTCGGTAATTTTCACATCTGTCAACACCTGCTTTCTTTGGGATTGGAATTATTATATTCTTGTTGAAGTCTGAGGGTATTTCACCTGTCTCATACATCTTGCTCACCAGATGGTAGAGTTTTGTCAGGACTGGCTCTCCCAAGGCCGTCAGTAGTTCTAATGGAATGTTGTCTACTCCTGGGGCTTTGTTTCGACTCAGGTCTTTCAGTGCTCTGTCAAACTCTTCACGCAGTATCTTATCTCCCATTTCATCTTCATGTACATCCTCTTCCATTTCCATAATATTGTCCTCAAGCACATCGCCCTTGTATAAACCCTCTATATACTCCTTCCACCTTTCTGCCTTCCCTTCTTTGCTTAGAACTGGGTTGCCATCTGAGCTCTTGATATTCATACAAGTGGTTCTCTTCTCTCCAAAGGTCTCTTTAATTTTCCTGTAGGCAGTATCTATCTTACCCCTAGTGAGACAAGCCTCTACATCCTTACATATGTCCTCTAGCCATCCCTGCTTAGCCATTTTGCACTTCCTGTCGATCTCATTTTTGAGACGGTTGTATTCCTTTTTGCCTGCTTCATTTACTGCATTTTTATATTTTCTCCTTTCATCAATTCAATTCAATATTTCTTCTGTTACCCAAGGATTTCTATTAGCCCTCGTCTTTTTACCTACTTGATCATCTGCTGCCTTCACTACTTCATCCCTCAGAGCTACCCATTCTTCTTCTACTGTATTTCTTTCCCCCATTCCTGTCAATTGTTCCCTTATGCTCTCCCTGAAACTCTGTACAACCTCTGGTTTAGTCAGTTTATCCAGGTCCCATCTTCTTAAATTCCCACCTTTTTGCAGTTTCTTCAGTTTCTATTTGCAGTTCATAACCAATAGATTGTGGTCAGAATCCACATCTGCCCCTGGAAATGTCTTACAATTTAAAACCTGGTTCCTAAATCTCTGTCTTACCATTATATAATCTATCTGATACCTTTTAGTATCTCCAGGATTCTTCCAGGTATACAACCTTCTTTTATGATTCTTGAACCAAGTGTTAGCTATGATTAAGTCATGCTCTGTGCAAAATTCTACAAGGCGGCTTCCTCTTTCATTTCTTCCCCCCAATCCATATTCACCTACTATGTTTCCTTCTCTCCCTTTTTCTACTGACGAATTCCAGTCACCCATGACTATTAAATTTTCGTCTCCCTTCACTACCTGAATAATTTCTTCACATTCGTTACACATACATGGTAAGAATGACAATTGCAGCAAATATTAGACACATAAATTGAAAACAAATACAAAGCCAGTGAAAATAACTGAATATTACATGAGTATGGCACCTACATCATTGCTCGAACTTACACTATGGTATATTAGATTCAAAATTTCTGGTCCACAGATCTATTAGGTTTTTTCATTGTGGCTAAAAAACTCTTCCAAACTGTAAAATGATCTTTCCAGTAGAAATTGCTTCAGATGCTCCCTAAAAGAGGAATTATTATCATATTTGCTTTTAATACCTGGAGGGAGAGCATTAAAAACTTTTGCACCAGAGAACTGCACACCCTTTTGCAGCGTAGTCAGGTCATTGTGGAAACTGTTCTTTCTCCTGATATCATATCCATTGTACTCACTATTTATTTTATAAAATTCAGTATTTCTGTTGATGAAACACGTAAGAGAAAATATGTGCTCAGAAGTGAAAGTAAGAATTTTTATGTTTCTGGAAAAGGTTTCTACAGCTACATCTAGAGTCTAGGGCACGCGTTATTCTTATGACACGTTTTCGGGCCAAGAATGTTTTTTGCTAGTGTTTGGTCCTGGTACTGTGAGCAACATAGCACTCATAGTGCCTGGGGGATGAAGCCGCAAGAGTGCACGCACAGTACTAAAAAACAGACAACTGCATCACTTCTCTGATTTGACCATAGTGCAGCTCCATCATTTCAGCACTGGACGCTGGTTCCTAGTTATTGTGTAGAGAGCACTACAAAACATGTTTTTGTCCATTTTATTTGCATACCAATAAGCATTCGAAGAAAAATGGTACAATTTTAGTGTGATTTCTGGCTCAAATTCAAAGAGAAATGACATAATTTTGGTGCCATATTTATGGTATGCTATAGCTCATTAGCTTATGATAACTGGCAGCCACAGCAACTACATAATTTTCTTCATAGTGGGCATCACACCAAGAAATTTATTAAAATAAGGTGCCATTTTCCCACTTCCGCTGCATTTATTTTGTTAGTCCACAACTAGGTTCTGCCTTTTAGGCCATTTTCAAATGATTTTCTCAGTAACAGAGAGGGTACTGCATCACCCCAGCGAATTGAAACACAACCATATGAATGAACCTTATTAGACAAACAATTACCTGCACTAGAAAAATATGGTATATGCACTGAAATGGCAGCGTCTTTATATTAATGTATTCTATTCATTTTGGTTCACATATATGCTGTTTCGCTGGCTTGACAGCTTGGTATTTTGGTAAGTTGCGAAATTTACTAAGGTAATGCATTGATAAAAACCAACAGAGTTCGTAAATTTAAAGACGCTACCATTTCAGTGCACATATTGTAATAAATTTTTAGTAAGTTGCATTCATGTAATTGCTTCTCTATTCCTGGAGATGATGTAGTGTGGCCTCCTTTACACAAAAAATCACTTGGAAACGGCCGGAAAGGCAGAATCTAGTCTGAACCAATAAAATAAATGAAGCAGAAGTGAAACATGTCAGCTACTTTTACACTGGATAATGTTTTAGTGAAACAATAATAATATATTACTAATGGTAGCTAAATTATTAACTCTCCCCAGACCGTAGATCCTTGACTAGTTGAACAAAGGATACTGAAGTTTCACGTACCGTCAACAAAGACGTCATTAGAGAAGGAACTGAAGAGCTCGGAATGGGGAAGGATTGGGAAGGAAATGGGCTGTGTCCTTCCAAAGGACGAAGCCCAGCATTCGCCTTAACAAATCTGAGAAAATCGGGGAAATCTAATTCTAGATGGCTGTCCTCTAGAATGCGACACTGGTATCATGAACTTTTCGACCTGTGACGTCTACGTGTGTTTCTGACCATAAACATTTGGGCCATGAGTTTCCCGACCATCACTGGAAGCCACAACAGTGGGGAAGCCTCTGACCAGAAACACCACACTGCAAACCTGGTTGGTTGTGTGTGGACTGTACCTGCGGCCAGAGCATAATTTTGACCAGAACGGTTCCGACACATCCCAGGGAGTTTTTTTTAACTCATTAGAACAAGTCGTCCACAGAGATTCAAAAGAGTGCACACGTGTTAAATCGCAATGTCATTACACTGCGCAACACAATTAAAGGTTCACTTTTTCGAAAGCCTGTAATTGTTTTCCATTTCGATGTAGAGGTTCGAAATTTGGCTCAAAAGTGCCGACAACCTTCTCTGTAATGACAAAAAAGCATGGCGCCCTGCACCGTCATCCTTGGGCTCAGCGACGCTTCAAACAGCAACGTGTTGACACATGTGTATAAAAGGACACAGTTTAGAAGTTCATGTGATCTGTAACGTGGGTTAATAACCTCACATTGGCACCAAACTTCACTACAACTCTGCCCCACGCTACTACCTTGTAATACATTGCATCAGGCGAAATGTAGCCCCGTACTGTTCTCAAACACAGGATGATTGGTTCACGCTCACAAGTAGCTGGAAATCGCCCTGGCTATTGTCAAACGATTTTGACAGTTGCTGTGAATCAGCGTACCTGTGACACCTGTACAAGAGGTTCCTCAAGTACTATCCTCTCCCTTGGATCCCGTCCCGTCCTCAGAAAGTACAGGATCTGCCACAGCTCATCCACTTTCTTGCAAGTGGCATGTCAATGGTAGATCTAGGCGTACTGTGGGACAACAATCAGAGAGGACGCAGGATGTTGTACCAAATCCCCTAACCAACAAGTCTGAGGTGCTGTTTTTCACTAAAACTGGAACTGAGCCAGTGGGACTCACTTCACCTGCTTTGGGGAAACCTGTTTTGTCCGGTGTGAGAGGAAGGAAATGCAAAAGGTAAGGGTCTGTTCGTTGGCAGTTCAAATGTACGGCGAATGATGGTAACTCTTAGGGAAATGTCAGCAAGGGATAGGAATGAAAATCAGGCGCAATCAGTGTGTATGCCTGGGGGCCTCATTCAACATGCCGAAGAGGCAATTCTGGCAGCCATTGAGCGAACAGGATGCAACCAACCGCAGATTATGGCACATGTTGGACCAAATGATGCCTGTTGTTTGATCTCTGAGGTCATTCTTGGGTCATTCCTGTGACTGGTAGAGAAGGTTGAGAAGACCAGCGTTGCACATGGAGTTTCAACAACAATGCTCACCATTCGCAACATTGTCCCCTTGGCCCTTTGGCTCTGAGTCGAGTGGAAGGACTGAACCAGAGACTTTGAAGGTTCTGTGACAAGCTAGGCAGAAACTTCCTGGACTTGCACCACAGGGTTGAGAACTGTAGGGTCCCCCTAAATGGGCCAGTTGTGCACTACACATCAGAGACTGCTACTCAGGTAGCTGACTGTGATTCTCCATCCAATTCAGATAACAATAGATGTAGGAAACACAGAAGTAACAGTGTAAGATCAAAAGAAATGCCTCCCACAAGTCGGGGCATAAAAATTCAAATGGTATAGTGCCCAAGCATTCGCAACAAAGTGCCAGAGTTTGAAGTGCTCAAGGAAAGCAGCGAAGCTCACATAATATACGTACAGAAAGCTGGTTGAAATCTGAAACTGATGGCAGTGAGATTTTTGGGGAAAATGTAAGTGTATACCGAAAGGATAAGGAAATCGGAAATAGAGGTGGTGTATTTGTCGCATTAAACAAGAAACTCAAATCCACCGAGTTAGAAATTGAGGCTGCATGTGAGTTTCTTTGGGCAAGACTCAATATTGGGGGTGGACATAAAATGATAATTGGATCCTTTTATAGCCCACCAGCCTATTTTTCTTAAGTAAACGAAAACTTTAGACAAAACCTCAGTTCACTTGTACATAAGTTCCCCTGTCATACTGTAATCATTGGTAGAGACTTTAATCACCCAACAATTAATTGGGGAAATTACAGTCTTGTTAGTGGTGGCTGCGATAAGTCATCCTGCGAACTTTACTAAATGCCTTCTCTGAAAACTATCTAGAACAGATGATTAGGAACACCACTCATGATGGAAATATATTGGATCTAATGACAACAAATAGACATGACCTCTTTGCCCACACCGAAACTAGTGTCATTAACATTGACGTGGTTTTGGGAAAAATGAGTACCAAAGCATAAAGCACAACTAAAACAAGCAGAAAAATATATATGTTCAGTAAACTAGACCAAAAATGAGTAGTCTTATATCTCAATGATGAACTTGGACAGGGGAGAAGCATTTAGAGGAACTATGGCCCAAGTTTTAAAAAATAGTTGGCCATACACTGGATAGATATGTACACAGTAGAACAGTTCGTAACAGCAGGAAACCTCCATGGCTTACAGTCACTCTACAGAAACTTCTAAAGAAACGGAGATTACTGCATAATAGGTACAAAACAAAACGTAGGACTACAGACAGAGAGATGCTGAATGAAACGTGATTGACTGTCAAGAGAGCAATGTGTGGCGCCTCCAGTGACTACCATAGCAGGATATTGTCAAATGATCTTTCACAGAACCCAAAGAAATTCTGGTCATATGTAAAGATTGTTAGTAGCACCAAAGTTAGTGTTCAGTCCCTAGTGAATTAGACAGGAGCTTAAATTGAGGATAGCAAAGCAAAAGCTGAAATGATGAACTCCGTTTTCAGATGTTCCTTTACAAAGGAAAACCCAATGTAATCGCCCAACCTCTGAAAAGATGAGAGAAATGAATATTAGTGTCAGTGGTGTTGAGAAACAACTGTAATCGTTAAAACTGAACAAAGCTCCAGGGCCCAGTGGAAACTCTATCAGAATTTATATTGAATTTGCGGCTGAGTTAGCCGCTCTTCTAATTTTAATCTATCGTAGATAACTCAGACACAAAAACTGTGCCCAATAAAAAAAAAAAAAAAAAAAAGGTCACAACGGTCTACAAGAAGGGTAGTAGAAGTGATCCACAAAACTACCAACCCATATCCTGGACATAAATTTGTTGTATACCTTCGAGGATATTCTGAGTTCAAACATAATGTATCTTGAACAGAATGACCTCCATCCGTACTAACCAGCATAGATTCCGAAAATATCGATCATGTGAAACCCAACTCGCACTTTTCTCACATGAAAGCTTTGGATCAAGATGCTGCATTTGTTGGTTTCCGAAAAGCATTTGACTCAAGACCACATCAATGGTTGTTGTCAAAAGTACGAACATATTGGGTATGAAATGAAATTTGTGACTCGACTGAGGAGAGTGCCAGGGAGGACGCAGCGTGTTGTATTGGATAGAAAGTCACTGTCACATGTAAAAGTAAGTCGGGTGAGCTCTATGGAAGTTTGTTGGGACTCTTGAAGCTCATGCTGTATATTAATGACCTTTCAGAGAATATTAACAGTAAAATCAGGCTTTTTGGAAATGATGCAGTTATCTATAATGAAGTACTGTCTGAAAGGAGATGCATAAATATTCAGTCAGATATTGATAAGATTCCATAGTGGTCCAGAGATTGGTAATTTGCTTTAAATGTTCAGAAATGTAAAATGTTGGATTTCACAAAATGGAAAAACATATTGCCTATGACAATAATATCAGTGAGTCACTGTTAGAATCTGTCAACTAATACAAATACCTGGGTGTAACACTTGTAGGGATATGAAATCGAATAATCGCATTAAGTCAGTCGTGGGTAAAGCGGGTGGTAGACTTACGTTTATTGGTAGAATACTGGGGAAGTGCGATCAGTCTACAAAGGAGATTGCTTACAAATCACTTGTGTGACTGGTTCTAGGACATGGCTGAAGTGTGTGGGACCTGCACCAGATATTTCATTTCATTTATTATCATCCTTTTCATCATGTACATGATATAGGAATTGTCATAATACTGGCCAGCATATGCACAGCAGAATATTACAAATGTCTATCAAACACACAAAATTAACATTATGTTGAAAATTAAAACATTGAACTAATGTGTTGTTCTTTTACATGCTCTTTTAACATGTACCATATGTGATGGATTTATATATATTTAGTACATTTTGGAAAACACACATTACACATAATTTAGAGTCAAAAGAGTATATATGAGATATAGAACTGACAATGAGAACAACATGATATTGACAATACAACTATCAGTTTGTGATTTAAGGATTCAAAATATTCCTCTATGCTATAAAAACATTTATTTATCATCAACTTTTTAAATTCTGACTTAAATTTTCCTTCCTCTTCTGTTCCCCTGATGCAGAGTGGCAGAGCATTATAAAGCTTTATCCCATAGTGGCTCACATGTTTTTGAGTTTTTGTTTTTCTTGTTCTTTCTACATGCAGATTGTTACAGATACATGTATTGTAGTCATGAAGATCTGAATTTACACGTAAACTACTCAAGTGTGTTCTTGTATGCAGTATGCTTTTTAATATGTACAAAGATGGTACTGTAAGTATGTTTAGCTGCATGAAAAATGGCTTGCAGTGTGTTTGTGGAGAGCTGTATGTAATAATTCTAACGGTCCTTTTCCTGTAATTTAAAAACCTCTGTCAAACGACATTTAGTTGGACCCCAGAATGTTATTCCATAGGATATAATAGAATCGAAATAAGCCATATACACTAATCTTGTACACTCTGCACTGCAAACTCTAGAAATTATTCTCAGTGCAAAACATGCTGAATTGAGTTTTTCGGATATGTGTGTGACATGGTCTTTCCAGCTCAAGTGCTGATCAATGTACATGCCCAAAAATTTTGTAGACCAGACTTTCTCTATTTCATGGTGACTCCGTGATAAATGGTGATCATCCTTCTCATTTACTTTACCATACTGTATGTAATTTGTTTTATTTAAATTGAGTGTTAACGTATTAGTGTGAAACCACTGTTGCACACTTTTCAGAACCTTTTTTGCTGTAGTGAATAAGGATTTGCTGTCATCACTTATAATTTTATCATCTGCAAATAACATAATTTTTGATGATCTGTTGGGCCTTTCAATGTCATTTATATAGATTAGGAATAATAGGGGGTCAAGAACAGATCCCTGAGGGACACCTACTGCCACTTTCTTAGCATCACATACCCACTTTATTTTTTGCTTATTTTGAGATGAGATTAGTTCCACAGCCTAAGTTCTATCTTGGAGATAGGATTCAAACCATTTCCTCCCAATTATTCTGATGCCTATTGCCTCCAGTTTGTCAAGGAGAATTCGATGATCTACTGTATCAAAGTTCTTAGAGAGGTCTATGTCGATTCCTACCACACATTTGTTGTTGTCTAAATTTCTAATAATTTCTTCCGTATAGGCGTGTATAGCTGTTTCTGTGCTGTAACCTGTACGACAACCATGTTGATTACAATTTAGAAGATTGAAGGTGTCAAGGTAGATATGTCTAATAGGGGATATTGGACATATACAGAGAAGGGCAGCACGAATGGTCACAGGCTTGTTTAATATGTGGGAGAATGTAACAGAGATACTGAAGGGAGTGAACTGGAAGAATCTTGAAGGCAGATGTAAACTATCCCGAGAAAGTCTATTAAGAAAGTTTCAAGACTCCACTTTAAATGATTACTCTAGAAATATAGTACACACCCCACTTACTGCTCACACAGGGCTCGTGAGGATAAGATCTGAATAATTACTGCACTCACAGTGGCATTCAAACACTCATTCTTCCCGCGCTCCATAGGTGAATGAAAATAGAAGAATCCCTAATAACCTGTACAATGGGATGTACCCTCTGCCATGCACCTCACTGTGGTCTATAGAGTATAGATGTAAAATAAAATCTGCCTGTACAGAGAAAAACTGTTACGAGAGTCCCATGCGCCAGGAGACAGGCAATCCCTTCACACCCCTCAGAACCTGAGTGCCTGGTAGCAGGTGACCTCGACTTTCCCACATGTTTTCTCTGTGCTGGCACATATTTAAAGTGCTAGTCAAACTGCTTCACATGGCTTTCAAACTTTGTAGAATGCTGTTGAACGCTCTGTAGTGATTCCACATGTACACCAGAGCAAAAAATTGCGGTTGCACTGCACTCCAAAGGGTACAGTTCACGTTGAGTGGGGTTGCTGGCACACGATGTCTTTAGAGAAGAACTGAAATGCACGAGGGTGTCAGCGGTGTAAAAGGTTGTGAAGAATTTATTCCTGTTGCTCATCGCATTGCGGACTGTCGTTTTAGACTGCGAAATGTGTGGGAATCAACACGCCAAAGAAAGAAGTGGTTTCACTGGCACCCTACCTCCCGAAGCCTTTTGGTATCGATTCTAAATGGCAGTATGGCTGGAATGCTTTGCTCGGCCAACCTTAAGAAAACCGCGTGATTTCAGTGCTGGGCATCTCATTTCGTATCTCTACAGCTGAGGTGTCAAAAGAAGGAGTGAAATGTATGAGGGAGTTCTGCGACCTTTCCACCATGTAACATCTACACAGTGGTGTTGGTCCAGTTTGGTGCAAATGTGAAATCATTAACCTACCTTACACCTCACATGTACTTCTGAGATGCGGCTTTTCTTTTCCACATCTGTCGACACCTTAGTGTTTGAAGAATCGGCGACCCTGAGAGTGATGTCACAGAGCGAAATGCTTTTGCACCATTACAGAGGAGGTTGCAGATCCCTGTGGGCCACATTTCACACTTATACGTCTACATGGGCTTCAGAAAAAGTCAGCCTTCAAATTTTGTTGCTCAGTGTACAAGCTGCCACTTCGTCGGCGCCAGTGAGCGTTGCGGCTGGCAGTAAGAGAAAACATGGCGTCATAGTCACGAAGACTATCGATATATATCCATATGTATCGAGCAGAACTATAGAGGAAAGTGTCACCACAGTCTAACATAACAGTCGCAACACTCACTGCTGTAGAAGTTGTTACCATTTGACAGATGGAGCAACACTAGCGCTCCAAGCAGCGAGTAAGATGAACGTCAGACGCGTCGTAAGCATAATGTTTGTTTTGCATCCATTTCCTACGTAATTTAGAAATATTTGAGTTATTTTCTTGCCTCCAACGGTGTGTGTATGTTTCTAAAAATGATTCTAAAATAAGCGCAAGTATGGACAAAAACCGTGAAGCGAGTGGCAAGCTACAACACATTCGTGAAGAAACACTTGAGACGTTGGATAGAATTGCAGCTTACCACGTTGATATCAAAAGAATGTAAACACACGGATTCACACATAAGTAGCACAGACATGCACCTCTACATGCAAAAGCGATCGACTGCTCATTTATCGTTCTGTAGGCCTAATGTGTTTGTCATTGTCGCCTGTTGCCACAAGTACGACTTTCATCTTTATATTATTCTAAGAGGGACAAGCAACTGCCAAATAGTGGGAGAAATACGTTGAAAACATTATAGTGAGCTAATTACATTACATTTCACGCAAAACCAAATATCTGAATAATATTCAAACAATCTGTCAGTGAACAAGCTGTTAACAAAATAATGTCATCACACAAAGAAAGCAAGGAAAATTAAGTGACTAACAACATAAGTGAATGAAATACATACCAAACATTACACTTTTGTAAGACATGGCTTGAGTGCCTCAACAGCACAGATAGCCGAACCGTAGGTGCAACCACAATGGAGGGGTATCTGTTGAGAGGCCAGACAAACGTGTGTTTCCTGAAGAGGGGCAGCAGCCTTTTCAGTAGCTGCAGGGGCAGCAGTTTGGATGATTGACTGATCTGGCCCTGTAACACTAACCAAAACGGCCTCGCTGTTGTGGTACTGCGAACGGCTGAAAGCAAGGGGAAACTGCAGCCATAATTTTTCCCGAGGACATGCAGCTTTACTGTATGATTAAATGATGATGGCGCCCTCTTGGGTAAAATATTCTGGAGGTAAAATAGTCCCCCATTCGGATCTCCGGGTGGGGACTACTCAGGAGGACGTCGTTATCAGGAGAAAGAAAATTGGCGTTCTACAGATCGGAGCGTGGAATATGAGATCCCTTAATCGGGCAGGTAGGTTAGAAAATTTAAAAAGGGAAATGGATAGGTTAAATCTAGATATAGCGGGAATTGGTGAAGTTGGGTGGCAGGAGGAACAAGACTTTTGGTCAGGTGAATACAGGGTTAAAGTACAAGATCAAATAGGGGTAATGCAGGAGTAGGTTTAATAATGAATAAAAAAATAGGAGTGCGGGTAAGCTACTACAAACAGCATAGTGAACGCATTGTTGTGGCCAAGATAGACACGAAGCCCAAGCCTACTACAGTAATACAAGTTTATATGTCAACTAACTCTGCAGATGATGAAGAAATTGATGAAATGTATAATGAGAGAAAATAAATTATTCAGGTAGCGAAGGGAGACGAAAATTTAATAGTCATGGGTGACTGGAATTCGACAGTAGGAAAAGGAAGAGAAGGAAACGTAGTAGGTGAATATGGATTGGGGCTAAGAAATGAAACAGGAAGCCGCCTGCTAGAATTTTGCACAGAGCATAACTTAATCATAGCTAACACTTGGTTCAAGAATCATAAAAGAAGGCTGTATACATGGAAGAACCCTGGAGATATTAGAAGGTTTCAGATAAATTATATAATGGTAAGACAGGGATTTAGGAACCAGGTTTTAAATTGTAAGACATTTCCAGGGGCAGATGTGGACTCTGACCACAATCTATTGGTTATGAACTGTAAATTAAAACTGAAGAAACTGCAAAAAGGTGGGATTTTAAGGAGATGGGACCTGGATAAACTGAAAGAACCAGAGGTTGTAGAGAGTTTCAGGGAGAGCATAAGGGAACAATTGACAGGAATGGGGGAAAGAAATACAGTTGAAGAAGAAAGGCTAGCTTTGAGGAATGAAATAGTGAAGGCAGCAGAGGATCAAGTAGGTAAAAAGACGAGGGCTAGTAGAAATCCTTGGGTAACAGAAGAGATACTGAATTTAATTGATGAAAGGAGAAAATACAAAAATGCAGTAAGTGAAGCAGGCGAAAAGGAATACAAACGGCTCAAAAACGAGATCGACAGGAAGTGAAAAATGGCTAAGGAGGGATGGCTAGAGGACAAATGTAAGGATGTAGAGGCTTATCTCACGAGGGGTAAGGTAGATACTGCCTACAGGAAAATTAAAGAGACCTTTGCAGAAAAGAGAACCACTTGCATGAATATCAAGAGCTCAGATGGAAACCCAGTTCTAAGCAAAGAAGGGAAAGCAGAAAGGAGGAAGGAGTATATAGAGGGTCTATACAGGGGCGATGATCTGGAGGACAATATTATGGAAATGGAAGAGGATGTAGAAGAAAGACTAAGGAAAGGGAAGCCTACATTTCTAGCATTTGTAGACTTAGAGAAAGCTATTGACAATGTTGACTGGAATACTCTTTTTAAAATTCTGAAGGTGGCAGGGGTAAAATACAGGGAGCGAAAGGCTATTTACAATTTGTACAGAAACCAGATGGCAGTTATAAGCGTCTAGGGACATGAAAGGGAAGCAATAGTTGGGAAGGGAGTGAGACAGGGTTGTAGCCTCTCCCCCAATGCTATTCAATTTGTATATTGAGCAAGCAGTAAAGGAAACAGAAGAAAAATTCGGAGTGGGTATTAAAATTCATGGAGAAGAAGTAAAAACTCTGAGGTTTGCCGATGGCATTGTAATTCTGTCAGAGACAGCAAAGGACTTGGAAGAGCAGTTGAACGGAATGGATAGTTTCTTTTAAGGTGGATGAACATCAACAAAAGCAAAACGAGGATAATGGATGGTTCAAATGGCTCTGAGCACTATGGGACTTAACATCTATGGTCATCAGTCCCCTAGAACTTACAACTACTTGAACCTAACTAACCTAAGGACATCACACAACACCCAGTAAGGATAATGGAATGTAGTCGAATTAAGTCGGGTGATGATGAGGGAATTAGCTTAGGAAATGAGACACTTAAAGTAGTAAAGGCGTTTTGCTATTTGGGGAGCAAAATAACTGATGATGGTCGAAGTAGAGAGGATATAAAATGTAGACTGCCAATGGCAAGAAAAGCGTTTCTGAAGAAGAGGAGGTATTGAATAGAATTGGGGAGAAGAAGAGTTTGTGGCACAACTTGACTAGAAGAAGGGATCGGTTGGTAGGACATGTTCTGAAGCATCAAGGGATCACCAATATTACTGGAGGGCAGCGTGGAGGGTAAAAATCTTAGAGGGAGACCAAGAGATGAATACACTAAGCAGATTCAGAAGGATGTAGGCTGCAGAAGGTACTCGGAGATGAAGAAGCTTGCATAGGATAGAGTAGCATGGAGAGCTGCATCAAACCAGTCTCAGGACTGAAGACCACAAAAACAACAACAACAAGACACGAATAACTGCACTTAATCTAACCAATTCATCGTCAAAGCAGGTCTATGTTGACGATTCACACGAATCTGGCACTGATACAAGGAGAGCTGAACTGGCTGCTTCTGTGTCATAGGGCTGTTTTACAGCTTTAGATGGATTGTCGAATCTTTGTGGCAGTTTCCTCTTCATCATCAGTTGACGTGGCTTATTAGGGATGTCAAACAGTGTGGGTACTTCATTCCACACGAGTTTATTATTGTCTGCCTTCATGAACTGGTTTTGTTCGAAATGTAGCGAACAAAACCTAATATTATTCATAGGTAAATTGGGTCTTTTTTTCATAGATTAGATTAGATTAGATTAATACTAGTTCCATGGATCATGAATACGATATTTCGTAATGATGTGGAACGAGTCGAATTTTCCAATACATGACATAATTAGGTTAATTTAACAACATACTTAAGTTAATATAACAACTTTATTTTATTGTGTTTTTTTGTTTTTCTTTATTTTCTATTTTTATTATTTTTTTAATATTTTTTTAAATATTTTTTTGTTTTTTTTTTCTTAATTTATATCTAAAAATTCCTCTATGGCGTAGAAGGAGTTGTCATTCAGAAATTCTTTTAATTTCTTCTTAAATACTTGTTGGTTATCTGTCAGACTTTTGATACTATTTGGTAAGTGACCAAAGACTTTAGTGCCAGTATAATTCACCCCTTTCTGTGCCAAAGTTAGATTTAATCTTGAATAGTGAAGATCATCCTTTCTCCTAGTATTGTAGTTATGCACACTGCTATTACTTTTGAATTGGGTTTGGTTGTTAATAACAAATTTCATAAGAGAGTATATATACTGAGAAGCTACTGTGAATATCCCCAGATCCTTAAATAAATGTCTGCAGGATGATCTTGGGTGGACTCCAGCTATTATTCCGATTACACGCTTTTGTGCAATAAATACTTTATTCCTCAGTGATGAATTACCCCAAAATATGATGCCATATGAAAGCAATGAGTGAAAATAGGCGTAGTAAGCTAATTTACTAAGATGTTTATCACCAAAATTTGCAATGACCCTTATTGCATAAGTAGCTGAACTCAAACGTTTCAGCAGATCATCAATGTGTTTCTTCCAATTTAATCTCTCATCAATGGACACACCTAAAAATTTGCAATATTCTACCTTAGCTATATGCTTCTGATTAAGGTCTATATTTATTAATGGCGTCATACCATTCACTGTACGGAACTGTATGTACTGTGTCTTATCAAAATTCAGTGAGAGTCCGTTTACAAGGAACCACTTAGTAATTTTCTGAAAGACAGTATTGACAATTTCATCAGGTAATTCTTGTTTGTCAGGTGTGATTACTATACTTGTATCATCAGCAAAGAGAACTAACTTTGCCTCTTCATGAATATAGAATGGCAAGTCATTAATATATAATAAGAACAACAAAGGACCCAAGACTGACCCTTGTGGAACCCCATTCTTGATAGTTCCACAGTTTGAGGAATGTGCTGATCTTTGCATGTTACGAGAACTACTTATTTCAACTTTCTGCACTCTTCCAGTTAGGTACAAATTAAACCATTTGTGCACTGTCCCACTCATGCCACAATACTTGAGCTTGTCTAGCAGAATTTCATGATTTACACAATCAAAAGCCTTTGAGAGGTCACAAAAAATCCCAATGGGTGGTGTTCGGTTATTCAGATCATTCAAAATTTGACTGGTGAAAGCATATATGGCATTTTCTGTTGAAAAACCTTTCTGGAAACCAAACTGACATTTTGTTAGTACTTCATTTTTACAGATATGAGAAGCTACTCTTGAATACATTACTTTCTCAAAAATTTTGGATAAAGCTGTTAGAAGGGAGATTGGATGGTAATTGTTGACATCAGATCTATCCCCCTTTTTATGCAAAGGTATAACAATAGCATATTTCAGTCTATCAGGGAAAATGCCCTGTTCCAGAGAGCTATTACACAGGTGGCTGAGAATCTTACTTATCTGTTGAGAACAAGCTTTTAGTATTTTGCTGGAAATGCCATCAATTCCATGTGAGTTTTTGCTTTTAAGCAAGTTTATTATTTTCCTAATTTCAGAGGGAGAAGTGGGTGAGATTTCAATTGTATCAAATTGCATAGGTATGGCCTCTTCCATTAACAGCCTAGCATCTTCTAATGAACACCTGGATCCTACTATATCCACAACATTTAGAAAATGATTATTAAAAATATTTTCAACTTCTGACTTTTTGTTCGTAAAGTTTTCAATCAATTTGATGGTAATACTGTCTTCCTCTGCTCTTGGTTGACCTGTTTCTCTTTTAATAATATTCCAAATTGTTTTAATTTTATTATAGGTCTTCTCGTCTGTTATTAACTTGCCATTTTCTGCTCCTAAAACGAAACAATCATTAATACACATGCAGTTTGCAAGTGAATCCTGACGATACAGTTTAGTAACATAATGGTATATACCTCTCACGATCCTTAGGAAAACTTAAAAAAAAGACAGCTGTGATGTCTTCTTCCTGTTGTTGCTGCAATTTATTGCGCTACAAACGTTCCCACTTGTAAAAACCAATGTAGAAGTAAAAAAAAAAAAACAACCACTATTCGCTTTCACGATCGCGCCGAACTCACAGTTTAAGTTACTGGCCGCTTGGGGCGCTGCTGGCGCGGTAGGCAACAAAATCGAGGCGAAGTGTCGCGACTGTTATATTAGACTATGGTGTCACTGATACGGGGACTTAAAACGAGAACGGACTTTTTATAAAGAACTGTTCTGAAACACAAGTTTTTAAAACATGATTTCTTATAATCAAGAGAACAAAACCATAAGATTCAATATTAAACGCGTTGTACGCACTGCCCCCCTGTTTAAATTAAATCTTGTGGTTTTATTGTTTCGATTATAGGAAATTATGTTTTAAAAATTCGACTTTTAGTACAGTAATTTATAAAAATATGATTTCTCATTGTAATCAAACAATGTAAATTCCAAGTAGCAATATGAACAATATGCGAAAAGATAAGATTGCTACTTATCGTAAAAAAGACGCCAGGTGTGCTTGATTGTGTGTGTCCCTCTTACCTCTTTACTGGCGAAGGCTGTGGCCGAAAGGTATATCTGAGTGTCTTTTAATCGTGCCTGTCTGCAACTTGACGTGATTTCTCATTATAAGTTTTATCACAAGTTTTCAGACATCCAAATTTGTGATTTTTATGGCTGGGGAGGGAGAAGTGGAGGAAAGGTGGGCGGCTGTATGGTTGAAGAGCTCCTTCTAGCACCCAAAATTTTAGAAATTAAGCACTGCCTGCGGCACCTACGAAAGAGCCGGAGACGCCGCGATTGGAATGTACACGTAGTCGCCATTCCAGGACGAGTCTCAACAATGCAGAGTACCAAGTTCACCTTCTTAGCTGATCCCAACAGAACGGTCATTATGACTGTCCGCTGTTTAAGAGTAGACTGTATATAATTATTTTAGTTTAACTGAAGAGAACTTACACAACTTCTTTGAGGTAGAGTTTCACCGGTTGGACGAAATCATTCCAGATCCAGGACTGGTTCACATAGCAGATTCTGATGTCGTGCATTATCAGTTCACTATACCGTATGCACCTCGAGATCCCTCGGGCCTGGGCGGAATCACTTGACTTTTTCACCCAGTTTATTATGCCGGCGTAGGCAGCTGTGGACAGTTTCAGACAGTGCTTTAATGGAAAATCGTAACGCATCTCACATAATATACGAAAAGCAAGTTAGCTAGTTACATGTTCACTGATGATTTGTATGTTGCTACCTGTTAGACATTTTATGTTGCCAGGTAAATCATCAAAAATTTTTGTAGCTGGATATTAAACTCTTTTCTGAGCCACTGACAGCTTAAATAATCGGTAATAAATTTCCCGGAAAATACTATTATTCTCAATTTGTGATAGATTACTTATGACGACTTTCATTGGCGAATATATGAGTTGTCCCGGTGCAGTTAAAATGCCTAACTCCTTCAAGACGACATTATTGAGTCGAAACATGCAAAACACCTCAGGGGGTTGATTATTTTGTTTCCAAGTCCGATTAAAATTACTTGATAGTTGACGCCTGGTTTCCTCCAACCAGGGTGCTCAGCGTTATGACAGAACCGTTCACCGTTGCCAAACTGCTACAATAATTGGTTGGTTGGTTGTGTTGGGGAAGGAGACCAGACAGCGAGGTCATCGGTCTCATCGGATTAGGGAAGGACAGGGAAGGAAGTCGGCCGTGCCCTTTGAAAGGAACCATCCCGGCATTTGCCTGGAGCGATTTAGGGAAATCACGGAAAACCTAAATCAGGATGGCCGGACGCGGGATTGAACCGTCGTCCTCCCGAATGCGAGTCCAGTGTCTAACCACTGCGCCACCTCGCTCGGTAATTGGTCAGTTTATCTCCAATTCCTTGTCCAGCTTTCTTTCTCGATCTGTTTGGATCCCGAGTCCTTTATTTCGTATGTTCAAATGGTTCAAATGGCTCTGAGCACTGTGGGACTTAACATCTGTGGTCATCAGTCCCCTAGAACTTAGAACTACTTAAACCTAACTAACCTAAGGACAACACACACATCCATGCCCGAGGCAGGATTCGAACCTGCGACCGTAGCAGTCGCGCGGTTCCGGACTGAGCGCCTAGAACCGCTAGACCACCGCGGCCGGCGTATTTCGTATGTCACCACACGTGATAACCACACCAAAAACAACACACTCATACGCCGATGCTTTCGAGACACACACGTTTCATACACACCAATAACCAAACATTACTGGACCCTTTATCACAAGACGCGATTCAGCGTTATTCTTACAGTTGTTATAATCACAGATACCGGTTTATATTGCGTAAGCTTTGCATGACGTTTTTGAACGCTGTCAGTTAATTGTAGTGACTGACATAGCAGAGTCAAATATAAAGCACCCTGTTTGTTGTGTAATAGAAAAGTCTAACGGTTAGTGTATAAGCCAGATGCGTACAAAGTCGAAGATTCGAATTTTCTCAAATACAATCAACATTTTTTTTATTTTTCTAAATCTAATTTAAAGACTTAGATTATCATTTTTATTCAATTAATTGGTTACAATTTATTTTTTATTTACAATACTCTGCCGTCTCTTTTTATCTCCATTTTGACTTTTTTACTTGCTCTGATTTTTCTTCCTATAATTCCTTTTTCGTTTGGAATCTGCTTGTGTCACCTATAACCTACAACCAAATGCCAACCAGGGCTGCTCATAAGTTGGTAACATGGCGTTTAGTGTAGCCAGTATGAGGATAGTTTCAGATAAACAATGACAGCGAGAAATTACAGCTTGCTGTTACCGCTAAAACTGAAATTTTGCAGCGAGGATGGCTGTACAAACAAATACACTACTGGCCATTAAAATTGCTACACGAAGAAGAAATGCAGATCATAAACGGGTACTCATTGGAAAAATATATTATACTAGAACTGACATGTGATTACATTTTCACGCAATTTGGGTGCATAAATCCTGAGAAATCAGTACCCAGAACAACCACCTCTGGCGGTAATAACGGCCTTGATAAGCCTGGGCATTGAATCAAACAGAGCTTGGATGAAGTGTACAGATACAGCTGCCCATGCAGCTTCAACACGATACCACAGTTCATCAAGAGTAGTGACTGGCGTATTGTGACGAGCCAGTTGCTCGGCCACATTGCTGCTCGCGTTGGTCGAGATCCAATGACTGTTAGCAGAATATGGAATCGGTGGGTTCAGGAGGGTAATGCGGAACGTCGTGCTAGATCCCAACGGCCTCGTATCACTAACAGTTGAGATGACAGGCATCTTATCCGTATGGCTGTAACGGATCGTGCAGCCACGTCTCGATCCCTCAGTCAACAAATGGGGACGTTTGCAAGATAACAACCATCTGCACGAACAGTTCGACGACGTTTGCAGCAGCACGGACAATCAGCTCGGAGATCATGGCTGCGGTTACCGTTGACGCTGCATCACAGACAGGAGCGCCTGCGATGGTGTACTCAACGACGAACGTGGGTGCACGAATGGCAAAACGTCATTTTCTCGGATTAATCCAGGTTCTGTTTACAGCATCATGATGGTCGCATCCGTGTTTGTTGACATCGCGGTGAACGCACATTGGAAGCGTGCATTCGTCATCGCCACACTGGCGTATCACCCGGCGTGATGGTATGGGGTGCCATTGGTTACACGTCTCCCCCACCTCTTGTTCGCATTGACGGCACTTTGAACAGTGGACGTTACATTTCAGATGTGTTACGACACGTGGCTCTATCCTTCATTCGATCCCTGCGAAACCCTACGTTTCATCAGGATAATGCACGACCGCATGTTGCAGGTCCTATTCGGGCCTTTGTGGATACAGAAAATGTTCGACTGCTGCCCTGGCCAGCACATTCTCCAGATCTCTCACCAATTGAAAACGTCTGGTGAATGGTGGCCGAGCAACTGGCTCGTCACAATACGCCAGTCACTACTCTTGATGAACTGTGGTATCGTGTTGAAGCTGCATAGGCAGCTGTACCTGTACACACCATCCAAGCTCTGTTTGACTCAATTCCCAAGCGTATCAAGGCCGTTATTACGGCCAGAGGTGATTGTTCTGGGTACTGATTTCTCAGGATCTATGCACCCAAATGTAGCAATTTTAATGGCCAGTAGTGTAATTACTACATTCTTTTTGAAATCGGAGGGTATTTCGTCTGTCTTGTATGTTTTACACACCGGATGGAAGAGTTTTATCATGGCTAGCTGTCCCAAGGCTATCAGTATGTCTGACGGAATGTCGTCTACTTCTGGAGCCTTGTTTTGACTTAGGTCTTTCAGTTCTCTGTCAACTTCTTCTCGCAGTATCATGTCTCCCATCTACTCTTTATCTACGTCCTCTTCTATTTCTATAATATTGCCTGCAAGTTCATCTCCCTTGTACAGCCTTGTAAGTACTCCTTCCACCTTTCAGTTTTCCGTTTGGTACTGGCTTTCCATCTGAGGTCTTGATATTCATACAGCTGCTTCTCTTTTCTCCAAATGCCTCGTTAGTTTTCCTGTAGGCGGTGTCTACCGTTCCCCTCGTGCTTCTATATCCTTACATCCGTCCTTTAGTCATTCCTGCTGAGCCATTTCGCATCTCTTGTAAAGCTCTTTTTTTACACATTTGTACTCTCTTCCGCTTGCTTCATTTGCTTTGCTTTCATAAGTTAAATGCAATATCTCCTGTGTTATCCAAGGATTTCTACTAGGTCTTGTTTTTTACCTATTTGATCCTGTGCTGGCTTCACTATTTCACCTCTTAAAGCTACCCAGTCGTCTTCTACTTCTAAATGTGACTTAATTGCCTAATGCCCCCCCCCCCCCCCCAAACTCTACACAACATCTGGTTCTTTTAGTTTATCAAGGTCCCATCTCCTTAATTTCCTACCTTTTGTAGTTTTGTTTTAGCTTTCAGTTCATAACCAATAAATTGTGATCAGAGTCCACATCTGCCCCTGGAAATGTCTTCCAAAACCTCTGTCTTACTTTTATATAGGCAACCTGAAACCTTCCAGTGTCTCCAGGTCTCTTCCACATACACAGCCTTTTTACATGATTCCTAAGCCATGTCTTAGCGATGATTAAATTATGCTCTGCGCAAAATTTTAGCAGGTGACTACGTCTTTCATTCCATTCATCCAGTCCATGCTCACCTGAAATTTTTCTTCTCTTTCTTTCCCTACTGTAAAACTTCAATCAACCATCACAATTAAATTTTCACCTCCCTTAACTATCTGAATAATTTCATTCATCTCATCGTACATTTCTTCAATCTCTTTTTCATCTGCAGAACTACCTCGCATATAAACTTGTATTCTTCTAGTGGACTTTCTGTCTATCTTGGCTGGAATAATGCATTCACTGTGCTGTTCACAGTAGCTTAATCGCGTTTCTATTTTCTTATGTATTATGAAACCTCCTCCTGCGTTACCCCTATTTGACCGTCTATTTATAAACCTGTATTCACCTGACCAGAAGTCCTGTTGTTCCTGCTACCGAACTCCTCTAATTCGCACTATATCCAACATCAACCGACCCATTTCCCTTTCTAAATTTTCTAACCTTCCCGTCCGATTAAGGGAGCTAACATTCCACGCTCCGATACGTAGATTGCAGTTTTGTTTCTCCCAATGACGACATCATAATGAGTAGTCCCCGCCCAGAGATCCGAATTGGGGACTATTTTAGCTCTGAAGTATTTTACCCAAGAGGATGCCATCATCATTTAACCATACAGTAGAGCTGCATGCCCTCGAGAAAAATTACAGGGTTAGTTTCCTCTTGCTTCCAGCCGATTACAGAAGGCCGTTTTAGTCGATGTTACAAAGCCAGATCAGTCAATCATCGAGACAACTGAAAACGCTGCTACCCCTCTTCTGGAACTGCACCTTTGTCTGTCGTCTCAACAGATACTCCTCCGATGTGGTTGCACCTATGGTACGACTATGTATCGCTGAGACACGCAAGCCATCCTGCTAACGTCAAAGTCCATGGTTCATTGGGAGAGGGGGGAGGGGGGGAGGCAGATGTCATTCATATTATACAATAAAAATAGAAAATAGCTGATTTGCTGCCTGTGTCTACATACTATGTCTCACCAGTCTGTAGCCCTTGAAAACGGACAAATCAAGAGGAAAAATTTTCACCCTTCAGCATTCACTATCTTCAATGCCCAAATGGTGGTACGATCCCAGATTTCGAAATGATTTTTGAGAAGAGTTTCAAAAAATTTTGAACCAGTAATGGAATACCGGTTATTTTTGTAGTATTCAGCCGCTTATCATGCAAGGCAGCAAACAGTGGAGGAATGTTTTGTTTTCCACTGAAGAGCCAAACAAACTGGTACACCTGCCTAATATCGTGTAGGGTCCCCGAAAGCACGCGGAAGTGCCGCATCACGAATTGGTATGGACTCGAATAATGTCTGAAGTAGTGCTGGAGGGAATTGATACCTTGAACCCTGCACGGCTGTCGGTAAATTCGTAAGAGTACGTGGTGATGGAGATCTGTTCTGAACACTACGTTGCAAAGCATCACAGATATACTCCATAATGTTCATGTCTGGGGAGTTTGGTAGTCCACAGAAGTGTTTAAACTCAGAAGAGTGTTCCTGGAGGCACTGTGTAGAAATTCTGGACATGTGTAGTGTCGCATTGTCCTGCTGGAATTGCCCCACTCTGTTGGAATGCACAATTGACATGTATGGATGCAGGTGGTCAGACAGGATGATTACGTACGTGTCACCTGTCAGAGCGATATCTAGACGTAACAGGGCTCCAACGTCACTGCAGCTGCACACCCCCCACACCATTACATAGCCTCCACCAGCTCGAACAGTCCCTTGCTGACATGCAGAGTCCATAGATTCATAACATTGTCTTAATACCGACACGCGCCCATCCGATCGATACAACTTGAAACGATTCGTCCGACCAGGCAACATGTTTCCAGCCAACGGCAGTTCAATTTCGGTGTTAACGGGCCCAGGTGAGGCGTAAAGCTTTGTGTCATCTAGGGCACAAACGAGTGGGCCTTCGGCTCCAAAAGCAGATGTCGATGATATGGTTCGCACACTGATACTTGTTGATGGCCCAGCATTGAAATCTACAGAAATTTGCGGAAGGGTTGCACTTCTGTCACGTCGAACGATTCTCTTCAGTCGTCGTTGGTCCCGTTCTTGCAGGATCTTTTTCCGGCAGTAACTATGTCGGAGACATGACGTTTTACCGGATTCTTGGTATTCACGGTACACTCGTGAAATTATCATACGGGAAAATCCCCACTTCATCGCTACCTCGGAGATGCTGTGTCCCCGCCAGCCGGGGTGGCCGAGCGGTTCTAGGCGCTACAGTCTGGAACCGCGTGACCGCTACGGTCGCAGGTACGAATCCTGCCTCGGGCATGGATATGTGTGATGTCCTTAGGTTAGTTAGGTTTAAGTAGTTCTAAGTTCTAGGGGACTGATGACCTCAGAATTTAAGTCCCATGGTGCTCAGAGCCTTTTTTTTTTTTTTTTTTTTGCTGTGTTCCATCGCTCGTGCTCCGACTATAACACCACGTTCAGACTCACTCAAATCTTGATAACCTGCCGTTGTGTCAGCATTAACCGCTCTAACAACTGCTGCAGACACTTTTCTTATATAGGCATTGCCGATCGCAGCGCCGTATTCTGCCTGTTTACATATCTCTGTATTTGAGTACGCATGGATACACCAGTTTCTTTGGCGCTTCAGTGTATTTGCCTACTTAATTTAGTATTTTGATTTTACGCAATTTGCAAATGACAGAGTCGAAATTTTTCAATCTTTGTTCGATTCTACACATATTACAAAAAAAAAAAAAAAAAAAAAAAAACGCAAGACGGAAAATAGGTTATTTCATTTTGAGCGACTTTAAAAATGAGGTTAAACTGGTGCTAAAAAAACCGATATAACTGAAAACCAGTGTTTGCGCCTAAGCGCCATTCCTGACGGGACGTAGTCCCATACACGGTAAGGCGACTTGCGGCGTTTGAAAAGTCCGTGCAAAGTCCGAGAGATGGCACCACCCGCGTGTATCGAGGTCATGTTTAGTTAGTACCATTTTTGGAAAGAACGCACACCAAGTTTCAGCCATAGAAGTCTATTTCTTTGTGTTTGGCATTCGTGTGAATCAAGGAAATCGAGTGATTGTCAAAAAATGGAGGAAGAAAAACATCCTGTGGTGATTAAAGAGTACTTTATGAAAGGAAAAGCTCCTCAGGAGGCTAAATAGAAGCTTCATAAACATTACGGTGACTCTGCACTTTCGAGTAGAACAGTTTATAAGTGGTTTCAAAATTTTCGGAGTGGTCATATGGGCACAAGTGATGCTAAACGGTCTGGATGCACTGTGGGGGTTGCGACTCCAGAAATCATTGATACAATCCGTGATATGGTGATAGATGACAGAAGAGTTAAGGTGCGTGAGATTGCTAGAGCTGTGGACATATCGAATGAACGGGTACATAATATTTTGCATAAATATTTGGACATGAGAAAGCTATCCGGAAGGTGGGTTTCGCGACTGCTCATGCTTGACCAAAAACGGAATCGTGTGAAGTGTTGCAAGGATGGTTTGCAGCTGTTCAGGAAGAATCCACAGGACTTTAAGCGTCGTTTCGTCACCGTGGATGAAACATGGATACATTACTATACTCCTGAGACCAAACAACAATCTAAACAACGGGTTACCAAGGGAGAATCTGCACCAAAAAAGGCGAAGACCAGTCCTTCGGTCGGAAAGGCTACGGCGATGATCTTTTGGGATTCGCAAGGGATAATCCTCATCGACTATCTGGAAAAGGGCAAAACTATGGTATGTGCATGTTATTTATCATTATTGGACCGTCTGAAAACCGAGCTGAAAGAAAAACGCCGGCGATTGGACCGCAAAAAAGTCCTTTTGCATAAGGACAATGCACCAGCACACATCTCAGCAGTTGTCGCAAAATTAGTGGGAATAGGCTTCCAACTCATTTCACATCCCACCTTTTCTCCAGACTTGGCACCCGAGGGATTTATATTTGTTCCCCAATTTGAATAAATGGCTGGCGGGACAAAGATTTTATTCAGATGAGGAGCTGATTGCAGCAACTAATAGCCATTTTGGAGACTTGGACAATTCCTATTATTCGGAAGGGGTCAACAAATTAGAACGGCGTTGGACGATGTGCATAATTCTAAAAGGAGACTATGTCGAAAAGTAAGAAAGGTTTACCCCAAACACATAAGTACTTTTTTTTTTTTGCACGGACTTTTCAAATGTCCCTCGTAGGTGTACGTGTAGACTCCATAAGAAGAACTCAAATTACAGCAGTTCTGTCTCAGTCCTCTCTGCACGCGGTGCAGTTGTTCAGAGTACTGGCAGTCAGCGTACTCACTGGCGTGGTGCATGTCGCGCGCGCCCGAGGTGAGCACCGTGCTGGCCGAGGTAATACTGCCCGAGCAGCTGCCGTCCATGAGCAGGATGAACACGAGGAACGGGAACTCCCTGAGCTCCACCAGCCGGCCGCCCAGCTCGTAGATCTTGGGGCTCTCAGTGCCAGCACCGCCACGCAGCTGCTCAAACAGTGGTCGCACCTCAGCTGATAATGCACTTGTGTCGCTACAGACGCACACATACACACACAAAGAAATACAGTGATACAATGAAGGCCTTCACGACCGTATGTTTCAGCTGCCGAGAATTCTTCCGGGTTGTATGGCCGTGGTCCATGAAACTCTTCTATCCTTGACGTTTCGACCAAAGCTACGTTGGACATCTTCGGAGGTGCTCCTGGTCGTGCTGAGTCTTGCCGACTGACGAGTCGGACGTCGAAGAACGGCCTAAATACCGTTGAAGATGGGCGTGGTCTGGATTTCACGTGATAGCAGAGATAAACCTTGTCAAGGATAAAATATAACTATCGATAGTAGTACGTCAAAGATAAAAACTTCTTATCGATTCTGTAGCGCCACTGTCCATATATCGCTGAGTTTCATAGCTTCTTCTTTTCTGTTAAAATTATCCCCATGATTTTATCTTTGGTCGAAATTTCAGTGATAGTAGAGTTTCATGAACTACGGCCATACAACCCGGAAGAATTCTCGGCAGCTGAAATACAGTGAGGTGACATGAGTCATGAGATAGCGATACGCACATATACAGATGGCGGTAGTGTCTCGCAGGCAAGGTATAAAGGGGCAGTGTATTGGCAGAGTTTTCATATGTACTCAGGTGAATGTGAAAAGGTGTCCGACGTGATTATGGCTCCATGATGAGAATTAAGAGAATTTCAACGCGGAATTCTAGTTGGAGCGAGACAAATGGGACAAATGGTTCAAATGTCTCTGAGCACTAGGCGACTTAACTTCTGAGGTCATCACTCGCCTAGAAGTTAGAACTAATTAAACCTAACCAACCTAAGGACATCACACACATCCATGCCCAAGGCAGGATTCGAACCTGCGACCGTAGCGGTCGCTCGGTTCCAGACTGTAGCGCCTAGAACCGCACTGCCACTCCGGCCGGCACAAATGGGACATTCTATTTCCAAAATCGGTAGGGAATTAAATATGACGTCATACACAGTGTCAAGAGTGCGCTGAGAATGTCAAATTTTAGGCATTACGTCTCATCACGTAAAACGCAGTGGTCGACAGCCTTCACTTAACGATCTCCATCTCACATCTTCTGGATACTCTGAAAGTCACATTTAAGTGCCTGGCAGAGGGTTCCACGAACCACAATTCTCTATTATTCCAATCTCGTACAGCACGCGGAAGGAACGAACACCTATATCTTTCCGTACGAGCTGTGATTTCCCTTATTTTATCGTGGTAATTGTTTCTCCCAATGTAGGTCGGTGTCAACAAGATATTTTGGCTTTCGGAGGAGAAAGCCGGTGACTGGAATTTCGTGAGAAGATTCCGTCGCAACGAAAAACGCCTTTCTTTTAATGATGTCCAGCCCAAATTCTGTATCATTTCAGTGACACTGTCTCCCATATTTCGCGATAATACAAAACGTGCTGCCCTTCTTTGAACTTTTTCGATGTACTCCGTCAGTCCTATCTAGTAAGGATCCCACACCGCGCAGCAGAATTCTAAAAGAGGACGGACAAGCGTAGTGTAGATAGTCTCCTTAGTAGATCTGCTACATTTTCTAAGTGTCCTGCCAATAAAACGCAGTCTTTGGTTACCCTTCGCCACAACATTTTCTGTGTGTTCCTTCCAATTTAAGTTGTTCGTAATTGTAATTCTTAGGTATTTAGTAGAATTTACAGCCTTTATACAAGGGCTGGAACTTTAATAGTGGCAAATATTTATTTACAGCTC
This sequence comes from Schistocerca nitens, assembly GCF_023898315.1. Taxonomy (NCBI): domain Eukaryota; kingdom Metazoa; phylum Arthropoda; class Insecta; order Orthoptera; family Acrididae; genus Schistocerca; species Schistocerca nitens. The sequence continues at coordinate 65,354,122 of NC_064623.1, read as the reverse complement.
GTACAAAATAGATACGTGTTTCAAAGTTTTACTGACATTCAAGTAGTTACCACCATTGTGTATAACCCGTTGCCAGTGGAAGTCGTAGGATACTATTAGCAGTGCCAGTTGTATTGACAGTTCGAGCGGCACGGTCTATTGCCCGACGAATTTGTAGCAGTTCTGAAGCGAATGCCGTGAAGTGTTTCTGTCGTGTCACCGCCAGACATCACACTTGCTAGGTGGTAGCCTTTAAATCGGCCGCGGTCCATTAGTATACGTCGGACCCGCGTGTCGCCACTGTCAGTGATCGCAGACCGAGCGCCGCCACACGGCAGATCTAGAGAGACTTACTAGCACTCGTCCCAGTTGTACAGCCGACATTGCTAGGAATAGTTCACTGACAATCACGCTCTCATTTGCCGAGACTATAGTTAGCATAGCCTTCAGCTACGTCATTTGCTACGACCTAGCAAGGCGCCGTATTCAATTAATATTGAAATTATAAAACATGTACCGTCAAGAGCGCTGTACACCAAATATGGATTAAAGTTAAGTATTCCAAGAACTATGTTCTTTTCTTATTAGACTCAACTCCTTTAATTGTTCCAGACCTCACGCCAGTCTGCGTGTAATTAAACGCGTGCATTTCGGCCTCCTCTAGCATCACGGTGTTGGCTCTTCCGCCAACACTACAGTTTCCTTCACTTTAGAAATCGTGTTGTACTTATGAGGGCGTAGGGGAGTGCAGTAGCTGGGATAGCACTTAGCAGCCCCATAGCCCCATCAGTCAAACAAATCAACAACAGCTTGCACTGTACGTGATTGAGCATTGTCCTGCAAAATGATGGTCAGGTCCTGCAGAAAGTGCCATCACCTCTGTCTCTGTGCTGTTCATTTTTGGAAAACAGCCTACGACCAACTTAAAGACAGAAGTGATGACACTTTCTGCAGGACCTGACCATCATTTTGCAGGACAATGTTGAAGCACGTACAGCGCAAACTGTTACTGATTTGTTTGACTGATGGGGCTGCTAAGTGCTATACCACCTACTGCACTCCCCTGACTTAAGCCCTCGTAAGTTCAACTCGATTTCTAAACTGAAGTAAACACTTCGCGGCATTCGCTTCAGAGCTGCTACAAATCTGTCGGGCAATAGACCGCGCCACTCGAACTGTCAACGCAACTGGCACTGCTGAGAGTATCCTCGACTTCCACATCGCTGGCAACGGGTTCTACACAATGCTGGTGACTACTTTGAAACTTTGAAACACGTATCTACTTTGTACGAACTGTAAATAAATAGTTGCAACTTTTAAAGTTCCAACCCTCGTATTTGACTGATTTTTCGTGCAACCGAAGTTTAACGAATTCCTTTTAGCACTCATGTGGATGACCTCACACTTTTCGTTATTTAGGGTCAACTATCAATTTTCACACCATTCAGATATCGTTTCTAAATCGTTTGGCAGTTTGTTTTGATCTGCAAACAACCTAAGATGGCTGCTCAGATTGTCTCCCAAATCGTTTATATAGATAAGGAACAGCAAAGGCCCTATAGCACTACCTTGGGGAACGCCAGAAATCAATTACGTTTTACTCGATGACTTTCCGTCAATTACTACGAACTGTGACCTCTGACAGGAAATCACAAATCCAGTCACATAACAGACGATATTGCGTAAGCACGCAATTTCACTACGAGCCGCTTTTGTTGTACAGTATCAAAAGCCTTCCGGAAATAAAGAAATACGGAATCGATCCTAAATCCACTGTCAGTAGCACTCAACACTTCATGCGAATAAAGAGCTAGTCGTGTTTCACAAGAACGATGTTTTCTAAACCCATGTTCCCTGTGTTTCAATAGACCGCTTTCTTCGAGGTATTTCATAATGTTCCAACACAATATATGTTCCAGAATCCTGACTCATATCGACGTTAATGATATGGGCTTGTAATTAAGTGGATGACTCCTACTACCTTTCTTGAATATTGGTGTGACCTGTGCAACTTTCCAGTCTTCGGGTACGGATATTTCGTCGAGCGAGCGGTTGTATATGATTGTTAAGTATGGAGCTAATGCTCAGCATACTCTAAAAGGAGCCTAACTGGTATACAGTCTGGACCAGAAGACTTGCTTTTGTTAAGTGATCCAAATTGTGTCACTACTCCGAGGGTATTTACTTCTTCGTTACTCATATTGGCAGCTGTTCTTGATTCAAATCCTGGAAAATTTACTTCGTCTTCTTTTGTGAAGGCATTTCGGTAGGCGGTCGGTGTTCAAATGGTTCAAATGGCTCTGAGCACTATGGGACTTAACATCTGAGGTCATCAGTCCCCTACAACTTAGAACTACTTAAACCTAACTAACCCAAGGACATCACACACATCCATGCCCGAGGCAGGATTCGAACCTGCGACCGTAGCGGTCACGCGGTTCCCGGCTGAAGCGCCTAGAACCGCACGACCACACCGGCCGGCCGGTGTTCAGTAACTCTGCTTTGGCAGCGCTGTCTTGGAGAGCAGCAGCGTTTGCGGAGAGTTGTCAGTGATAACAGACAAGAAATATCACATGGAATAAGCGCAGAAATCAATGTGAGATGCACGACGAACGTCAGCGTTAGGACAGTGTGACGAAATGTGGCGTTAATGAGCTGCGGCACCAGATAACAGACGCTAGTGTCTTTGCTAACTGCACGACACCGATTGCAGCGTCTCTTGTGGGCTCGAGGCCATATCGGACGGACCAAACATGACTGGAAAACCTTGACCTAGTCAGATAAGTCCCGATTTCAGTTGGTAAGATGTGGCGGTAGGCTTTGAATCTGGCGCAGACCCCACGAAGCCATGCACCGAAGTTGTCAACAAGACACTGTGCGAGGCCGTGGTGGCTCCATAATTGTGTACGCTTTGTTTACATAGAATAGACTCAATCCTCTGGTGCAACTGAACCGATCGTAGCCTGGAAATTATTATTTTCGGCTATGCGAAGACCATTTACAGCAATTCATAGACTTCATGTTCCAAAACAAGGATGGAATTTTTATGAGTGATTTGCGCCATGTCACCGGGCCTCAGTTCTTTGCAGTTTGTTTGAAGAACATTCTGGAAATTCGAGGGAATGATTTGACCACTCTCATCGCCCGACATTAATCCCATCGAATGCTAATGGGACGTAATCGAGAGATCAGCTTGTGCACAAAATCCTGTACCGGCGACACTTTAGCAACTATGTGCAGCTAGCCGGTCTAACACACGGCTTTCCGGGCGGGAAGGAGCGCCTTGTCCCCGGCACGAATTCGAACGGCGAATTTGTGTCGAGGTCCGGTGAACCGGCCAGTCTTTAGATGGTTTTTAGGCGGTTTTCCATCTGCCTCGGCGAATGCTGGCTGGCTCCCCTTATTCCGCCTCAGTGACACTATTTCGGCGATTGTTGGGCAAACAAGTTCTCCACGTACGCCTACATCACCTACCATGCAAACAGAGGAGTTACACACGTATGGTGTGAGACGTTCCCTGGTGGTCCACCGGGGGCCGAACCGCACAATAATCCTGAAAGAGTGGTTCGGTGTGGGGCTGCAGAGGGCTGAAGTGGACTGCGGTAGTCGTCGTGGGGTTGTGGACCACTGCGGCTGCGGCGGGGTCGGAGCCTCTCCGTAGTGTCTAGGCCCCCGGTTAACATAAAATACAATACAATACAATGGGCAGCTATGGGGGCATGGTACGTCGAATTGATGAACTACCCTGGGCAAAAGGACGTCCGACACGCAATTAGGAAGTATCCCATGACTTTTGTCACTTCAGCGTATATATTACAAAACAAAATTAAATACAGAAGTACCATACCGGTCAATCTGATTGGTGAGCATTGTTTAACATTGAATAAGTAACATACATTTTAGTTTAATGGGCTTACATTTGATGACTTTTAATGCACTTTGCTGATGAATTATTTCTGTAAAAGAAACATCGATTACAAAAACTGAACCAATAATGAACATTTTACCTTACAGAACCGTAAATCAGTCATTTTGACAGGTGTGACTTTTTTTACGCTTCATGTCTGTAAAGACAGATTTGATTAGCTTACTTTACACTGACGGAAAAAAGCGCAACACCGAACAGCGGTTGAGCGACATAAACGAAAGTTTATAAGTGTGTTTCTGCATCTGAAAGATGTGTTACAATAGTGGCGTTAGTAGCGCCACTGTGGAGATGCAAATCAAGTTTCTTTTAAATACATGCTCTAACACTCGTGAACATTAGTTACACTACTGCCCATTAAAATTGCTACACCACCAAGATGATATGCTACGGACGCGACAGGAAGAAGATGCTGTGATATGCAAATGATTAGCTTTTCAGAGCATTATCACAAGGTTGGCGCCGGTAGTGACACCTACAACGTGCTGACATGAGGAAAGTTTCCAACCGATTTTTCATACACAAACAGTAGTGGACCGGCGTTGCCTGGTGAAACGTCGTTGTGATGCCTCGTGTAAGGAGGAGAAATGCGTTCCATCATGTTTCCGACTTTGATAAAGGTCGGATTGTAGCCTATCGCGATTGCGGTTTATCGTATCGCGACATTGCTGCTCGCGTTGGCCGAGATCCAATGACTGTTTGCAGAATATGGAATCGGTGGGTTCAGGAGGGTAAAGGCCTGTTCCCACTAGGGCTGCCGCGCGTCAAAACCGCTCGTCAGCGGCGTGGTTGCTATGGAAACGGCGTCAGCAGTACGGCGCGGCGGACTCTTCGTCGCGATTTGACCATGTCGAACCGCTTCCGCTGCCGCGTGCCGCGCTCCAGGTGCACGCCGCCAATCACAGAACGCGCTGAGCGTGACGTCAGGTATAGAATCCCGGGCCACACGAACTTTCGCCGAACCGCTGGCGCGGACGCGGCGGCAGCCATGAAATACTTATCATCCGATTCCAAGGAAACTATTCGGTAGAAAAATTTGATTCTTGGGCATGTTACAGCCTGATATCTTCTCTCGATAAAGGACCGAATTTCTTTTCGTTATTCGTCGTGGTTACTTGCTGTATCGCATTTACGTAAACCTTTACACGAAATTTTAATGAGTGTGCAGAGGTAAAAACGCATTGCGTGGACTTTGCGTACAGTTCATTTTAGGTAATAAATTGCGTAAGAAATTTAGTCAACATATCGAAATTGTTTTTAAAGCTAAGAGCAGAACGATAGCTATCACCGTTCTGGAGATATTGAATGATATGTCGGCGGACGGGCTGTGCGGTGTCGCGCGCGAGTCGCTCGCGACGCGACCGATACTTCGTCCTGGTCATCGTAAACCATGTGGTTGTATCAACTGCAAATTTCGTAAACGGTTCAAGAAATCGAAAAGTGTTTTTTTGCAAACGATAACTTGTAAAACGTCATGTATTTCGTCACATGATAAATATCCTAAATCTGAAACTTCCTGGCAGATTAAAACTGTGTGCACCGACCGAGACTCGAATTCGGGACCTTTGCCTTTCGCGGGCAAGTGCTCTGCCAACTGATCTACCGAAGCACGACTCACGTCCCGTCCTCACAGCTTTACTTCTGCCAGTATCTCGTCTCCTACCTTCCAAACTTTACAGAAGCTCTCCTGCGAACCTTGCAGAAATAGCACTTCTGAAAGAAAGGATACTGCGGAGACATGGCTTAGCCACAGCCGGGGGGATGTTTCCAGAATGAGATTTTCACTCTGCAGCGGAGTGTCCGCTGCAGAGTGAAAATCTCATTCTGGATCCTAAATCTGTTTATCTACCGAGATATGAAAGAAACTACAGTTTTTCGGAAGGGATAGATGAATTTTTTTAAACGGCATTTAATAGCATGTGGATTGAGGAGTTAAACCGAGACTAATTTACTGGTATGTCTTAAGATGTAATTTGCTAAGTATCTACAGCTATTGATTATTTCCTTTGGAAGTAACAAACGTTTTTTTCTGTATCCAGTGTACTTTATTGGTTCAAGACGCGTTTCGCCTTTTACTTTAAGGCATCTTCGGTGGAATCTGGAATGATTCAGTTTTGTTTTGATATGTGATACTTGCAGATCATGAAACAGTTCACATCTTTTTTTACGTGAATAACTGATTACTTACAGTGAATCGAGTTTTTGGCGGACATCTGCGTTTCCCCTCACCTGGTCACATGCTGGAGGTTGAACTAAAACTTAGATTATGGAACATAAGCACATTTTCATATTCTTTTTTTTTATTCTTTCACTAGCTGTAGACATTTTACCGAAAACACTGGTTTGAAGTCGTAACTACAGTGTGTTCACCTCATGTCCCTTCCTGTTTGGTTTGTTTATGTACATGTTGCCAACCTAAAGAATTATATGCTGAAAACTAATGTTTGTTTATTTCTGTTCTCCTTATATCTGTATGTGCGTGTGGCTAGCCAGTGATAGTTATAGAAAGTTGAAAGTGAATGCAGTAGTTGTCAGACAGTGGTTGAAAGATTTTGTGTTCAGCTGATTTCAGTTATGGTTTAAATGTTTTGTGGAGGAGTGCATGGAAGAGCAAATTCACTGCTTAAATTAATAGATAAAATAGTAGAATAGCATTTCAACAGATGGTTATTATCAGAATACTATCACCCAACCCCTTTTGTCCTCAATCTTTAATGTCTCATAATATGTCCTGTCAACTTACCCCTCTTGTAGTCAAAGTTGTGCCATAATTTCCTCTTCCTCCTCTATTTAATTCTGTACCTCTTCTTTAGTTACACGATCCTCATATCTAATCTTCAGCATTCTTATTGATCACCACGTTTTGAAAGCGTCCATTGTCTTCTTGACAGAACTGTTCATCGCCCACATTTCACTTACATACAAGGCTGCACTCCACACAAATACCGCACTCCACACAAATACCTTTGTAAAATAGTACCCAGTCATTAGAATTTATATTCGATGTGAACAAATTTTCTTTTTCAGAACGCTTTTGTTGCTATTCACAGTCTTCATTTTATATCCTCTCTACTTCTGCCTTCTCAATTACTGCTTCCCTTTCAAGTCACTCAAGTTTTAGAAATGCAGTTTGGTTTCTGTACAAGTTGTAGATAATCTTGTGGCCCTGTGTTTTATCGATGACATCTCCAGAGTTTCAAAGAATGTTTTAATTAAGATTATCAAAACCTTTCTCTAGACATGCAAATGCTATGAACACAGTTTCGCAGTTCTTCAGTGTGTCTACTTAGCTAAGTGGTAGGATCAGTATTGCCTTGCGTGTCCAGACATCTCAAAGGAATCTAACATTGTACTTGTGTTAGTTTGTACAACCCCTCCCACTTTCCTCTCTACATATTCCTTCCACTTTCTAACCTTCTCTCATTTGCTTAGTTCTGGCTTTGCCAAATGAGTTCTTGACAGTTGCTTCTCCTTCGAGCAAATTTTTCTTTGTTCTTTCTCATTTTCATTCCCCTATGTTTTCCAAGAGCAAAATCGCATTGCAATTTTGGACTTTCTGTTAACGTCATGTTTAAACATTTCTATTTCCGATGGCCTACTTTATGTGCTACATTTTTATATTTTTCCCTCGTGTCAAATTTAACATATCACGTTTTATCTAACGATTTCTACTGTACCTTCTTCCCGTTCACATACTCTACTGCATTCACCACTTCTTCTCTCAAAGATATCCATTCGTATTCTAGCGGATTCCTTCCTCTGTTTCTGTCAGTCGTTGCATTACGGTAACTTTAAGGTTATCGAAAAACTGTGGGTCTTGACTTAGTCAAGTTCCATTTCCTTAATTTGCTACCGTTTACTGTCTCTTTAGTTGTAAACCGCAGCTCGTAACCAATAAATAATTGTAGGTTTGCGTCTGTACCAGGAAATGTCTTATAATTTAAAATCTGGTTTCGAAAACTTTGTTCCAAAAATATATTATTCTTTCACGATTCTTAAGCAAGGTGCTGGCGATGATTACATTATGCTCGGTGCGAAATTATATTAGGTGGCTTCCACTTTCATCCCTTCTCCCAAGCCTCTGTGTTCTTACTGTTTTCCTGTACATGCTACCGTATCACATTTTAAATTTTTGCCTCGCTTAACCATCTGAATAATCTCTTTTCTCGTACATTGTTTCAATGTTTCATGTGAACAATCATGAACGGTAGTCATGAAATCTGTTTATGGTGAAATGAGAAAACATGAATAATGAAATATGTGAAAGAGTACATTGTACAGAAAATGAAAAATTGGTATGTCTTCAGCCAACTTCGTCTTTCCTTCATGTAGGTGTAAAATATACACTCCTGGAAATGGAAAAAAGAACACATTGACACCGGTGTGTCAGACCCACCATACTTGCTCCGGACACTGCGAGAGGGCTGTACAAGCAATGATCACACGCACGGCACAGCGGACACACCAGGAACCGCGGTGTTGGCCGTCGAATGGCGCTAGCTGCGCAGCATTTGTGCACCGCCGCCGTCAGTGTCAGCCAGTTTGCCGTGGCATACGGAGCTCCATCGCAGTCTTTAACACTGGTAGCATGCCGCGACAGCGTGGACGTGAACCGTATGTGCAGTTGACGGACTTTGAGCGAGGGCGTATAGTGGGCATGCGGGAGGCCGGGTGGACGTACCGCCGAATTGCTCAACACGTGGGGCGTGAGGTCTCCACAGTACATCGATGTTGTCGCCAGTGGTCGGCGGAAGGTGCACGTGCCCGTCGACCTGGGACCGGACCGCAGCGACGCACGGATGCACGCCAAGACCGTAGGATCCTACGCAGTGCCGTAGGGGACCGCACCGCCACTTCCCAGCAAATTAGGGACACTGTTGCTCCTGGGGTATCGGCGAGGACCATTCGCAACCGTCTCCATGAAGCTGGGCTACGGTCCCGCACACCGTTAGGCCGTCTTCCGCTCACGCCCCAACATCGTGCAGCCCGCCTCCAGTGGTGTCGCGACAGGCGTGAATGGAGGGACGAATGGAGACGTGTCGTCCTCAGCGATGAGAGTCGCTTCTGCCTTGGTGCCAATGATGGTCGTATGCGTGTTTGGCGCCGTGCAGGTGAGCGCCACAATCAGGACTGCATACGACCGAGGCACACAGGGCCAACACCCGGCATCATGGTGTGGGGAGCGATCTCCTACACTGGCCGTACACCACTGGTGATCGTCGAGGGGACACTGAATAGTGCACGGTACATCCAAACCGTCATCGAACCCATCGTTCTACCATTCCTAGACCGGCAAGGGAACTTGCTGTTCCAACAGGACAATGCACGTCCGCATGTATCCCGTGCCACCCAACGTGCTCTAGAAGGTGTAAGTCAACTACCCTGGCCAGCAAGATCTCCGAATCTGTCCCCCATTGAGCATGTTTGGGACTGGATGAAGCGTCGTCTCACGCGGTCTGCACGTCCAGCACGAACGCTGGTCCAACTGAGGCGCCAGGTGGAAATGGCATGGCAAGCCGTTCCACAGGACTACATCCAGCATCTCTACGATCGTCTCCATGGGAGAATAGCAGCCTGCATTGCTGCGAAAGGTGGATATACACTGTACTAGTGCCGACATTGTGCATGCTCTGTTGCCTGTGTCTATATGCCTGTGGTTCTGTCAGTGTGATCATGTGATGTATCTGACCCCAGGAATGTGTCAATAAAGTTTCCCCTTCCTGGGACAATGAATTCACGGTGTTCTTATTTCAATTTCCAGGAGTGTATTTAATCAAACGCACCGGGCGTTTCAGTGGGTCCCGCCCCGAACCTCAGTGGCTGTCCGTCATTGGCTACCGCAAGCGTCTGCCGCTTCCAGATGGGAACGCCAATTCCGCGAGCCGCCGCGTCAAAGCGGAAAACGCTTGCCGCTGGCATTGCCGCACGACGCGCTGCAGCGCTTTAGTGGGAACCGGCCTTAATACGGTATGCCGTGCTGGATCCCAATGGCCTCGTATAACTAGCAGTCGTGATGACAGGCATCTTATCTGCATGGCTGTATCGGATCGTGCAGCCACGTCTCGATCCCTGAGTCAACAGATGGGGATGTTTGCAAGACAAAAACCATCTGCAGGAACAGTTCGACGACGTTTGCAGCAGTATGGACTATCAGCTCGGAGACCACGGCTGCGGTTACCCTTGACGCTGCATCACAGACAGGAGCGCCTGCGATGGTGTACTCAACGACGAACCTGGGTGCACGAATGGCAAAACGTCATTTTTTCGGATGAATCCAGGTTCTGTTTACAGCATCAGGATGGTCGCAACCGTGTTTGGCGACATCGCGGTGAACGCACATTGGAATCGTGTATTCGTCATCGCCATACTCGTGTAGCACACGGCGTGATGGTATGGGGTGCCATTGGTTACACGTCTCGGTCACCACTTGTTCGCATTGACGGAACTTTGAACAGTGAACGTTACATTTCAGATGTGTTACGACCCGTGGCTCTACCCTTCATTCGATCCCTGCGAAATCCTACGTTTCATCAGGATAATGCACGACTGCATGTTGCAGGTCCTGTATGGGCCTTTCAGGATACAGAAAATGTTCGACTGCTGTCCTGGCCAGCACATTCTCCAGATCTCTCACCAATTGAAAACGTCTGGTGAATGGTGGCCGAGCAACTGGCTCGTCACAATACGCCAGTCACTATTCTTGATGAACTGCGGTATCGTGTTGAAGCTGCATGGGCAGCTGTACCAGTACACGCCATCCAAGCTCTGTTTGACTCAATGCTCAGGCGTATCAAGGCCGTCCTTACGGCCAGAGGCGGTTGTTCTGGGTACTGATTTCTCAGGATCTATGCACCCAAATTGCGTGAAATTGTAATCACATGTCAGTTCTAGTATAATATATTTGTCCAATGAATACCCATTTATCATCTGCATTTCTTCTTGGTGTAGCAATTTTAATGGCTAGTAGTGTACTTTTGTGATAGAACGTGGTGAGCTCATGTTACGCAAGAATGCTTTTAAGGTGACAGAAACACCATTATCCTCACTGAGTTAGAACGAGGTCGTATAACGGGCTACGAGAGGCTGGATGTTAGTTCCGTGATACTGCAGAAATATGTAGCCACTGTGCACGACAGCAGACAGCGGTGGTCAAGAGAAAATACATTCGCAAGGAGACCGGGCCCCAAATGACCACGTGGCACTACCAAGAGCGAAGACCATCGTGTTCGGCATATGGCTCTCGGGCATCGTACTTCATCGGTAGCTGCAATCTGAGCAGCAATTGTCACCACAGTCACACAACCAACTGTTACGAATCTGTAACTTCAGGGACAGCTCCGGCTGTCTGCTGGCCGTATGACCTTCCATACAGAATCCAATGGCCCACACCCAGAGGATGAAACAGCGACCCCCATGGACGACGGTAGGGGGCCTGGAATCGAGCAAAATTATCCAGATGTCCACAGGTCGGAAAAGTAGCGCTGCAGGAACTATGGCCATTAAGCGACAGCAATAAATCCAATCACTTTTTTTTCGTATTGACCAACTAGGATCACGTAACAACTTCAGTTCCTCTTTTGCTTGTAGTTTTTTATTTTTCCAGTATTCCTTCATATTTTCCACATGTTGTCTTTTCCTTTCTTCAGTGCTTGTTGTTCCGATTTCTTATTTCTTCTGCAGTGGAAGCTTTTTAAATCTCGCATTTTATCCTTAAAACGGTTTCTGTCTTTATTTCCTATTCTTTGATGTTGTTACCTTCTAGTTATTTACTTTTTCTGTAATCAGTGCTACTGTTGATTTCTTCTTCAGGAAGACAGGAATATTTGTTTCGTGAACCTATTCTCATTCATTCAATAGAGGTGTCCAAAAAAGATCACTCTTCTTTTGGCCATTGCTTATGATATGTTTTTCTATATTTTTGTAGATCTGTTCATTATTTGTCATTTTCCAGCCATCTATAGTTTGTTATATGTCCATTATTTTTCTAACTACAAGTCTTTCAGATAATTCTATTCTGTTCAGCTTATAGTTCATTGTTAGGCATTCAAATCCATATAAACATTCTGGTCGTACCACTGTGGCGTAGTATTTCAGTTTTTTCTAGATAAAAAGATGTAGATGTAGATGCAAGTCTTGCTGTAAATATTCTCTGTCAAACCATATGCTTTCTCCATTTTGTTAACTCTTACTTCTACTTCAAATTTTACTAGTCCATTTTGTGGTATAGTTTCTCCAAGATATTTGGATTTTTCTTACTCGCTCTACTTGACCTATTTGTGTATATATGAATTTTTGTGCACTTTTTTAATGTTTGTCTTGAATTTCGTTCTGTCAGATTAGATTTTGAGATCAGTTCTATTTTCTATTTCTTCCAGAAAATTTATTTGAATAACTGAGTCTGTCAGATTTTCGGAAAGTACTTCAAAATCGTCTGTAAAAGACAGATTGTTTACCTTAATTCCATTTGATTTCCTTGTTAGAATTACTAGTTGAATTTTGTGCTAATTAAGCTCCAAATTCCAGATCCCTACAATTTTTTCTATAGCGCAGTTAAGTAATATGGGTGCTAAACCATCCCTTTGTCTAACAGCAGTTTTTATTTCAAATGGCTGAGACAGTTCTCCCATAAATTTACCTTTGAAAATCATCTTTGTTTCATGAATTATGTTTGCTAAGTCTGCTTTAAACCAAATTATATAATGATTTTATTTGTTGTGATATTTATTGTCCCCAGCACGCGTTTCAGACGATGATTCCCCTGTCTTCATTTATTTCAAGTAATAAGGCATAGATGATTTGTGACATGTGACTTTCTTGGGGAATCTGTGACACAATTTGCGTGGTCACACGCAGTGTTCTCCAATCGCGTTTACGTCACATACCTTTGTCACCAGTAGAAGTTAGTGCTAAAGGGTGACAACAAAATATCGTGCCCTCAATTCAACTTAATATTATTAACTGAAATAAATGCGCGAGGTATAATCCCCTGAACTGCATGGTGTGAAGAATGATTATGTAAGCAGTAATAGTAATTTACTGTTTTCAGTTACTACTGAAAATCTTTGTAGTCGAGCTCAATCCAAAATGTTCTCATTCGAACGAGGTGATTATGCACCATACTATGTAATCAATACGACGATTGTAACCCCATGTGTCCGGTGATATACTGAGCGGTAAATGAAGCAGGCATGACACATTTCGTGAATTTTGCACAGCGGAAAAAATCACAGTGGTTTGTAGGGTATAGGTTTGGATGCAGATATTCCCTCAAAGACCTATCACAAATCACTGCAGACATTTGGCAGACGAGGAAACTATTCAATGACTGGAAATGTGCCATGAGAAATCAGTACCCAGAACAACCACCTCTGGCCGTAATAACGGCCTTGACACGCCTGGGCATTGAGTCAAACAGAGCTTGGATGGCGTGTACAGGTACAGCAGCCCATGCAGCTTCAACACGATACCACAGTTCATCAAGAGTAGTTGCTCGGCCACCATTGACTAGAAGTTTTCAATTGGTGAGAGATCTGGAGAATGTACTGGCCAGGGCAGCAGTCGAACATTTTCTGTATCCAGAAAGGGCCGTACAAGACCTGCAACATCCGGTCGTGCATTATCCTGCTGAAATGTAGGGTTTCGCAGGGATCGAACGAAGGGTAGAGCCACGGGTCGTAACACATCTGAAATGTAAGGTCCACTGTTCAAAGTTCCGTCAATGCGAACAAGAGGTAACCGAGACGTGTAACCAATGGCACCCCATACAATCACGCCGGGTGATACGCCAGTATGGCGATGACGAATACACGATTACAATGTGCGTTCACCGCGATGTCACCAAACACGGTTGCGACCATCCTGATGCTGTAAACAGAACCTGGATTCATCCGGAAAAATGACGTTTTGCCATTCGTGCACCCAGTTTCGTCGATGAGTACACCATTGAAGGCGGTCCTGTCTGTGATGCAGCGCCAAGGGTAACCTCAGCCGTGGTCTCCGAGCTGATAGTCCATACTGCTGCAAACGTCGTCGAACTGTTCTTGCAGATGGTTGTTGTCTTGCAAACGTCCCCATCTGTTAATTCAGGGATCGAGACGTGGCTGCACGATCCGTTACAGCCATGCGGATAACATGCCTGTCATCTCGACTGCTAGTAATACGAGGCCATTGGGATCTAGCACGGCGTTCTGTATTACCCTCCTGAACCCACCGATTCCATAATCTGCTAAGAGTCATTGGATCTCGACCAACGCGAGCAACAATGTCGCGATACGATAAAACGCAATCGCTATAGGCTACAATCCGACCTTTATCAAAGTCGGAAACGTGATGGTACGCATTTCTCCTCCTTACACGAGGCAATACAACGTTTCACCAGGCAACGCCGGTCAACTGGTTTGTGTACGAGAATTCGGTTGGAAACGTTCCTCGTGTCAGCACGTTGTAGGTGTCGCCACCGGCGCCAAACGATACATATCGAACGTGTAATCCTAAATCGATCATGCGGCTCTGGTGGCGGGCGTTATGATCAATTATTTGTGATCGTCATTTATATCTGTTTTCCGTCGTTCCCACAGTTGCTCTAAATTACATACCTTCGCGAATGATTTGCTTCTTGCAAGGGAAACCCAGACGATTTATGTCGGTAGTGAGTGGGATGTCTGTAGTTCTTGACTTTTCTTCGACGGATTCTCTCACATGGAAAAATCCAATTCCATGCTTATCCAGCGCAGAAAATTATTTGACTTTTTCTCGCAAATATGGAGTACTACCGGGCGAGGAAACGGGGGACTATGTAGACTGTAGTGACCATAGAGTAAATATCTCTGGAGTGAGCATTGCGTTCTGCGCATGTTGTCAACATTAAACCAGGATTGTCACGTGTTTTCGGGACTTCGCCGTGCGTGTGTGCTTCCTGCAGCGTTTGAAGTTTATAATGTCAAGAGTTTTTGTTGTGTTTCACTGTTTCTTGATAGTGTAATAGCGAGGGGAATTACTGTTGTTGCTACGGATGCAAAGAGAATATGTGAAAGGAGGGATAGTAACTTTTCATGGGTACATACCATGTAGCTCTAATTATAGTAATCATATTAGTAAGCGACACTGTATACGTTTAAAAATTTCGAGACGCCTTATAATTAAGGCTTGATTCTGTAGACCTATTTTTCTACGATTTTATGACTATAAAACAGATATTACGGCTCGTACAAAAGCTTACAAACAACCGTTTCCTCTCGTAAATTTGCTAGTGGAACAGCAAAGGGAAAGGTTAGTTGTTTCAGTAAATACTATTCTCCATGCATTTATCAGTGACTTGTCGATTATGTATATAGATTACTCAGTCTACTATTTATTTAATAAACTGGGGGCAAGCACTTAAAATGCGTTAAATAAATACCTCAAAGTGCCATCAGTACGAAAAATTGTGCTTTAGGTCGCAAAACAGACTATCACTGCAAAAATGTACGTCAGGCTCTGTAATACTATAAAGTGCCGTATCATAGCGAAAACTACCAAAAATCGAGTGCCTCTGAACTATGACACCTATCACAAAGAAGCAGAATGTAATATCACTTGCCCTTAAAAGTTACGTAGCTGGTTTATTCCCGGTATCAAATGGATACTGTTAAAATGTCTGCGCAACATATATAAATAATGCACGACACGTACGAAAAGAATCCATCTGTACTGGGGATGTAGTGACATTCTAAATATACAGGGCGCTATACGGACAAACGCCGGCCGCGGTGGTCTCGCGGTTATAGGCGCGCAGTCCGGAACCGTGCGACCGCTACGGTCGCAGGTTCGAATCCTGCCTCGGGCATGGATGTGTGTGATGTCCTTAGGTTAGTTAGGTTTAAGTAGTTCTAAGTTCTAGGGGACTGATAACCACAGCAGTTGAGTCCCATAGTGCTCAGAGCCATTTGAACCATTTTGAACGGACAAACACACGATGTCCCGAGATCACGTGACCAGGCCGGCAATGTATGTTGACAACACAAAATCTGTTCTGCGCATGTGAATGCTCACTCCAGAGATATTTACTCTATGGTAGTGACCAACGTAAACATAATCATAACGCCCGCCACAAGAGTCGCATGATCGATTTAGAATCGCACCATCGATATGTATCGTTTGGACGCCGCGACTTCGATAGGCAATCATTCTTTGAAATTAAAAAAATTCGTAATGGGCAGTTATTTTCCAATTATTTATAACAAATTAACAGAGTTTATCAAAGTGATTATTACATTTCCTATCACTACAGCTTCTTTTACAAGAAGAAACAATGAGCATCCTTAAAGGAATTAAAAATTGCCTTCGCAAGTTCTCTCTGCACAACTGCCATAGGATAAAACCTGATTAGGCAACTTGCAAGTGATAAGAAATTTAAAGATAGCGCCAGTAATTCCTTTGCCGCCAAGAAGAATCGGTACACGGATTTCCTGTATAAAAAGAAACACGGTAAACTAACCCACAATTAATCCATTAGCTTCGCTTCTGAGGCACAGTGGAAGCAGTTGCCTCTGTTCTCCACTTCAGCCTATTCAGTTTCATTCTCTCACCTAAAATATGTGCTGATATGTAAACAATAGTTACTCTGCTTTATTGCAGATGACTCATCAGGGAGCTCAGAAAGTTCTGCGAAGAACGTCTTACCTTTGTTAAGTCCTTAAGATACAACCACTTTTTATAACACGAAAATAAGCTATTTTTGTACCATATCAGGTTCTGACGATGTAATTAGTAAGCGTGGCACGAAAATACAAGCGAAAATGTATTGAACATTGAGATTCTCCCACCCATACTGGAGCTGTTCAGCGAGATATTATGTCAGCTATTTTAGTAAAAATAGTAAATAAATAAGAATATATGTAGGTGTCCAAAGCATGTGCATCCACTTTCAGGTGAAAAATTAACCAACGTGGCAATTTCAAAAACAAATTATTCAAATTAAAGGGTACGTCAGATCACAGTTTTCCTCGTATAGATTACAGCTAGTGTTAGATTTCAGACCACAGAAGCTACTAAGAATCAAGCAGAAATGAAAATCGTTAACACAAAAGTGAAGCCTACTATTCATTGAAGGTGAACTGAAAAAAATTAAAATTATATTTTTAGCACAAACTAAGCGTGTTATAGAGAAAAATGTTTCACTTTCATGGTATTAGCTCGATTTGTCTTAGTTTCCGCTCGAGAAATGTGTCAGCTAACATTCATTTTACAAGCAGTGTCCAGTTGAAAATCCTATGTATTTCGTGCTGGGTCTTAAATTTAAACCTTAAACCTCGCGGGTCGGTTGACAAATATAGTTGCCCCAGAACACAAAGTAGCGATCTCACCATTTATGTGATTTTCTGAACACCTATCACAATAGCTAACTGTTTCGTAATTCTGGAATAATCACAATACATAATAACGCAGATTACACCGTACAGAAAAATCTCTTACCTTCGATTCAGTCACCAACGCATTCAGAAATAGGACAGTGAACATCAACGCCAGGACATACATTCACCCAACTTCCATTAAGTGAAGTAGGGGATACAACCCGTCGGCTTTGACCAATGACGTCAGAATTGGCCTGAGAGCATTTATTACACAGATGAAAGAGCTGACAAAAATGTTTAGAACCAAAGGAATACGAGAAACGAAAAATATAGTTGACATAAATCAAGGCAAGTAGTATTTTCACATTAAGGATATCGCGTGTTTGTATCGTAATATTTCTGTGGAAAATGAAGGGGGAAAATGGATGGAAATATTGGTAGCACAGAATACATCACGTCACATATATATGAGTTGTATCTCGAACCTCATTCGAACTGTATTGCTCAAGTGCAGTACGGGATTCAAGTTTGGCATACGTCGATTTCTTCGTTTTCACTAGCATTAGTGTTCTGTTGTTCAGTTAAACTATGTATCCCCTGCTTCACTAAACCCTAAATGAAGCACGGGATACAAATTTTACATGTGTTGTTTATTTCGCATCCGCTATCACTAACCATTTGTTCTTACGCAGATATTACTGCTTCCGATGGCAGAACGAGCTACGTACGTAATATTTGTATACCATACTTCCGTTGACCTCTATATATGTACACTGATAACGTAAACGTGAAAATGGACCTACGTTACATTTGCAACCTGTACATCAGTTGAACTACGCGAAGAGGCAATAAGACAACGCATATACTATTTGTATCCCGTACTTCACTATGGGGTACAGTTTTTTTTTTCGCCTTCGATGCTAATAGTATCCCATTCCTTACTTGAGCTATATAGCTATGTACAACATTTGTATCCTGCTCTCCAGTTCTCATCAATATTACATATGTCGTTCTTTTCGAATACGTAGCGTCAGTGTAAATGTCAACTGAAGGACGGGATACAAATTTTGTTTGTGTCGGGCGTTTTGCATTTAATATTGCTAGTATAGATCCGGAAAAATCGTACTGATACTAGTGCCGGGAAACGAAAGAAGAACGACAGCTGCGAAATTTCAATTAGGTAATGAACTACACGAAAACATACGTAGTGGCGTAATACAAAAATGAAATACGTCAAAATAGGCAAATGCAGTAAAAGAAAAAAATGGAAAACTGAACTTACCACACGGGAACTTCCTAAAAGAACCGAAGTTCGTCTCGCCTCGAAAGACGTCAACAAAAATCACATACCCACATACACAACAAACAAGATTACGAAAACACATACACACATACACATACACACACACACACACACACACACACACACACACACACACACACACACACGCACGCACACGCAACACGCATACACACACATTCACCCCCCCCCCCCCATCCTAAAGTGAAATTTCGGGCGGTACATTTGCCCATCACGTTTAACAAAACATTTAAACGGGCAATATGTTCGGGGAATACTACACCTCCATGAATATTCGTTTAAGTGACTTGAAGTGTGGAAATCCGGCGTTTCCCTTCCCTACAAGAGATTTCACAGCTGACCAATAACCCTCTATGCTATTTGTGCAAGCCCCTGTGGATAATGATCTGAACTCAATATTGTGATTAACCACGAGATGCTGATAAACCATTTCCCCTAAATCCCTATATGAAGATAAACCAACTGAAATTACAGTAGAACCCTCTGCAACGCGATCTTAAATTAAGCTGACCTAAACTTCCTTCCCTCAATTGGGTACTATTTTAAACACTACATCGTCACATTCTTGACCTGAAACTACAGCCCACCAAACCCATAATCCCACCAGAGGTTCCCCCCTGTTGTGCTTCCTTTTGCCAAATTGCGACTCGACATTTTCGACCATAACACACGGCTCCCCAAACGGCCCCCTATATCTCGCATGTTCCATGCAACAAGGGTACCAATCCACAACTGTACGCTTACTCACACGACATTCATGGACAGGATATCTCAAACACCATCAATACGTGATTTTCATAACGTCTGTCAAGGCGAGCTTAGATTTTTCTAACCACGTCCCTCGTCTAATGGACCGCCACAACCGATCTTTCTGTAGTGCCATAAGAATAAGTCGTGAGTACGGCGACGAGATACACTTGTGAGGCGCATATGTTCGCCGCACTCACGACATCGAACATACTCGGCAACGAGACCACACATTTGTAAAAAACAAATCGTGGCCAACATGTCTACGCCCATAGCCTATCTCAAATCATCTATGTTCATCGGAACAGGTAAATCAATAACTACAAACGAAAATGAGATACTAAAAATTGTCCTAAATTAAGAAACTAATATTCCAAATCACCTCAATATCACTAAGAATGAAATGAAGTGTGCGGTAGCGTTCTCGCTTCCCATGCCCGGGTTCCCGGGTTCGATTCCCGGCGGGGTCAGGGATTTTCTCTGCCTCGAGATGGCTGGGTGTTGTGTGATGTCCTTAGGTTAGTTAGGTTTAAGTAGTTCTAAGTTCTAGGGGACTGATGACAATAGATGTTAAGTCCCATAGTGCTCAGAGCCAATGAAATGAAGTACGGAATGAATTGCTAACAACCAGTTATTTAAATAAATGCACACGAAGAATATTTTGAGCAACATGTAGCGATCTCTTTTAAAATCACCTTCAATTATTTTAATGTACAATGATAGCGCTTATCCGGAACACAGAACTGTTTTATTATCTATGGCCGAAAGTGAATACATTATTATCTATGAGTAATGTATGACGTCATTGGTCAAAGCCGACGGGTTGTATCCCCTGCTTCACTACATCCTGAACACCTAACACAATAGCTAACTGTTTCGTAATTCTGGAATAATACATAATAACACAGATTACACCGTACAGAAAAATCTCTTACCTTCGATTCAGTGACCAACGCATTCAGAAATAGGACAGTGAACATCAACGCCAGGACATACATTCACCCAACTTCCATTAATTTGCAGTTAGAAAACAATAAACAATGCAGCAGACGTAAATCTTTTGAGTGAAGTTATCTTTGAGCAGAGGCGGCAAATGAAAGCACTCTCGGCCACAGAGATCACGCCGAACTAAATAGTATAACTTCTTGCCCACTAGGTGCGCTGCCATCGCAGTGGATAACAAAACTAATATGGAGTATCGCGATTAATACGTTAGTTTGTGTCTCAGTCTGTTAGACTGTGTCTCAGTCCTGCAGTAATAATATCTGTGTAGTGAGGACTCAGATACGAGGAATGAGATTTTGTCGTCTGCATACACTGAATCCAAAGTCATGTGACTATAAGGTACTTACCCAAAAACGTCCGCAATGGGAGACAAGAGAAGGCACTTGCCACTCCTGGAACCTCGCTATATAGATTTTATATTTGTTGTGGAATTCTCGCGTAATTTTAGCACTGATTATCAACGATTCTGGCTAAACTTTACTATGTGCCGTTACGCGCTGTTCTTGTTCGCGGTACATCGTAAATGTTGGCAACGGTAGGGCTTGTATCATTAGTGGCAGCCAATGGGAGCTATGCGCTTGTAGAGGTAATGAGTTAGTCAGGAAAAAAAAAGAATTATTCGCGTTATTTTGACACATATGTTTTTGGCCGGATATCTGCGTTTACGACGTAAATTAGGTCAGAATACGATATTTCACTAGCGGTGACGGACGCACAGAAATTATTCGCGTTGCGTTGACTGCCCTTTCTTTAATTTTCAAAATTGCATCATACTGACGTTTCTGTTATTGATATATGTAGCAATTTGTATGGTGAAATATTAATAATAATTTTTTTGTGAATGTGGAAAGTTGTGTTGGTGACAGACAGTAATGGATTATTCGCGTTTTATGGACGGCCGTTTATTAGTTTTCTACTTATGCTGCATTTTGGTGTTTCTGTTGTAGACGTATACAGACAGTTTGCCGTTTCCTATGTTGGAGCAGTTATTATTGGGTCTGCTTAAATTACGAAAATTTGTTTTGGTACAGTCTAATCGTAAATATTTTTTGTACGATAGTGAATTTTTATTCCGATGAGAGACGAAGTATATACCTACGTTGTGTAGATGGTCCGTTCTGTGAAATATTATTAATAATCCACTGCGAAATGTGGAATGTTGTACTGGTGACAGACTGCTACGAATAATTCATGTTTTATGGACAACCCTTTATCAAATAATTACTTCTGCTGCGTTTTGGCATTTCTCTTATCGATGTATATTGAAAGTTATTTATATCAAAGTTACTACGAGGTATGCCTAAACTACGCATAACTTTGTTTTGTGACATTGAGATCGGAAGTAAATTGTATACGATACTGAATTTTGGTTGCGATGAGAAGTGAATTACATGCATTGTAATTCAGCGTAATGGTGTTTAGGTTAGGTGTCTAGATTAGGTGGGAATGTGAGAGTTTGATTGAGAGTTGGCGGAACCAGCAAAGAAGAAAGCAAAAAACCTGATTGTGGTGACAGGCTGAGCTGTAACATAACATGAGACCTACGGTTTGTGCAATCGGACTGACCTGTAGCATAGCCCAAAGCCCAGGTTGGGTTGGAAGGAAACTGTGGCGTTTTCTGTCATCGTCCAGTGCCGTGACATGCGCGGGTGTTTGGAAGTACAGTGCTGTGAAACTTTCTCGCTGGGCGCCAGAGACGCTATACACAAGCAACATTTGTTCTGTGTTTTATTATTTGATTGTTGATTTATGTTCCACGTTCTACTCCGTGGCGAGAGCGTGAATCCAAGTGTGTTAGATACGGAATAATTTACCGTACTGAACTTTTCTCACGCATTCGCACGAGTTATCGGTTGCAGTGATATTACACTGTGTCTGTTCCGATCGCAGGGTTTCGTAAATAAATTATTCCATCAAGCTGAGACAAGTCTACTTCTCTTATTCAGCCTACAAGAACACGCAGATGTTAAAGCGTCGATCGCGGTAATTCAAACCGGTACCTACAGAAACTGTTTGGTTGACACTGCAGATTGTGAAAGCAGAAAAACTGATTGTGGTGACAGACTTATCTGTAGCGTATCCCAAGGTGAAGGTTATTTTAGAAGGCAACTGTTTGTGAGTTGGCGAAGGCAACGAATGTGAAAGCAAAAACACTGGTTGTGGTGATAGTTGTCTGTAGCCTAAGCCAAGGCCTTGGCTAAGTTGGAAAGCAACTGTTTGGTTGTTTGTTGGCGAAGCCTACGAACGTGAAAGCAGAAAACTGGTTGTGATGACAGACTGACGTGTAGAGTAGCCCGAGGCCTAGGTTATGTTGGAAAGTAAAAGTTTGTTAGTGAGTTAACGAAGCCAACGACTGTGAAAACAGAAAAATTGGATATGGTTACAGACTGACCTGTAGCGTAGCCGGAGGCCTGGGTTAGGGTGGGAGGCAACTCTATGGTTGTGAGTTTGCGAAGTCAACGAATATGAAAGCTGGAAAACGGGTTATGTTGTCAGACTGACCAGCAGCTTAGACGAGGCCTAGCTAGGTTAGGTTGGAAGGCAACAGTCTGGCTGTGAGTAGGCAAAGCCAACGGATGTGAAAGAAGAAAAACTGGTTGCGGTGACAGTCTGTGTATTAATCCAAGGTCTAGGTCAGGTTGGAAGGCAACAGTTTATTTGTTAGTTAATGAAACCGACGAATGTGAAAGCGGATAAAATGGATGTGGTAACAGACTGACCTATAGAATGGTCTGAGCCTAGGTTACGTTGGGAGGCAACAATTTGGCTGTGAGTTTTAGAAGCCAAGGTACGTGAAGGCCGGAAAACTGGTATGTTGCCGAACTCACCTGTAGCGTAGCCCAAGGTCTATGCAAGAGCGATGTCTCTTGCCCCGTAAGAGTATTGACAGTAAATAAATGTAAATGTTGTGTGACTAGGGCCTCTCGTCGAGTAGACCGTTCGCCGGGTGCAAGTCTTTCGATTTGTCGCCACTTCAGCGACTTGTCCGTCGATGGGGATGGAATGGGGATGATTAGGACAACACAACACCCAGTCCCTGAGTGGAGAAAATCTCCGATCCAGCCGGGATTGAACTCGGGCCCTTAGGTGTGACATTCTGTCACGCTGACCACTTTTTTATTATTATTATGATTATAATTATTTTTTTACCGGGAATAGGGTAAATGAACAAAAGACCTTTATTGGTACAAACTTAAACACAACAGAAATGCCATCCTTCCGGCGAAAATAACAGAAGACATTACACTCGTACAAGGCGAGCAAGTTTTTTTTTGTATGTACAAGGTGTAGGAAAAAAAGAATAATAATACATATGTAAGCTAAGAGGTGTGAAGCAATATTTAGCGGAGTGGGGGAAAAACCAGTGTGTTCTGATATAGTGCATAAAAGAAAGGAGGCACGTGTCCATGCGCCTACTCCACTGTGGGTTACAATATAGAAAGTAGCGCGGGGCGGCTCAGATGCCAGTAGGGGGGGGGAGTGCTGTCGGCGTGTTGCACCATCCAACTGAGCGGGGGTGACGTAAAGATCGCATGTAGGTAATTGGCGAAGAAGGCGCGGTAGCGCGGTCGGTGTTCGACTTCACTGTGGGCGGTTTGTAAGTACTGCCAGAAATCAAGGCGTGATTTGTCGCCATCATTATACATGTAGGTGATCGTCCATCGCCGGTCGGGTTGGCCGAGCAGTTCTAGGCGCTGCAGCCTGGAACCGCGCGACCGCTATGGTCGCAGGTTCGAATCCTGCTTCGGGCATGGATGTGTGTGATGTCCTTAGGTTAGTTAGGTTTAAGTAGTTCTAAGTTCTAGGGGACTGATGACCTCAGTAGTTAAGTCCCGTAGTGCTCAGAGCCATTTTTGATCGTCCATCCCTTGACCCATACAATCGCATGATTTTTGGTGGCGGGGAAATAAGTATCCTCAGGATGGATAAACGTCCATGGGTCAATCGAGTCCGGCGGAACGCGGAGGTAACAGGCAACGAACTGTCGGGAAAGTTTCCAGACACCACTGGTGGCAGCACAAGTCAGTTGATGGACATCGTCATCCATGAGGTGGCAAATGGAACAAAGCGGAGAGTCCGTTAGTCCGATGGCGTGAAGACGTTGGTTTGTGGCGAATTTTGCATTTGCGACTTGGTACCATGTTGCTCGGACGTTGGAGGGAAGAAATGGCTGGTGGATATGACGTCAAACCGTGGGCCACCGCTTGGACGGATGTTTCAGTTCGATATCGTTGCTGGATATGGAACGAAGCAGTGGGGTGTAAAAATCTTTAGGTCGGGGAGAACGTGTGGTCGGTAAGTGTGTGTGAGCATAACTGAAGTCGAAGATGAAATCAGAAATGTGCGTCAGATGGTGCTTGATGTGTCCGACTGGTGCTGGTGGTGTTATGGTCGCGGGCACAAGAATTTCCAGCAAGCTGCGCGTAAGGGAGGTACCCCCGTGCTCGGAGTCGCACATTGACAAGGCCGAGGCCCCCCGCTCGCGGGGGAAGGGTGAGCGTGTCGTAGCGGACCTTAAAGAGCGTACCGGCCGTAAGGAAGTATCCGAAGGCAGCCTGTAGGCTGCGTCCAATAGTTGATGGCAGCGGGAGGACCTGTGCAATGTGGACCATTCTGGACGCCATATGTTGATTGAGGTATTGGCCACGTTGTAAAGAATCGAGTCGTCGGAGAAGATTTTATCGCAGCATCGTGCGGATAGTTTGGAGTGCACGCCGAAAATTGATGGCAGCGGAGCGGCGCACGGTGGAGGTGAAAATGATATCAAGGTTCCGTAGTTTTTGTACGCACGGTAGAGGCGCTAAGTCGTCGTGTGAGAGGCCGCGTCCAACGGGCATCGCCGCGGATTTAGCCACATTCATGTTACTGCCCGCTGCAGTGCCGTACGATGATATCAAATCAAGTATCGTGTGTGTTTCACTCCGTGAGCGGATCGAGAGGAGGAGGTCGTCCGCATACGCCCGACATCGAAAACTGTGCTGTCGCAGAGTGAGACCAGAAAGGTGGCTCGTCAGACTCCCGATGAGTGGCTCCAGGCTTATGGCATAGAGTAGGGTCGAAAGTGGGCAGCCTTGCCGTACGGAACGCCGGATCGCCACTGGTCCCGCCACACGGCCATTAACCTGAATCAGCGATTCGGCGGTGCCGTACAGGCGCCGGATGACGTCGGTAAAGGCTGGTGGAAAACCCATGCGATTCATCACTGAGAACAGAAAAAGATGTCGCACTTTGTCGAATGCGCTGTCAAAATCAATGGCAACCACCGCGGCTCGGAGTCTGTACGCCGCTGCCAGTGCAATTAAATCGCGACATTCTCCCGTGGCCGTTTGTATATTAACTGAGCCGCCCGGAGTTGTTTGTTCCGGGGATAGAATGCTAGGCAGGGCCTTGCGGCATCGCGTTGGGACGGTAATGGGCTGTCGTCACACCTGGTGTCGGTTTGTGGATGGGTATAATAATTCCCGTGACAAAGAACGGCGGTACGGCGTTCGCCATCGTCATCAGGTCATGAAACATCGTCATCCACCGTGACGCCATTAGAGGAGGAAAGCGCGATAAAATTCTGTCGGCAATCCGTCGACACCAGGTGACTTATTCAGAGCACCTTTGTCGATTGCATCATGGACTTCGTCACGCGTAATTGGCTCCATCAGCTCGTCCGCTTCGTCGCTGGTGAGGGTGCGAGTTACGTGTGGTAACATAGACTCCTCAGCGTGGTTGGTGGTAGTCTGCTCCTGATACATTGTGCGGTAGTGGTCGACAAAGGCAGCGACGATTTCGGCCTGGCAAGTGACGTGCTGGCCGCGACAGGTGTTGATTTCGGTGATGAGTCGTTGTCGTCAATGTTTCCTATCGGAGGCGATGTTCTTGTTCCGCCGAATCTTGACATCGGGTTCGCACCATAGCCCCCTGCAGTCTATGGCGTGTCAACGTTGCAATTGGCGCCTTATTCCTGCTGCGTTCCCTCTGTTTGTCGAGGGTGGGCGGTTGAGCCTCCAGGTCGCGGAGAACGGCGTAGAAACAGTCGGTAGTGTGCCGGCGCGACATAGCAACTTCCTTTCCATACTGAATCAAAGTACGTCGAATGGCAGGTTTGGCACATTCCAGCCACCAGGTCAAGGTCGTGCAGTACTTAGGTAAGCGACGTTCACAGGTGGCCCATGTCTCGGTAACATGTTGAAGACATTCGGGATCATGAAGATGGGAGGTGTTTAGCTTCCACGGTGCACGACTACGCCAGATCACTTGGTTGGGGAAGAGAATGTTGCAGATGTAGGCACAGTGGTCCGAAAAGGCCAAGGGCCAAGGTTCTGCACCTTGGACTGCAGGCGTGAGTTCCCGAGAGACGTAAATCCTATCAAGGCGACTCGCGGAGTGACTCGTCTGGTAAGTATGTACAGGCGCGTCGCCGTGCCGAACTTCCCAAGTGTCGCGGAGCAACAGATCTCGGACGACAAGACGCAGTTCTTGACAGGTGTTGTAGTTGGGCACTTGATCTTTAGGGTGCAAGACACAATTAAAATCACCCCCAAGGAAGTAGAGCGATTTCTTCTGAGTAGAAGAGTGCCCTGTCGCGTCTGCGGGTGGAGCCTGACGGAGCGTAAATGTTGACGATACGCGTCCCCATGACGTTGACGGCCATGCCTCTGGCAGATGGAAGGTATGTGATATCGGCCACTGGAATGACTTGTCGGGCGTAGATGGCTACGCCGCGTCCCAGGTGGTCACCAGGAGAAGGATAAGTGTTATATCCCACGACGTCTGGAAGTGTGGCCAAGTGTACTTCCTGTAGTAGTGCGATGTCGACGTCCGACGCCCATATCATCTCCTGCAGCAGTTGTAGTTTCACGGGTGAGCTAATGATGTTAGTGTTGATCGTCGCTATTCGGTAGGTTTGGATCCGCGACCCACCGTAGAGGGGAACTCCACCAGCGGAGGATGAAGAGGGGCGAGGCAACGGCGAGTCGTGCCGTACGCCACCTGACTGCGTTATCAGCGGCGTAACGATGCTTCCGTCTGGGGTAACTCTGTCCCCAGCGTGTGGTCCGGGTCCTCACCGACGACCTCACTCCACACCATTGAAGGCGCCGTCGTTGTGATGGTCGCACGTTCCACTTCGGTCGTAGGGGCGGAGGACGTCTCGTCGGCAGCCGCAACGGTGGAGTCCATTGGTTCAGGAGCACCTGGGCTAGCCAGTAGAGTAGGCATCGACACAGCCACAGTCGGCGTCATATTGTCCTCATTCGTATCGTCGTGCAGGTTCTCCGAGGCCTCGTCTGGTCGGACGGACTCTGGAGCACCAGGGGGAGGTGATACGTCTCGTTCCGAGACCGTACGGCGCCTCCTCTTGCGCCTCTTACAAGGGAACCTCCCCATCGCACCCCCCTCAAATGGTTCAAATGGCTCTGAGCACTATGCGACTTAACTGCTGAGGTCATCAGTCGCCTAGAACTTAGAACTAATTAAACCTAACTAACCTAAGGACATCACACACATCCATGCCCGAGGCAGGATTCGAACCTGCGACCGTAGCGGTCACGCGGTTCCAGACTGAAGCGCCTTTAACCGCACGGCCACACCGGCCGGCGCACCCCCCTCAGATTTAGTTATAAGTTAGCACAGTGGATAGGCCCTGAAAAACTGAACACAGATCAATCGAGAAAACAGCAGAAAAATAAGCAAAATATACAAACTGAGCAGTCCATGCATAAGATATGTAACATCAAGAAGAGCATAAGCTGAGGAGCGCCGTGCTTTCGTGGTTTGCGTGAGTAGCTGCGGAACCGGAGGTCCTCGGTTCAAGTCTTCCCATAAATAAAAATTATAATTTTTTTATTTTCGCAAAGTTATGATCTGTCCGTTCGTTCATTGACGTCTCTGTTCACTGTAATAAGTTTAGTGTCTGTTTTTTGCGACCGCAACGCAAAACCGTGCGATTAGTAGGCGAAAGGACGTGCCTCTCCAATGGAAACCGAAAACATTTGATCTCAAGGTCATAGGTCAAACGATTCCTCCACAGGAAAATCCATCTGATATATTCTATACGACACTGGTGACGGCATGTGCGATACATGACAGGAATATGTTGCCGACCCACCTAACTTGTACACTTGGCGAATGGGTAAAAAGATTCTTCTACCTTGCCCGATTTAGGTTTTCTTGTGGATGTGATAATCACTCCCAAAAAAGTGATGAAAACATAAGAGCCGGCCGAAGTGGCCGTTCGGTTAAAGGCGCTGCAGTCTGGAACCGCAAGACGGCTACGGTTGCAGGTTCGAATCCTGCCTCGGGCATGGAT
This sequence comes from Schistocerca nitens, assembly GCF_023898315.1. Taxonomy (NCBI): domain Eukaryota; kingdom Metazoa; phylum Arthropoda; class Insecta; order Orthoptera; family Acrididae; genus Schistocerca; species Schistocerca nitens. Next base: position 65,325,515 of record NC_064623.1, on the reverse strand, counting down.
GTTTGTGATGTCCTTAGGTTAGTTAGGTTTAACTAGTTCTAAGTTCTAGGGGACTAATGACCTCAGCAGTTGAGTCCCATAGTGCTCAGAGCCATTTGAACCATTTGAAAACATAAGAGTTTGTCACATAAACTGCAACAAATGAATGCAACAGTTTCACAGTCGCACAGTTTTTTCTGTGCTCTGTCAAAACATAAGTTTTTAACGTTTTCAAATTTTTCTGTGTGTAGACCGTCAAATCCTGCATACGTCCAAGCAAATCTGAACATGTCCTGGAATTCTGGAGAGCGAAGTTGATCATGTATGATTGCCTGATCTTTGATAATTGTCTGAAAATAAAAAATGTAACTTTTTACTTGAAGGAAGACTTGAACCAAGGACCTCTCGTTCCGCAGATGCTCACGCTAACCACGGGACCACGGCGCTCTTGAGCTCACACTATCCTTGATATTGCCTATTTTACGCATAGACTACTCAGTTTGTATATTTTTCTTATTTTTTTCATAGTTCCACACAACTTCTTCCTGTTTTCTCGATTGATCTGTGTTCAGTTTTTCAGGGCCTATCCACTGTGCCAACTTACAACTAAATCTGAGGGGGGTGCGATGGGGAGGTTCCCTTGTTAGGTGAACGTTGTGTGTCGGAAGACGGAAGGGAGTCGCGTCGCTCTGGGAGGAAGGCCGTCGCGGGAACGTCAAATGAAGGGGCGTCCATATGATCGGGCGGGTGGGGGTCGGAAGTCGTCGCTGTTGGTAGTGGCGCCGGAGTAGCGTCTGGCTGTGAGCGCGACGTGTCGGCCCCGGCAGTATCCGTAGCAGCTGGAAGGGTCACCAGTACATGGTCCGACGGGCGGCGGCCGGGGGGGGGGGGGGGGGGGGGGAGAAGAGAGCGCCGATGCGTGCGTGATCGGTAAAACCGCCGTCGCAGCCGGAGGTGCCACGGTAGCGGCTGGCAATTGGGTGATTCGTCGCTGAAGACACTCACATCTGAGGTGGCCTTCTTTGCCGCACCCGGAACAGGTCTCGGGTTGGCCGTCGTATGTGACAACCGCGCGGCACCCACTAATTTGCAGGTAAGATGGCACGTGGCGATGGAGATCGATGGTGATCTGCCGTACACCGTTAAGAGCGGGGTACGTTTGAAATTGCGCCCAGCGTTCGGCAGTGTGGCCATGTACAGTGCCATATGGGCGGAAAGCCGCGATAACGTATTCCGCCGGGAGCTCGAACGGGAGTTTGAAAACTCGTATGGTGCGCATTCCTAAGCCTACATGGTCGACAGTGACCGCTCCGACATCGCCGTCGGCGTGGCAGAAGCGTAATCCATGGTTGGTGTCACGAAGTATTCTTTCACATACCGCGTCATTGACGACTTTGACGTACACCGTATTGCTTAATATGGACAAATGGATGCCCAAGACGTCGGAAGCTGGGATCTTACAAGGGAACCTCCCCATCGCACCCACTCAGATTTAGTTATAAGTTGACACAGTGGACAGGTCTTGAAAAACTGAACACAGATCAATCGAGAAAACAGGAAGAAGTTGTGTGGAACTATGGAAAAAATAAGTAAAATATACAAACTGAGTAGTCCATGTGCAAGATAAGCAACATCAAGCACATTGGCAGTTCAGGAGCGCCGTGGTCCCGTGGTTAGCGTGGAAAACTGCGGCCAGAGAGGTCCTTGGTTCAAGTCTTCCCTCGTGTGAAAATTTTACTTTATTTATTTTCGCAAAGTTATGATCTGTCAGTTCGTTCATTGACGTCTGTGTTCACTGTAATAAGTTTAGTGTCTGTGTTTTGCGACCGCACCGCAAAACAGTGCGATTAGTAGACGAAAGGACGTTCCTCTCCAATGGGAACCGAAAACATTTTATCACAAGCTCATAGGTCAACCGATTCCTCCACAGGAAAACACGTCTGATATATTCTATACGACACTGGTGACGGCATGTGCGTCACATGACAGGAATATGTTGTCGACCCACCTAACTTGTACACTTAGCGAATGGGTAAAAATATTCTTCTACCTTGCCCGATTTAGGTTTTCTTGTGGATGTGATAATAACTCCCAAAAAAGTGATGAAAACATAAGAGTTTGTCACATAAACTGCAACAGATGAATGCAACAGTTTCACAGTCACACAGATTTCCCTGTGCTCTGTCAAAACATATGTTTTTAACGTTTTCCAATTTTTTCCGTGTGTAAACCGTCAATTCCTGCATATGTCCAAGCAAATCTGAACATGTCCTGGAATTTTCGAGAGCGAAGTTGATTGTGTGAGTGCCTGAACTTTGATAATTGACACACGTCAATTGCTAGAAAATAAAAAAGTTAAAATTATTACTCGAGGGAAGACTTGATCCAAGGTCCTCTCGTCCCGCAGTTGCTTACGCTAACCACGAGACCACGGCGCTCCTCAGAGCACATTGTCCTTGATGTCACCTATGTTCCACATCGACTACTCAATTTGTATATTTTGCTTATTTTTTTCATAGACAAAACTTCTTCCTGCTTTCTCGATTGACTTGTGTTCAGTTTTTCAAGGCCTATCCACTGTGCCAACTTATAACTGAATCTGAGGGGGGTGCGATGGGGAGGTTCCCTTGTTAGCAACGTCGCGTAGGAAGCGTTCTACTTCCAAGGCCTTTGGTCGTGCGTAGTCGTTGCAGAAGTTGAATCGTTCGCCATGGTTCTAGTGCACGTAAGCGACACGTAAGTGACGGCCGCTGACATGGAAACAACACGTCCGCACTGCACGGCAGCGAAAGACGGACTGACCACTCAGCTACCGTGGGCGGACAGTCTTAAATGTGATAAATGCATCCTCACATGAGTCCCATTAATAACTTTTTCTGTGTTACACAGACTTTTCTGATCGGACCACATCGAAATGGGGTGGGTTTGTATAACGGGGGTTATTTCCCCTAACCTAAAGAAAAATTTAGTCAAGCGTATTTATTTTCAGAGATATTACCTTTTAATTATCTGACCTGAGTTAGTCTGTTTCTAATCACCTCATAAGGCAACCATAGATGTTAATGCTGCATTTGGTGTTATTTTAAGAAACCAATGAGAAATGCCGAAACAGATGACTTCAGCCTTTCTTGAGAGGACAATTCGATTTGACTGCACTCTTGTTTTTAGCTATGGCCCCCGAAGAAGTTTGCTAACGGTACCTTGTCCTTCTCAAAATACGTAGGCATTATAGTTGACCGGTGTATGTCGCACAATTTTATAGGCAGTACTAGAAAGTGTCCGAATTTGAAGGAAGCAAGTTAAGTGTCGCAAAAATTCTGCAATTTTATTACTGATGAACTACAGTTATCCGAGAAGACAGTAGTGGATTGGAAAAGCTTCTGTGGAGAAGTGTGAATTAAAATGTGCTTGAACGAAAATGAGAAACTTGTTGGCATGTCGTTGTCGAGATCGACGAGGCTGTGATAAAAAAATATATAAAAATAAAAAGGAACTAAAAAAACAGGAAGTTTGGTTTTCGGAGGATCCCCAGTTATTTTTTCCTTTTTTTTTAAATTGATCCCCAGACGTAAGAAGGTGCAGCTCAGTATCATCAAGGAATGTATCCTTCCGGGAACGACTTTCATTTCTGACTGTTCCAGGTCGTTCAAGTACTTAAACGATGAATGATTCAGGCATTTTATAGTTAATCATAAAATGACGTTTAAGCATCCCGAAACGGTGTACACACTAATAGTATCGAAGGCACCTGGTTGGCCATACGGAGATCTCTCCACGGCACCAGACAGTGCAAAAAACATTTCTACAGTTACTTGTTTGAATACTTGTGGCGCAGAAAGTACTCTCAAAAGCGGGATTTACTTACGCATTTTACAAAGAGTGCAGCAACAGTGTACAAGCTCTAGTACGATGTGTTGTTTTCAATAAAATCATGGTGTTGTTATTTTTGTGTTTTCTGAGATTCTTTCATTGTTTCTACATTTTTATTGATGTGGTCCGTCTATGTAAATAAATAAAAACCTGTTTGCTTTTGTCATTCACGTTTCGCTGCCTTTTATTTAAAAAAGTGTCATTAGTGGCTCGTAATGCATGGCGTTTTTTAAATACAAAGAATCGAAATCTGTATACGATAAAAATAAAATCTTTTCCACAGACAGGTCACATATCCAAGAACATAATGATATAACTTAGGTTTAGTCATTTATTACGTGGTTTAGTATATCCACGTTTCTCTGCGAAACTTTAGGTCCATCGCACTAACTATACTTGCGATGCTAATAATGTGAAAAATGCAATATTTATTTCGCCCGCGTCTGAAAGCGAAACGTCGTTCTTATTGGCTCCACAAATCAAATCTTCCGCCATCTTACATTCCAATTACCGCTCGCGGCAGGCGTTGCCAACATACGTCTACATCTCTACATCTACATTTATACTCCGCAAGCCACCCAACGGTGTGTGGCGGAGGGAACTTTACGTGCCACTGTCATTACCTCCCTTTTCTGTTCCAGTCGCGTATGGTTCGCGGGAAGAACGACTGCCGGAAAGTAACCGTGCGCGCTCGAATATCTCTAATTTTACATTCATGATCTCCTCGGGAGGTATAAGTAGGGGGAAGCAATATATTCGATACCTCATCCAGAAACGCACCCTCTCGAAACCTGGACACCAAGCTACACCGCGATGCAGAGCGCCTCTCTTGCAGAGTCTGCCACTTGAGTTTGCTAAACATCTCCGTAACGCTATCACGCTTACCAAATAACCCTGTGACGAAACACGCCGCTCTTCTTAGTATCTTCTTTATCTCCTCCGTCAACCCGACCTGGTACGGATGCCACACTGTTGAGCAATACTCAAGTATAGGTCTAACGAGTGTTTTGTAAGCCACCTCCTTCGTTGATGGACTACATTTTCTAAGGACTCTCCCAATGAATCTCAACCTGGCACCCGCCTTACCAACAATTAATTTTATATGATCATTCCACTTCAAATCTTTCCGCACGATACTCCCAGATATTTTACAGAAGTAACTGCTACCAGTGTTTGTTCCGCTATCATATTATCATACAATAAAGGATCCTTCTTTCTATGTATTCGCAATACATTACATTTGTCTATGTTAAGGGTCAGTTGCCACTCCCTGCACCAAGTGCCTATCCGCTGCACATATTCCTGCATTTCGCTGCAATTTTCTAATGCTGGAACTTCTCTGTATACTACAGCATCATCCGCGAAAAGCCGCATGGAACTTCCGACACTATCTACTAGGTCATTTATATATATTGTGAAAAGCAATGGTCCCATAATACTCCCCTGTGGCACGCCAGAGGTTACTTTAACGCCTGTAGCCGTCTCTCCATTGAGAACAACATGCTGTGTTCTGTTTGCTAAAAACTCTTCAATCCAGCCACACAGCTGGTCTGATATTCCGTAGGCTCCTACTTTGTTTATCAGGCGACAGTGCGGAACCGTATCGAACGCCTTCCGGAAGTCAAGGAAAATGACATCTATCTGGGAGCCTGTATCTAATATTTTCTGGGTCTCATGAACAAATAAAGGGAGTTTGGTCTCACACGATCGCTGTTTCCGGAATCCATGTTGATTCCTACAGAGTAGATTCTGGGTTTCCAGAAACGACATGATACGCGAGCAGAAAACGTGTTCTAACATTCTACAACAGATCGACGTCAGAGATATAGGTCTATAGTTTTGCGCGTTGCTCGACGACCCTTCTTGAAGACTGGGACTATCTGTGCTCTTTTCCAATCATTTAGAACCTTCTGTTCCTCTAGAGACTTGCGGTACACGGCTGTTAGAAGGGAGGCAAGTTCTTTCGCGTACTCTGTGTAGAATCGAACTGGTATCTCGTCAGGTCCCGTGGACTTTCCTCTGTTGAGTGATTTCAGTTGCTTTTCTATTCCTTGGACACTTATTTCGATGTCAGCCATTTTTTCGTTTGTGCGAGAATTTAGAGAAGGAACTGCAGTGCGGTCTTTCTCTGTGAAACAGCTTTGGAAAAAGGTGTTTAGTATTTCAGCTTTACGCGTGTCATCCTCTGTTTCAATGCCATCGTCATCCCGTAGTGTCAGGATATGCTGTTTCGAGCCACTTACTGATTTAACGTAAGACCAGAACTTCCTAGGATTTTCTGTCAAGTCGGTACATAGAATTTTACTTTCGAATTCACTGAACGCTTCACGCATAGCCCTCCTTACGCTAACTTTGACATCGTTTAGCTTCTGTTTGTCTGAGAGGTTTTGGCTGCGTTTAAACTTGCAGTGAAGCTCTTTTTGCTTTCGCAGTAGTTTCCTAACTTTGTTGTTGAACCACGGTGGGTTTTTCCCGTCCCTCACAGTTTTATTCGGCACTTACCTGTCTAAAACGCATTTTTCGATTGCCTTGAACTTTTTCCATAAACACTCAACTTTGTCAGTGTCGGAACAGAAATTTTCGTTTTGATCTGTTAGGTATTCTGAAATCTGCCTTCTATTACTCTTGCTAAACAGATAAACCTTCCTCCCTTTTTTTATATTCCTATTTACTTCCATATTCAGGGATGCTGCAACGGCCCTATGATCACTGATTCCCTGTTCTGCGCTTACAGATTCGAAAAGTTCGGGTTCTGTTCGTTATCAGTAGGTCCAAGATGTCATCTCCACGAGTCGGTTCTCTGTTTAATTGCTCGAGGTAATTTTCGGATAGTGCACTCAGTATAATGTCACTCGATGCTCTGTCCCTACCATCCGTCCTAAACATCTGAGTGTCCCAGTCTATATTTGGTAAATTGAAATCTCCACCTATGACTATAACATGCTGAGGAAATTTATGTGAAATATATTCCAGATTTTCTCTCAGTTGTTCTGCCTCTAATGTTGCTGAGTCGAGAGGTCGGTAAAAGGAGCCAATTATTAACCTAGCTCTGTTGTTGAGTGTAACCTCGACCCATAATAATTCACAGGAACTATCCACTTCTACTTCACTACAGGATAAACTACTACTAACAGCGACAAACAAGCCACCTCCGTTTGAATGCGATCCATCCTTTCTAAACACCGTCTGTGCCTTTGTAAAAATTTTGGCAGAATTTATCTCTTGCTTCAGCCAGCTTTCCGTACCTATAACGATTTCAACTTCGGTGCTTTCTATCAGCGCTTGAAGTTCCGGTACTTTACCAATGCAGCTTCGACAGTTTAAAATTACAATACCTATTGCTGCTTGGTCCCCGCATGTCCTGACTTTGCCCCGCACCTTTTGAGGCTGTTGCCCTTTCTGTACTTACCCGAGGCCATCTAACCTAAAAAACCGCCCAGTCCACGTCACACAACCCCTGCTACTCGTGTAGCCGCCTGCTGTGTGTAGTGGACTCCTGACCTATCCAGCGGAACCCGCTGTAAAATAAGAGTACTGCAGCCCCTTGTGAAGTTTTATAGTGATTCTGCTACATAATAAATGAGTCTTATCGCGATAGGAAATACTATGCTTTTTAAAGTTTATTTCCGTTTCTCCACACTGAGAGACGTTTTCCCTGTTTTCATATTCCAGTATGGTTTTCTCCATCGTTCTGATTTTTTTTTTCTGTTTCGCATTTTTAATTTTGAGTGACAGCCTAACAGTACTGGTACGCTAATACTCTGTCGGGAGAAAAATTACTGCACCTGGAAAGACTACGTCGATTTTGATTTGATAGTGGCATGTACCACCTCAGGGTGGTTTCGACGTTTTCCGTCAACAGATTGCTAAGGGCATAGCTACCAAAGCGCCGTCTGTGTCTACCCTTTAATAGCGAATGCTCACAGCCAGAAAGATCAGTATGGTGCAAATCACAGCGGTGAAAGTTACATGGAAAAATTGGAAACACACCGAGAAGTTCATTTCTAGGTCACTAGAGGCGCTAGAAGAGTCGCGAAGCCATCTAATTGGCCGAGTTGAGCCCACACAACTGACCATGAGAGCTATCCAAACGATCCAATGGCGACTGATTTAATTGTGTCGTTCTGTACTGCAGTTTGCAGTTTTGTTCGTCTTTGTTGTCCTTATTTCATATCTGAAAAAAAAAAAAATGGTTCAAATAGCTCTGAGCACTATGGGACTTAACATCTGAGGTCATCAGTCCCCTAGAACGTAGAACTACTTAAACCTATCTTACCTAAGGACGTCACACACATCCATGCCCGAGGCAGGATTCGAACCTGCGACCGTAACGGTCGCGCGGTTCCAGACTGAAGCACCTAGAACCGCTCGGCCACTCCGGTCGGCTCATATTTGCAACTGCAAAATTTATTTGGTTACATCTTCGTTATAATAATATTGTACACTTAGGATTTCACAAGTTTCAGCTGGAAATGAAGAGAATTTCAGCTGAAAAAAAGTTCACAGTTAATACTGGCGTAGAATGTTTGAGTTACACTATTTTAATTATGTGTAAATGAAAAGTGCTATCTTCTATCACGAATTGTTTAAGTAAGACTGATGTGTCGTTAACAGATGTTCTAGTGAACGTAAAAAAAAATTTTGTGTTTTTCAGAGTATTCCACACAAGAAATTGACGTTGAAATGGCTGGCTCTGAGTACTATGGGACTTAACATCTATGGTCATCAGTCCCCTAGAACTTAGAACTACTAAACCTAACTAACCTAAGGACAGCACACAACACCTAGTCAGCACGAGGCAGAGAAATTCCCTGACCCCGCCGGGAATCGAACCCGGGAACCCGTGCGCGGGAAGCGAGAACGCTACCGCACGACCACGAGCTGCGCACTGACGTTGAAATGTTACCGGGGTATTTATCTAGATATTACATAGATTCAGCGAAGAAAGCATTTCTACAGCTTTTCAAGACAACGTCAAGCGCTCCTTCTGAAGTGGAAAAGGGTTTGTGAGCTGTCATCTGATGTGAACTGTGCTATATCCCGCACGGGGAGATGCTTGATAAGCAATAATAAGGTACAGGTAAACAAAAACAAGGATTTGTAACGACCACAGAAAACAAATTTCATAACAGAAAGAAAACTCTTCTCAGTAAAAAATAACACAACTTATCAGGCACTAACAGGCACAGGCCTGGAACACGCTGTGAGTAAACGAAGTGGAACGTGAAGACTTTGCAACTGATAATGCCCAACAACGGAGGTTGAGCGTTGGGCATAGTTGGCCGATAGGTACATCCCAGAATATCGCTGCGAAGTCCTAGGTCCCGCTGCGGCAGCAGCCACCCATGCTCTGACTGATGGGCTGCTAATAGTCGGAGCGTGAATCGGCCCAGAGCTCTGGTGGAGCGAACCGCCAGCGTATTGGCTTGCGGAGCCCTATTTAGCCGGGGCGCGGAGGAATTCGTGCCAATCAATTTTCCGCACCCAGGACACGGAGGAGGAAATATGGCCCTGGGACGGACCTCTGGTAGCTCTGGTCCTCCCGTCTGTCGTCCTTGTGATCGATGCAGTTCGGGGAGGCTGCGCCTTGTCTATATGCAGACCCGTGATACTTCAGTGTCTGAGGGGTTGTCGATCCCGTAAGGCGAATGTCGGATACACGGCAAACTGTGCTAAAGTTCGCGTTATATTGAAAGGCGGCCCTATTTTCAGCCGTTCTGCGCATCCCCCACAATTAACTGCTAGCAGCCAATGAGATTCATTCTCTTTCCGAGCTGATAGCCGCGAGTTGCAAACTAGACTGCGAGAATCTCTCTGCCACATGCTGCGCTGTTGCCGTATTTTGCGACAATGCAGTTTAATTCACAGATCAACCGAACTATCCACTCAGATGTCGATGCTACTTTCTTGTGCCAGAATGCCTGTGAATGTGTATCTGTACGTTTTAGTGCGCTTTCCAAATGAAAATGTCATGTGCCAGTAATAAACATGAAGTTCCCCCCAAGCAACTTTAATTAAGTGGCATGGCTTTGTAGTATCGTCTTAGTGTGCGACTGGACTCGTGATTTCCTGTCAGAAAGACCACTGTATGTAGTAATCGACGAAAAATCATGGAGAAAAACAGAAGTGATACCCGGCGTTTGTAAGATAGTGTTATAGGTGCTCCTCTGTTCCTGATCTAATAAACGATTTAGGAGACAATCTGAGCAGCCCTCATAGACAGTTTGCAGATGATGCTGTGATTTACCATCTTATAAAGTTATCAGAGGTTAAAACAAATTAGAAAACGACTTAGTCAAGATATCCGTATGCTCAGAAAAGTGACAACTGACTCTAAATTACGAAAAGTATGAAGTCATTCACATGAGTACTAAAAAAAATCTGCTAAATCCGGGGTTACAGGATAAAACACAAGAGTATAACAACTGTAAATTTAACTAAATATTTAGGGATTACAATTACGAATAACTTAAAATGCAACTATCACATGGATAACGTTGTGTGGAAAGCAAACCAGAGACTGGGATTTATTAGTAGAACACTTAGAAAATGCAACACGCCTACTAAATACTATTTACTATACTTTTTCGCCATCTTGTGGGGTATTGCTGTCTGGTGTGAGATCCAGAGCAGATAAGATTCATCGGAAAAGTTCAAAGAAGGGCAGCTGATTTTGTATTTTCGCGAAATAGGGGAGAGACTGCCATGGATCTGATACGCGAATTAGGGTGGCAATCATCAAAACAAAGGCGTTTTTCGTTGTGGTAGGATTTTCTCATGAAATCTGAGTCGTCAACTTTCTCCTCTAAGTTTGAAAATACTTTGTTGGTGCACACCTACATAAAGAGGAATGATCATCATAGTAAAACGAGAGAGATTAGAGCTCGCACGGGAAGATTAAAACGTTCGTTTTTCCTGCGCGCTGTTCAAGAGGGGAACGGTAGAGAAACAGCGTGAAGGTGGTACTATGAACGCTCTGCCAGGCTCTTAATTGTGAATTACTGAGTAATCACGTAGGTGTAGATGTAATGTAGATGCTTCCAAGCAGTCGAGGAGGTTTATGTCCCGGATTTATAACTTCTACAAATGTGAATCTGAAAGCGATTGTATTTTTGACATTTTGAAGACTCAAGAACGAACTGCAGAAGCACGTGTCGGAAAGGGAACTGTACAGAGGATAGTAACAAAAGTGTCGGAGCTGTTTTCGTATCGCCTGAAAATAATCGAAATCGCAATAAACCTGTAACACAAATAGATGGTTTTGACAACGATGTTTTAAAACGTTCCGTGTCTGTAATGTATATAAGAAAGGAATACACAACGTTACAAAAACTTGTTACAATTATGCCTGAGCAAACTGGCGCTTCATCAATGTAAATAATTTTAAAATACATTGGTTTCAAATACGTTAGGAAGAGAGAAGTGACACAGAAGCAGCACGAACTACGTCCGTTATAAACATGCGTGATAGAAGAGGAGGAGGTAGTTCTACAGCGTATTACCTTGATGAAACTTGGGTGAATCAGCTTCATTCCATGAATACCTGCTTGAAAATGAGTGACAGCACTGGCGGTTTTAAAGTTCACTTAGGACAAGGTTCTCTGATGCTTACTCTGCATGCTGGCTCTTCTTCTGACATGGTTGCTGATAGTAAACTTTCATTTAGGCGTAAGAAAAACAGTAGTGACTACTATTCGGAAATGATCACTGTCACTTTCAAGAAGTGATTCACTGAACAATTCTTGCATTTCTAGATTCGAAGTCGATCACTGCAATTACCGTTCCATTTATCATTCAGCTGTTACGGTGAAATTATCAAGTACGAATACCAGGTAAGGGAATATTGTGCTCTGGCTGAAAAATGTATATATTCTGGACAGTACAAGCCAGAATCGTGCTGAACTACTGCAGATCGTTAATTTATAAAAGTCACGCGGCAGGGTGTACAAACACACACATCTGTGTGATGACGAAGTAACGGAAGTGGAGGTAAGAACAGGAGTAGATAGAATTAATAAATTTATCAGGTCATGAAACTGAGCTCAATATGTCCCAAATTCAGCCATGTCATGGAATGCTTGATAGTCCTCTAAAGTCAGTGGAAATACCAAGTGGCAATGTAGAGGCTCCAAACTGGACGCAATTATTGTTTGATAAACTTGAATAGTATCATAAAGAACCGAACAGTAAGACTGAAGCTAGTAGTAAAGAATTAAAGGATAGTAATAAAGAACTAAACAATAAAATGGGATTCAATAGCAAACACTTAAACAGAATGAGCTTCTGTAAAATTTGGAAGGTAGGAGACGAGGTACTGGCAGAAGTAAAGCTGTAAGGAAGGGGCGTGAGTCGTGCTTACGTGCATAGGTAGCTCAGTTGGTAGAGCACTTGCCCGCGAAAGGCAAAGGTTCCGAGTTCGAGTCTCGGTCCGGCACACAGTTTTAATCTGCCAGGATTAAACAGTTAAAAGATAGTAATAAAGAACTGAAAAGTAGGATTGAGTCTGGTAATACAGAACTGACGGATGGACATAAAGCATTAAAGGATGAAATGACCTCAAAACTGAGTAGTTTAAATTATAAAATTGATGCTAACCACCATGATCTACAAGTCAAAGTAGGGCAACAGCTAAATAAGTTACACAGTACTTTCAAAAGCGGAACTGACGAAGTTCGCAAAGATTTCAAAGACGCAGATGAACTTCCGGAAGGGTGGTTGTCAGAAAGAATAAGCAACGAATACAAACTTTGATCTAATTGATTTGAGGAAGTAAATAATAAAGTAAATGCTTGTCAAAAACATATTAAGAAAGTTAAGGCAGATAAGTGAGCAATTATGTGAGGATGTGGACAAAAGATGTTCTGACAGAGTGGAAGTAGTAGAACTACAAGTAGAAGAATTAAGTACTAGTGATACTAATATAGAAAATAGAGTAACCTCTGTTAATTCATGTAATACTACTGTCCAGCATGTGGCTTCAGTTGACGCCGCTTTCATCTGATGTCGTCAGTTTTTACTTTTTGATCCAGACAAACAAATTCATCCGTTTGAGTTCTGGAATGATTTTGAGGATGTTTTGTCTAATGCATAGTCAGAGCGAGAGAAATTTATTTTATAAGAAGTCATTTGTCTGGAGATGCTTTGCGGTGGTCAGCTGACGTAATGATAAATTGTAAACCTCTTCCTGAATTCAAAAATGCATTTCTTAATTAGTATTGGTCACACAACAAACAAAACGATGTCTTGAGAGAGTTTTGGATCGGTAGAAAGTTTGCTCCCCGACGCGAGTCACTAAAAGAGTTGTCTAGGAAGTGGGTTTCACGGCTGGTACACCTGACGGAAAAGATGAAACCGGAAATGATTATCACGGGACTAGAAGGTAAGCTGCCTTGGTACTGGTAGAAAAGAATCATTCCCGCACCTGAAGAAAATGTGGATACGTTCATTGATTATTTAGAGCGAGCAGAAAGAGTAGCTGCTACTGAGGAGCAGATGTATAATAATGACAGGTCTTCTAACAATTACGTACACAACAGAAATAATGACAGTGGGAACGTGAATGTTAGAAGCGTGGAAATTCGGAATACAAGATCTAAGTATCGCAATCAAGGCCCTAGTAGAGGAAGAGGAGGTAGACAGTCACCACACTTTCGCAACAGTTATTGTGATGAAATAAGAAATGTAAGTAATATGCCATTGAGACAAGAAGGAGAGCAAGATGCTATCCAATCTGATTCTGTATCAAATGAACATAACAGGGCGCGTGTGGGAAACTAAATCCCATCTATGAGGAAACTGGGGCTCACAAGGATGAAACAGTAACACAGTCAGTAACCAGTAACAAAAACACAGACCACAGTCAACCAAAACATGCAAACAGAAAACAGGGATGATGAAATAGTAACAGATAGTACCAGTGATGTGTCACATCACTCTCATAAAATAGTTGACAGCATTTTGGATACTTTAAAAAAAAATAGGTCGAGGAAGAGAAAGAAAACGATAAAGTTAATAGGGAGAAAGAAATTAACGTGTTTGAGTCTAATAGGGACGAAGGTGAAATAAAGGCGACAGTGATGGCAATCTGAAGGCTAAAGTTGCGGTAGAGGAAGTATGGCCAGTTTTGCGAAGTTTTAAAGCAGATGAACTGATTAATGAACTAGCTGACATGAAAGGAAGTGGTTTGAGAATAGTAGGTGCTACTGGAAAAGTTTCTAGAGCAGTATAGCACAAGGCTTTGATACCAGTTGATACAGATAACGTAACAACAGATTACATTCTGGATAAACAGAGAGGCAGTAATAATAAAGCATGCGAACTGCCTATTTCTGTAATGAGGAATAACTGATAATGGCAGGCAGATACTGAATTCCATAGTAAGGTGTCAGGTGCTAATGAGGAAGAGAATTATATCCTAAAAGAAATAGATGCTAAGGTACTCCCAACAAATCAAATTTCAGATAAAAGGGCTTTGAACAGAAAAAAAGGCACGACGTAGAACCTTCGCCTACTAGTTTTAGCATTGACAAGTTAGTAACAGTCCGAACTAAAGAAAGATCTAAAACCAAGCAGTTTATGCATGAGCATGCATGCTAACAAAGCGTTTAAAAAAAACAGTAAGTAGTTACTGAGGGAGTCTGCCACTCTGTGGTGGATACACGGTTTGGTGTGCTTTGAGGTCCCAGCTGTATGAAACTTTATTTCCCTTTCAAGTTTCATTCCCTTCTTCTGTTCCATCGTAGTAAGTAAGGAATATAAGTCTTCATGTCGTATATATGCTCTTAGTTTGTAATGTCTTCCTAATGAATAGGAGTGATTTCCGAACATGACTACCCCCAAATGATGACTTACAAGAAAATGTGACAGGTAAATTGCAACAGTGAATTCTAGAGGTTTAAATAACAATAGGTAACGCTGAGCACCAATAATAGAAAAGGCATGGCTGAAGTAAATGAGTAATGAATAGAATCCGTAAAAAAGGGTTAGTAACTAAGAAACCCGGAATACTTTGCATTAAGAGAAGTTACTGATGCTTGAAATTTCCTAAATGAATAAATTAATAAGTTTCAGTTGGGAGTAAGGTTTTCTGAAGGTAAAAGAGAGTAATAATGTGGTGCCATTGAAGCCTTGCCAAAACTTTTTAACAATAATTAAAGGAGAAGTGTGGAAGTTGTGTGAGGATCAAACCCAATTTGTAAGTAAATAATAAGTTCAGTAGGCTGATGGAGATAAAATAGAGAGATCTTCGTCGAAATATATGTTTAAATGAAACTGGAGAGAAACAGGGGAAATGAAGTCGGTAGGTTGACATACATGGTAAAAAGGCGAAAAGTTGGTGAGTAATTCCCACAAGTCTCGTGAGAAGGTTTGAGGAACGTGTAGTGTTGCTTAAGGGAGATAGTCATTTAAACGATGAATACAGACAACAGAATACAAATAAACGAATGTATTAAGAAATGCAGATCGTAATGTTGATGTGTTATAATAAAAACAGCTATCTAATGATGTAGCAAAGTAATTGCTGTAAAACAAACGATTTCTTTAGCATACTAATCCGAACGATAATTGAACCAAAGGAAGGAAAAATTTACAAAGGTTACTAAATTTTCTAAGTAAAGCAACATCTATGTAATAAAAAATTACAAAAGTAGCCCAAAAAGTCGCTATTTAAGCACAAAAATTGACCTTCAGTACAAAATAGCTATGGTTCAGTTATAAAGGAAAAGGGACCTACAAAGTTTTTGATTCAGGCTTAAGAATGTGGTAGAATGTCACATTTTTCTGATGTAACTTATTGCCAATAATTCTCTCAGTTACTGGAACTGTTGCAAGAAAATATATTATAAAATGTGTTTTGTCCTGCCTTAGATGTAGGTTGAGAACTGAAGCTTAGGCTGTGTTATCTGTTTCTCAGAGACATGGAGACTTCATGAAAGGCAGCCTACAATCTGTAGTGGAGAAGGAAGCAAAGACGACACGACCTACAGTGAATCCCCCCATTTCCTTCTTGTAATAAAATATAATGGAGAAGTGGTTTCCTACCCCCTACTTCTAATGAGTTAGTGAAAGAGTTGTATGGACGCTCACGTTGATGCCTGCGATTGTTATTAAATATGTGAGTACCGAAAAGTGAAAAATTTTATGTGCTTCTCTTTCAGATGGAAACTGAAAACTTTACGTAAAAAAAGGAATTTTGTAATTATCGAAAATTTTATTTCATGTTTCTATGTAATTTATGTTCATGATTTGTAAAAGTCAATCATGTCATTTTTTTTCTATGTATACATGTACGATTATTTTGTAAGTATAGTGTTATGGAGACTTGCAGAAATCAAGAGGTCAGCTATAATAATATCCATTATTTATAATATTTAATTCTGTTTAAAAATATGGAGTGATGTAGCGAATTAAACGGTGTATCATTTGAGAGATTCAGAGGCGAGCGAGTGTGCCGGAACTTTCTTCAGTTCACTGCTTGTAGCATCTCATCATTACAACGCTTCTGTGCGTAGCACACAAGCATTGCATCATAATTTAAGAATGGAATTAAAAGTTAAAATTGCTTTTCCAAACTTCGTTAGCATGTGCTTTAGTATATTAATTTGTAAACTGTCAAATCTCAGAATGATCAGGTCAATATTTTTCCATAAATACATCGTTTTAAGAAAAAAATAAGTGACGCTAAATAATAAAGCTAGAAACCCAAAAATTGGTCATAATCTGCAGATGTATGTCAGAATTAACTGGTACAAGTCTCAACGTGATTAAACAAATATTTTGGTCAGAATCCGTGTTTTTAAGAAAAATTGAAGGCACTAAATACTAGACTTATAAATATGAAAATCTGTATGAAGCTTCAGTTGAATAAAAAACATTAATTATGTAACCCCATTGAGCTACCTCTAATAGTTTTGAAGTAATTTGCAGAAAACTAAATTTGGAACTAAAATGTCCTTATTTGTAGCAGATTAAGTATCTGTTATATAAATGCTAGAAAGTTTTGGTTACAGCACGTGATAAAACCTATTAAATAACAGAGCTATAACACGTTGCAAGGCATAGTTGTAAATAATAACAAATACAAGGTCTCTTAAAGTTGTAGTTCAGAGGTCAGGTTCTAATGACAGTTCCGATCTGAAAATTTTCGGCGGCTAAGTTTAAAAGCAGACGAGCAAAAACTTTTTCTGTGATTTTAAACAACTTAACTACATGCATACAACAAATTACGAAGATTATAAATTAATACACAAGTGTTATAAAATGTTATGTGTCCGAGAAAGTGGCTGTTTAGAGGCTGCTACCGTGGGCATAGGGCGGATGACAGCAGGTGCTCATTGGCTGTCCACTGCGCCACATATATGAATACAGTCCGAGAGGCAAGACTAGGTTACACTTCGCACCCAGCAACAGTACAATCCGCGTCAGTCAAACGCGTTGCCTCGTATGATGTCAGAGACAGGCTGTTAATAAACGTATATTTTCAGTAACAATATAAAGTTAACTCGCGAGGACTGTACACCGTCCTGAATCGCTTAGATTTCGCGCAACTAACTGTTAGTGTGTCGCCCGTAAGTTTAACAAATCCGTGTGGCAAGTGGTGTCAGTTATTTTCCACTTTTGTCGCGAGCATTTCTTTTGATTATCAGTGGTCAGGGCGAAAGACAATTTAATAGGAACTTACCGTAGAGGTTGCCACTGAACAGCTCATAGTGCTGTTTAGGATAGAGAGAATTATTTTTAATATTATCATAACGAAGATTACAATGTTGTGCATGTGAAACATTACCAATTATATCTGTCAATTAGAATTCAAAATCTTCATTTACAATCATAGTCCTGATCCCGCTGAGCAAACAGAGAATAGAAACATTTCTTTCAGTGGGCTGGAGAAAAATGTGGACTTGCTGACTGGGAACTAGTTTCAGTATGTTCTCCATCGCATTCTGGCTGACCACAGAAACAGTTCCCAGGCTTTCGTAAAACACGGCAAATAATATTACAATATTTGAAATATTCAAAAGTATTCCAATTTCCAACTTATGATTACTACTACGTATAACTGACTGATTATGGTATATTATTATTGGCCGGCCGGTGTGGCCAAGCGGTTCTAGGCGCTTCAGTCTGGAACCGCGCGACCGCTACGGTCGCAGGTTCGAATCCTGCCTCGGGCATGGATGTGTGTGATGTCATTAGGTTAGTTAGGTTTAAGTAGTTCTAAGTTCTAGGGGACTGATGACCTCAGATGCTAAGTCCCGTAGTGCTCAGAGCCATATTATTATTGCTATTTATCTGCCGCCCCACACCACCAGTAATTGTTTTTTATGCAGAGTGATTTGTACTGAACTGCAGTGAAACATACCCACATATACCCATTATACACATTTAAAAAATTATATGTAGTAGAAGCGATTGTCAAAGAAGTACCGGGTGGTCAAAAAGTCGGTATAAATTTGAAAACTGAATAAATCACGGAATAACGTAGATAGAGAGGTACAAATTGCCACATATGCTTGGAATGACATGGGGTTTTATTAAAACCGAAAAAGAAATACAAGCGTTTAAAAAATGTCAGACAGATGGCGCTTCATCTGACCAGAATAGCAATAATTAGCATAACGAAGTAAGACAAAGCGAAGATGATGTCCTTTACAGGAAATGCTCAATATGTCCACCATCATTCCTCAACAGTAGGTGTAGTCGAGGAATAATGTTGTGAACAGCACTGTAAAGCATGTCCGGAGTTATGGTGACGCATTGGCGTCGGATGTTGTCTTTCAGCATCCCTAGAGATGTCTGTCGATCACGATGCACTAGCGACTTCAGGTAACCCCAAAGCCAATAGTCGCACGGACTGAGGTCTGGGGACCTGGGAGGCCAAGCATGAGGAAAGTGGCGGCTGAGCACACGATCATCACCAAACGACGCGCGCAAGAGATCTTTCACGCGTCTAGCAATACTTTGTTTTATTTTTGGTTCTAATAAAACCCCGTGTCATTCCAAGCATGTGTGTCAATTTTTATCTATCTACATTATTCCGTGGTTTATTAAGTTTTCAAATTTATACTGACTTTTTGATGACCCGGTATAATGATTTCGGTATGAGTTTGAAGTTTATTTTGTCACATATTACATTTGTACTTATAATATACTCCAGATCACAATAAATGGCAATTATTGCAACTATTTTCGATGACCAAGTCTCTAAAGAATCGTCGTTTTTCGAAAAATTGTATCTGTCTTCTTCACAAAGCTGTATCACCTGTTCTCGCCCTCCGACGTCATACGGACGAATGCTGTTGTGCAGTGGACACAACCTCGAGACTCACAAGGAATATTTCTCTCATGCAGACGAATGATCTAAATCGGTTTTAAAATGTATTAAAAAATGGCTCTGAGCACTTTGGGACTCAACTGCTGTGGTCATAAGTCCCCTAGAACTTAGAACTACTTAAACCTAACTAACCTAAGGACAGCACACAACACCCAGCCGTCACGAGACAGAGAAAATCCCTAACCCCGCCGGGAATCGAACCCGGGAACCCGGGCGTGGGAAGCGAGAACGCTACCGCACGACCACGAGATGCGGGCTTAAAATGTATTATTCCCGCATAGATTTGAACGTATAATACGATGTACCGAAGACAAATGAACCTGACTTGTCCGCAGCAACACGGTTTGGCAACACGGACTTCATTTGTCCGGTCTCTGCTGCCACACATGCGCAAACCTCAACCCCTCACTCTTCCCTAGCTCTTCGCCTCTGTTCAAGGTAACGTGGTCCTACATGAAGCAGGCTATTGTGCTTTTGTTTGCTAGGACCATTTCTCTGGAGAAGACTTAACGAACAATTAGGCGTAGGCTAAGCAGGTGTGTCTTTCCCAAACATCTGATAAGTGTTCGTTATGTAGCTGCTAATACCGGAAGTGAATCAGATGAAATTGGTGTTTGTGAATTGCTAAGCACTAGCTGTGCTGTGTTCAGACCAGAAGTAGAAACGGTATTAATGAATTACCAATCACTAGGTGCGCTGAACTGTGTAATTCTTTGAGTGATACCCTTCGATAATTTGTTGTTTCCTCTAAAAATGAGTGTACAGATGGTGAGTAAGTATGCATAACTGAAAATTTAACGAGGAATGTGAGGTATTGGGTACTGGAGTTTAAAAAGCAGACTTAAGTCCCAGAAAATCGACAATGTACTAGATTCTTAGGAATACTTTACCAATGCTAGCAAGAATTAAAATTGAGCTACAGCATGGGAAATATGAGCTAAAAACACTCGAAGGTTTACGTGGTAGCATACTTTCTGTTTCATAGAAAAAAATTTAAATTCTGATACCAGAGATTTCATAAACAGTCAGTTAAGATACTCACAACGACCAGCAAATGCTAGGCGATGGAGATCTGACGACACGGTATTCGCTCTGTTCTCATACAAGCGAATCCCTCTCCTATACAAATATTTGTCAGTTCATTTTTCCCTACCTTCTATGGGGTATCTGCAATCTCTATTGTCTGCTGTACCTTTTGAGCCAGGACTGAATCCTGCAGTTATGAATGTAACAAAAGCAGAAGTTGAGGCAATGTGCAACAGCGATAAATAATATGCTCTGTTGTTTTATGAAATGTCTTTGGAGACAGATTTGTATTATGATGCGTGCAGTCAACAAATCTCAGAGTTTGAGGACTTAGGACATTTGGGAAGGTCAAATGTATATGCAAACTGTGCATTAGTATTCAGGGTTAGAGGCATACATAAGATTTGAAAGGGGCTTGCTGCATATTAATTCACTCAGAATTCAGTTTCAAGTACTATTTTAAAACTTCTCATTACCTAAGGTATAAGGCGACTGCAAGAAATAGGGCTGAAGGCATTTTGTAGAGTTTGTGACCAGGATGCAAACAAAGAGCACTGAAGGAACTCTACAGTGAGAAATGAACTGAATCCAGTCCATTTCATTCTTTAGTTAGTAATGGCCCTATTGCAGTAATTTATGACGTCCCACACCTATTAAAGGATTATATTGTATTGTACTGTATTTTATGTTAACCAGGGGCCTAGAAACGATGGAGAGGCTCCGTCCCTGGCGGAGCCGCCGTGATCCACAACCCCACGACGACTACCGTAGTCCACTTCATCCCTCCACCGCACCCCGGGAACGTCTCACACCAGAGGAGTGTAATCCCTATGTTTGCGTGGTGGAGTAATAGTGGTGGAAGAGTACGTGGAGAACTTGTTTGCGTAGAAATCGCCAACATAGTGTAGCTGAGGCGGAATAAGGGGAACCAGCCCGCATTCGCCGAGGTAGATGGAAAACCGCCTAAAAACCACCCACAGACGGGCTGGCTCACCGGACCTCGACACAAGTCCGCCGGGCGGATTCGTGCCGGGGACCATGCGCTCCTTCCCAATCCGGAAAGCCATGCGTTAGATCGCACGGCTAACTGGGCGCGCCCTATTAAAGGATACTAGAAACTCTCCACTGGGAAATAAAATACGGTTTTTGTTTAAAAAAGAGGCGTGTTTTGAATTCATTCAGAGGGCTTTTCTTATGGATCAGCAGAGGGGACTGTACACGACGTTCAGAGTCGTCGCTATGCAATTCCTGGAGCCTAGAAATATGGTACGGGTGCAATCGATGTTGATGCAGCATTCTCAACACCGACGTTTTTGAGATTCCCGATTCTCGCGCAGTTTTTCTGCAACTGATGTGCGGATTAGCCGCGACAGCAGTAAAACACCTACTTGGGCATCATCATTTGTTGCAGGTCGTGGTTGACGTTTCACACGTGGCTGAACACTTCCAGTTTCCTTAAATAACGTAATTATCCGGCGAACGGTCCGGACACCTGGATGATGTCGTCCAGGATACCGAGCACCATACATAGCACACTCCCGTTGGGCATTTTGATCACAATAGCCATACATCAACACGATATCGATCTTTTCAGCAATTGGTAAACGGTCCATTTTAACACGGGTAATGTATCACGAAGCAAATACCGTCCGCACTGGCGAAATATTGCATGATACCACGTACTTATACGTTTATGACTATTACAGTGTCATCTATCACAAAGCGAAAAAAGTGGTCCAACATTCATATTTCTTTACGTACTACACGAATATGTAATAAAAATGGGGGTTCCTATTTAAAAAAAACGCAGTTGATATCCGTTTGACCTATGGCAGCGCCATCTAGCGGGCCAACCATAGCTCCATCTGGTTTCCCCCTTCAAGCTAGACGAGTTTCGTTCTTTGTAGTTTTTTCGTTTGATGCTTATTTCGTGAGATATTTGGCCCGGTCACTATCAATGGACCACCCTGCTGTATATTATGAAGATGTGCATCATTTTTGTTTTACAAGTATGCCAGAGATTGTAAACAAGCTATCTATAATAAAAGAATTACTGTGGTTATGGAGAAATTGAATAAAGAGTTTAAAGCTCGTCGACAGTTCATTGGCAAATTTTAGTGTGTGCTTAAAAAATAAATGTTGTATAAGTAAAATTTGTTTTCAATTAACTGTTTATATCCCCGTTTTCTATTTCTCTTGATGTTGTGTCTGCTCTTGTGTTGGAGCATATACACTTCTTTTAAGATGCAGGAACATTTTAAAAGAAATCAGTGATTAATACTGCAAGTTTTAGGAAACAGGCATGGAGTTGCGGCAAATTTTAGATAACAAGCAGGTCTACATGCATTGTCCACTTCTACTGATGACGTAGTAGCTAAGGATGGAATAGATGGTACCATGTTTTTTTCACTGAGGTGAAAATTATTTGCAGTGAAATGCTATTTCGGCACACCCTGAGATTTTCTTAATTAACACCATGATGAAGGTTAATTGGGAAAATCATACAGCAGCAGGTTGCCACAAGTAAAATCAGCTATTTATTCCACTGTTACTGTTGTAAAGCTGCGGTAGAGGACTTTTCTACTCTTGGTGACAAATGCTTAGTAACATTGTGGTGTCACTGCCAGACACCAGACTTGCTAGGTGGTAGCTTAAATCGGCCGCGGTCCATTAGTACATGTCGGACCCGCGTGTCGCCACTGTGTGATCGTAGACCAAGCGCCACCACACGGCAGGTCTCGAGAGACGTACGAGAACTCGCCCCAGTTGTACGACAACGTTGCTAGCAACTATACGGACGAAGCCTTTGCTCTCATTTGCCGAGAGACAGAATAGCCTTCAGCTAAGTTCATGGCTACGACTTAGCAAGGCGCCATTAGCCTTACATAGTTTGATAGTTATCGTATGAAATGTCTCATCAAGAATGCTGTATTCACAACAAGGATAAATAAAAGTTAAGTATTCGAGGAGCTGCATACTTTTCTTATTAGAATTCACTACTTATCCTGTTCCAGAATTCACGCCCGTCTGCGTTAGATAGCGTGCATTTCGGCCTCCTCTATCTACAAGGTGTTGGCACATTCACCAACACATCAAACATAGTTTCACAAACTGTTAGTAACAGGTAAGTAGTTCCCAGAATGAGATTTTCACTCTGCAGCGGAGTGTGCGCTGATATGAAACTTCCTGGCAGATTAAAACTGTGTGCCCGACCGAGACTCGAACTCGGGACCTTTGCCTTTCGCGGGCAAGTGCTCTACCATCTGAGCTACCGAAGCACGACTCACGCCCGGTACTCACAGCTTTACTTCTGCCAGTACCTCGTCTCCTACCTTCCAAACTTTACAGAAGCTCTCCTACGAACCTTGCAGGACTAGCACTCCTGAAAGAAAGGATACTGCGGAGACATGGCTTAGCCACAGCCTGGGGGATGTTTCCAGAATGAGATTTTCACTCTGCAGCGGAGTGTGCGCTGATATGAAACTTCCTGGCAGATTAAAACTGTGTGCCCGACCGAGACTCGAACTCGGGACCTTTGCCTTTCGCGGGCAAGTGCTCTACCATCTGAGCTACCGAAGCACGACTCACGCCCGGTACTCACAGCTTTACTTCTGCCAGTACCTCGTCTCCTACCTTCCAAACTTTACAGAAGCTCTCCTACGAACCTTGCAGGACTAGCACTCCTGAAAGAAAGGATACTGCGGAGACATGGCTTAGCCACAGCCTGGGGGATGTTTCCAGAATGAGATTTTCACTCTGCAGCGGAGTGTGCGCTGATATGAAACTTCCTGGCAGATTAAAACTGTGTGCCCGACCGAGACTCGAACTCGGGACCTTTGCCTTTCGCGGGCAAGTGCTCTACCATCTGAGCTACCGAAGCACGACTCACGCCCGGTACTCACAGCTTTACTTCTGCCAGTACCTCGTCTCCTACCTTCCAAACTTTACAGAAGCTCTCCTACGAACCTTGCAGGACTAGCACTCCTGAAAGAAAGGATACTGCGGAGACATGGCTTAGCCACAGCCTGGGGGATGTTTCCAGAATGAGATTTTCACTCTGCAGCGGAGTGTGCGCTGATATGAAACTTCCTGGCAGATTAAAACTGTGTGCCCGACCGAGACTCGAACTCGGGACCTTTGCCTTTCGCGGGCAAGTGCTCTACCATCTGAGCTACCGAAGCACGACTCACGCCCGGTACTCACAGCTTTACTTCTGCCAGTACCTCGTCTCCTACCTTCCAAACTTTACAGAAGCTCTCCTACGAACCTTGTAGGACTAGCACTCCTGAAAGAAAGGATACTGCGGAGACATGGCTTAGCCACAGCCTGGGGGATGTTTCCAGAATGAGATTTTCACTCTGCAGCGGAGTGTGCGCTGATATGAAACTTCCTGGCAGATTAAAACTGTGTGCCCGACCGAGACTCGAACTCGGGACCTTTGCCTTTCGCGGGCAAGTGCTCTACCATCTGAGCTACCGAAGCACGACTCACGCCCGGTACTCACAGCTTTACTTCTGCCAGTACCTCGTCTCCTACCTTCCAAACTTTACAGAAGCTCTCCTACGAACCTTGCAGGACTAGCACTCCTGAAAGAAAGGATACTGCGGAGACATGGCTTAGCCACAGCCTGGGGGATGTTTCCAGAATGAGATTTTCACTCTGCAGCGGAGTGTGCGCTGATATGAAACTTCCTGGCAGATTAAAACTGTGTGCCCGACCGAGACTCGAACTCGGGACCTTTGCCTTTCGCGGGCAAGTGCTCTACCATCTGAGCTACCGAAGCACGACTCACGCCCGGTACTCACAGCTTTACTTCTGCCAGTACCTCGTCTCCTACCTTCCAAACTTTACAGAAGCTCTCCTACGAACCTTGCAGGACTAGCACTCCTGAAAGAAAGGATACTGCGGAGACATGGCTTAGCCACAGCCTGGGGGATGTTTCCAGAATGAGATTTTCACTCTGCAGCGGAGTGTGCGCTGATATGAAACTTCCTGGCAGATTAAAACTGTGTGCCCGACCGAGACTCGAACTCGGGACCTTTGCCTTTCGCGGGCAAGTGCTCTACCATCTGAGCTACCGAAGCACGACTCACGCCCGGTACTCACAGCTTTACTTCTGCCAGTACCTCGTCTCCTACCTTCCAAACTTTACAGAAGCTCTCCTACGAACCTTGCAGGACTAGCACTCCTGAAAGAAAGGATACTGCGGAGACATGGCTTAGCCACAGCCTGGGGGATGTTTCCAGAATGAGATTTTCACTCTGCAGCGGAGTGTGCGCTGATATGAAACTTCCTGGCAGATTAAAACTGTGTGCCCGACCGAGACTCGAACTCGGGACCTTTGCCTTTCGCGGGCAAGTGCTCTACCATCTGAGCTACCGAAGCACGACTCACGCCCGGTACTCACAGCTTTACTTCTGCCAGTACCTCGTCTCCTACCTTCCAAACTTTACAGAAGCTCTCCTACGAACCTTGCAGGACTAGCACTCCTGAAAGAAAGGATACTGCGGAGACATGGCTTAGCCACAGCCTGGGGGATGTTTCCAGAATGAGATTTTCACTCTGCAGCGGAGTGTGCGCTGATATGAAACTTCCTGGCAGATTAAAACTGTGTGCCCGACCGAGACTCGAACTCGGGACCTTTGCCTTTCGCGGGCAAGTGCTCTACCATCTGAGCTACCGAAGCACGACTCACGCCCGGTACTCACAGCTTTACTTCTGCCAGTACCTCGTCTCCTAGAGCACTTGCCCGCGAAAGGCAAAGGTCCCGAGTTCGAGTCTCGGTCGGGCACACAGTTTTAATCTGCCAGGAAGTTTCATATCAGCGCACACTCCGCTGCAGAGTGAAAATCTCATTCTGGAAACATCCCCCAGGCTGTGGCTAAGCCATGTCTCCGCAGTATCCTTTCTTTCAGGAGTGCTAGTCCTGCAAGGTTCGTAGGAGAGCTTCTGTAAAGTTTGGAAGGTAGGAGACGAGGTACTGGCAGAAGTAAAGCTGTGAGTACCGGGCGTGAGTCGTGCTTCGGTAGCTCAGATGGTAGAGCACTTGCCCGCGAAAGGCAAAGGTCCCGAGTTCGAGTCTCGGTCGGGCACACAGTTTTAATCTGCCAGGAAGTTTCATATCAGCGCACACTCCGCTGCAGAGTGAAAATCTCATTCTGGAAACATCCCCCAGGCTGTGGCTAAGCCATGTCTCCGCAGTATCCTTTCTTTCAGGAGTGCTAGTCCTGCAAGGTTCGTAGGAGAGCTTCTGTAAAGTTTGGAAGGTAGGAGACGAGGTACTGGCAGAAGTAAAGCTGTGAGTACCGGGCGTGAGTCGTGCTTCGGTAGCTCAGATGGTAGAGCACTTGCCCGCGAAAGGCAAAGGTCCCGAGTTCGAGTCTCGGTCGGGCACACAGTTTTAATCTGCCAGGAAGTTTCATATCAGCGCACACTCCGCTGCAGAGTGAAAATCTCATTCTGGAAACATCCCCCAGGCTGTGGCTAAGCCATGTCTCCGCAGTATCCTTTCTTTCAGGAGTGCTAGTCCTGCAAGGTTCGTAGGAGAGCTTCTGTAAAGTTTGGACGGTAGGAGACGAGGTACTGGCAGAAGTAAAGCTGTGAGTACCGGGCGTGAGTCGTGCTTCGGTAGCTCAGATGGTAGAGCACTTGCCCGCGAAAGGCAAAGGTCCCGAGTTCGAGTCTCGGTCGGGCACACAGTTTTAATCTGCCAGGAAGTTTCATATCAGCGCACACTCCGCTGCAGAGTGAAAATCTCATTCTGGAAACATCCCCCAGGCTGTGGCTAAGCCATGTCTCCGCAGTATCCTTTCTTTCAGGAGTGCTAGTCCTGCAAGGTTCGTAGGAGAGCTTCTGTAAAGTTTGGAAGGTAGGAGACGAGGTACTGGCAGAAGTAAAGCTGTGAGTACCGGGCGTGAGTCGTGCTTCGGTAGCTCAGATGGTAGAGCACTTGCCCGCGAAAGGCAAAGGTCCCGAGTTCGAGTCTCGGTCGGGCACACAGTTTTAATCTGCCAGGAAGTTTCATATCAGCGCACACTCCGCTGCAGAGTGAAAATCTCATTCTGGAAACATCCCCCAGGCTGTGGCTAAGCCATGTCTCCGCAGTATCCTTTCTTTCAGGAGTGCTAGTCCTGCAAGGTTCGTAGGAGAGCTTCTGTAAAGTTTGGAAGGTAGGAGACGAGGTACTGGCAGAAGTAAAGCTGTGAGTACCGGGCGTGAGTCGTGCTTCGGTAGCTCAGATGGTAGAGCACTTGCCCGCGAAAGGCAAAGGTCCCGAGTTCGAGTCTCGGTCGGGCACACAGTTTTAATCTGCCAGGAAGTTTCAGGTAAGTAGTTGTTTAGAAAATGAACCTGCAACGAGAATCCTCTCAGCAGTGAGACAGTACCATAGCGAAAATGATTTCTACCGAGCATTTTTGTAAGCGTACTGATCGCAGGCCACACAAGGTCGGATAAAACATAGCAATATAATGTTACGAAATTTTGACTTCTCTAGCCCAGCAAAATAGTTTGAAGACATAGTTCGCAAAAATTGGTGCTTATTAAACCCGTACAGACCGTCGGAGATAATTCGCTTTTGTTTAACAAAGTTACCTACACATCTGAGATACGTAATTTTTGGCCGTCAGATGTAAAGACGATTTAGAAGCATTTCAAACATTACTTCAGGAATTGGAATTGGACAGTGACAACAGCTCGACGACAAAACACAACAGCAATTACAACATAATCTATGACACGCAAGATGCTTTTGTACCTGCGTGAAACAAAAACTATGGGATCTCGCATAACAAACAGAAGAACAGAAACAATTACTGACGTGATAACCGAAATCGTCCGTAGTTGAATAATGATTCTTCCGATAGAAGTAATTTCTGGAGCTTTGTGTATGGGCATAATAACAGATAACATAGGAATTACGGTGATGAGGACAGGCGTAATCACTATTGCCATAACGATCAAATTTATTTCAGACAATACCCTAGCTCGTATCGTAATCATGCATATTTTCGTGGACACAATTCAAATACATCAAACCAGCAAAATACATGCACAACAATAGTTATGCAAATAGCATCAACAGTCACAGTAATTAACATCATAAATCACAGTGGCAAAATTCTGTAATGGTAAGCCCAGCATGACAGATGGAAGTAACTGAAATCAGGTCACCAAATCCAAGAGATAATCAGCGACGAGGAAGCAATATAGGACATTGACTCGGGACTCTGGCAGCAAACATAATACTGTGTATCACGCAAAACACGCCGCTGTCGAGACTTTGAATTTTGTGCGTTTTGAAGACATTAGAGACATTTTGAAGAAAGAGAGTGATGACAAACAAAACTTTGTAGTACATCCAACAATAAACATTTCAGTAGGCATTAGGGCTTTGATTCTGTTAGCCCTATTTCTGTCTTCAGTGACACTGCATTCCACAAATGTATGACAATAGACTGTCTGAGTTTACGTTTACGTAAGATTAAAATGCAATGAGCGATATCTGGAGAAAGTGTTGACGTGAAGAATCAGATCTATTTAAACTTTTTTGTCAAGGCTGTAAGTTTTCGATAAATTTCTTGATTGTTCCTGTCTTGTCCACTGAAATAATATTAGATGTAGACTTGCTAAACTAATACAAAGCAGTTTTGAATTTCAATATAGCCGAAGAAGGAATGAAAGTGGAGGGTAAGTCAGTTTCATTAACATTTCAAGACTGGATAATGCATCGCAGATTCCATCACAATACTTTCATAATGACACAGGTTGAGCATATACTTTTCACGATGAAATGGATCAGGAAATCGATAAACAGAGTCTCAGGAAAAGTGGATAGAGTAGAGCAAAGGACAGAAATTGACAGAAAGGATCTCCTTGGCATTTTGCGCACACTTCCATTGTTTTTACACATCGTGCAGGAACTGCTAAGGGTTTTAAATATACAGTCGAGGTCAAAAAGCACATAAGTTTTTGGTTAAACAGTACGTCATTCGAGATTGCTGCAGAGAAAAAGTGAAGGCAGAATTCAGTCCATGCTAGAACAGGGAATCATAGAACCTGCAGACGGTTCATATAACAGCCCATTACATATTGTGAAGAAAAAAGATTGCTCGATTAGACTTGTATTGAATTCTAGAGAGATTAACGCTATTATTCTAACAAAAATTGATAGACCACAAACATTAGAGGAACTTCTCCAAAATTTCAATGGTGTGCAAATTTTATCTTCTGTAGGCCTATGTGTAAGTTTTTGGCAAATGGAGTTACACCCAAAATGTAGAAAATATACTGCTTTCTTACATTTTGGTGTTGTTGTTGTTGTTGCCTTCAGTCCTGAGACTGGTTTGATGCAGCTCTCCATGCTACTCTATCCTGTGCAAGCTTCTTCATCTGCCAATAACAACTGCAACCTACATCCTTCTGAATCTGCTTAGTGTATTCATCTCTTGGTCTCCCTCTTCTCCCCATTCTATTCAATACCTCCTCATTAGTTACGTGATCTACCCATCTAATCTTCAGGATTCTTCTGTAGCACCACATTTCGAAAGCTTCTATTCTCAGAAAGGATTCTATTCAATACCTCCTCATTAGTTACGTGATCTACCCATCTAATCTTCAGCATTCTTCTGTAGCACCACATTTCGAAAGCTTCTATTCTCTTCTTGTATAAAGTATTTATCGTCCATGTTTCACTTCCACACTCCATACAAATGCTTTCAGAAACGACTTTCTGACACTTAAATCTATACTCGATGTTAACAAATTTCTCTTCTTCAGAAACGCTTTCCTTGCCATTACCAGTCTACATTTTATATCCTCCCTACTTCGACCATCAACAGTTATTTTGCTCCCCAAATAGCAAAACGCATCTACTACTTTAGGTGTCTCATTTCCTAATCTAATTCCCTCAGCATCACCCGACTTAATTCGACTACATTCCATTATCCTCGTTTTGCTTTTGTTGATGTTAATCTTATATCCTCCTTTCAAGACACTATCCATTCCGTTCAACTGCTCTTCCAAGTCCTTTGCTGCCTCTGACAGAATTACATAGTCATCGTCGAACCTCAAAGTTTTTATTTCTTCTCCATGGATTTTAATACCTACTTCGAATTTTTCTTTTCTTTCCTTCACTGCTTGCTCAATATACAATTTGAATAACATCGGGGAGAGGCTACAACCCTGTTTCACTCCCTTCCCAACCACTGCTTCCCTTTCATGCCCCTCGACTCTTATAACTGCCATCGTTTCTGTGCAAGTTTTAAATAGCCTCTCGCTCCCTGTATTTTACCCCTACCACCTTCAGAATTTGAAAGAGAGTGTTCCAGTCAACATTGTCAAAAGCTTTCTCTAAGTCTACAAATGCTAGAAATGTAGGTTTGCCTTTCCTTAATCTATTTTCTAAGATAAGTCGTAGGGTCAGTATTGCTTCACGTGTTCCAACATTTTGGTGTATGCTACGAGATTCGTAAATCATGTTTGGCCTCAACATCTCACCAGCTGCCTTTATTCGAAGTTTGAACACCATCTTACCTGACTACTTGAAAAGAAACATAACATCCTATGTTGACGATATACTTACAGCAGAAGAATTTTGGTCACAGCATAACCGTATTTTGAGAAACTTTTTGCACATTCCTGATGATTTAGTAATCACTGTCAACTTAGAAAAGTCAGAGTTTACAAAAACAAAAGTATGATTTCTTGGTCATACGATTTCATCAGGAAGTATTGAACCAGACCCAGAGAAACTTGGAGCACTTGGCGCAAACCCCCTCCTTCCACAAAACGTCAAATTCAAAGTTTCCATGGCTCAGCAAATTTTTATCACCGTTTTTTAAATATGAAAATTCTTGCCACTCGTTAATTATATTCACTTAGTGAAAAAAGCACCATAGGGAACTGGGATATAAAGGCACAGTTAGACTTTCAAAGCTATACAGATAGACTACTTAATGCTCCATTAATTTCTCATCCTGATTTACCACAAGATTTCTGCTTATCAGTAGACTCGTCGAAAATAGGGCTTGGTGCTTATCTATTCCAAGAATTAGAAGGGAATGATGTAATTGCACAGAGAGGTATAGCCTTTGCCAGACGTATCTTGTCTAAATCTGAAAGGAATTAAAGGAATTATTCTGTAACCGTGTTGGAGGCATTACACAATTATTGGAGAATTTTCTAAATTTCCGTTCTTCTTATTATGGAAATACATTAGGGTGTACACTGATCATAGATCACTCCAACATATACTGTCATGTAAAATAAATCATGATTATCTAAAACAGTGGGCTTTGTATTTACGAGTTTAACGTTACTGTTGTTCACATTCCTGGTACCCTAAGTGTTGTAGTGGATACTTTATCATGTGCTCCTATTGGTTTTGTCAATAACATTTCTGAAAATGATTTGGAGAAAAACTGCAGTTTGTTATATACGAAAGGTAGCCTTGAGAACTTCCTGTCTTCTTCTTTACGAGACATAGAGCAGGAACAGGATAAAGACCCTACTTGGAAAAAAGTAAAATGTAAATGATAAAACCAAACAAACACTGTGATAAGACAGTTTTATTTGGTACATAACAAAATACGTACAGCCAGTGACTCTCTTTGGGTTGTGTGCATACCCCATGCTTTCGGAAATAAGCATATTTGGTACACACATCTCAGCTATGCTAAGTGTGTTTCGAGAAAATGTTTTCACAAACTTCGTACGACTTGTTACTTTAATAATATGCAGACAAGAGTACAGAAAGTTTCAGCAAAATACAAATTGTGTCAGAAAGCCAAACCATTACTCATTATACATCGAGCACCATTATTTCCTATAACTCCTTCTAAACTAAAAGAGTTGGCAGCTGTATACCTATTAGAACCTCTTGTCATGTCACTCAACGGATTCTCATACATTTTTGTTGTTATTAAATTTGTAACACAACAACACAGTGCCCACATATACATTTTTTTCTGCGTTATTAACTATGTACAATTAAATGAAGTTTGTAAATATGATGTGTATAGTATAGTGATGTATACATGTTTTAATAACTTCCTGTGTATAAAATAAACAATGAAAGAGAATGTAAAGAATTGTGGTAGACTCACTGGCCAAGTCAGAGACTTCGGTTATGTAAACCAAAGATGTCACTGTTATTGTAGTACTGTCGTTGGGCGCAGGAACGCGGTGAAGTCGTGCAATGTCTGTCAGGCGGTTTTGGGAGTCGCTTAGCGGTGAGCAGGGGGGCGCAGAAAGCTATGCGCAGAAAACAACGTGTTTTTTCAGTTGTGCGCATGACGTCACGGTAGAAGCAGCTGTGCCAAACAGTACACAGTTCGAATTGTGTGTGATTGTTTTTCTTGTGTTGTTTTGTGTTTGAAGGAGTATTTTGATTGAGTTCTTTCTTCTGAGGTACTCCGTCAACAGCGGAAACATTCGGAATTCGAGAGTGTTAACGGTTTTTGCTGTAATTAATATTTGATTCGGAACTGAAATAGTTGGCGATAGTGGTCAGTGGGATCAACATTGTGTTCGCCAGCTCTATGGTTTATGGTTCGTCCTGTGAAATTCTTATTGGAGAATCTACAAGTGAGTGAGAAAATTAATTTTCACAATGCCAGGCTGTGCTGTTACGGGCTGTTTTTCTTACAACCGGAGCACAAAGGGAACTGACGTAATGTATCACAGTTTCCTGCGAAATGAAACATTCCAAATCTATGGTTGTCTAAATGTTGTAGGAAAGACAGTGTAAATGTTGTGTATGCACGAATATGTTCTCGCCATTTCGCAGAAACAGATTACTTAAGGGATTTACAGTCTGAATTGCTTAATTTGCCCCGAAAAAGAATGCTCAAGCCAGATGCAGTTCCTTCGTGCAATTTGCCGTGCAGTAGTGCGACTGTCAATGTGTCACCCGCAACAGAAGACAGAACCAAACGGTATAAGAAACGAGAACTACATAAGAGATCTCTGGAAACTCTGCAAAAGCTGTCACCAAATAAGAAACATCGTAATAAGAGCACATGTACCGATGACAGTTTTTTTTTTCAGACACAGATAAAGTTACTTTGATGAATACTACAGCGGCTTTAGAAAGAAGGAATGCTGTCCTTACAAACAAGTGTGTGCAACTTCGAGCTCTTAAGTAAATTCATTTCAATGCGATTAAATGAATAGTTTCTGATTTATTTGAACCGAGGTTTCAAATTTCAAGTGTGTGTCAGTGTGGTTGTGATCTGATATTTTACCGATGTGTGAGGCATAAGCTGCGAAGGAATATAACTCATCAGTTTTAACTGTAATATTTTAGCAGCAGAAAAGCAGTTTAGACATCTCAATTCTGGTATAAACAAAATCTTCCGCCAAAAACTTGACGTAAACGCGCATGCCGTATCGTCTGCTTGTGAGCGCTTGCTTCCACGGTGACGTCACTAGGCCAGCCAATGGCAGAGCAGAGCGCTTACTGCCCAACCTTATTATTTAGTAACCTTGATGGAGAGTGAGCGAGCGGGTCGGACGCAAAGGACGAATTCTGCTGCGAGAGGACGTAAGACTCGTTTCACTGCAAGATCCCATGTACGGTATGGCCTTTAAGAAGAACGCCGTGGGTCCAAAGTAAATTGAGGTGAAGAGCCTGTGGCCGTACATTGTCGTGGTTAAATAGACCTCGCCGCACCGACCGTACCGCTATGAAGTAAGACCCGACCAGTTTATCGTCTAGAATTGTAAAAGACTTGCCAGTGTAAGTTGCGAATCGTCCAATAACAAATACTTTAACGTGTTAAGGTGTGTAATCCTCAGTAACAACTGTCTGACAGGATTCTCTCTGTATCCATAACTAACCGAGTGTGTCGTTAATGAACTGAAAGTAAGTGATAAGAAGACTGAAATTTATCGAACTGATTAGTAGTTTAAATGAAAGTGAACAAAAAAGTTAGTTTTTTGGATTTAAACTTAAGTGCTGTTATTGACAAATAATTTGACACAGCAGAATAGTTAACAATATTTCATGTTCAGTCAATTCTGTGGGAGAAGTAATTTATATAACAAAAAGTTAGTTTTTTGCACTTGCTAATTAAGTGCTGATTATTGACAAGTAATTTGACAAGGTAGTATAGTTAACAATATTTCATGTTCAAACAGTTTTGTATGAGAAGTAATTTGCGCAACAATAAGTCAAAATAGCGAACTTCGTAATCATTTTAAAAAAAAGTTGTTATTGTAGAACGCCGGCCGCGGTGGACGAGCGG
Source organism: Schistocerca nitens (assembly GCF_023898315.1). Classification (NCBI taxonomy): domain Eukaryota; kingdom Metazoa; phylum Arthropoda; class Insecta; order Orthoptera; family Acrididae; genus Schistocerca; species Schistocerca nitens. The sequence continues at coordinate 65,291,060 of NC_064623.1, read as the reverse complement.
TTCTAGTCGCTTCAATCTGGAACTGTGCAACTGCTACGGTCGCAGGTTCGAATCCTGCCTCAGGTGTGGATGTGTGTTATGTCCTTAGGTTAGTTAGGTTTAAGTAGCTCTAAGTTCTAGGGGACTGATGACCTCAGATGCTAAGTCCCATAGTGCTCAGAGCCATTTGAATCATTATTGTAGAACAGTCAATGTAAATACTAAAATTATTATTTTCGAAAAGTGTACCTTCTGCAAAACAGTTTAATAGCAATTAACATTACAGTGAGAAACGCAGCCGGCCGCGGTGGTCTCGCGGTTCTAGGCGCGCAGTCCGGAACCGTGCGACTGCTACGGTCGCAGGTTCGAATCCTGCCTCGGGCATGGATGTGTGTGATGTCCTTAGGTTAGTTAGGTTTAAGTAGTTCTAAGTTCTAGGGGACTGATGACCACAGCAGTTGAGTCCCATAGTGCTCAGAGCCATTTGAACCATTTGAGAAACGCAGTTCAGATGTTACGTAACTGGTAGTGTAAGGAACTAGTAGCTAACTTCATGAAGTAGTTCAAAGTTTGCTCTCCTCCATAATTGAAATTTTGTCAGGGTGATCATTATGTTTTGATACTGAGCGTGAATCAGTGCCTTTGAGACTGTACACGCCTGCCAACATGCTACAATAGTAACGAGATTTAATTTCAAAGTAAAAAAAAAAAATAATTGATTTCGCTCACACGAAGTGAGCTGGCGACCATTCATTTACAGTAATTTCCAAACAGGGTTAAAATTAACGCATCATTACGGACCAAAATTTTACTAGCTAGTTTCAATATTATTTTGTACATTTTTTATTAGTGCCAATCGTTATTGCGCAAAGCAAATCGCACAATAACGATCAAGTTATTAATGCACCTGACTTTTGCCTGGTAATACTTTCATTTCGGATTCAATACATTGTCCCAAATTAGTATCAAACCATTAGCAACACGGAAATTCTTAATTAGTTTACCATCCTGAGAGGAAGAGAGTGTTATAAATTGACTTCAGAATTCGTTTCATTTGCTCCTTTGCGCAAAGCTACTGCCAAAGCATTATCCACAGCCATTATCATTAATTTTCTATGAGAAGTTGGTTACACTGATAAAGTCATTTCCGACGACGGTCCACAATTTGGTTACTCACTTTACGACGTCACAAAATTAGACTATCCAAAATTTCGCTCAAATATTTGGTTATGCACTTTACGACGTCACAAATTTCGACCTATTTTTATTTCGCTCTGTTGGCCTCAGTACAATCCTTCAGAACGCATTATGCGAGAAATTAACAAGCAATGCAGAATATATTGCAGGCAGACTTAGGACAGACACATTCACTCACTCCAAGACATACTCAGTGAGTTACGACACAATGAGTTACACCGTTATTTCCGTTGTCTGTAATCAATAATAAACGACCAACGAATCGTATCAGAGTATTAATATCATTTCGGCCTTCACGAAAGTTACTTCATGAGGAAGTAGTAGATATAGCGCTAAACGATATCAGGAAGGCTGCAGAAACAAGAAAGAAATCTCCACAAGGACAGGAAAACATCAAAAAGCTATAGATTGGACAGAAAATTCTGGTTAAATCTCATCCTTCATATTGTAAAAGGAAGCATCTTAGTCACAAATTCTTTCTTGTATATAAGGGACCTTGTATGATTCATAGAATTGTACATGACAATGTTTTGGAAGTTGAAACTATTCGGACACACAAGAGCAAGGGACTTCATCATACTTCGCATAACGAACCATATGCAGAATAATTCTATTTACTAAAGTTGTAGCCAGGTGATAGAACTACATGTCACCTATTCCTAAAACAATTCTTGCATTACAGCGCACAGCAGCAGTTAGCAGTAAACAATGCTTTGTACCATGTGCCAAAATGACTCCCGTCTTGCGGCAGGCAACTTTAGACAAGAACCTGGCGACTTTTGTCGCACAACAAACTTTATTTATCGTGCAACAAATCGAGCGATTTGCTCCTACGATGCATACTCTAAACAAACTGCTACGAACATTGAAATTTCATCTAGAATCCGAACAAGAACAGTTAATTTCTAAAAAAAAAAATGAACATCGACAGTATTTCTATTTCTCCAACCAGTTTTCAGAGGATAAACAGGTTATCAGCGATGTGTTGTTCGTTTGACAAATATCTTTTGGCTATACACAGTGATCATCATACAGAGACATAGAACGTTTTTTGCACCACTTTAGATATACAGGCTGTCAGGATCGTAACAGCATTGTCTGGAAAGAAGAATAATAGGTATTTTGAGGTAAGAAGTTTATCAGCATCTACTGTGATGTATCGAAGTTGTGTTTACTAAAGTAAAATAGTCACAAATATAGCTATGAAGCGTTGTTTATGTGGAAATAAGTGGACGAAAACAGAGCAGGATATTGTTTCCAGAATGAGATTTTCACTCTGCAGCGGAGTGTGCGCTGATATGAAACTTCCTGGCAGATTAAAACTGTGTGCCCGACCGAGACAAAGGTCCCGAGTTCGAGTCTCGGTCGGGCACACAGTTTTAATCTGCCAGGAAGTTTCATATCAACGCACACTCCGCTGCAGAGTGAAAATCTCATTCTGGAAACAACCCCCAGGCTGTGGCTAAGCCATGTCTCCGCAATATCCTTTCTTTCAGGAGTGCTAGTTCTGCAAGGCTCGCAGGAGAGCTTCTGTAAAGTTTGGAAGGTAGGAGACGAGGTACTGGCAGAAGTAAAGCTGTGAGTACCGGGCGTGAGTCGTGCTTCGGTCGCTCAGATGGTAGAGCACTTGCTCGCGAAAAGCAAAGGTCCCGAGTTCGAGTCTCGCTCGGGCACACAGTTTTAATCTTCCAGGAAGTTTCATATCAGCGCACACTCCGCTGCAGAGTGAAAATCTCATTCTGGAGACAACCCCCAGGCTGTGGCTAAGCCATGTCTCCGCAATATCCTTTCTTTCAGGAGTGCTAGTTCTGCAAGGCTCGCAGGAGAGCTTCTGTAAAGTTTGGAAGGTAGGAGACGAGGTACTGGCAGAAGTAAAGCTGTGAGTACCGGGCGTGAGTCGTGCTTCGGTAGCTCAGATGGTAGAGCACTTGCCCGCGAAAGGCAAAGGTCCCGAGTTCGAGTCTCGGTCGGGCACACAGTTTTAATCTGCCAGGAAGTTTCATATCAGCGCACACTCCGCTGCAGAGTGAAAATCTCATTCTGGAAACAACCCCCAGGCTGTGGCTAAGCGATGTCTCTGCAATATCCTTTCTTTCAGGAGTCCTAGTTCAGCAAGGCTCGCAGGAGAGCTTCTGTAAAGTTTGGAAGGTAGGAGACGAGGTACTGGCAGAAGTAAAGCTGTGAGTACCGGGCGTGAGTCGTGCTTCGGTAGCTCAGATGGTAGAGCACTTGCCCGCGAAAGGCAAAGGTCCCGAGTTCGAGTCTCGGTCGGGCACACAGTTTTAATCTTCCAGGAAGTTTCATATCAGCGCACACTCCGCTGCAGAGTGAAAATCTCATTCTGGAAACAACCCCCAGGCTGTGGCTAAGCGATGTCTCTGCAATATCCTTTCTTTCAGGAGTCCTAGTTCTGCAAGGCTCGCAGGAGAGCTTCTGTAAAGTTTGGAAGGTCGGAGACGAGGTACTGGCACAAGTAAAGCTGTGAGTACCGGGCGTGAGTCGTGCTTCGGTAGCTCAGATGGTAGAGCACTTGCCCGCGAAAAGCAAAGGTCCCGACTTCGAGTCCCGGTCGGGCACAGAGTTTTAATCTGCCAGGAAGTATCAGGATATTGTTATTTGCAGTGTACATTGAGACGAAGACAGCAAAAATTATTAATCTTCTAATAGATAATGAGAGTTATGCTGAGTAGGTACACGAGAAAATAATTATGAGATTTTGATGCATACTGTAATAGAATGAGACAATGATTAAGATGAATAATGTAGAGAAAGAGTAAGTGAGTAATGGTTAGGTCATAGGGACCCTGTTTCTTGTTATAGTCAATTTTTCTGCCATGTGGATTCATTTAATGTATATAAACGTAAAAGATAAGTTTTTGAGAAGATCCGCCTAGATGACAATAGTGAATGAAGGTAATGCGTCTTGAGACAACACATCTATATCTTTGATGTGGAGTTTGCACTTGTCTGATGTAGCGTATTCAACCTTTTACTAAACATACAGTGTTATTATTTTCATCGGAACAAGAAAACATGAAACAGATACGCAGATTTTACAGTAATTTGAGAATTATAACTTTCTGTCTCCATTTGTGCACGAAAAATATTTTGGAAAAATTTGGTTCAGCAGTGATTGCTACTTTGTACTGTGCCACACTCGTTTAGCATATGGTACCTCATTGAACGTTTTGTGATCTTTCTATGTGGTAGTGTTTATTTTCTAGATTATACTGATGAATGACATTTTTTTATTTGTATACAGCTACACGCATGCAAAATTAAACGTCTACTGAATTCTGTAGAACTAATCTGCCTTTCCTTTGTTTAACAGATAAACTTTACATGTGTATGAAACGATGTCATAGCAATATTGTTTATCAATCAATGTCTTTGGGATAGTTTGGAAACGAAAATGAAATTCACGGTTCACGAGCTGTGACGTAAACAGACAATATACTTAGAATGAGGAAAAAAGCAATAAGAGAAATGAAATGGAGGACGCATGTTGTTGTTGTGGTCTTCAGTCCAAAGACTGGTTTGATGCAGCTCTCCATGCTAATCTATCCTGTGCAAGCCTCTTCGTCTCCAAGTATCTACTGGAACCTGCATCCTTCTGTATCTGCTTAGGGTATTCTTCTCTTGGTCTCCCTCTACGATTTCTATCCTCCACGCTTCCCTCCAGTACTAAATTGGTGATCCCTTGATGCCTTAGAACGTGTCTTACCAACCGAGCCCTTCTTCTAGTCAAGTTGTGTTCCCCCCAATTCTGTTCAGTAAATCCTCATTAGTTACGTAAGCTACGTATCTAATCTTCAGCATTCTTCTGTAGCACCACATTTCGAAAGCTTCTATCCTCTACTTGTCTAAACTATTTATCGTCGATGGTTCACTTCCATATATAGCTACATTCCATTCAATACTCGATGTTAACAAACTGCTCTTCTTCAGAAACACTTTCCTTGGCATTGCAGGACTGCTACATTTTATATCCTCCCTACTCCAACCACCAGCAATTATTTTGCTCTCCTAATAGCTAAACTCATCTACTATATCAAGTGTCTCATTTCTAACCCAATTCCCTCACCATCAACTGATTTAACTCGACTGCATTCCATTATCTTCGTTGTGCTTTTGTTGATGTTCACCTTATATCCTCCTTTCAAGACACTGTCCATTCCGTTCAACTGCTCTTCCAGGTTCTATGCTGTATCTCACAGAATTACAATGTCATCGGCAAACCTCAAAGTTTTTATTTCTTCTCCATGGATTTTAACTCCTACTCCAAATTTTTCTTTTATTTCCTTTACTGCTTGCTCAATATACAGATTGAATAACATCGGGGATAGGCTACAACCCTGGGTTACTCCCTTCCCAACCACTGCTTTCCTTTCATGCCCCTCGACTCCTATAACTGCCATCTGGTTTCTGTACAAATTGTAAATAGCCGTTCGCTCCCTGTATTTTACACCTTCAGAATTTGAAAGAGAGTATTCCAGTCAACATTGTCAAAAGCTTTCTCTAAGTATACAAATGCTATAAATGTAGGTTTGCCTTTCCTTAACCTAGCTTCTAACATAAGTTGTGGAGTCAATATCGCCTCGACCGATGGCCTCGCTGTCTGGTCTCCTTCCCCCGCCCCCCCCCCCCCCCTCAAAAAAAAAAATCGCCTCGCGTGTTCTAACATTTCTATGGAATACAAACTGATCTTCCCCATGGACGGCTTCTACCAGTGTTTCCATTCGTGTTAGCATTTTGCAGCTATGGTTTATTAAACTGATAGTTCGGTAATTTTCACACCTGTCAACACATGCTTCCTTTGGGATTGGAATTATTTTATTCTTCTTGAAGTCTGAGGATATTTCGACGGCCTCATACATCTTGTCCAGCAGATAGAGCAGTTTGGTCTTGGCTGGCTTTCCCAAGACTACCAGTAGTTCTGGGACCTTGTTTCTACTTATGTGCTCTGTCAGATTCTTCACACAGTATCATATCTCCCATTTCATATTCAGCTACGTCCTCTTCCATTTCCATTATATCGCCCTCAAGCACATCATCCTTGTATAGATCCTCTATGTACTCCTTTCACCTCTCCGCTTTCCCTCCTTAGCTTAGGACTAGTTTACCTTCTGAGCTCTTGATACTGATACAGGTGGTTTTCTTTTCTCCAAAGATGTCTTATACGTACGTATAAGGGATATTAATGATGATATTTTTTTACTTTTCAGCTTTATTGTTTTTGCCAACTCACAGGATAAGATTCTTCTATATTTATTTTTCTACTAACATATGTGACATTGCAGACTAATTGGCTTCTTGTATTAGATACGATGTAATATAATAACATCCACTACCTTAGCTTAAGGAATTTTCGGGTTGAATTTGCCTCTCACACTTGCGTCATTTACTGAGTTTCCTTATAATGCATATTCTCTGTATAAATTGTTACTTTAGAATGCGGCGCCATCAGTGTAATAATTAAGTGTAGTAACTTAGTGAGCTGTCATAAGTTACGAAGAAGTCATGAAAGATGTGTAAACAGAAAGCAAAGAGTAAAAGGTAGGACAGGAAGCCGTACACATTACACATGAAAAAGAAATGCTTATAAAGATGAATTTGAGATGAAATGATTAGGCAGGATGAATATCAGAAGAAATATGATTACTTGGGACAAATATGGGAAATTCTTAGTTAGGACAAAGGTGACAAATGGTTAGGTACCGCAATGGAGCTAAATAATATGTATGAAATGTATGACATAAGGAAGCAAACAGACAAAGTAAACCATTGTATTTGTTGGAAATTTGATGAAATTATGTGGAAAATTATTAACAGGTGCATAAACTAAAGGATGAAATATCATTAGAGAGCATGCTAATTACTCACTATATTAGGTGTAATAACAGACTGACATCTGGTCTGATGACGACAGATGTTAAGTCCCATAGTGCTCAGAGCCATTCGAACTGACATCTGACCGACTGCATAAAGTATTCTTTGATATGAACTCACTAATCGATGTTTTTCCTAATTATATATTTATGTTCTCCTTATTTGCGAGTATGAGACCACTGTTCTCCTGTATTTCTTGCGTGTTACCAGTATCCTTACGTGTTTCTTTCTACCTTACTCCCTATACTTATGTGAATTTTACTGATAAAGATGCATACGTATTTGAATAATTTGCAGTTTTTTGTAGGTCATTCTGTACATATATAATAAATGTCTTGTCGTGTCTATTACTCTACTCTGTTTCACATGGTTTACTTGTATGATGTTTCTGTAATTCATTATTATAAAAACATGATGCTATTTTTTTCCTTTTTTTCTGTTTTAATAGACGTAGAAATCTGTTGTTACTAATACACTACATATGCAGTTCATATGAATAACAACGTCAAACCTTATTATTCCTGTTTTAATATGGGAATCGTACTGTATATTTCAAATGTAACAAACTGTATCTGACGACCATTCACCACAAATGGTTGAGACTTGCCAGGGCAGAAGAAATACGTCTACTGATTATATACTGAAATATTCTTTGCGAAATTTTGGCATACTTCATCAATACAACCTACAACTGACTTTCGTAGCGAACTCTTCATCACTACAAGATGGCTTTGGAGTTATCGATGGGTCTAAGTCTGCTTCAGGCAGATACTACTGTGTATTTTCTGTTTGTGATTGTGTGGGATTGGTAGCTGAAAACTGTACTTAAGTCTCCCTGAGTCTGCTTCCACATAACTTCCCACAACAGTGACATAATTGCAACGAGCTAGAGAAAGTCTCGTCATTTGTGACGAGGCCACTCTTCTACCCACTTTCATCAGGCAAATTACTACTGCCATAAATGACTGTGCTTCAGAAATGTAGCCCTTTTGTGATATAAATACCCTCTAATATACTTTCTGTGTGCTACAAAAACAGTGTAGATCACCAGTACTACTTACTACAATATAAAATGTGACATATAAACTTTCAAAATAGCCTCATGCAGAACGTTCTCATAGAAATCATGAAACAAGATAATCCACCTGCGGTATTTTAATTTTCTAAATATTTTTTACTTATAGTTCTTTAACTTGTATTTTTATAACGCTGTTTACTCATTGTAGTTGTAACATGTTTTGTATGTTTTTACCCATAATGTTTAGAACTTTGTTCTTGTTCCATTCCTGCCTCAAATGAGCATCATACAAAATTCTACTCAGGGAAGGTGGCAAGTATGTAAGGCGGACATGTAAGTTGTCGGTGTGAACATCAGAAAGAGAGAAAGTTATGTTACTGTCAAATAATCTTTGGTCTTATGGTGATAGTCTTTCCCTCTGTACACTCTGATACATTCTTAGTTGAGGTGCGGTATATGATAGATGTATTCACTATTGCTGTGTTGACTTTTTATCAGTTAGATCAAGAAAGATTTATTTTAAATGATAGTAAAGGGTGAATATGATGTATATACTCAAAGGTGAAAAGAGTATTAACTGTGAATATTTTTCTGAAGAGAAGAAACCTGATACATTCTTAGTTGAGGTGCGGTATATGATAGATGTATTCACTATTGCTGTGTTGACTTTTTATCAGTTAGATCAAGAAAGATTTATTTTAAAGGATAGCAAAGGGTGAATATGATGTAGATACTCAAAGGTGAAAAGAGTATTAACTGTGAATATTTTTCTGAAGAGAAGAAACCTGAGGTAAGACGGCAGCACTGCTCAGCTAGTTTACCTAAATGATTATTGTCAGCTAGTTAACTTCGTTTACTTGCTCAGAGCAGAGAGGAAGACCATTCGAATTCCCTGTGTCATGCATTGACGTATCAGTCGATTACGCAGTTTGGTTTTTATAGAAATTCTCTCTTATCATTGTATCCTTTTTAAGTAATTTTTCACTTTGTTAAGCATAGTATTGTTCAGAGTAGTGTTATGTGTGAAGATCAAGCAAAGTTTTACTCCGTCTTTTTGAATAAATACTTCATTCTAAAATCGTTGTTTTGGAATATCATTTCATAGAAATAGTTACTCTCTCCAGCCCACTGTTTAAAGAAGGTTTATCATTACGCGTTACCACATTGCATCATGTGATATTCAACAGTCTGAATATTGCTTGAACATTTTATTTCAAAATATAAATCTAGTTTAGCCGCTGCCAGCTTGCTGTTTGCTGTTGTGCTTTCGAGAATTTTGCAGGAATGCTGTCAAGACGAGAGGTAAGTGGAAATTTTTATCAGGGCCAGACAATTGTTTCACTTTGTTTGCACATATAATATAAAGACACGTTGTATTCAGACCAGTTACAGTTCCATTCAGATTAGGTTCTTTTAGTCAAAGATTAGTATACGAGTTTAAATTGGATTGCAGTTCGCAGGTACGTAGTTTTGATAATACATAGACTTTTTACAGAGTGCGAGGTAAATTTGGGTTAAATTTCACACAGAAACACATAGTGGGCAACTTTCATAGGATTTGTCGTTCTGGAATAAGCGTCCGACTACGTAAAGTGGTGAAAGATGTTCAGAATTCTGAGAAAAATAGGGGTAAACTACCCGTAAAGACGGATAATATACACAATGTACAAGAACCGGGAGGGAATAATAAGACTGGAAGACCAAGAGCGAAGTGCTCAGATTAAGAAGGATGTAGGAGGTAGATGTAGTCTTTCGCTGGTACTGTTCATTCTATACATCGAGGAAGCAATGACATAAATCAAAGACACGTTCAAAACTTTGATTAAAATTCAGAGTGAAAGGGCATCAATGATACTATTTGATGATGCCATTGCTATCCTCAGTGAAAATGCAGAAGAATTACAGTAGCTGTTGAATGGAATGAACAGCTTAATGAGTGCAGAATATGAATTGAGAGTGAATCTAAGAAAGACGAAATTAATGAGAACAGCAAGAAATGTTAAGACATCAGAATCGGGGATCATAGAGTAGACGAATTCTGATACCTTGGCAAAAAAATAACCCATAATGGAAGGAACAGGGAGGATATAAAAAGCGGACTAGCACTTGCAAAAAGGATATTCCTGGGCAAGAGAAGTCTACTAGTGTCAACTATAGGCATTAATTTGAGGATGAGATTTCTTAGACTGTACGTTTGTAGCACTATGTTGGATGGTAGTGAAACATGGACTGTGGGAAAACCTGAACAGAACAGAATAGAAGCATTTGAGATGTGGTGCTACAGAGAAAATGTCGAAAATTAGATGAACTGATAAGGTTTGGAATGAGGTTCACCACAGATTTGTCGCGGAAAGGAGTATATGGAAAACATTGCCAAAAAGAAGGAACAGAATGATAGGGCATCTGTTAAGACACCAGGGAATAATATACATGGTATTAGAGGGAGCTGTAGAGAGCAAAAACTGTACAGGAAGACAGAGATTGGAATACATCCAGCGAATAATTGAGGGATGGGTTGCAGTTGCTACTCTAAGATAAAAATGTTGGCGCAGGAGAGGAATTCGTGGCGGGTCGCATGAAAGCAGTTGGAAGAGAGATGGGAAAAAAAGTAGCATGTAAGTAACCATGTAAGGTGGTATTCTAAGGACGAACAAAAGTAGAAGATTTATACTTCCAACCATCAGCATGGTCAACGTACATCTTTCATGTCATTTCATTTCTTCACTTTTACTATTCTTGCATGACATCTGCAAACAAATAGAAATGTCTTTGTTCTGTTTTTTGCGTAAAATCACCTTGGTATGGAATCAGAAGTGCCTTATCTTTGAATGTTGTTGGCAAAACTTCCAAAATATGACAACGTTTCACAGCGGTTACCTTTCGTACATTTGTTGGGGATGTGTTTTGGCTGGATTTCCAAGAACATTTAAAGAAAGCGCATTTTCTAATCCATCACAAGGTGGTTATAGTGTATGATGCCTAACGATATTGGTCATGAATTGGTCTGTGTGACTCTGTGACTCATAGAACTAAAGTCGAAAGGAAGAGCTAGATTGACTATGCAGGTGCTGGGGCAATGTTCTTTTATTTGTAATATGATACAAAAATTATTTTACGAAAGCAGCCCGATTTTTGCCAACTTAAAAGGCTGGGGCTAGCAATGATTCTGCACATAACGCAGGGAGCCGACTCCTTGTGCTTTTATTACCCTACAGTGCAATATGGATGTGAAAAACCGCTGGGTAAAGGCATAATTGTAGAAAGTGGGGAAAAGCGATCAGTGTTATTTTAATAACAGCGCCGACATAAAAGAGCAACACATACATGGCATAAGGATTGGTACAGCCTTGCTGAGACAATAATGTTCCTGTTACCATATGGTATGGGCTATTCGATGGTACACATATCCACTCAGTGTGTAAGACTTGCCCCATCTGGTCTATGTGGTAGGTCCTCAGCGTCATCGTCGGACATCAATTGTGTTCCAGAATGGCACCATCCCTCATATGGGTGTAAAAAAGGGCCCTAGGCTGCTCATAAATGCCCACAAATTATCTGTTCTTTCGAAGCTATTGCGACCTTTGCATTAGCTTATTTGTTATTTCTTTACTCTATAATTTTAAATGTTTGTTGTTGTACACTACTGGCCTTTAAAATTGCTACACCACGAAGATGATGTGCTACAGTCGCGAAATGTAACCGACGGGAAGAAGATGCTGTGATATACAAATGATTAGCTTTTCAGAGCATTCACACAAGGTTGGCGCCGGTGGCGACACCTACAACGTGCTGACATGAGGAAAGATTCCATCCAATTTCTCATACACAAACAGCAGTTGACTGGCGTTGGCTGGTGAAACGTTGTTGTGATGTCTCGTGTAAGGAGGAGAAATTCGTACCCTCACGTTTCCGACTTTGATAAAGGTCGTATTGTAGCCTATCGTGATTGCGGTTTATCGTATCGCGACATTGCTTATCGCGTTGGTCGAGATCCAATGACAGTTAGCAGAATATGGAATGGATGGGTTCAGGAGGGTAATACGCAACGCCGTGCTGGATCCCAACGGCCTCGTATCACTAGCAGCCGAGATGAAAGGCATCATATCCGCATGGCTGTAACGGATCGTGCAGCCACGTCTCGATCCCTGAGTCAACAGATGGGGACGTTTGCAAGACAACAACCATCTGCACGAACAGTCCGACGACGTTTGCAGCAGCATGGACTATCAGCTCGGAGACCATGGCTGCGGTTACCCTTGACGCTGCATCACAGATAGGAGCGCCTGCGATGGTGTACTCAACGACGAACCTGGTTGCACGAATGGCAAAACGTCATTTTTTTCGGATGAATCCAGGTTCCGTTTACAGCATCAGGTTGGTCGCATCCGTGTTTGGCGACACCGCGGTGAACGCGCATTGGAAGCGTGTATTCGCCATCGCCATACTGGTATATCACCCGACGTGATGGTATGGGGTGCCATTTGTTACACGTCTCCGTCACCTCTTGTTCGCATTGAAGATACTTTGAACAGTGGACGTTACATTTCAGATGTGTTACACCCGTGGCTCTACCCTTCATTCGGTCCCTGCGAAACCCTACATTTCAGCAGGATAATGCACGACCGCATGTTGCAGGTCCTGTACGGGCCTTTCTGGATACAGAAGATGTTCGACTGCTGCCCTGGCCAGCTCATTCTCCATATCTCTCACCAATTTAAAACGTCTGGTCAACGGTGGCCGAGCAACTGGCTCGTCACAATACGCCAGTCACTGCTCTTGATGAACTGTGGTATCGTGTTGAAAATGCATGGGCATCTGTACCTGTACACGCCATCCAAACCCTGTTTGACTCAATGCTCAGACGTATCAAGGCAGTCATTACGGCCAGAGGTGGTTGTTCTGGGTACTGATTTCTCAGGATCTATACACCCAAATTGCGTGAAAATGTATTCACATGTCAGTTCTAGTATAATATATTTGTCCAATGAATACCCGTTTATCATCTGCATTTCTTCTTGGTGTAGCAGTTTTAATGGGCAGTTGTGCATATACTTGTGGCATGCGTAACTGGCGAGCAGTCTGTACTCGAGTTCGGGTTTTCGCGTATTTTGTAAAGTGCGGTATTAATGAAGTACAGTGGTCGATTTGATTTGAAAGATTACAAACGGGAGGAGCCACAAGTATACAGAAGAGGATTCAGGGGGGGGGGGGCTAAGAGGCTCAAGCCCCCCCACCCCCCCTCCAAAAGCATCTAGGTCCACCCACGACAAATCTCAAATTGATATTATCCTACTGTCTTAGTACTTAGTACTTAGTATTTACCTACAGTACAATTTTCATCACTTGTTCCGTAATCCATTCAAAGTAAGTGTAGTATGTTTTCAAAATTTACGTTTCTCTAAGAAGGTGCTTATTTGACTAGTTTTTAAATCAAGCGCCACCCGTTCGGAGCACTGCTACGTACACAGATGGTTCAAATGGCTCTGAGCACTATGGGACTTAACATCTATGGTCATCAGTCCCCTAGAACTTAGAACTACTTAAACCTAACTAACCTAAGGACAGCACACAACACCCAGGCATCATGAGGCAGAGAAAATCCCTGACCCCGCCGGGAATCGAACCCGGGAACCCGGGCGTGGGAAGCGAGAACGCTACCGCACGACCACGAGATGCGGGCTGCTACGTACACACACACCACTGCCTCCGCCATCCGCCCGCCCGATATGAGTGTGCGGTTTGCGAGTGCGCACTGCGCTGCTGTACACATAGGGCATTCTTGTATGGTTTGTCCAATCAGACACTATAGAATGCGCTCTTCAAGTGGTTTTTTAATTGTAATCAAGGCGTGCTTTTGTTTGTATTTCTCAGATTTTCATAAAAAATGACATCGAAAAGTAGACAAGGAGATCTTCGTTCGTCTTGTTTTTTGTACTGAAGAGGAAGAAAGAAGAGGTTGGATCGAGAGAAAATGAACCAGTATTACCTGGAAACAGTGTCGGTGACTTACCATTGTCGACTCAACGTTCAGCAGGATCCTTTATTGTATGATTATATGATAGCGGAACAAACACTGGTAGCAGTTACTTCTGTAAAATATCTTGGAGTATGCGTGCGGAACGATTTGAAGTGGAATGATCATATAAAATTAATTGTTGGTAAGGCGGGTACCAGGTTGAGATTCATTGGGAGAGTGCTTAGAAAATGTAGTCCATCAACAAAGGAGGTGGCTTACAAAACACTCGTTCCACCTATACTTGAGTATTGCTCATCAGTGTGGGATCCGTACCAGATCGGGTTGACGGAGGAGATAGAAAAGATCCAAAGGAGAGCGGCGCGTTTCGTCTAGAGATGGGGGATCCGCTCTTGAACTAATTCATAGAGTTGAATCTTTCAATGGAGTGAACAATCAGTGATTCAGAAAAAAAGAACGGTAGCTCCAAACGTTTCCCACGGCAGAGAGAGAGAGAGAGAGAGAGAGAGAGAGAGAGAGAGAGAGAGAGACGGAGCATATCAGCAGCGCCTCTGCTGGTCAGAGCACAGTGCACGCCACACAACACAGCCAGCGCCGGCCTCTGCCCTGCTTCTACCTTGGCTGCCTGCATTGTGCAGTGCCCCATTGGATTTTGTGTTTCACATATGCCGTGCCATCTCTGTGCGTCCTCTGCCGCGCGCAGTGTCTGGCGCAGCTTAACTTAGCATCGCACTCTGTCGGCGATCGTTTCAGTCGCACGTCCTGCCCTCTGGGCAGTTGATGCGAGCAACAGGACAGAGAGCCACCTAGCGGATAACATAGGAACTACTTGCAACAACCTGCTCGCAAGGGAGCGGACGATTTGTCTCGGAGCGGGTGAGTTCACCGCTCCCCCCACCCTCGGAACTCGCCCGCTCAACGCTCACCCCACCGTCTCGACTCTAGCCAGAGCGTTGAGCAAAGCGACTCAGGTGTCACTCTGGTCTCTGCGGTCTCAGCTCACGCAGTAATACAGCTCGCTGCTCGACCTGCTCGACTCAGCGCCTCTGCATCGGAGTTCGTCCCTACTGGATATTGTTCTTCGTAGTAATACCGCTATGTATATTACATTATTATGTTATGTATACATCAATTGTTTTTATTTTATTTTTATTTGGTTAAACTGATTAGATTAGGTTCCTGATGACTCCTCTTACTATAGGATTTTTATTATGGACACTCGAATTTACGCTTTAATTACGAGCGAACCGATAAACGTATCGCAAAATGTGATACACCAATATTTTCCTTGTTTTATTCTGCGTAAGGCTATATGCAGCACTTTCGTTTTACAGTCAAATTTATATTTTTTTTCTTATTCTGGTACGGATTTTGCGATTTTAGGCGTCTTCGGAAGGAAACGTTCACTTTAAAAATATATGGCTTGCGATGTATTTGTATGAGGTTAATGAAATTTTAATACATTATAGCCAAATATATTGTTAATGTAAATCTCAAGTTACAACATTTTCCGATCACCCAAAAAACCACGATAGTGCAAAATAAATCAATAATCAAAAACTTTGTCATATCGTGGAAATTTCAATAAACAATACAAAATTCTTACTCATTATCTGTGTTACTTCAAAATAGGATCAAATAAGATCAAAATACAGGTATAGTACTGGAATAAACCAAGTTTAAAGGGCAATGTGCCTTCCATTTATTTTCTATTGTAAATGAGTGGTGAGTCATGAAAAAGAGCTAATTCATTTCAGGGAGTGAACAGTTCTGATCCAATCTCTGAAAAGAACAGTTTTGCCCATCTCTAGTTTCGTCACAGGGTTATTTGGTAAGCGTGATAGCGTTACGGAGATGTTTAATAAACTCAAGTGGCAGACTCTGCAAGAGAGGCGCTCTGCATCGCGGTGTAGCTTGCTCGCCAGGTTTCGAGAGGGTGAGTTTCTGGATGAGGTATCGAATATATTGCTTCCCCCTACTTATACCTCCCGAGGAGATCACGAATGTAAAATTAGAGAGATTAGAGCGCGCACGGAGGCTTTCAGACAGTCGTTCTTCCCGCGAACCATACGCGACTGGAACAGGAAAGGGAGGTAATGACAGTGGCACGTAAAGTGCCCTCCGCCAAACACCGTTGGGTGGCTTGCGGAGTATAAATGTAGATGTAGAATGTAGATGTAGATGTACATCTTTCCGATTATTTAGTGTGTACTTAATGAAATTCATACAAACACGATTAGTCGAGTTTGTGACTTTTTATTGGGTTGAGTTCGTTGATCTTTCGGTCGGTGCGGTGTGGGTGGCTGTGGACTGGAGACTCTGGATCAGTATGGCGAAGCTGTTGATTTTTCCCGCTACATTTCGTGGTTTTGAGTACCTGTCTAGTGTGCAGATTTTGCATCTGATGGCTGGTTTGAATTACGGTGGACTTTAAAAAGATTGGCTTGGTTTATGCTAAAATTATTTTTTAAAATCACTTGATGTATTCTACGTACAGCAAGCACCACTATTTAATTTGCTGAAGTGTAGTAGCTCTTAAATTTATATCACGTAAACATTTATAATACACGGTATTTTGTCTTCGTTTCCGTGTTGTTTTGCGGCCGTATTGTTCTGCACTCGTTTTGTTACGCGCTCTAGTATTAATAAATCTGCAATTGTATGCACAGTGCATATCTGTAGTGGCGGTGGTAATGTGGTGTTTCTTAAATCAGTTGCTGTTGTTTTAGTGCTAAACACATGTAAAGTAAAGGGACAATATACCCAGAAATGTGCAGATTCGCTACGCGATAATAAATTTTCAGGCTGGCTAGAAAGAATTCAAGGCTATGACACAAAAGCATATTCTAAATTTTGCCGTAGTATTTTGTTAGCGTGTTCTGCGCAATAATAAGCCACAGTGACGTAAAAAAAAGGGGCAGCGGCAGCACCATTGTCAACAAACAAAAATACCTGTCAAAACCGTGAAAGAGAATTCAGAAGTGAAACAAGCTGAGCTTTCCCATGCATTATTTGTTTCCAACCATTGTCCGATCATGTCATGTCATCACTTAAATGATTTGTGCAAGAGTAAATTCACAGACAGTAATATTACCAGAAAACTTAAAATACGTAGAACAAAATGTAGTGCAGCTATAAAACATGTAATAAGGCAGTATTTTATGGAAAATTTGCTGCAAGACATATCTGGCAGTCGGGACAAGGCTGCCTACAATCTGTCGAGGTCACTGAAGAATTTGCAAAGCGTTATCCGAGGAGACTCCCAATGCGTAAAATGAGTAAAATAAAATTATGTGTGCTTTGTAGAATATTAATGTTTACCTTCAGAAATCTTACGCTCACTTGGGCCAAGCTCCTCCCAAAACAAAATCCTGGATCCGCCACTGATCATATATGTAGAAAACATAAAACTTAACAGTTCATTCACAATTTACAGTTACAATAGAAATCAGCTGCTTTGCTGCCTGTGTCTACACAACATGCCTTTATCTGTCTTTAGTCTCGGAAAGCGGACAAATTAACACGAAAAATAGACTTCTTCAACCTTAGTTTTCACTCCGTAGCACTGACTATCCATAATTTCTAAATAGTGTTATGATCCCAGGTACCATATGATTTTTGAGCATAGTTTGAAAAAATTAGAATCGATAAGAGAATATCGGTGATTTTTTGTTGTTGGCAACTTTTTATCACTTTTCGACAAAAGCAGCGAATTCTGGGTGGACTAAATTTTATTTTATTTGCCAATGTACTGTGGTATTCCATTTCTCCGTGTCTTGAAAAAAAGGGAGTCAAAATACTTCAACCTTTTTTGGATTTCTACCACTGTTGCAGGAAACAAAACGAATTAAAAACCGAAAATAGGTTATTTCAGAAATCGGTTATTCTAAGCGGCTTTAACAGTCTGGTTAATTTCAGTGATAGTCTATCTGCCAACTCTACAGTTCCCTCCTAATCCTCCTCAGAGTCCAGTCTGCTTTCACAGTGGCTTCTCATTTTGCATGGCAAGCAGGAAATTGTAATCTATGTGTTGGCAATCACTAGTACTAATTCACATTTCACTATCTGGTGGAAATCAATGTATTCCAATTTAATTAAAGCCTCTCTCACGCATTGTACGTAGATTACCGTGTGACAGTTTGGTAAAAACGGGTAATATGACACTCTGTTTAATTAAACTGCGGCGTAGTGAATTAGTAATGGTTCTTCAGTCCGCCAAAGTGAAATTTCTCCAAATTAAAAACAATATTTGGAAATCAGATGTGGAAAAATGGTGATTTATCACACAATGGAATATTTATGGGGACTGAATTCTTCCGCTTGTCTTTTCTGTCTAATATTCGTTCACATTTCGGTAGCTAAACTCTTAATCGTGCATTCACATTTTCTGCGATATAAGGGGGCATACTGTAGTTCCCTCTACTGACTACTTTAAAATAAGCACACTGATTCTGAGAACTCTGTAAACCGGAAACAAAGACTCAGACAGTCGTATATTAAGCCTATCTGTACGTGAAAACTGTTCAACTAATGACTGGCAGCACATTCCCAGATTTCTGAATTTACCTACCACTTGTCTCATAAATATATGGCCACACAAAGTAGTTCCACATTATTAATTCTTTATTACATTGTATCTCGATATTTACAATACACGAAAAGGCTCCTTCTCGTTTTATAACTGGAATTAATACGTCAGTTGAATTTACCTATGAAAAGCAACTTTCTCCTTCCTTGATTTATTTCGATTTTCATCCAAAGCTGCAACATTTTCCAGCATTGCGCTTGCTGATAAATACGTACTTAGAAAGAGAACACGGAAATTTGGAATCAAAGTTTCAGTCTTGCTCAAAAGTAAACAAGTACGAGCGTCACGTCAAAATACATTACCGTTTGATGCTGGTAACATGTACAGTATGCTATATTCACTCTACAGATATGCCTCCAGTCTGCTCGAAACCAACGGAAATCTGAGTACCAATAACGCTATAAAGATATTAAATTCAGAATAATTTAAGAAATGACGTAACAACAGCCATTACCATTACGTCAGCGGTCAACGACAGGTGCTGCTAATCTCCAAAGCGTTTAGACGTCTTTGTAAAAATTCAATCGTCATTTAATGATGACCTCCATAAGCTTTGCAAATTAATATAACGTTTGGTCCAGGTAACTTGCTTTTGCTATAAAAATATTCGGTCTGCCTGATCTGATTGATAGTGGCACAGGGATCAAAAAGAAAAAAAAAAAAAAAAAAAAAAAACGCTCTTTGCTGTCATACTTTCTTTGTTTCCGAGATAAACTATAATTCCTACTTTGTATGAGAAACAAAATACTGTCTGTTCTAGTTCGGAAGAAGTATTAGTCGATTTATCAGTCTGTTTTTCTTTGTGCTTTTCTTTATTGTTTATTGTGGTCCTCGCTACAGCCACGGTATTGAGCTACAGCTGTCGTAGAACATAAATAGCCCACGTCTACAGTTTAAAACCACCGTCCAAGACTATTTTATGATACTCCTCTTCTTTCGGTTGTTGGCGATCATGATGGCTATTCTTCCCTTGTTAGCAGCAAAACGGATTAGTTCTGATGAAGACATATCGCAACCAACATCTAAGGTTGTATTCGTCTTCTTCCACGACCTATTTTGCTGTTGATTTTCCCCTGAAACGATTTTTTTTTTACAAATCCTACCTATTTGTATTACGCATGATGTTTCCTAGATAATGTAACTTTCGGCATTTCACTATCTTGGTTAAGTTAGGTGTTGCGTTCATTCTTCTCACAGCTTCAAAGTTTGTCAGCTTCTGGGCCCATGGTATTTTCAGGATCCACCAATGAAGCCAAAATTCAAAGGCTTCCAGCTCGTTCTCTATCCATATAGGAGCACACAATATTCAAAGCAGTGGAATAGTCTTTGTTCTTGGGTTTAGGTTATGGCTTCTGAAGACAGCACTCATTTCTGGAACACGCTTCTTGCTCTCCCGATGCGAATCTTGATAACTTGCGAGTCATCCCAATTTTAGTTTATTGTTGGTTTCAAAGTTTGTATGTTCTTTTACCCTTTCTATAGGTCTTTTGTTTATGACTAAGTTTACTCCTGAAATGTTTTCCTTACTTTTGACCACAAGTTTTGTCTTTGTGGTGTTTATTTCAAGCTCATACTGACTGCTAACTCTTACAATTCTATCCATCAGTAATTGTAACGCTTGAGAAGTGTCAACAAATATAATAGTATCATCAGCGCATCGTATGTTGTTCAATCTTGTCCCATCTACACTCCTGGAAATGGAAAAAAGAACACATTGACACCGGTGTGTCAGACCCACCATACTTGCTCCGGACACTGCGAGAGGGCTGTACAAGCAATGATCACACGCACGGCACAGCGGACACACCAGGAACCGCGGTGTTGGCCGTCGAATGGCGCTAGCTGCGCAGCATTTGTGCACCGCCGCCGTCAGTGTCAGCCAGTTTGCCGTGGCATACGGAGCTCCATCGCAGTCTTTAACACTGGTAGCATGCCGCGACAGCGTGGACGTGAACCGTATGTGCAGTTGACGGACTTTGAGCGAGGGCGTATAGTGGGCATGCGGGAGGCCGGGTGGACGTACCGCCGAATTGCTCAACACGTGGGGCGTGAGGTCTCCACAGTACATCGATGTTGTCGCCAGTGGTCGGCGGAAGGTGCACGTGCCCGTCGACCTGGGACCGGACCGCAGCGACGCACGGATGCACGCCAAGACCGTAGGATCCTACGCAGTGCCGTAGGGGACCGCACCGCCACTTCCCAGCAAATTGGGGACACTGTTGCTCCTGGGGTATCGGCGAGGACCATTCGCAACCGTCTCCATGAAGCTGGGCTACGGTCCCGCACACCGTTAGGCCGTCTTCCGCTCACGCCCCAACATCGTGCAGCCCGCCTCCAGTGGTGTCGCGACAGGCGTGAATGGAGGGACGAATGGAGACGTGTCGTCTTCAGCGATGAGAGTCGCTTCTGCCTCGGTGCCAATGATGGTCGTATGCGTGTTTGGCGCCGTGCAGGTGAGCGCCACAATCAGGACTGCATACGACCGAGGCACACGGGGCCAACACCCGGCATCATGGTGTGGGGAGCGATCTCCTACACTGGCCGTACACCACTGGTGATCGTCGAGGGGACACTGAATAGTGCACGGTACATCCAAACCGTCATCGAACCCATCGTTCTACCATTCCTAGACCGGCAAGGGGACTTGCTGTTCCAACAGGACAATGCACGTCCGCATGTACCCCGTGCCACCCAACGTGCTCTAGAAGGTGTAAGTCAACTACCCTGGCCAGCAAGATCTCCGGATCTGTCCCCCATTGAGCATGTTTGGGACTGGATGAAGCGTCGTCTCGCGCGGTCTGCACGTCCAGCACGAGCTCTGGTCCAACTGAGGCGCCAGGTGGAAATGGCATGGCAAGCCGTTCCACAGGACTACATCCAGCATCTCTACGATCGTCTCCATGGGAGAATAGCAGCCTGCATTGCTGCGAAAGGTGGATATACACTGTACTAGTGCCGACATTGTGCATGCTCTGTTGCCTGTGTCTATGTGCCTGTGGTTCTGTCAGTGTGATCATGTGATGTATCTGACACCAGGAATGTGTCAATAAAGTTTCCCCTTCCTGGGACAATGAATTCACGGTGTTCTTATTTCAATTTCCAGGAGTGTATCAAAATTCTTTCTTCTACTTCTTCCAGGGATTCTCTAAATATGAATTCTGACTATACTTTAAATAGTATGTGTCACAAGATACATCCCTGTCTCACTCTCCTGAGAATTTTGACTGCTTTAGTGTGTTCTCCATAAATACGCAAAACCGCTGATGGGTTCCAGTATAGGTTCTAGATTATTCGAAGACCTCTTTTCTCCATTCCAATATTTGCCAAAATCTCTATTAATCTGTCGTGTTTTACTCTATCGAAAGCCTTCTAGTAATCTATTAGGCAAGCAAATACATTTTTATTTACATCTCTATATTTCTACAACAGTACTTATTTACTGACCAAGGCTTCTCTCGTATCAACGGCATTAATAAACCCAAACTGATTAGGGGCTATCTGTTTCTCACATATTCTATATATCCTTCTGTGTATCATCCTCAAAAACAATTTAAAGATATGGCTTATTAAGCTTACTGTATGATAATCTCCATATTGTTTTACATTTGGCTTTTTGGGCAGTGTAATGAACTCTGATTTCAGCTACTCCCTTGCAAATTTTCCGGCTACATAAATTTGATTCAAAATTTGAGTTAACCATTTTACATGATTTTCATCCAGCAATTTTAAGAACTCTGCTTCTACTATATCTGGTCTCACAGCCTTTCCGTATCTCATCTGATTTATGGCTGTTTGAAGGTCTACGTCTAGCAACACTTATTTGATTTGTACTTGAGTTAAAAGCACCTCTAATGTCATGATACTAGACTTGCATTAATTACAATAAATATATAAAGTTCTTCTTTTGATCACCGTTTCGGTTTAGTACTGACACATACACACACTGAAGAGCCAAACAAACTGGCATACCTGCCTAATAGAGCCCCCGCCAGCACGCAGAAGTTCCGCAGCATGAGTTGGCATGGATTCGACTAATGTCTGAAGTAGTGATAGAGGGAATTTGCAACACGAATCCTGCAGGACTGTCCATAAATTAGCAAGAGTACGAGGAGGTGGTGATTTCTTCTGAACAGCACGTTACAAGGCATCTCAGATATACTCAGTAATGTTCATGTCTACGGAGTACGGAGGCTGGCGGAAGTGTTTGAACTCAAAAGAGTTTTGATGGAGCAATTCTGGACGTTTGGGGTGACGCATTGTTCTGCTGGAATTGTCCAAGTCCACGGAATGCACTATGGACATGAATGGATGCAGGTGATCCAACAAGATGCTTACGTACATGTCAGCTGTCAGAGTCACTTCTAGACGTACCAGGGATCCCATATCATTCCAACTGCACACGCACCACATCGTTATAGGGTCTCCACGAGCTTGAACAGTCCCCTGCTGACATGCAGGGTCCATGGATTCATTAGGTTGTCTGAATACGTTGGATGCAATTTGAGAGACTCGTCCGACCAGTCAACATGTTTTCCAGCCGTCAACAGTCCAATGTCGGTGTTGAGGGGCCCAGGCAGGACGTAAAGCTTTGTGTCGCGCAGTCATCATGGGTACACGAGTGGGCCTTCGGCTGCGAAAGCCCATAGCGATAAAGTTTCGTTGAATGGTTCGCACCTTGACACTTGTTGATGGCCCAGCACTGAAATCTGCAGCAATTTGCGGAGGGCTTGCACTTCTGTCACGTTGAACGATTCTCTTCAGTCGTCGTTGGTCCCGTTATTGCAGAATCTTTTTCCGGCCTCAGTGGTGTCGAAGATTTGATGTTTTACCGGATTCCTGATATTCACGGTACACTCGTGAAATGCTCGTACGGGAAAATATCCACCTCATCGCTATCTCGGACATACTGTGTCCCATCGCTCGTGCGCCGACTATAACATCACGTTCAGGATCACTTAAATCTTGATAACCTGCCACTGCAGCAGCAGTAACCGATTTAACAACATTGCCGGACCCTTGTTGTCGTATATAGGCGTTGCCGACCGAAACGCTGTATTCTATCTGTTTACGTTTCTGTGTATTTGAATACGCAGGCCTATACCAATTTCTTTGGCGCTTCAGTGTATATTTGTAAATGCGTATCACAGTCCACACTTGAGCTATGTAACTAAAATGAATTTTTTGATACCACATTGGATTTATTTACCTGCTTTGCGTTATTAATGGCAATTTGTTTTCGGTCGTACTGTGTGTCGTCGTATCCACTACAACTGTGGAGCTGTGTTATGGCTTATTCGCCTTCTTTTCTACAAATAGCTAAAGTTATTCTTGCCAAAACTTTTCGATTCACTAGTGTAAAGCGCTTATATTCGAAACTGCCTACCACAATCTCTACTTGAACATATAGCTAAAAAAAATGGTTCAAATGGCTCTGAGCACTATGGGACTTAACATCTATGGTCATCAGTCCCCTAGAACTTAGAACTACTTAAACCTAACTAACCTAAGGACAGCACACAACACCCAGTCATTACGAGGCAGAGAAAATCCCTGACCCCGCTGGGAATCGAACCCGGGAACCCGGGCGTGGGAAGCGAGAACGCTACCGCACGACCACGAGCTGCGGACAAACATATAGCTAAAATACGTTTTGCGATAGTGACGTCGATTTTATTTTTAGTTCGTGCTGTATACGTAGGTCTCCACTACTGCTGTGGAGGTGTTTTTGTAATACACGATTCGTTTCCTTTGCAGTAAATACATAAAAGTATTCTTGTGATAATCATTTCGATTTAGTGCTGATGTGCACGTCTTTAGGAATTGAATGATACATTCTTCTTGTTGTGATCTTCAATTCGAAGTCTGGTTTGATGCAGCTCTCCGTGCTACTCTATCCTGTGCGAGCATCCTCATCTTCAAATAACTTGTGCAAACTACGTCTTTCTTTACGTGCTTACTTATTCATCTCTTAGTTCTCCCACCAATTTTAAACTCCACCCTTCCCTCCAATACTAAACATACTAAACTGGTGATCCCTTGATGTCGCAGAATGTGTCCTATTAACCGATCCCTCCTCTGGTCAAGTTTCCTACAAACTTCCTGTCTTCCCATTCTGTTCGGTACTTCCTCATTTGTTACGTGGTCTTCAACATTCTTCTGTAGCACCACATCTCGAAAGCTTCTACTTTCCTTTCATCTAAACTGTTTATCGTCCATGTTATACTTCCATACATGGCTAGACACCAAATATTTTCAAAAAAGGCTTCCTAACAAGTTTATACTCGAAGTTAACAAATTTCTCTTCTTCAGAAGTGCTTTTCTTCCCATTGCCATTCTACATTTTTTTTATTCTTCATACTTCCTACCACCATCAGTTATTTTGCTGCCCAAACAGCAGAACTTTAAGTGTCTCGTTTTCTGACCTGTTTCCCTTTTGTTGCTGTACATCTTATATCCTCTTTTGAAGACACTGTCCATTCCGTTCAGTTGCTCTTCAAAGTCCTATGCTTGACAGAATTACAAAGTCGTCGGCAAACCTTACAGTTTTTATCTCTTCTCCTTGAACTTTACTTCCTATTCCAAATTTTTCTTTGGTTTCCTTTACTGCTGGTTCAATGTACATACTGAATAACACTCGGGATAGGCTACAACTCTGTTTCACTTCCTTTTCAACCACTGCCTCCCTTTCATGTCCCTCGACTCTTATAACTGCCGTCTGGTTTCTGTACAAGTTGAACATTTTGTTCCCTGTATTTTACCGCTACTATCTTCAGAACGTCAAGGAAAGTATTCCAGTCACTTGGTCAAAAGTTTTCTCTAGGTCTAAAAATACTGTAAGGGTAGGTTTCCCTTTCCATAAGCTATCATCTAAGATAAGTCATAGGTTCAGTATTGCCTCGCATGGTACAACAACAAAGTTAGGAAACTACTGCGAAAGCAAAGAGAGCTTCACTCCAAGTTTAAACGCAGCCAAAACCTCTCAGACAAACAGAAGCTAAACGATGTCAAAGTTAGCGTAAGGAGGCCTATGCGTGAAGCGTTCAGTGAATTCGAAAGTAAAATTCTATATACCGACTTGACAGAAAATTCTAGGAAGTTCTGGTCTTACGTTAAATCAGTAAGTGGCTCGAAACAGCATATCCAGACACTCCGGGATGATGATGGCATTGAAACAGAGGATGACACGCGTAAAGCTGAAATACTAAATACATTTTTCCAAAGCTGTTTCACAGAGGAAGACCGCACTGCAGTTCCTTCTCTAAATCCTCGCACAAACGAAAAAATGGCTGACATCGAAATAAGTGTCCAAGGAATAGAAAAGGAACTGAAACCACTCAACAGAGGAAAGTCCACAGGACCTGACGAGATACCAGTTCGATTCTACACAGAGTACGCGAAAGAACTTGCCCCCTTTCTAACAGCCGTGTACCGCAAGTCTCTAGAGGAACGGAAGGCTCCAAATGATTGGAAAAGAGCACAGGTGGTTCCAGTATTCAAGAAGGGTCGTCGAGCAGATGCGCAAAACTATGGACCTATATCTCTGACGTCGATCTGTTGTAGAATTTTAGAACATGTTTTCTGCTCGCGTATCATGTCGTTTCTGAAAACCCAGAATCTACTCTGTAGGAATCAACATGGATTCCGGAAACTGCGATCGTGTGAGACACAACTCGCATTATTTGTTCATGAGACCCAGGAAATATTAGATACAGGCTCCCAGATAGATGCCATTTTCCTTGACTTCCGGAAGGCGTTCGATACGGTTCCGCACTGTCGCCTGATAAACAAAGTAGGAGCCTACGGAATATCAGACCAGCTGTGTGGCTGGATTGAAGAGCTTTTAGCAAACAGAACACAGCATGTTGTTATCAATGGAGAGACGTCTACAGACGTTAAAGTAACCTCTGGCGTGCCACAGGGGAGTGTTATGGGACCATTGCTTTTCACAATATATGTAAATGACTTAGTAGATAGTGTCGGAAGTTCCATGCGGCTTTTTGCGGATGATGCTGTAGTATACAGAGAAGTTGCAGCATTAGAAAATTGTAGCGAAATGCAGGAAAATCTGCAGCAGATAGGCACTTGGTGCAGGGAGTGGCAACTGACCCTTAACATAGACAAATGTAATGTATTGCGAATACATAGAAAGAAGGATCCTTTATTGTATGATAATATGATAGCGGAACAAACACTGGTAGCAGTTACTTCTGTAAAATATCTGGGAATATGCGTGCGGAACGATTTGAAGTGGAATGATCATATAAAATTAATTGTTGGTAAGGCGGGTGCCAGGTTGAGATTCATTGGGAGAGTTCTTAGAAAATGTAGTCCATCAACGAAGGAGGTGCCTTACAAAACACTCGTTCGACCTGTACTTGAGTATTGCTCAACAGTGTGGCATCCGTACCAGGTCGGGTTGACGGAGGAGATAAAGAAGATCCTAAGAAGAGCGGCGCGTTTCGTCACAGGGTTATTTGGTAAGCGTGATAGCGTTACGGAGATGTTTAGCAAACTCAAGTGGCAGACTGTGCAAGAGAGGCGCTCTGCATCGCGGTGTAGCTTGGTGTCCAGGTTTCGAGAGGGTGCGTTTCTGGATGAGGTATCGAATATATTGCTTCCCCCTACTTATACCTCCCGAGGAGATCACGAGTGTAAATTTAGAGAGATTAGAGCGCGCACGGAGGCTTTCAGACAGTCGTTTTTCCCGCGAACCATACGCGACTGGAACAGGAAAGGGAGGTAATGACAGTGGCACGTAAAGTGCCCTCCGCCACACACCGTTGGGTGGCTTGCGGAGTATAAATGTAGATGTAGATGTTCCTATATTTCTCCGGACTCCAAACTGATCTTCACCGAGGTTGGCTTCTACCAGTTTTTCCGTTCTTCTGGAAGAAGACCTATATAGTATTTTTCGATGCCAGTTGTGATTTATTTGCGACTAACAACTTTTTAGTTTCTACAGTATGTTCTGCTGCCCATTACAGTTGTATAACTTATTTTAACGATACTTAATTAATTTTCATTCCGAAAACGATTTGTCTTATTTATATTTGATTGTCCACAATAGTTGTAATTCGAGCTATTTTTCCTCATTGTCGTAAGCTGTATTGTTTTCGTTCCAAAATATCGCCAATAATATTATGTCATAGTCGCCATCAGTATTGCAGTTCCGTCTCTACGTTCGACCTGAATGGCAGAAAGGAGTGAAAACGTTCAAAGTAAGCTTGTAAAATACAACCGCTCAGCAAACAGCGAATTTTCGGAAAATTATACAACTGAGTGTCAATATTGGTTTATGTTCTTTGCTAACAGTGGTGTTGCATATAACGGAACACAGATCTTCCGCTGTCAAACCAAAGAAGTTACATCCCGGTCGCCTCGCAGCTTGTTTCTCGCCGTTTTGTGTCAGCACATACAAACATTTTAGAGTACGACATTTAGCAGTGATGCGCGCGTTACACTGTCGTTCGTACGTTGCCCTCTGGTTTCTACTGCAGTTTGGCGGCAGCTGCGCAGTTGTAGAGGTAAGCAGTTTCCGTCGCTACGTTTACACGCCAGTTTTCGTAAACTGGTTCCAAAACACAGCTTCTGGTTGGTCACGCAGACGCTGCAATATTGATTCTGCGAATACAGTCCTAGCAGTGTAACATATACAGTGGCAATCTTAGACCATAGGTACATACAGACCGCGCACTCACTGTCTCTGCCGTGTTAAGACTTGAAACCAGTATGTCAGTTACGTAACAGCCGACTTCATTTCATTTGTACGCGAAATAGAGCCCTCAATTTCAGTTTTTGTCATTTGTAGGTTAAATCCAGCACTGATTTTAACAATTTAAAGTCTTTTTGCATAACTATTACACACGAAGTACTTCGGTCAACCTAATTTCTACGAAATTGTCAGTAGTCCTGCGATTGTTGTCATTTTCAAAGTTGGCCAGGTGAAAGAGTAACAGAAGGTTTGAATCATTATACTACCATTTCTTTCATTTTAGAGACAACAGAATTACAGTTCTTCAGTGAATTTCTGTTTGTGTTGCACTGTGAGTTATTTAGTTCACCGTTTACTCTGGCGCGGGAAACGAAATATCAACTTGTCTGGAAGAATTTAGTTGTCTGGTTATTCCTCGACAATAAGTGCGACATGATTTTTTATGCTTTTATAAGTACTTTCATCCATTACTATTCAAGACGTACGGTTTGTGGACAAGCTTAGAGTTTGTCTTTTATGTCTTTTCCTAATTCCGCACAGACATTATATCAAGATAAGAAACAAAGTTTACCGTGGATTTTCTTGCTTAGCGACTATTCAGAAACGACATGCTAGTTGCGTATCTAACGACCTTGATTTTCAGATTTCGCTTAGTTATTGACAGACTTTAAAATGCTGTCATAATCTGCTTATTAAGCGGTATACTGTTACGTTAAAAGCTTAACTGTAAGTTAGATATTGCAGTTAAAAGCTGTGTATTTTGAGGCAGCATAAAAAAAAACTTCGACTCTTTCCACATCTCAGGGTTCCATGGAAAACCATAAAAGTAATTTACTAACTGTGCACGGTCCAGTATTTGAGAATGAGGTCATTTAACGACTTCCAGCAATTTTTACAATGACTTCCCCCCACAAAATGATGAAAGGAAAAAAAGTTTATCATCTACTACATTTTCGGTGTTCATGCAGCTAAAATGGCGTGAAGTTTTAGTTTATTACTTCTTTAATAAAAAAAAGGCACTCCGTCTTCAGGCCACGAGTGGCCTACCGGGACCATCCGACCGCCGTGTCATCCTCAGAGGAAGATGCGGATAGGAGGGGCGTGGGGTCAGCACACCGCTCTCCCGGTCGTTATGATGCTATTCTTGACCGGAGCCGCTACTATTCGGTCGAGTAGCTCCTAATTGGCATCACGAGGCTGAGTGCACCCCGAAAACCGGTGATCTCACGGGAACCGGTGTATCCACTGCGGCAAGGCCGTTGCTCTTATTACTTCTTTGCTAATTTCCAAGAATGATTGCCTATCGAAGTCGGTGGGTCCAAACGATTCATACCGAACGTGCGATCGGAAGTCGATCCTTTGACCCCGGTGGCGTGCGTTGTGATCAATTATTTTTGATCGTAATTTTTATCTGTTTTCTGTCGTTCTCTTACTTGCTCTAAATTACATACCTCCTCGAAGTATTTTTGAGTTTTTGGGGAAACCCAGACGACTTATGTCGTTAGTGAGTGGGATGTCTGGTGTTCTTGAGGTTTCTTCGGCGGATCCTCTCACATGGAAGAATCGAGTTCCATGTTTATCCAACGTAGAAAATTGTTCGACTTTTTGTCGTAAATACGTAGGAGGAAAGAAGGCACTGTGTACACCGTGGCGGTGCGAAGTGTGTTAAACTTCGTAAGAACAGTTTCGAGGCTGAAATACCGTTACAATTTCATTGCGCACAGTGCGGAAAACGAACGAGTGTCAGGAAGAATACATGGTGCGACTCTTCCAAATTATCCATCCATCCAGCGTAATGGACTTTCACATGACACAACACCGACGACGAGTACGGTAAGTCGACTCCTTTGCAATTACAAGTATTTTTGTAACCCCCTTCTTTTGTCGTTGCTGTAGTGGCAAACGTAAACATACTCATAACACCCGCCACCAGGGTCGCATGATCGACTTCCGATCGCACGTTCGATATATATCGTTTGGAACCAGCAACTTCGATAGGCAATCATTCTTGGAAATTACCACTTCTTTAATACCGACTCTATTCGTAACAGTTTGATGACAGTACCCACAAATACCACTTACTGTACCTGCAAAATTCTATTACTGGACGACCCACTGAAAAAAAGGATACTGGTACTAGCTACGACGAAAGCAGGGGCAAATATGACATTAGCACCTTACTCTTTATATATGGCCGATACATTGGTAAATTAAAACGTGTACACAAGTTCCGGGTCTACTGAAGGAAGGGGTACAACCAGTCAGCTTTGACCAATGACGTCAGAATTTGCCAGAGATGAATTATTACACAGATGTAACATCTGACAGGAGTGTTCAGAAATAAAGGAATACAGGAGAGAAAAAATATGGTCGACGTATGTCAGTACCAGTAGAATTTCGACCTTAATGTTAAGGATATCCCTTGTTTGTGTCCTAGTACTTCTGTGGAAAATAAAGGGGAAAAAGTGATAGAAGTAGCGGTAGAAAAGAATATCTCACGTCAGATAAATATGAGTTGTATCACGAGCCTCAGTCGAGCTATATAAGTTAACTGCAGTACGGGATAAAAATTTAACATACGTCGATTTCTTCATTTTCGTTAGCATTAGTATGCTGTTGTTCAGCTGAACTATATAGGTCAACTGAAGTACGGGATACAAATTTTACATGTGTTGTTCCTTTCGCCTCCGCCACTAATATTATATTCTTACGTAGAAAGAAGTACTACAGACGGCGGAAAGATCTACGTACGTAATATTTGTATCCTATACTTCAGTTGACCTATATACTGCTAAGGAAAACGAGGAAATTGACGTACGTTACATTGGCAACCTGTACCTCTCTTGAACTACGCGAAGACGCAAGAAGACGACATACACAAAATTTGTATCCCGTACTTCAGTACTAACTGAAAGTTGTAGTCTTGATAGCGACGACAAGAAAACCAACAGCAGGGAAATTTGTATCCCATTCTTTAGTTAAGCTATATAGGTCAAGAATAGAATAGTAGTACTATCGAATGGAAAATAACGACATTTATAACATAGGTATTCTGTACTTTAGTTGACCTATATATATCAATTGAGGAATAAGATACTAGTGCTACGGAAGACGAAAAATAGCGCCAAACATAACATTTGCATCCTGCTCTTCAGTTGCCCTCTATAGGTAAATCACATCAGTGTTACATATATCGCTCTTTTCGTCTAGGTAGTGCCAGTATCCCGTACTTCAGTTGACCTTTATACCTCAACTGAAGTACGGAATACAAATTTTACGTGTGTCGGTCTTTTAGGATTCAGTAGTGCTAGTATAGACTCGAAAAAAACGTAGTGATACAAGTGCTGGGAAAGGGAAGAAGAGCAACAGCTGCAAAATTTGTTTTACGTAGTGCAGTTGACGAAAACATACGTAACGTACGTCAAAATAGACAAATGCAGTAAAACAGAAAAATTAAAAAAAACTGAACTTACCACACGGAAAGTCCACCGCAAAAAAAACCGAAGTTCGCCTAGAAAGACATTAACAAAAGTCATATAACCCACACACTCAAGAAATACAACATTACGAAAACACACACACACACGCGCGCATTCATCCCCCAACCCTCATCCCAGTCTGAAATTAACGAACAAATTTTGGACGATACATTTGCCCAACACGTTTAAGAAAACAGTTAAACGGGCAATACGTATCGGGTTCACTACGCCTCCATGAATATTCATCTAAGTGACTCTGTAGTGTCGTAATCCGTCGTTTCTCCCTCCCTACAACAGATTTAATAGCTTACCAATAACCTTCTATGCTATTTGTATAAGCCCAAGTGTATAAAGATCTGAATTCAATATTGTGATTAACAACAAGAGGCTGATAACCCCTATTCCCCAAATCCCTATATGAAAAAAAGTCTAAAATCATTACAGAATCCTCTGCAACATGATCTTCAATTAATGTGACCAAAACTTCCTTCGTTAAATTAGGGACTACTTTATAAATTACATCGTCACATTCTTGACCTGAAACTACAGCCCTCCAAACCCATAATCCTATCGGATTTCGACTATAACAACCGCCATCCTCCCTCCCCCCCACCCCCACCCCCCCTTCAAACGGCTCCCTATACTTTATGTATTCCCCACCAAATTTCCTACAAAAAGAGTACCAATCAACAACTGTACGCTCACTCACACGACATTAATGCACACACAACCACACAGGATACCTCAAACACCAACATTATGTAATTTTTGTGACATCCCTCAAGGCGAACTTTGATTTCTCGACCCATACTCCTCGTCCAATGGCCTGCCACAACCGATCTTTGCAGCTGCGTCATACGTAGAAGTCGTGAGTACGGCGAGTACACAGACTTATCAGGCGCTATATGTTCGCCGCATTCACGATATCGAACATAATCGGCAACGAGATCACACACTTGTAAAAATCGAATCGTGGCCAACATGTCTACACCCATAGCCTCCTTTAAATCGTCCAGATTCATTGGAATAGATAAAGCCATACCTACAAACGAAAATGAAAAACTAAAAATTCTCCAAAAAAATAAAATAAAAACTACTAGTCCTAATTATCTAACTCACTAAGAATGAAATTAAGTACCGAATGAATTGCAAACAACCAATTATTTAAATCAATGCACACGAAAAAATTTTACGCAGTATCAAGCCCTCTCTTTCGAAACCACATTCAATTTTTTTTAATGTACAATGATGGCGCTTATCCGTAGCAGACAACCGATTTATTATCTACGGCTGGAAAGTAAAGATATTAATATCTATGAGCAACCTATGACGTCATTGGTCAAAGCCGACGGGTTGTATCCCTTGCTTCAGTAGACCCCCAAATTCCTTACAATGACGACCAACAACAAAACGTGTACACAGTTTCTTTTTTTTAAATGATACATTGATTTATTTAAAGTTACGATTAGAAGCTTCTTTTTCCAAGGTAACCGATTTATTATGTATAGCTCAGTAATAAAGTATTATGTATGACTGAAATATGAGATCATTGGTCAAGTAAGTTGTACCCCATTCTGTAGTTGACCCTGAAACAAAATCCAATGAGGTTCCAGCAGACGCGGAAAATACATGGCGTAAAGTTTACATCAGGTTTATTCTTATGACGAACACAATATAATTTTGCACCTAAATTCCGGGAATACTGAAAAATGGGATATACCACATCGATTTTGAAAAATTACTTCACAAATTACCACAGATGATGCATTGCACGGAAATATACCAGTGTTGAGAAACAAAGGAATGTAGTACATAGAAAACAAATCTTAGACACATACTGCCCGTACATCCATGTTTCGTAGTTTTGGCATACGTAGGCTAACATTTGCATGAAATTCTCAGTTGATTTGAATAGGCTGTAACCTATACCTCAATGGACCTGCTGCCAACTGATAGTAGCAACTGAAGAATAGTATACTAGTATTAGCGACAGCGGAAAAAATCGACAAACGTAAAATTTCATCCTATACTTCAGTTGACCTATATAGGTCAACTGAAGAATATAATACCAGTACTAGCGAAGGCGAAAAAAGGCAACAAACGTAAAATTTGTACCCCGCATTTCAGTTGCTCTACATAGAATACTTGTACTAGCGAAGGCGAAAATGCGACAAACGTAAAATTTGTATCCCGTACTTCAGCTGACCTATATAGGTCAACTGGAGAATAGGATTCTAGTACAAGTGAACGTGAAAACAGCGACAAATGTAAAATTTGTAGCCCGTATTTCAGTTGACATATATAGGTCACCTGAAGAATAGAATACAACTTTCGTAGATCAGCTGGGATAGAAGATGCCAGTGATATGTATGTCGCCTTTTTTTTTGCTTTCGCTAGTACTAATATCCTACTCTTCAGTTGACCTACATAGTACAGGATACAAATCAACTGCAGAGGAAACAGCTAATGGAACAACTCATTATCATAGCGAGGTATAATTCAAAATCTGCACTCTAATGACTTTAAATTACGACAAGCGACAAAAGCATACACAATATCTATCTCTTAATAATACATTCGTTTAACTAAACATTGTTGATTGCCTTGTTTCACAGATTTTATTATGGTTACTGCACAACCTAGGTTTCGGATCATAAGCCCATTTACTTTTATTTACGATTATGACGTTCTGCCGAAGAAGATAACCGATTCATTATCTACGGTTCGAAAATAAACAACTGATATCTGTGACTAAAATATGACGTCATTGGTCAAAGCCGGCGAGTTGTATCCCATTCTTCAATTGACCCTAAATTCCGTGATTATGTAGATACTGTTTGCAAAGTGTGTTGTGAATGAAATTGGTTGTAAAGTAGCAATAAATTAAAACGTGATGCGTGTTTGTTTGTTTGTTTTTTTTCACTGCGCGTCATTTTAAGCAAAAGTTAGTTTCCCACGCATTCAGTGTTTCTGACGACATATCTCTGGGTCAACTGAAGTACAGGATGCCAGGGTTAGTGGTATCGTTTTCTGCGCATTAAGTAAAATAAATGTCAACTGAAATAAAGGGTACCAATGCTAGAAGTGTCGTTTTCTCCGCAGTAGGTAATATCTGTGACAGCTGAAGTATAGGATACCAATGTAAGAGTTACAGTTTCCTCCGCAATGGGTAATTTATAGGTCTGTAGAACAGGAGGTCAGTATTAGGGATTTTGTTATATTCGCTGTGGTAACATTAGTATCCCGTTCTTATCTCAACTGAATACAGGATCTCTGTTCTCTGTGCTACAGTTCTTTGTTTCTGAACATTCGTTTATGCTTTCAGATGTTTGTCTCCTGTTATTTGTGGCTTACTTATGACGTCATTCGTAAAGCCGACGAGTTTGTACCCCATTCTTCAGTATACCCTAGTGTCTCGTGAAGCAGAAGCGAAGATGCCTCTAATACAGTCAGGTACAATAATAAGGATGTGCTTTAACAGCTTTACTGGCGCATTTACGCTGAAGAGTCAAAGAAACTTGTTCATCTGCCTAATATCGTGTAGGGCCCACGCGAGCACGCAGAAGTGCCGCAACACGACGTGGTATGGACTCGACTAATGTCTGAAGTAGTGCTGGAGGGAAATGATACCATGAATCCTGCGTGGCTGTCCATAAATCCGTAAGAGTACGAGGGAGTGGAGAGAGATCTAATGACTGTAAATTACGACAAGCGACAAAAGCATACACAATATCTATCTCTTAATAATACATTCATTTAACTAAACAAACATTGTTGTTTGCCTTGTTTCATAGATTTTATTATGGTTACTGCACAACCTAGGTTTCGGATCATAAGCCCATTTACTTTTATTTACGATTATGACGTTCTGCCTAAGAAGAGAACCGATTCATTATCCCAGATATGCTCAGTAATGTTCATGTCTGGGGAGTTTGGTGGACAGCGGAAGTGTTTAAAGTCAGAAGAGTGTTCCTGGAGCCACCCTGTAGCAATTCTGGACGCGGGGTGTCGCCTTGTCCTGCTAGAATTGCCCTAGTGCTTCAAAATACACGATGGACGAGAATGGATGCAAAAGATGAGACTGGATGCTTACGTACGTGACACTTGTCAGAGTCGTATCTAGACGTATCAGGGGTCCCATATCACTCCAGCTACACACGCCCCACTCGATTACAGAGCCTCCAGCAGCTTGAACAGTCTCCTGATGATATGCAGGGTTCTTGGATTCATGAGATTGAATCCATACTCATACACATCCATCCGCTCGATACAATTTGAAACGAGACTCGTCCGACCAGGCATCAGCAGTCAAATGTCTGTGTTCACGGACCCAGGCGAGGCGTAAAGCTTTATGTCGTGCAATCATCAAGGATACACGAGTGGGTCCACGGCGCCGAAAGCCCATATCGATGAAGTTTCGTTGAATGGTTCGCACGCTGACACTTGCTGATGTCCTAGCATTGAAATCTGCAGCAATTTGCATAAGGGTTGTACCTGTCACGTTGACCGATTCTCTTCAGTCATCGTTAGTGCCGTTCTTGCAGGACATTTTTCGGCCGCAGGAATGTCGCAAATTTGATGTTTTACCGGATTCCTGATATTCACCATACACTCGTGAAATGGTCGTGCGGGAAAATCCTCAGTTCATCGCTACCTCGCAGATGCTGTGTCCCATCGCTCGCGCGCCGACTATACCACCACATTCAAACTCACTTAAATCTTGATAACCTGCCATTGTAACAGCAGTAACCGATGTTACAACTGCGCCAGACACTTGTCTTCTATACGCATTGCCGATCGCAGCGCCTTATTCTGCCAGTTTTACAACTCTGTATTTGAATACGCATGCCTATACCAGCTTCTTTGGCGCTTTAGTGTACCTTGGGCAGCAGTGTCCAGCCAGCTGGTACTACTACCCTACAGTGTTGTGGGCAGTTGCAGTTAAGACGTGAAAGGAGACGCGCAGAGAAACAATATAGAATCAGATGTCATTTAATTTTTTAAAAGAAGGAAACAATATTCGCGCAACACTTCTCTTCTTAGGGGACTAGGTGTAAAATATAACATTCTCTCGTTCTCAGCTAACACAATATTCTGACTAAAAAAAAGAAGAGTTATGAAAATTCCTAATTTAACCACAGGGTAATTTTTCGGAACGAGCTGTGTGCGACGCAAAAGCGTACCGGTATTGCGGGAATTTTACCATACTTAGTCAAGCGGCTGGTAATCTCTGAACTTCTTACATATCCCAATCCGAAGAATACATTTCAGTACTGAAACTTTCATCTGCGATGCTGATAACGAGTCGACCAACAAAAGACTCCTCGAAGCGCCAAATTTTCTTCTCTTATTCTGACGTAGCCTACCGATCCGTAACCCGCCAACTTTCGGCACTGACGCGTGACAAAGTATCGTGCATTAGTTCCGGTAAATCTGCCAACTAAAATCTCTTGTTATTTCCTGCGCGAAAACTGTTAGATTTTCTCTAGATCAGTTCTATTGTGTTCACACTGTAATGGTACTGTGGCAACCGTAAAAATACATTTCTAAGGTGTGCTCGATGTTGTGAAAATTACTGTTTTTCATGTTTCTGTGATTTTTATCACTCTGACTCGTGTGGAATGACATCTGTGGTATAAAACAATGCACATACTCCAAATAAAGAGTATTTGGTTTTTCATTTTTGTGGTAAAAATTTGATTTGTTATGTTCCCTTAGTTTAAAAAGCATTTATTAACCATATTTTAGAAAATGTCGATAATTAATAATTTATATTTGGAATGGAAACTGGAGTATTGCGTACAATATGTAATTAGAAACAAGAAGACGTGAATTTTTTGTAAAAATATGATTATACATCAGTTAGTTAGCAAAAATGTGATGTTTCTCCTGCGATATTGTACAAAAACTTGGAAGGAATGTATCCACTGTACATGATTGCTGGCAGAGGTGGTCACGGGAATGTACGGTCGCAAGAAGTTCCTTTATTGTAGTTTTTCGTAGCTGGTTTCTTTATTGCAGAGTCTTGTACGAAATCTGAGACCATCCAGGGAATTCTGTATATATAAGTTTCCTTCAGGATTCTGGTGACTGATAGAATTGTAGGGTGTTTAGTGGAAAGGACTGTTCCTAGTGTTTGGTGCAAAAGACTGTTCTTAGTGTCTTCTGACTGCCACCACAGGAGAATAAAGTGTGCCGACTATTTGCATATCTGTAAAGAGTGAGATATAACACTGGGAAAAAAAGACTTTCTTCAAATGGCTCTGAGCACTATGGGACTTAACTTCTGAGGTCATCAGTCCCGTAGAACTTAGAACTACTTAAACCTAACTAACCTAAGGACATCACACACATCCATGCCCGAGGCAGGATTCGAACCTGCGACCGTAGCGGTCTTGCGTTTCCAGACTGTAGCGCCTAGAACCGCTCGGCCACACCGGCCGACATGATGTTTCCAGTGACGTCTTACTGTGTTCTAACTGTTTTGATGGGATGTCAATGATGTCAGTAACTGAACAACATTAAGTATTCCATGCTGCAGATGAGGCACATTTTGCGTCTTTAGAGGAATAGTTACATTCCAGAATCGGTCAGCTATGGAAGTAGTTGTTAGTCCTGTTAAGAAACCGTTGTCAGTGAAGTCAAGTCATAAACTCTTTGTATCAAATAAGCGCAGAGAAATTACTGAAACTATGGGGATGCACACAAAAGGAAAACTGACAACTCTCTTCATACTAGAAATTCCATCTTCAGGAGAAAATTATACAAATGAAGCTTGCACAGTTTGCCATGAAATTTTCACAAGCATCAATTCAGTTTAACATTTTAAAGAACATAGTTCTTATATAGGAAAACAGCGATCTGTAATTATTATAAATAAACAAGAAGCAGTCTTGATCGCTTAACTTTTTTAGTATGGTGACCGGTTTCGATCTTTTTATCAGACCATCTTCAGACTACGAATGTCTGCCGAAGGCGGTGGCGCATGGCAACCCTCTTGTTTTTCGTGGTCTGAAGATGGTCTGATAAAAAGATCGAAACCGGTCACCATACTAAAAAAGATGAGCCATCAAGACTGTTTCTAGTTTATTTATCAATTCAGTTGCTGAATTGCGTGCCCCCTACAGTGAAAATGTGCAAGTCTGAACTATTATCCGAGAGTCATCTTGAAAAAAATTTTTGGATCACATTCAATAACATCATAATACATGGTGGACAAATTAAGAAATGTGAGGTCTGTAACAGGAGTGTTTGGAAGACCAGATCGTTATGTTGCCATCCTGTAGGCGAATCACGTAGTCAAATAGTACAGTCATTTTATGTGGAGTCTGGTTCCACCTTCAGCCTGTTACACGGCTGGAGAGATGGAAGTTGCATATTTAGCTTCTTTTGTGTTTCGTTAGTTGTATATTTAGTCGATTTCGTGAATGTTTTTTCTATTTAAGAGGTATAATCTCGGAAGGTGTTGTCAGGCATTACATTTTCTTGGAGACAAATGAGTGTAACTTTTAACTTCGGTAAGGAAAGAAGATGAAGTAACGATATGAAATTTATGACGAGTCCGGGACTTTGGATCTCCTGCTTACTAGTCAGATGTGTTAACCAATGCTAGACCAATGTCCTCCATACCAGAAACTAGGGTAGTCCTCGTAGCTGTGTGAGTCACTATGCCATGGTGGTGTAGTGGTTAGTGGATATATCTACTAAGTATGAGACCTTGGCTCATGTCCCAACCTTGTCACAAATTTTAATTCACTACTTCAGGTTCTATCCTCATCGAAGATAATGTTGTCAGGCAGTCTGTAGTGCATCTTTAATTTCTGATGAACTGCCAGATATACAGCTCATAAGGCGTCAGTGATATTTCAGGAGGACATCAAGTTGCATGTCAATGTTTCTGTCCGTGTTTTCATACATAATTCTTAAGTTAGTAATACTTGGATGGGGATGATGTGTGCATGATGTGTGTGGTCGCAGGAGGGGCGACTTTAAACTAGCGAATACACACTGGGCCTTGCGTGTGAAACAAAGTATTACACTACTGGCTATTAACATTGCTACACCCAGAAGATGACGTGCTACAGACGCGAAATTTAACCGACAGGAAGAAAATGCCGTGATATGCAAATGATTAGCTTTTCAGAGCATTCACACACGGTTGGCGCCGGTGGCGACACCTACAACGTGCTGACATGAGGAAAGTTTCCAACCGATTTCTCAGTCACAAACAGCAGTTGACCGGCGTTGCCTGGTGAAACGTTGTTGTGATGCCTCGTGTAAGGAAAAGAAATGCGTACCATCACGTTTCCGACTTTGATAAAGGTCGAATTGTAGCCTATCGCGATTACGGATTATCGTATCGCGACATTGCTGCTCGCGTTGGTCGAGATCCAATGACTGTTAGCAGAATATGGAATCGGTGGGTTCAGGAGGATAATACGGAACGCCGTGCTGGATCCCAACGGCCTCGTATCACTAGGAGTCGAGATGACAGGCAACTTATCCGCATGGCTGTAACGGATCGTGCAGCCACGTCTCGATTCCTGAGTCGACAGATAGGGACGTTTGCAAGACAACAACCATCTGCACGAACAGTTCGACGACGTTTGCAGCAGCATGGACTATCAGCTCGGAAAACGTGGCTGTGGTTACCCTTGACGCTGCATCACAGACAGGAGCGCCTGTGATGGTGTACTCAACGACGAGCCTGGGTGCACGAATGGCAAAACGTCATTTTTTCGGATGAATCCAGGTTCTGTTTACAGCATAGTGATGGTCGCATCTGTGTTTGGCGACACCGCGGTGAACGCACATTGAAAGCGTGTATTCGTCATCGCCATAGTGGCGTATCACGAGGCGTGATGGTATGAGGTGACATTGGCTACACGTCTCGGTCACCTCTTGTTCGCATTGACGGCACTTTGAACAGTGGACGTTACATTTCAGATGTGTTCCGACCCGTGGCTCTAATATTCATTCGATCCCTGCGAATCCCTACATTTCAGTAGCATAATGCACGACCGCATGTTGCAGGTCCTGTATGGGCCTTTCTGGATACATAAAATGTTCGACTACTGCCCTGGCCAGCACATTCTCCAGATCTCTCACCAATTGAAAACGTCTGGTCAATGGTGGCCGAGCAACTGGCTCGTCACAATACGCCAGTCACTACTCGTGATGAACTGTGGTATCGTGTTGAAGCTGCATGGGCAGCTGTACCTGTACACGTCATCCAAGCACTGTTTGACTCAATGCCTAGGCGTATCAAGGCCGTTATTACGGCCAGAGGTGATTGTTCTGGGTACTGATTTCCCAGGATCTATGCACCCAAATTGCGTGAAAATGTAATCACATGTCAGCTCTAGTATAATATATTTGTCCAATGAATACCCGTTTATCATCTGCATTTCTTCTTGGTGTAGCAGTTTTAATGGCCAGTAGTGTACTTCCTTTAACATATGATTTAAACACCGTAATAAACTAATCCTTATTAAAATACTACTATTAAGATAACGAGAAGTTAAAAACTATGTCAGAAGTTGATTGCAAGTGGTTGTCGCCACAACTTAACATCTGAGATGTTGCTCTCATTGTCAGTACAAAGACGTCGCACGCGCTGTATATCGTCTGTGGTCTTATGTCGCGACTGTACGTGTCACACTGTGGTTTTAGATGGTGGATTTCCTTTACTACAATCAATTTTTACTTTCATGT
The DNA here is from genome assembly GCF_023898315.1 of Schistocerca nitens. NCBI lineage: Eukaryota > Metazoa > Arthropoda > Insecta > Orthoptera > Acrididae > Schistocerca > Schistocerca nitens. The sequence continues at coordinate 65,249,510 of NC_064623.1, read as the reverse complement.
TTTTGAAACGTGCTTTCGTTGTTAGGTTTCTAGCTACTTTACAATAATTTGATGAATATGGACGAAGTGTCTTTATGTGAAGTGAAATAAATAAATAATTTTATTCTTCGGATAAATGTGTGAGAAAAGCGCGAATGGGGTCTCACAAAGTCGATGTCTCCATGCTGGTTGGCGTGGAAGATGAGATTGTGTGCGAGATACGTGCTCAGAATAGGATCAGGAGATAAAACACCAAACGGAGACCAAGGACACTGGATAGTAGCTTTGTGGATCAAATCTACTATCCTATTCGCAGACCGGTGTGGCATGTACTTTCTTCTATCATTGGGCACTCTTTTTCGTTCGAGAGATCTACTGTACATTATGATTAAATGGTTAAATTCGCAATAGAATCTGATCCCATCGGGCCCTGCAGCTTTGTTCAATTCTGTGTGATCTGTTTCTGACCTCCACTGACAAGGTCTGTTTTACTCACACGTATTTGCATTAGTAGGAGTATTGGTGTGGTGTGCGTACTGTAAGAGCTTCGGTACACACACCATCAGATTATTTGACTTGTCGCTCTAACGGAGTAGGCGAGTGTCAACAATATGTTTCGTGGTCTTATCGTGGCGTGTTTATCTTCTGCCGTTAGGTCAGACGATAGAAATGCCACTTGCACGCTTAGAGTAGCAGATTGACGGTGACCAACTATAAACAGAACTTGATTACCAGAATGAGATTTTCACTCTGCAGCGGAGTGTGCGGTGATATGAAACTTCCTGGCAGATTAAAACTGTGTGCCCGACCGAGATTCGAACTCGGGACCTTTGCCTTTCGCGGGCAAGTGCTCTACCATCTGAGCTACCGAAGCACGACTCACGCCCGGTACTCACAGCTTTACTTCTGCCAGTATCTCGTCTCCTACCTTCCAAACTTTACAGAAGCTCTCCTGCGAACCTTGCAGGACTAGCACTCCTGAAAGAAAGGATATTGCGGTGACATGGCTTGGCCACAGCAGTTTGGGGCAACGATTTCCACAAAAAATAACCTTTACCACCATGTTGTTGTTGTTGTTGTGGTCTTCAGTCCTGAGACTGGTTTGATGCAGCTCTCCATGCTACTCTATCCTGTGCAAGCTTCATCATCTCCCAGTACTTACTGCAACCTACATCCTTCTGAATCTGTTTAGTGTATTCATCTCTTGGTCTGCCTCTACGATTTTTTACCCTCCACGCTGACCTCCAATACTAAATTGATGATCCCTTGATGAATCAAAACATGTCCTACCAACCGATCCCTTCTTCTAGTCAAGTTGTGCCAGAAACTCCTCTTGTCCCCAATTCTATTCAATACCTCATTAGTTATGTGATCTACCCATCTAATCTTCAGCATTCTTCTGTAGCACCACATTTCGAAAGCTTCTATTTTCTTTTTGCCTAAACTATTTATCGTCCACGTTTCACTTCCATACATGGCTACACTCCATACAAATACTTTCAGAAACGGCTTCATCACGCTTAAATCTATACTCGATATTGATAAATTTCTCTTCTTAAGAAACGATTTCCTTGCCATTGCCAGTCTACATTTTATATCCTCTCTACTTCGACCATCATCAATTATTTTGCTCCCCAAATAGCAAAACTTTTTTTCTACTTTAAATGTCTCATTTCCTAATCTAATTCCCGCAGCATCACCCAACTTAATTCGACTACATTCCATTATCCTCGTTTTGCTTTTGTTGATGCTCATCTTATGCCCTCCTTTCAAGACACTGTCCATTCCGTTCAGCTGCTCTTCCAAGTCCTTTGCTGTCTGTGACAGAATTACAATGTCATTGGTGAACCTCAAAGTTTTTGTTTCTTCTCCATGGATTTTAATTCCTAATCCGAATTTTTCTTTTGTTTCCTTTATTCTTGCTCAGTATACAGATTGAATAACATCGGGGAGAGGCTTCAATCCTGTCATACTCCTTTCCCAACCACTGCTTCCCTTTCATGCCCCTCGACTCTTATAAGCCGGCGGGTGGGGTCGTGCGGTTCTAGGCGCTTTAGTCTGGAACCGCGTGACCGCTACGGTCGCAGGTTCGAATCCTGCCTCGGGCATGGATGTATGTGATGTGTTTAGGTTAATTAGGTTAAATTAGTTTTAAGTTCTAGGCGACTGATGACCTCAGACATTAAGTCGCATAGTGCTCAGAGCCATTTGAACCATTTTTGACTCTTATAATCGCCATCTGGTTTCTGTGCAAATTGTAAATAGCCTTTCGCTCCCTGTATTTTACCCCTGCCACCTCCAGAATTTGGAAGAAAGCATTCCAGTCAACATTTTCTAAAACTTTCTCTAAGTCTACAAATACTGGAAACGTAGGTTTGCCCTTCTTTAATCTATCTTCTAAGATAAGTCGTAGGGTCAGTATTGCCTCACGTGTTTCTTATTTGTACGGAATCCAAACTGATCTTCTCTGAGGTCAGCTTCTACCAGTTTTTCCATTCGTCTGTAAATAATTCGTGTTTGTAATTTGCAGCCGTGGCTTATTAAACTGATAGTTTGGTAATTTTCACATCTGTCAACACCTGCTTTCTTTGGGATTGGAATTATTATATTCTTCTTGAAGTCTGAGGGTATTTCGCCTGTCTCATACTTCTTGCTCACCAGATGGTAGAGTTTTGTCTGGACTGTCTCTCCCAAAGCTGTCAGTAGTTCTAATGGGGCCTTGTTTCGACTCAGGTATTTCAGTGCTCTGTCAAACTCTTCACGCAGTATCGTATTTCCCAATTCATCTTCATCTACATCCTCTTCCATTTCCATAATATTGTCCTCAAGTACGTCGCCCTTGTGTAGACCCTCTATATACTCCTTCCACCTTTCTGATTTGCCTTCTTTTCTTAGAACTGGGTTTACATCTGAGCTCTTGATATTCATGCAAGTGGTTCTCTTTTCTCCAAAGGTCTCTTTAATTTTCCTGTAGGCAGTATCTATCTCACCCCCAGTGAGATAAGCCTCTACGTCTTTACATTTGTCCTCTAGCCATCCCTGCTTAGCCATTTTGCACTTCCTGTCGATCTCATTTTTGAGACGTTTGTACTCCTTTTTGCCTGTTTCATTTACTGCATTTTTATATTTTCTCCTTTCATCAATTAAATTCAATATTTCTTCTGTCACCCAAGGATTTCTACTAGCCGTCGTCTTTTTACCTACTTGATCCTCTGCTGCCTTCACTACTTCATCTCTCAAAGCTACCCATTCTTCTTCTACTGTATTTCTTTCCCCCATTCCTGTCAATTGTTCCCTAATGCTCTCCCTGAAACTCTGTACAACCTCTGGTTTAGTTAGTTTATTTGGGTCCCATCTCCTTAAATTCCCACCTTTTTGCAGTTTCTTCAGTGTGAATCTACAGTGCATAACCAATAGATTGTGGTCAGAGTCCACATCTGCCCCTGGAAATTTCTTACAATTTCAAACCTGGTTCCTAGATCTGCCTTACCATTATATAATCTACCTGAAACCTGTCATTATCTCTAGGCTTCTTCCATGTATACACCTTCCTTTTATGATTCTAGAACCAAGTGTAAACGTATAACAGCCAACATTTATGTGGAGTTACTCTTACTCATGTTATTTGGCAGGCCACTCGATAATGGCAATAGGTCGTTACAGGCCTGTCGTGTGAAATATTAGATAACGTGTTACCTTATTGCAGCTGGTTTGGAGCAATGATTTCTGCAAAAAATAACCTTTACCGCCATAAATATACTTAATATTTAATCTCGAAATCAGGGTAAACATTTACGGACACTCTATATCACTGTGCAATATTGTCGAGCGTTGAGGGGCCGCCTTAGAAGGCGTTAGCGTCATGTGTCTGGTGTGGTGGCGGCCCTGTGTAGGAGTCGGTGCACCCCCGCACGTGGCTGGACGGCGACGCCCAGACGAGGTCGGAGGAGCCGGTGTGCGCGTACAGCTTCGTGCAGGCGCGCCTGCAGGAGACGGGGGCGCGCGCCATCCGCTGCGCCGACTTCCCGTACGCCGTGGTGCTGCTGCGCCAGGGGGTGACTGCGCCGTGCTCGGGTACCATCATCTCGCCCACCGCCGTGCTCAGCGCTGCCCAGTGCCACACGCCCCAAGGCAGTCAGTACACTTCTATAGCGCTCCACCGCTCATTTCTCCTTTTACATTTTCACTGTCTTTACTTCCACTGAATGTGTACAGGGTTATTTGGGATTCCTATTACATAGTTATAGGTGTCGCAGAAAGGAACAGCGATATTTGATAATGCGCCGTTTGGGATATCGACGACTTAAAAGAAGGATGTCAAAAGATGTGCGGTACAGTAGTAGGGTAAGGGCGGTACTGGTGCAGTTTTGATATCAAAATGGTTCAAATGGCTCTGAGCACTGTGGGACTTAACTTCTGCGGTCATCAGTCCCCTAGAACTTAGAACTATTTAAACCTGACTAACCTAAGGACATGACAAACATCTATGCCCAAAGCAGGATTCGAGCAGTTCCAGACTGTAGCGCCTAGAACTGCTCGGCCTCTCTGGCCGGCTTGATATCAAATTGATACACAAATTAATTAAATTGAACAATTACTTACCCCAAACACTTCTACCTCAATCCGCATGTGACGTCACACACTTTCCTTAGCCTGCACTTGGGTCCCCACACCCTCCCCACCCTTTCTCTCCTCCTCCCCCACAATCCCTATTTGTGGGAATTTCGACCTTCAGCCACAATTTCGAATTTTTGCTGTACAAGGAAAGACAAACCTACGTTTCTAGCATTTGTAGACTTAGAGAAATCTTTTGATAATGTTGGCTGGAATACTCTCTTTCAAATTCTGAGGGTGGCAGGGGTAAAATACAGGGAGCGAAAGACTATGTACAATTTGTACAGAAAACAGATGGCAGTTATAAGAGTCGAGGGACATGAAAGGGAAGCATTGGTTGGGAAGGGAGTGAGACAGGGTTGTAGCCTCTCCCTGATGCTATTCAATCAGTATATTGAGCAAGCAGTAAGGAAAACAAAAGAAAAATTCGGAGTAGGTATTAAAATCTATGGAAAAGAAATAAAAACTTTGAGGTTCGCCAATGACATTGTAATTCTGTCAGAGACAGCAAAGGACTTGGAAGAACAGTTGAACGGAATGGACAGTGTCTTGAAAGGAGGATATCAGATGAACATCAACAAAAGCAAAATGAGGATAATGGAATGTAGTCGAATTAAGTTGGGTGATGCTGAGGGAATTAGATTAGGAAATGAGACACTTAAAGTAGTAAAGGAGTTTTTGCTATTTGGGGAGCAAAATAACTGATGATGGTCGAAGTAGAGAGGATATAAAATGTAGACTGGCAATGGCAAGGAAAGCGTTTCTGAAGAAGACAAATTTGTTAATATCGAGTATAGATTTAAGTGTCAGGAATTCGTTTCTGAAAGTATTTGTATGGAGTGTAGCCATGTATGGAAGTGAAACATGGACGATAAATAGTTTGGACAAGAAGAGAATAGAAGCTTTCGAAATGTGGTGCTACAGAAGAATGCTGAATATTAGATGGGTGGATCACATAACTAATGCGGAGGTATTGACTACAATTGGGGTGGAGTTTGTTGCACAACTTGACTAGAAGAAGGGATCGGTTCGTAGGACATGTTCTGAGGCATCAAGGGATCACCAATTTAGTATTGGAGGGCAGCGTGGAGGGTAAAAATCGTAGAGGGAGACCAAGAGATGAATACACTAAACAGATTCAAAAGGATGTAGGTTGCAGTAGGTACTGGGAGATGAAGAAGCTTGCACAGGATAGAGTAGCACAGAGAGCTGCATCAAACCAGTCTCTCAACTGAACACCACAACAACAACAAGAAGTAAATTGTCAATTCAGACGACGTAATGGTAACGGAAATTGTTTATAAAACGTAAATAGAATGTAGAAATCGGAAAAAATTCAGATTACAGGAAATCGGTGAATTATGCTTTGAAAAGGGCATAATTTGCATATGTAGATTTTGGGAACAGGTGGCATGTGATCGCGTCTGCTTCCAGACACATAGCAAACATGGCTCAAATTATATGTCATATGCTAGAATGATGGGACTTAACATGTGTGGTCATCAGTCCCCTAAACTTAGAACTACTTAAACGTAACTAACCCAAGGACATCACACACATCCACGCCCAAGGCAGAATTCGAACCTGCAACCGTAGCAGCAGTGTGGTTCCGGATTGAAGCGCCTAGAACCGCTCGGCCACAGCGGCCGGTGGCACTAGTAGAATTCCAGGTCTTGAATAGAAGCAAAATTGCAGATTCGCTGCATCCATGTGATGTTCTCCTCGTCATTCGTTTAGATGACGGTCTCAGGATGATCCGATATTTGAAGTGACGTTATCATTCCTTTATAAGTTATACCAGGATCGTCCCAGTGGAGTCCATGCAAGAAACGTGTTAGCCACTTTGCACTCCTCCGTGTTTCAGTACAATTCATATCCTTGAGAGGCTTTGGTGTTACAATTCTTGCTGAGAATGTCTATATTATACTAGAATCTTCTGTGTATGCCATGTGTGCAACATCGTTAAATATGAACTGTCTACACTCATCGTTATTGAAACCTTGAATGTCGGTAACTTCGTTCACATTTCAAGTTGTCATTGTGAAATGCTGTGGGTATGCCACAACACCTGGTCATTTATACAGCACGCTGCAACAACACCAATAAGTGGGCAATAGTTAATCACACGGACATGTAGAACAAGAGCATACGCTGCATTGTGTTCTCGAAAATTTGATGAGGATTCAAATTCGATTCGTACATCTGTTGGTACTGATTTAATTATCTCATTTTGCTTCGAAAAGTCTATTACGATGGTTGCTGCCAGCGCCTTGAATTTCCATGGATTGAGTAGGCATCGTTCCGATTTAACATTTTCACAGTAAGAAACACGGGACCTTGTATACATGACAAATGCTAGACTACATAAATTCTGCACCCACTGTAGCAGTAAATTGTCATAGAGATAGAATTCTGAATTCAAGTGTACTCTGGTATTAGTTAAATTACAGTGTCAAATTCGGTGGAATCATTCGCTAAATTCCACCTTCTATTGGTCTCAAATTCAAGTATGATGAATCTCGGTGTTTTCATCTGCACAGAAGTTTCAATAGCCCATGTTCGTCTGCTAGCTGTCGGTAGCACTGTTGTTGTTGTTGTTGTTGTGGTCTTCAGTCCTGAGACTGGTTTGATGCAGCTCTCCGTGCTAATCTATCCTGTGCAAGCTCCTTCATCTCCCAGAACTTACTGCAACCTACATCCTTCTGAATCTGCTTAGTGTATTCATCTCTTGGTCTCCCTCTACGATTTTTACCCTCCACGCTGCCCTCCAATGCTAAATTTGTGATCCCTTGATGCCTCAGAACATGTCCTACCAACCGATCCCTTCTTCTAGTCAAGTTGTGCCACAAACTCCTCTTCTCCCCAATCCTATTCAATACCTCCTCAACCGAGCGAGGTGGCGCAGTGGTTAGCACACTGGACTCGGAAGGACGACGGTTCAATCCCGCGTCCGACCATCCTGATTTAGGTTTTCCGTGATTTCCCTAAATCGCTCCAGGCAAATGCCGGGATGGTTCCTTTGAAAGGGCACCGCCGACTTCCTTCCCCATCCTTCCCTAACCCTATGAGGCCGATAACCTCGCTGTTTGGTCTCTTCCCCCAAACAACCAACCAACCAATACCTCCTCATTAGTTATGTGATGTACCCATCTAATCTTCAGCAGCACTGGGTACTCAAAAACCTCCCATGAGCGGAAAGTTAATGGCAGATATGTACCGGTATTCAGAACTTTTATAAGCTTCAAACGCTCCTTGTCAGCCACAATGAATGGGTGGCATTTTCCATATAATTTTACTGATGATGATCTGATTCTTCTCTTGAGCTCCTTGAATGTATGTGTTGCTATCATTTGCTCTCCGTACCAGAATAAGCTCTTGTTTAGCATTCATAATAATTCGCTGCATGTTCTGCAAGTACCCCAAAAGCATTTTCAGAGGTATGATCCAGTAAATCGGCGGTACTCTTTTGCTGTTCTGCTCACATCCTCGTCTATGAACCATCCTGCATTTTCTAAATCATTTAAATCCGAGGGTGATGATGAGATATGTATTTTAAGAGTTGATGCTATGTCAATATTACATGTAAGATCAATCTCTACTCCATAAAAAAATGTTCAAATGTATGTGAAATCTTATGGGACTTAACTGCTAAGGTCATCAGTCCCTAAGCTTACACACTACTTAACCTAAATTATCCTAAGGACAAACACACACACCCATGCCTGAGGGAGGACTCGAACCTCCGGTGGGACAAGCCGCACAGTCCATGACTGCATCGCCTTAAGACCGCTCGGCTAATCCCGCGCGGCTCTACTCCATAAGTTCGTATTGTATTCCCTGGAACAGGAATGCCAAATCATTACGTGCAGTCTTTGATCCCATTGTATGACTAACATCTTTTTTCTTAAATGATCGATCCGAATATATGAAACTCTTGCATGGAAGAGTTAAAGCGTCGTGATAGTGGGTGACAATCTTGATTTCATCATTCTTGTTAAATGTCGTTGAAGCATAAGGTTTATGCGAGAAGTATTCCAGGCGTATGATTCGCTCATCACATTTCTCTGGGTGAGATGTATTGAGCGACGACGTCATTGCGATGTTTCAAGGCCACTGATTTAAAAAACTCGCACTTCGCACGTGTTATCGCCTTGAGGTTCTGCTGCGAAGTGCAGTGCTGTGCTCTGTGTGCCCTTGTTTTATACCTTACGCTAATTTTGTCTTAGATGTAGTCCTACAATGATTTCCTCACCACGAAGGTCACACAAGTTGCTTATTCTGGTTCACAATACGCAGCTGCAGATAGTCCTATGTCTGAACTGTCACTGAAAGGTATATAGCGTTGGTAGGAGTCTCAACAATGTTATACCCTGTTACAACCGATGGGAAGAATAAGTAAATAGAATGAACCCATCTATCCTTGAGATATGAGTTCGTTGCAATATTACACTCAATACGGATTGTACTGACAGGGAGAATATCCACAGTCTGATCAGATTTGTAAAATTTATTGGGATTCAAAACCTGACCCTTTGTGAAACCCAGTAGTGGCATTCACCGTCCTTTTTCAGATTTAAGTGTACTGATGTTTGTATGGAGTTCATTCCCTTTTCCAGACCGTTTTTAAACTTCGTTTAAATCGTCAATATCGAATACACCAGGTTCTGTTTCCACAATTTCGTTTTTACCATAAATTTGCAGATACATTTTATTGTTAGCCTCTGTAATATCTGGGATGGTCTTGTATGTCTCCAGGCCAATCAGCGCAATATTCCAGTCTTCAACGCTTAAATCAATTGGTCGGAAGTAATTCGCACGTAATACAGAGACCGTTCTTTTAAAGTCAGAGTGTACGTTTCATCCAGATATCAACTGGTGAATGAATGCTTAATACCCGTCCTTATAGATCATTCGTAGACATCAGGAGGAACATGATGCATAGATGACCACACAGGAATATATTAAAGTCATGCTAGCGTCGAAAATTGTAGAACTCATGTCTTGTGTCTGTGAAGTATCGTTGTAATTCTTCTGGGGTTTGCAAGTGACCAATTGAGTCGTAATAGTAGACGTTATTTGTATTTATTTTTTTCAAATATGCTACCCAGTGAGTTCCAGGTCCTCCTGCTACACCCAAATTCACAATTCGGCATTCTCCTGATTTCCACATAGCCTTCGGTAATGTACACCGCATAAACACACCTCGGAATCTCGGAATGTTGAATTTCTTCTTAACAAACTTAAGCAGATCTGTATTTGCAAGCGTCTTGTCTGGTAAGACTGCTAGGGGTCTTTGTATTGTTTATGAAGAGACCTAGTCCTTTGTTGTATGGTTTCTGGTTGCTGCCTCCATCATGCGGTTATGTCTTCTTGCGTCCTGCAGTTGCTCCTCAGAGTTGTGCATTGTTGACTGTCCTGGCCATAGTCGCAGCACCCCTAGCCACTGAACCCACCACTGAGAGTCCGGCTAGGGCAGGAAAGAGGAAGGGAATAATTGCACCTGACGTCTTGGGTATTGCCAGAACCCTGGGTGGTTTAATCGATCTTTCTTTCTCCCTCCTTTCTGCTTCAGGGTGTTTTAGCTGCATACAACGCTGTCAGGATACAGTTTTTCACACACCCTTTGATTGTCGTCTTCTTCCTATGTGCAGCGCTCATAACTTCACTGAACGTCTTCACACTCAAGCTCAACTTGACTTTACCATGCATAGTTTTTCAACAGCAGATACTGCAATGCGTCGATCTAGACCAAAATTCCTTCTCGCACGTGTTGCCTTAGCTTTATCAGCTAAAATTCGATCGGCAGTGTGACGATCTTATTTGCTGCGTATGCGATGTCGTGTACCAGACACACTTCGCCAAGCAGATTTATCTCCTAATCACCTCGTGTCAATAGTTTATGAAGATTTGTTCCAGCTCCACAGTAGTTATATACAGGAATGTGTAATTCGACTGGTAGTTTGTCTAGAATACCGCCTCCTCCTATAATGCGTCTTAAGTTGGTTGGTTGGTTGTTTTTGGGGAAGGATACCAGACAGCGTGGTCATTGGTCTCATCGGATTAGGGAAGGATGGGGAAGGAAGTCGGCCGTGTCCTTTCAGAGGAACCATCCCGGCATTTGCCTGAAGTGATTTAGGGAAATCACGGAAAACCTAAATCAGGATGGCCGGACGCGGGATTGAACCGTCGTCCTCCCGAATGCGAGTCCAGTGTCTAACCACTGCGCCACCTCGCTCGGTGCGTCTTAAGTCATGCATGTTATGCTACTGAGGTGATTGTGATCAGTGCACCCTGTTACATAGCAAATCGTCAGCGTCGATTCAGCTGTTTGGTGATGCGGGAAAATCCCTCGACGCCATATGACCCTCTCTAAGAAATACACATCTGGTTCCGAGCTCTTAGGTAACCCTTCTGAGTAAAAGCATCCCGCAATTTCAGTACCACTGCTGTCTTTTACCAGGTAGGTTCTAGGATTCGTTCTCTGCACTTTGCAAACTGTGAATATCTCAGCTGACCAGTTTGGCATGTATGACTTCCCTAATGCTATCTTGGATTTTGAAATACATACTAAATCACCTACATTAAATTGCTGTTTGCGCGGATATAACATTTTAATATGATTGTATACTGTGTCTAGAAGTCTACTATCATGAACATCGATTGGTGCCATTTTTATTGTGCGATGGTTGGTTCCTTTACGAGGTGCATTCAAGTTCTAAGGCCTCCGATTTTTTTTCTAATTAACTACTCACCCGAAATCGATGAAACTGGCGTTACTTCTCGACGTAATCGCCCTGCATTTTTCACAACGGTGACGCCATGATTCCATGGCAGCGGCGAAGGCTTCTTTAGGAGTCTGTTTTGACCACTGGAAAATCGCTGAGGCAATAGCAGCATGGCTGGTGAATGTGCGGCCACGGAGAGTGTCTTTCATTGCCAAAAGTCACTAGGAGCCAGGTCAGGTGAGTAGGGAGCATGAGGAATCACTTCAAAGTTGTTATCACGAAGAAACTGTTGCGTAACGTTAGCTCGATGAGCGGGTGCGTTGTCTTGGTGAAACAGCACACGCGCAGCCCTTCCCGGACGTTTTTGTTGCAGTGCAGGAAGGAATTTGTTCTTCAAAACATTTTCGTAGGATGCACCTGTTACCGTAGTGCCCTTTGGAACGCAATGGGCAAGGATTACGCCCTCGCTGTCCCAGAACATGGACACCATCATTTTTTAAGCACTGGCGGTTACCCGAAATTTTTTTGGTGGCGGTGAATCTGTGTGCTTCCATTGAGCTGACTGGCGCTTTGTTTCTGGATTGAAAAATAGCATGCACGTCTCATCCATTGTCACAACTGACGAAAAGAAAGTCCCATTGATGCTGTCGTTGCGCGTCAGCATTGCTTGGCAACATGCCACACGGTCAGCCATGTGGTCGTCCGTCAGCATTCGTGGCACCCACCTGGATGACACTTTTCGCATTTTCAGGTCGTCATGCAGGATTGTGTGCACAGAACCCACAGAAATGCCAACTCTGGAGGCGATCTGTTCAACAGTCATTCGGCGATCCCCCAAAACAATTCTCTCCACTTTCTCGATCATGTCGTCAGACCGGCTTGTGTGAGCCTGAGGTTGTTTCAGTTTGTTGTCACACGACGTTCTGCCTTCATTAAACTGTCGCACCCACGAATGCACTTTCGACACATCCATAACTCCATCACCACATGTCTCCTTCAACTGTCGATGAATTTCAATTGGTTTCACACCACGCAAATACAGAAAACGAACGATTGCACGCTGTTCAAGTAAGGAAAACGTCGCCATTTTAAGTATTTAAAACAGTTCTCATTCTCGCCGCTGGAGGGTAAAATTCCATCTGCCGTATGGTGCTTCCATCTCTGGGACGTATTGACAATGAACGCGGCCCCATTTTAAAGGAATGCGCATGTTTCTATCTCTTTCCAGTCCGGAGAATAAAAATCGGACGCCTTAGAACTTGAATGCACCTCGTATACTGTGCAAGCATTTGCGAGAGTATATCGCTCAATTTGTGTGAGCTACGAAGATTAAATCGCATCCACATTTCGGTTTTCACTGTTCTGTTCAGACGTTCCACGATACTCGCCTTCTGGTGGGTAAATGTCGAGTAGTGATGTATCCCATACCGCTCCATCACGGTCTTGAAATATCTAATGTGAAACTCGCCACTGTGATTTGTTTGAAAGTTGTATGGGCATCGAGTCGTCACGTCTACAATAGTCCCTCAAACACATGAATGACATAATTCCCTGTTTCCACTTTCACAGGTAATGCCCTGGCATATTTAGGATAAGTATCAATTACCATTAAAATATATTTGAATCCGTCATTCACACGGGAACATTCCGTGATGTCACAAAATTCGCATGTCACAGGTCGTTCAAACCTATAACATACCTTCAAGGTTATGTTTTACGTTCTGGTTCGTGCAGTTCTGGAACTACAGTCTCCACACTTATTCGGTGATGCCTCTCTCTAAGCTCAGAAATTATTCAAACAACTTCATTCGAATGAGCTGTATTACCAGTGGTAGCTGATGCCATGAGCAGTCATAACCGGTCTCTTAGCTCATTGGGGTCGTCGTAATATGCACTGAAGCGCTAAAGAAACTGGTATAGACATGCGTATTAAAATACAGAGATATGTAAACAGGCAGAATATGGCGCTACGGTTGGCAACGAGTATTTAATACAACAAGTGTCTGGCGCAGTTGTTAGATCGGTTACTGCTGCTACAATGGCAGGTTACTAAGATTTAAGTGAGTTTGAACGTGGTGTTGTAATCGGCGCATGAGCGATGGGGCACGGCATCTCTGAGGTAGTGATTAAGTGGGGATTTTCCCATATAACCATATCACATGTGTACTGTGAATATCAGGAATCCGGAAAACATCAAATTATTGACATTGCTGCTGCTGGAAAAAGATCCTGTAAGTACGGGACCATCGACGACTAAAGAGAATCGTTCAACGTGACAGAAGTGCAATCCTTCTGCAAACTGCTGCAGATTTCAATGTTGGGACTTCAGGATACGTAAACGTGCCAACCATTCAACGAAACATCATCGATGTTCCACGAACAATACGAGACTGGAATAGAAGGGAGAACCGATAGAGGTACTCAAGGTACCCTCCGCCACACACCGTCAGGTGGCTTGCGGAGTATGGATGTAGATATGGGCTTTCGGATCCAAAGCCCCAACTCGTGTATCCTTGATGACTGCACGACATAAAGCTTTACGCCTCACCTGGGCCCGTCAACACCGTCTTGGACTGTTGACGACTGGAAACATATTGCCTGGTCGGACGAGTCTCGTTTCAAATTGTATCGAGGGGATGGACGTGTACAAGTATGGAGACCACCTCATGAATCCATGCACCCTGAATGTCAGCAGGGTACTGTTCAAGCTGGTGGAGGCTCTGTAATGGTGTGGGGTGTGTGCAGTTAGTGATATGGGACCCCTGATATGTCTGGATACGACTCTAAAAGGTGACATATATGTAATCCTCCAGTCTGATCACCTACATGCATTCATGGCCATTGTACATTCCGACGGACTTGCGCAATTCTAACAGGATAATGCGGCACCCCACACGTCCAGAATTGCTACAGAGTGGCTCATGAACACTCTTCTGAGTTTAAACACTTCCGCTGGCCACCAGACTCCTCAGAAATGAACATTATTGAGCATATCAGAGATGCCAAGCAATATGTTGTTCAGAAGAGATCTCCATCCCCTCGTAGTCGTGCGGATTTACGGACAGCACTGCATGATTCATGGCGTTAGTATCCTCCAGCATTACTTCAGATATTAGTCGAATCCAATCTACGTCGTGATACGGCATTTCTGCGTGCTCGTGTGGGCTCAACACGATGTTAGGCATATGTATCAGTTTCTTTGGCTCTTCAGTGTATACAGGGGGAAGCGAAATTCGCGCGTTCGGGCTTTGCAGCGCAACTCCACAGATGCCAGCGATAAAAAAATGTCTCCCACAACATTTCGTCCAGCGAGTACATCCAGCAGAAAATGCATGTTAAAGAGTGGCAATCTGGCAACACTGTAACCACATGTATGGTAACTAACTCTGCTAGCTAAAAGTATTTGTCCTGTATGGTTGGTGCAGTGGGTAGAGTTTTGGGTTAGCATGCACAAGGTCGATTGTTCGATCCTGGGTTGAGGCATATTTTTTTATTTGGTAACTGTAGTCCAGGTGGTAAGGTACGTGGAACCTTAATCGTCAACATGTATTGTAGCAGGTCCTATAGAAAACATTTGCACTTACATACTACAGTGAATTTATTCACACAACTTCATCTACTAGATGCGTTATCTGTTTTCTTTGTATCCTCTTCCAGTGGTCCCAGAGATTAGTAGCAACTATTATTCTTGCCTCGTTCAAGTCCATACATTTCATTAGGGCCTTACGTTTCAATAGAACTGCGTATACTGATGTAGTCACCTCTTTCCATGGCTATACATATACGAACTCCTGGAATTTCCGTCTATAGTGATACGTCAACAGAACTGCGTATACTGATGTAGTCACCTCTCTCCATGGCTTTACACATTCGAACTCCTGGAAGTTCTGTCTATACCTGCCATCATTCAATTTTCTTGTTTTATCAATAACTAGAAACCCATACTGTGAGTGATTCCAGCAATCTTCCCATATCCTTACAAAATCATTGAACGACATATAAGTTCCTGCATGAGCCTCGTAAATGTGTTTTAAATTCAGATTGTCCTATTTCAATGCTATAATTAGGTTTGCATTATGCCTCACTAGCTGTTTTTGGATTCTGGAATATGCCTGACTGAGATAAAATACATCAACAGCCAAATAGCGTCCGAAATAGAAATATCGCCTAATTTGATCTTGGTTATCCACAGCAACCGTCAGATATGAACATTGTGTTTGACTTTACTTTTTCTGGTGGAGGGATATCACTGCTGTCATTGAATGTCGCGGATATCACACTCTTTCCACTCTGCAACATCTCCTGTAATAGTTGTTATTTTGGCTGAAGTAGTGTTTTTGAAAATACATATACATGCTGAAAGCGGACTCAATGCAAATGTGTTAGCAGTGACATGAGAACACTTGTTTTGCCGCAGTTGGATGGACCTACAATTATTGAATGTATGTTGTCGGGAAGGACTGCGCTATTCTTCTTCAGGTCTTCTTGCACAATGTCACAGTTCCAGTTGCCGGCCGGAGTGGCCGAGCTGTTCTAGGCGCTACACTCTGGAACCGCGCGACCGCTACGGTCGCAGGTTCGAATCCCCCCTCGGGGAATGGATGTGTGTGATGTCCTTAGGTTAGTTAGGTTTAAGTAGTTCTAAGTTCTAGGGGACTGATGACCTCAGCAGTTAAGTCCCATAGTGCTCAGAACCATTTGAACCATATGAACAGTTTCAGTCGCTTACAACAAGGTCTTTATCCTTCACCCACCCTGCCATGATCTCTGCTACGTCAGGTACTGACGTTCAGTGGGTTTCTATACACAATAAGAAACCCTATATCCTGCCATGATACCCGCTATGTCAGGCTTTTACAGAGAATTTAGTTAAATGACATAATTTTCTGCTGTTGCATGTTTGCAGTGAAAATACTCATGACAATAGCTTTAGAAGTTGCAATATAATGAGAGGTAAGAAATAAGATATGGTTACATACATTTTTATTCGGTAATCATACACAGGATGAACTACATCAACAGGTTCTTTGTTTATCTTAGCACTAGTACTGAATATAGAAAATAAAGCTTTCAGATTTTTTGACAGTGCTTAGTTTTCGTAGGCACGTTATTTCCCCACTGTTCGAAGTCGTCTACATGGACACTGTTCATACTTAGATACTTTGCAATACCCTATACACAGCTTTAACAGAAGGCAGCCATCTGTTCAGTCTTTCCAATACAATGGATAGCACCATGTGTAGACCGCTCAAGTTTGTAACGATGGAGTGCTGTAGATAAATGGATATATCACCTGATTTCAGATAGAGTGCGGAGTCATTGTACACTGTTGTAATGTATAGACTTAGAGCACCAGAGGAGGACGGCTCGGATGATACTCGGCGGTCAACTGCTGCTTGATGTAGGCTTTTTCACGACGCAGTTCATCCCATTCCACTTCCATAAACCACGCTTCAACGCTTTTAGTTGCATTCTCGATCTCAATCACAACACGCCAGTCTCCGTCCGCAGTTGCTTCTATACCAATATGTAAACGCTTTGAACCACTAGCGGTTAAATTGCACACTGAAGTGAATAGTAGTGGTGCACAGGCTTTAAGTGGGACTTTCTCATCCTCACGTTGTCCATACAGTATCACGGGAATATTCTGCAATGGCGTATATGATGGAATCCAGCACTGAGCTGTGTGATGCTGATTAGGACCTCCAGTGCAATTCAGGGAGTCAGGGGCTGGCTGGGTGTCTTCAACCGACAATAACAGCTTACTACCCTGCTCCATAAAGCTGATGAGGTGTGTGACAGGATACCACAGTGCTGCCACTGCTGCGGGTCCCAATGTGCTGTGACACGCACTGTTATATATACCGACAGGCTGGAGGACATCGCGTCCACTGATGATCAAAGAAGAAAAATCGTTACAGGCGATGATAGAAGCACAAAGTCTCATCTTCCTCACATGACAGTAAACACAGACGTTAACCATGGGGTAATTACTCTCAGTTTCTCCACATTTTGTTGCTGCTGGGGCTGGACAGTGCTGGACGATCTCAACTGGTGTTTCATGCTGACTGACTAACTGCAGCTGAGGCTACAGAGCTGCTGGGCCCGTCTTATATCCCCAGTGTGATCAGATGCCGTGTTCCCATTGGCTACTGTCAATTTCAAGAGCCCCTGGTAATACATTTGTGTTGGGGAATGCACTCAGGGTTTCCAGACAGAAGGATTGGGGTTTTAGTCCTGGAAAGGACACCAGCATTTTGAATTTCCCGCCAATTTCTGTGGTAGGGGGTGGGGTGGGACGTCAGAAAAGTCCTGAGACATAGGTATACCTGCCAAAATTCGAAATTACCACCAAAATTCGAAATTCCCACTAACAGGGTCCTTGGGTGGGGGACAATGGAGGGGGAGAGGGAGGGGTGGGGGGAATAAGGCGGGGTCCACGTGCCGGCTGAGAAAAACACATGATGTCATCTGGGGGCCGGGGGGGGGGTGGTTGGGGGTGGGTGTGGTTGGGGGTAATTAATTGATCAATTTAATTAATTTGCATATTAATTTGATATCAAAAATGCACCATGAGCCCCATCTCTCTACTACTCTGCAGGTACATTAACCAACTCGTACCTGCCTGAACTACACATATGCTCTAAGCAGCAACCACATGTTTCCTTGCACAATGTGTACCTGCTGACAGAATTCACATATGCACATCCAAAAGTCGTGGAGTGTCCTGAATGATCTCCGCTCCAACCATTACGTTTATGACGAGGTCATGCTGTGAGTCTGCAGGGCTTTCATAAACAACACTCTTCGTTACCAGAATGAGATTTCCACTCTGCAGCGGAGTGTGCGCTGATATGAAACTTCCTGGCAGATTAAAACTGTGTGCCGAACCGAGACTCATATCAGCGCACACTCCGCTGCAGAGTGTAAATCTCATTCTGGAAACATCCCCCAGGCCGTGGCTAAGCCATGTCTCTGCAATATCCTTTCTTTCAGGAGTGCTAGTTCTGCAGGCTCGCAGGAGACCTTCTGTAAAGGTAGGAGACGAGATACTGGCAGAAGTAAAGCTGTGAGGACGGGGCGTGAGTCGTGCTTGGGTAGCTCAGTTGGTACAGCGCTTGCCCGCGAAAGGCAAAGGTCCCGAGTTCGAGTTTCGGTCCGGCACACAGTTTTAATCTGCCAGGAAGTTTTAATACTCTTCGTGTGGCTCCACAGGGAAAAGTGCAGCAGTGTCAAATCAGGCCTTCGTGGTGGCTAACGAATTGGTCCACAACGACCTATCTACATATCCCTGAATGTTTGATGAAGGTGCTGACGGATGTGCTGCGAAAAGTGGGCTGGCTTACCATCATGCTGGAACGACATTGCCTGACGGATATGCGATGGCATGACCTCTAAATACTACATCAGTACATCTTACGGGAAGGCGAGTAGCTGTGGCCTGTTAGATGGGACAGCAGAATAGATTGGCCAGTCAGGTGAAGGTGGATAATACCAGGTGACACATTAATACTGAAACGGTTTTGAAATCTGTATGGATTTGCGGCACAAGGGTTTTCCTCATTCCAAATGTAGCTGTTACGACGGTTGAGCCGACCTTCATTTGTGAAACACGCTTCATCTGTGAAAAGAATGACCTGAGGATAGTCTGGAACACCGACACTATGATGGAGGAATAAGCACAGTGATCAGCATGTGACAAACATTATCTGGACCAAATGACTGCACCCTCTGGAGGTAATATGGGTGAAGATGCTGTTCATGGAGAATTCGCCAGATGCTGGAACCTGTGTAGTTACAGGTATTCGTCGATGGGTTCTGGTTGACTAGCTGAAGGACTTCCTCTTGCACATCAACAGTGCGGCTTGTCCAACCAAGACCACAGTGGGCTCTATTAGTGTTGAACGTGCCAGTTTCCCAAAGCCAATGTTTCCATCCTGCAAAAAGTCACGAGATTGATGGGTATGACCCAGAAATCATTCAAGATACAATGGTTTTACTAAGTGATTATTTCGTTCACTTCCTCTGTAAGTGAGCAACGTGTCTATGCACTAAGAAAACGTGCACTCTGCTATTCTGTAATGTATTGTCTTTCTCTATCATCCAGTGGCAGCCGCGCAGGGTAGCTGCGTGGTCTGAGGCGCCTTGATCTTACCGTTGGAGGTTCGAGTCCTCCCTCAGGCATGGGCATGTGTGTTGCCCTTAGTGTAAGTTAGTTTAAGTTAGATTAAGTAGCGTGTAAGCCTAGGGACTGATGACCTCAGCAGTTTGGTCCAATAGGAACTTACCACAAATTTCCAATTTGCCATCCAGTGGCATCTGATGTACATGTGCATGAATTCATTGGATTGTTCCCGATAATATGTGACATACTGTCACACAAGACATCACTTGACACGAAACACCCACCTCTCATGATGTATATTGCCTTCCATCGTTGAAAGTCGTTTATGTTCCAACTGTCGCATTTTTGGACATGGGTTTGTTACCAAATGTTACTGTCCTGAGTCACCTCTACCCACACTATAACTGTGCAACAGAAATCATGAATCACGTTGTCCACATACACTGATGAACCAAACCATTATTTACCGAGTAGGTACCCAACTTTATGGGAAGGAAGTTCAAACTGTGTGCTGCAGAATTTGCGTTGTTAGTAGTGGTAGTACCACGACTGGCCGCTAGGCGGTGGTACTGAAACAAGCTTCAGAGTCTCTTGTAGTAGCAGTCAGCATGGGTCCGGGCAAGGTCAGCAGGATTTTATTTGTAAATCTGTTGTATCAAATGAACAGCAATAGAGCTGGTCTTCTTCGCAAAAACTGATGCATTAAAGGAATATGGGGAGGCCCTGTTTCCACATGGGGGTTGACGAACATGACTGGTGTTGTGTACATAGTTCCGCGTAGTCAGCGCGTACACAACTTTCCCACTAGAGCGCGCCCCGCTGTACAGACCTCCAATTAGTCAGTCTGCATTAGTCTGCATTTGTCTGTACCAGTCTATAGTCAAGTTTCAATTTGCGCGTAATATGATTATCAGATTCCTGTACATAGCCATGAATATAAATGTATAGACACTTTGTCAAGTATCAGAGATGTGTGAGAATAAGATTAACGTACCAAGACCAAAGGAACTTCAGATTGTCAGTTGTAAACAGCATCCAGAATCAAGTTACGTAATGTCTATGCTTTTTATTATTTTAATAGATGTGTGTGAAAATTAATCAAGTTCTGTTTAAAGTTGGTCACCGTCAATCTGCTACTCTAAGCGTGCAAGTGGCATTTCTATCGTCTGACCTAACGGCAGAAGATAAACACGCCACGATAAGACCACGAGACATATTGCTGACACTCGCCTACTTCGTTAGAGCGACAAGTCAAATAATCTGATGGCGTGTGTACCAAAGGTCTTACAGTACGCATACCACAACTGGAAAGTTCGAATTAACTGATGATTTGGGAAATACTCCACAGAGAGAGCAACAGTCCACTGCGCCATAAGTTGTAGATGAAGTTACTGTTTCCATAGTTGAGAATACTGGACGCAATGCGCAGTCTTCAAGCAGTGTACAAGCTTTATCATGACAGCTGAACATTATATGGTCCACCATTCGAAAACTGTTGCGAATAATTGTGAAATGGCATGTGTAAAAAGTTCGCATTACTCAACACGTTCGCAGACACTCGAATAGACTTTGCCCTAACATTCCTTCCAAGGGCTGAATTTGAGGCGTTGTGGTCTTGGAACATTTGTGGAGTGATGAAGCACACTTTACGTTCACTGGGTCAGTGAACACACACAATTCTCGCAGTTTAGGATAGTTGTCGCCAATGAGCTGTTCATGAAATTCCCCTGCATAGTGAATGCATCACTGTGTAGGGTCGCTTCTTGGTACGGTTCATGATTGTTCCATTTTTCTTTGAGAGACTTGGACCCCAAGGATGAAGGGCATGAAGCGTGAACGGCACATGTTACTGTGATGCGTTTCATGAACATGCGATCCCTGGTGTACGAAAGCGAGATGCTTTGGACTCCGTGGCCACCAAAATCACTAGATTTGAACTAGTGTGATTTCTGGCTGTGGGGCCACCTCAAGGACTGTGTTTTTCAACGGCTCAGTAACACTCATTGGAGGTGAAGATGAGCATAGCGAGGGTATCGCACCTGAGATGTTTCAGGCAGCAGTAGAGCAAACTCGAGTGCAGTCTCATTTTGTCGTGGATGCAGATAGTCGTCGCATTCAACAACATTTGTGACTTTGAACGTCAAAACGGTACGCAGTTAACTAATGTTACCGACTCAGTTGGAAATTAAAATGTGTTTTTATTTGTTATTTGTCTTTCGTGTGTCGTTACAAATTTATCCTCGGAGTCTGAATGTCCTACGATCACTCATTTGTCGCGGGGGCCTTCGTAAGAAGCGAAACTTTAATTAATTCCACCCTCTATGTAAGTGGAGCGGAGACAAATGACGAATCATTCTAGTCATGGCTCGACTCGCGAATGGGGAGATCTACTGACATAAGCGACTTCGCCAAACAGAAGAGGACGACGGCTCAAACCGACGTCCAGCCATCCTGATTTAGGTTTTCCGTGATTTCCCTAAATAGCTTCAGGCAAATGCCAGAATGGTTCCTTTGGATGGGCATGCGCGACTTCTTTCCCCATCCTTCCCTAATTCGATGGGATCAATGAGCTCGCTGTTTGGTCCCCTCCCCAAAATCAACCAACCAGCCAAACAGCAGGTCGTTATGGCCTGGCGCCTGGGAACTAGCATTTCAGAAATGGCGAAGGTGGTCGGCTGTTTGTGTCCTACTGTCACGAACATTTCTTGAAAATGCTTGAAGGACGGTGAAAGCACGATTATGAGACACATGTTGGACATCCGTCACAGAACATGGAGGTCGGGCCCTTGCCGGCTCTGTAATGAAGAATAAGAGGTGATCCGTTGCAGGTCTGTCGACTGTTTACAATGGTAATACAAGAACAAGTGTTTCAGAGTACGCCGTTCAGCGCACATTGTTGAAAACAGTGCCCTGCAACAGACGACTCCTATGCCATTACATGCTGACCCAAAGACATTGTCAGCTATGACTGGAGAAATAATGCAGTCATAGAGATCGAGTCATTGATCAATGGAAATGTTTTGCCTGGTTCGATGAACCAGGTATCTAGTTACTTCAGGCCGATGGTCGTGTCCAGATAGATCATCTGCCAGGTGAATTGCTTCTCATAACATGCAATGTGCCATGCTGCACACTGTCAGGGGCAATATTGTGCTGTGTGCAAGCATTGGGTTTCACCCTCTCCCTTCTATCATGATCATCATTACACACACACACACACACACACACACACACACACACACACACACACACACACCTGGGCCTCCATAGGGCCTGCGATAGTAATCGAGTACACTATGACACCTACAGACTATGCGAACATTAACCCTTTGACTGCAATAATTTTTTATATGAATGAGTTGTGTCTGTTGTTTTGGACGTTGTTCTTTGGCGGCTTAGTATTCGTTTGAAAAACGAGATATGGTTTTTGTTTATGGACTAACCGACTGTAATGAGCATGAAGCTCGACGGTTGTATGAGGAACGGTCATGCATTGTCCAGAGCATCTGACAACAGGGCAATGCCACAGCCAATCGGAGCACGTGGGGCCAAGTTTCCATAGTTTAAAAATGGTGTGTTATCAATCTACACAACATTACTAATTTTGGTTCGTACTGGCATCAACTATCTAATGTTAAAATTTCGTGGCACAATTTCTCTCTCTCTCTCTCTCTCTCTCTCTCTCTCTCTCTCTCTCTCTCTCTCTCTCTCTATATATATATATATATATATATATATATATATATATATATATATATATATGTGTGTGTGTGTTAAAGACATCAACGTGTGGTCATTTTATTTACTGTCTTACCCAGAAATAAAACTATTTCCCACCGTTTCATTTACCCACCTCTGTGGCCGAGCACGATAAAGCACACATGTGTATTGGCACTCTATGCTGGGAGTAAGTCCGTTCGAACCCTGATGGGGGAAAAAAGTTTCACTGCCAGTATTTAGCTGGCAAGGGGAGGAAAGGTGGTGCATAAAGTTCCTGATCACCAGACTTTGGGCCAGTGTCCTGGTTTAAATACCAAACCTCTCCATAGTCTCTCATGAAGTGAGATAGGAGTGTTAAGCTTGGTGACCCCATAGGTGCTATTTGCGAGGAGTAGGCTGTGTGCAAGCATTGGGTTTCGCCCTCTCCCTTCTATCATGATCATCATTACACACACACACACACACACACACACACATAATACATGCATGTACTATTACAAATATTGTATTGGAGCATGTTGCACATAAATAATTATAAGCTCAGGAAGGGTTGGGACGTATAGGATTCTTCATAAGTACCTCCATGGTTTCAGGAAACAAGCGCTTAAAACTGCTATACTGACAGAAAACAATCATACATGTGTAGAGCATCTCCCCAAGATTTTAACCCTCAACACAAGTGTTCAACAAGTGCACAGTTTCTGACATGGCAGACGTCAATATGTGATTGGAGTTGGTTGACATGAATCGTTTGGGAAGTTGCGACTGCAGACTGCTTTCCAAATCTATTTATTGGGTTGCGTGGTTGCTGGCACGAACTAATTAGTTGTAATAACAGAGAACAGAAGGTTAACAACGAAACTTGAAGAAAGCACAAACTAAAGGTGCAGTTTGTAATTATAAGAATTCTGAAACCTGTTAGGAGGCTTACCTTTAGCAGTGGGACAGTGATAGACAACAATAAAAGTCAACAAATTTCCGTTAGTTTTCTGACAACCTGTCATGGGGCGGTAGTCGAGCAGTTAATGTGGATCACCTCCTTCCATTCGCGCTCGATATCTTCTGTGACGGATATGGCATTTTCCAGGAGGATAATAGTCGGCGTCACATGGCCACCCTCGTGCTACAGTGATTGGAGGAGCGTGATAGGGAACTCAGCTTGATGTATACAATCTGAACCTGATGGAGTACATTTGGGTCGATAATGCGTGGCGGCTCTGCGCCACAAACCATCAGTCCGTAATTTACAGGAATTGCGTGACCTTTGCGTACACGTCTGGTTTCACATAAGACCCGAAACCTACCAATGACACACCGCTCAGGATCGTCGGTGCACTGCGATCTAAATATTAACGCTACTAAGCACTTCATTACAATGTTTTGGTTCATCTGCTTGTGTTGTCTAAAGAGGTGTTGCTGGTAACACACAATAATTTTACTATTGCTTAATTATTATTAGTACTTGTTGGCTCATTTGTTTTTACACGGCACTGATAAAAAGATGATATTGTACTGTTCCCCAGTCCTCTTATTATGGAGCTCTCCAGGCTAGTCTACTCTGTACATGTCTCTCGGGGCACTGCATAACTGCTGAAGCTATACCGCATTGGATCTGCTTATTGCATTCACGTTTTTGGTTCCCTCCTCTGGCTTTACCATCGACATTTCTCGCTAATATCAAACCAATGACTCCTCAATGCTTCAAGATGTGTCGTATCATCCTTTAGACTTTGTTATTGTGCAATTTTGGAAGATGAAACAGGTCGCAATATTAGGTGCCGGTTTCTGCTCACTGCGGGAAGTTACATTTTCATTGTGCATATGAAAAGTGTGTTATACTGTGAGAAGAATTAGACAGAAGACTGAAAGACCTAAGTGGGAACAAGGCCCCTGGAATAGATGAAATTCTGCCAAAACTACTGGTAGCCTTTGAAGAGCCAGCCATGACAAAACTATTTTATCTGGTGGACAAGATTTATGAGACAGGCAAAATACCTTCAGACTGCAAGAATAATATTATAATTCCAGTTCCCAAAAAAGCAGGTGATGATAGCTGTGAATATTGCTTAACTATCACATTCATAAGTCATGGTAGCAAAATACTAACAATAAACCTTTGCAAGAGAATGAGAAAGCTGGTAGAAGCCGACCTCGAGGAAGATCAGTTTGGATTCTGGGGAAATGTAGTAACACGTGAGGCAGTACTGGCCCTACAATTTATCTTAGAAGAAAGGTTAAGGATAGGCGTACCTACCTTTATAGCTTTTGTAGGTTTGGAGAAAGCTTTTGATACTCTCAACAAGAATGCACTTTTTGAAATCCAGAAAGTAGAAGGGATATAATACAAGGAGCAGAAGGTTATATACAACTTGTACGGAAACCAGGCGGCAGGGCCATGAAAGACATGAAAGGGAAGTAGTAGTCGAGAAGGGAGTGAGACAGGGTTGTAGCCTGTCACAGATGTTATTAAGTCTGTACATTGAGCAAGCAATAAAGAAAACCAAAGAAAATTTTGTGAAGAGATTAAAAGTTCATGAAGAAGAAATAAAAACGATCACATCTGGAACTGTCATTGTAGTACCTCAGAGAGAGCAAAAGATTTGCAAGAGCAGGTGAACGGAATGTATAGTGTCCAAGTAGACTGGCAGTGGCAAGGAAAGCGTTTGTGAAGAAGAGAGATTTGTTAACATGGAATATAGATTTAAGTGTTAGCAAGTCGTTCCTGAAGGTATTTGTTCAAATGGTTCAAATGGCTCTGAGCACTATGGGACTTAACATCTGAGGTCATCAGTCCCCTAGAACTTAGAACTACTTAAACCTAACTAACCTAAGGACATCACACACATCCATGCCCGAGGCAGGATTCGAACCTGCGACCGTAGCAATCCCGCGGTTCCGGACTGCAGCGCCTAGAACCGCGTGGCCACTGCGGTCGGCAAGGTATTTGTCTGGAGTGCAGTTCATACATGGAAGTGGAACATGACCAACATACAGTTTAGACAAGAAGAGAATAGAAGCTTTGAAATGTGGTGTTACAGAAGAATGCTGAAGATTACATGAGTAGATCATGTAACTAATGAGTTGGTACAGAATGCTATTAGGAAGATAAGGATTTGTGGCCTCACCTTGGACTAAAGAAGGGATTGGTTGATAGGACACACTGTGCGGCTGGTCCCGGTGGAGGTTCGAGTCCTCCCTCGGGCGTGGTTGTGTGTGTTTGTCCTTAGGATAATATAGGTTAAGTAGTGTGTAAGCTTAGAGACTGATGACCTTAGCAGTTAAGTCCCATAAGATTTCACACACATTTGAACATTTTTGATAGGACACATTCTGAGATATTAAGGAAAGTGTGGGGTGGGGGGAGGGGGACAGTCGGAGGGGAGACTTTGAGATGAATACAGTAAGCAGATTCAGAAGGATGTATGTTGCAGTAGTTATTGGGAGGTGAAGGTGTTTGCACAGGATAGAGTAGCATGGAGAGCTGCCCAAGTCTTCGGATTGAAGACTGCAGCATGAGAAGTATCTGTGGAGGTCTTTCACAAGACCCAAAAATGGAGAACATAATGGTGTCGGATGTTGCCGTCTGAGCGAAGTTGACGTTCTAACTCATCCCGAAGATGCTCCATTGGGTTCGGGTTGAAGAGCTGTGTAAGCCAGTCTATTTCACGAATTTCATTGCCCATAAACCATTGCTTCACAGATGTTGCTTTACGACAGGGTGCATTCTCATGCTGATATGAACAGTCATTGCGTCTCAACTGTTCCTCTTCTACATATAGTGCACAATGCTGTGAAACGTATTTGCATCCTTCTGCATTTAGCGTTTTCTTGCGTGCAATAAGTGGACCACACTGTAACCACGAACCATAGCACCACCGCTTACATACTTGTCACTACACTTGATGACACGTATAATTGTCCAGGCATTCGCCAAACCCAAACACTTTCACTGGTCATGGCATTAATCATTTCAAATCCTAATCTAATTCCCTCAGCATCATCCGCCATAATTCGAGTGCATTCCATTAACCTCGTTTTGCTTTTGTTGGTGATAATCTTATATCCTCCTTTCAAGACACTGTCCATTCCGTTCAACTGCTCTTCCAGGTCCTTTGCTGTCTCTGACAGAATTACAATACCGTCGGCGAACCTCAAGGTTTTTATTTCTTCTCCGTGAGTTTTAATACCTTCTCCGATTTTTTCTTTTGTTTCCTTTACTGCTTGCACAATATACAGATTGAATAACCTCGGGGATAGGCTATAACCCTGTCTCAGACCCTTCTCAACCACTGCTTTCCTTTCATGCTCCTCGGCTCCTATAGCTGCCATCTGCTTTCTGTACAAACTGTAAATAGCCTTTCGCACCCTTTATTTTACCCCTGCCACCTTCAGAATTTGAAAGAGAGTATTCCAGTAAACATTGTCAAAACCTTTCTCTAAGTCTACAAATGCTAGAAACGTCGGTTTGCCTTTCCGTAATCTATCTTCTAAGATACGTCACAGGGTCAGTATTGCCTCACGTGTTCCAACATTTCTACGGAATCCAAACTGATCTTCCCCGAGGTCAACTTCTACCAGGTTTTCCATTCGTCTCTAAGGAATTGGCGTTAGTATTTTGTAGCCGTGACTTATTATACTGATAGTTCGGTAATTTTCACATCTGTAAACACGTGCTTTCTTTGGTATTGGAATTATTATATTCTTCTTGAAGTCTGAGGGTATTTCGCCTGTCTCATACATCTTGCTCACCAGATGGTAGAGTTTTGTCAGGACTGGCTCTCCCAAGGCCGTCAGTAGTTCTAATGGAATGTTGTCTACTCCCGGGGCCTTGTTTCGACTCAGGTCTTTCAGTGCTCTGTCAAACTCTTCACGCAGTGTCATATCTCCCAGTTCATCTTCATCTACATCCTCTTCCATTTCCATAATATTGTCCTCAAGTACATTGCCCGTGTATAGACCAGACCCTGTATATACTCCGTCCACCTTTCTGCTTTCCCTTCTTTGCTTAGAACTGGGTTTCTATCTGAGCTCTTGACATTCATATAAGTGGTTCTCTTTTCTCCAACGGTGAAACGTAATAAAGGATAATCATTGTCCAAGCAGCAGGCACTAAACATAATTACATACACGGAAGATCATCCGCAGGATACTAAAAAGCATTTGTGAACAGATTTCGAATAAGTCCTGAGCATAAGAAAAAATGCAGGTTTTTAGGGGAGAACAAGGCACACTTGTTAGAAAAACTGCTGTTTTCACGTTTCAAAAACGCTATATGATGTGCATAATAGTGAACTACTACGTTATGCCCATCAAAGTGCGTGCGACGTAGATATAGTGATTTCAAGTGAAGCAGTGGATTATCGCATAACTTTAAACAGTATCACACAATTGGAAGACGTAAGATAACGAAATTTCAAAAGAGGCGTCAACTTGAGGATGCACAGCAAACCGGAATCGGCCCGAAAATTTGTAGATGAGATAAACAAACTTATCCCATCATTCAGTAAGGAATTCGTTTTCAGCTCCGACCAACCGGCATTTGAAGAGGAAATACGTTTGAAAGGAACCCTCGAAATTAGAGGTACCAAGAGAGTTGTATCTAGGTCAGCTAACATCAATGCCTGAATGCATTCATATACAATTATGCCGGCTGGTAATCTGGATGGTCATTTATTGCGCTGCGAGGAGCACGCAGAAAGGACTATTTTATCTTATGATTAATTCTCGATACGTTTTTACAAAGGCGTGAGCAGAGCGAAAACAAGACTCTCTATAAATAACACCATGAGGTTTTGTTCGAATTTTCATAGCCAAACAGAGAGAAACAGGTGAACGGGGTGTCAAAGTGACCAGCTTTAGTTCTAATTTTGTACTAAAATATTTAACTGCTTAAAAGTAATTTGAGTAATTAACGAAAAATTAATTAATGAGTTGAGGAAAAATTGCAATATTTCACGAAAAGCTGATGCCAAGCTATGTAAATGAAGTGTTAACAATTTCACCTGTTCAAGGCCTAGCTATCTTGCACATAATAAGATACATTGGTGTGGTATTTAAATGTCAAAAGGGCTCCGTGCGAATCAAGTGCCAAAGTTAGGCTTTTCGAGAACAGAAAACCTTTGGAAGGCAAACGATTAGTCAGTAAGATGGTGCTTTCTAAATAAAACTTGAAAATAAAAAAAATGAATGAAATCGCTCAAATATTTTATGAAATGATTTGTGTAAAAGAAATAAATAGATCAGAGAAACGTTCTTCGTGCCTTTGAATAATGCTCGAAATCATGAACAGAAAATGAGGTGCATCAAACGTTTCGCCAATATTTTTTATTTCATACCTTTAGACAAATCATTTCACAAAATGTTTTACTTTCTTTTCAAAAATTTTGGGAGCTTTAGTTTTACAGACTATTTAGAGTAATTGAAACGCTTGGCCTTAAAACTGGCTGCTGAAGAATTACGTTCCCAACATTAAATATCTGTAAAATTACGTGGCTCACTGTAATTTTTTAGGAATTTAAAGTGTGTGACGTACTAGGATCGGTGTATATACTCTTAAAGATCACGTTCTTTGGCAAGATCTTAAAAATATACTTAGCGATGCAGTGCAAACAGTATACATAAAACTTAGTATACAGAATTGTGACTGAGTCAGTTGAAATACAAGAAAAATTTGAGCCCACGCCCAGGTTCCCGGGTTCGATTCCCGGCGGGGTCAGGGATTTTCTCTGCCTCGTGATGGCTGGGTGTTGTGTGCTGTCCTTAGGTTAGTTAGGTTTAAGTAGTTCTAAGTTCTAGGGGACTGATGACCATAGATGTTAAGTCCCATAGAGCTCAGAGCCATTTGAACCATTTTTTTTTTCAAAAATTTGGGATCGGACCCTGGATCTTTACGTACAGGTATTTACTTACAAACTATAAGGATAAGGGTAGTCAGTCAAGTAGTGAGTCATTCTTCCGCATTAATTGGCTGTTATAAGTTCTTGATCATGTAAAAAACATTCGTCTTTAATGTATTGATGAGATAATCGAATGCTCCTCTGCTCATTCACGTGTATCCGAAGAAAGTGTCTGGTGATCTTCGCAGTTGATGATATTTATGAAATTCTCAATCGAAATTGCTCCCTTTGTAAATTACGTGCACGGCATTCCTTTTCGCTTTATTTTCTTAAGTAAACCTAATTTTGCAGCCTTAATCTTCAGCTACAGTTTTCTACAGGTTAAGGACGCCGTTTTATAGAAGCAGCTGGTTGGCTCTAAGCAGCCATCTTGTAGAGCGACGTGGTCGCTCACACGCAGGACAGCCAAGGTTTCCGCCCGATGCTGCTGCTAGTCGCTGGAGTGTCGCATATCCTGAAGTCGCTCGCTTCTGTCTCTCACGTAGCACACGGCCTTACTAAAATACAGGTTTACGTCAATGTCATCAGGTGGCAGAACACTGCAACAGACTTTTATCCCCGTTCTCTTGGCATAAATCCTGCTAGTCGGTAGCACATTCCTCAGATATGCCTATTCACTTATTATACAGTAAAATTATATCGGAAGTCAGTGTAAATTATATGTATACAGATATAGAAAAACCTACACTACTGGCCATTAAAATTCCTGCACCAAGAAGAAATGCAGATGATAAACGGGTATTCATTGGACAAATATATTATACTAGAACTGAAATGTGATTACATTTTCACGCAATTTGGGTGCATAGATCCTGAGAAATCAGTACCCAGAACAACCACCTCTGGCCGTAATAAAGGCCTTGATACGCCTGGGCATTGAGGCAAACAGAGCTTGGACGGTGTGTACAGGTACAGCTGCCCATGCAGCTTCAACACGATACCACAGTTCATCAAGGGTAGTGACTGGCGTATTGTGATGAGCAAGTTGCTCGGTCACCATTGACCAGGCGTTTTGAATTGGTGAGAGATCTGGAGAATGTGCTGGCCAGGGCAGCAGTCGAACATTTTCTGTATCCAAAAAGGCCCGTACAGGACCTGCAACATGCGGTCGTGCATTATCCTGCTGAAATGTAGGGTTTCGCAGGGATCGAATGAAGGGTAGAGCCACGGGTCGTAATGCACCTGAAATGTTACGTCCACTGTTCAAAGTGCCGTCACTGCGAACAAGAGGTGACTGAGACGTGTAACCAATGGCACCCCATACCATCACGCCGGGTGATACGCCACTATGGCGATGACGAATACACGCTTCCAATGTGCGTTCACCGCGATGTCGCCAGACAAAGATGCGACCATGATGATGCTGTAAACAGAACCTGGATTCATCCGAAAAAATGACGTTTTGCCATTCGTGCACCCAGGTTCGTCGTTGAGTACACCATCGCAGGCGCTCCTGTCCGTGATGCAGCATCAAGGGTAACCGCAGCCATGGTTTCCGAGCTGATAGTCCATGCTGTTGCAAACGTCGTCGAACTGTTCGTGCAGATGGTTGTCTTACAAAAGTCCCCATCTGTTGACTCAGGGATAGAGACGTGGCTGCACGATGCGTTAGAGCCATGCGGCGGCGTTCCGTATTACCGTCCTGAACCCACCGTTCCATATTCTGCTAACAGTTATTGGATCTCGACCAACGCGAGCAGCAATGTCGCGATACGATAAACCGCAATCGCGATAGGCTACAATCCGACTTTTACCAAAGTCGGAAACGTGATGGTACGCATTCCTCCTCCTTACACGAGGCATCACAACAACGTTTCACCAGGCAACGCCGGTCAACTGCTGTTTGTGTATGAGAACTCGGTTGTAAACTTTCCTGATGTCAGCACGTTGTAGGTGTCGCCAGCGGCGCCAACCTTGTGTGAATGCTCTGAAAAGCATTCACACAAGGTAAGACAACCATATCACAGCATCTTCTTCCTGTCGTTTGAATTTCGTGTCTGTAGCGCGTCATCTTCGTGTTGTAGCAATTTTAAGGGCCAGTAGTGTATTTTGTTGGATTCTGTATGAGATACAGTGTATTAAATTTTGGATTTTATCATACAGTAATCCATTTGAGGCGCTAAGAACCATAAAACACATCTTCGTCTGTTGTGAGACTGTAGCGTTTGCTCATGCTTCTGGCAAGTGTTTATCTTATGGGAGGTCAGGTTTATCTGTACTGTACACCCACACTGTATGTGTATATGAACATTTCTGGTTTCTCTGATATTCACTTATATGTGGGGTCGGAGACAGTGTCCTTTTGGCCCTTATGGCTCTCAGCCCCTCATTTGTATTCTAGTCAAATGACCTTGTTGATAGATAGTACTACCTGAATTTAATCATTTTTCGCAAATGGCAGTTTGTGTTTGCAGTTGGTTGTTTACTGTGCCGGAATCGGCTTTACTGTGTAATGTCAACTTGAACGCTGTTGAATTTGTTTTAAGTGCTAACACAAAGGAAAAGTACCAGGAAAAATGGCTGCAAAGGTTCAAAAATGGTTCAAATGGCTCTGAGCTTTATGGGACTTAACATCTGAGGTCATCAGTCCCCTAGAATCTAGAACTGCTTAAACCTATCTAACCTAAGGACGACACACACATCCATGCCCGAGGCAGGATTCGAACCTGTGACCGTACCGATCGCGCGCTTCCATACTAAAGCACCTAGAACCGCTCGGTTGCAAAGGAACTAGGGCTTCTAGGACCAAATACGTTGTCTGAGAAAGTGACGAAATAAGACAAGTGTGACTACAAGCGAAAATTTAACAATGAAGTTTTTAATTAGCGTAAGTTTCTGTGTTGGTGCAACGTAAGGGTGTCTGATCTTCAGTCCAGAAGTTAACTCGTCAATTAATACATGTATTAGCGATCTTGTACATTTGTCCGAAAAAGAAGCACGAAAATTCCCACTATAGAAAAGTGCGAAACGGAGAGTTTTTGAAAACTTGAACATCATTTCTTTCATGCCAAAAACTGTATTAATTATCTATAAAACAACGAAATAGGACAAAAACAATTCTATATTTTTACAGCCAATATGCATATTATTATTATTGAAATTGTATAAATATGTTGATAAGCATAACTTTTATATAGCAGATGCTATTAATTTCAGACTCTTATGTTTATCTGAAATTAAAAATTTGTGAACATCTAGAATGCATAATTACGTGCCGCCGCTGTTGCCTCACCTATGTCATCCGCATTGGCTGCCATTTCTTCTTCTACCACTTCATCACAAACACTGAATCCTTATCTTACACATTTTTTAATCCGAGCATTTTTTTCTTCGTCCTGCAGCCTTTCTGTTCGCTCTTGGATATAAAATGTTGCGAAATATTTAAAATTCTGCGATAATTTCTACGTTATTATCCCAGAATTTTAAATATTTTGCAGCATTTCATATTGTCGAATTGTGTTTGTTGGTCGACAAATCATCCTTTTCTTAAAGTCTTTCCACCATTATGAAACGCCATGCCAGAGCTGTCGCTCGGCTACTTCATTTTCCGAAATGCTTCTTCGATGCTCTGATTGAACGGCAGAGGTCAAACGCTGCATCACTCCCGTATGCCATATTTAACGTGAGCACTTCTCCTTTGGTGTTCGATTCTAATTTTTCTCTTGTATATGAGTAATACCTAAAAACAAAGAAGTGTTCAGCGTTGGGTATTCTACTGGGACCATATGATTAAACCTGGTAACCTGCTATAGACGTTAAGAGATTCTTATGGAATTAAAAAAAAATTATGCATGGCTGTGGAACAGTTGCCCCGTTTAATTACACCCAATTGACAAATATAACAAAAAATGAAATTTCTTTAATATCAACGTTACTTCCTTTCCTTTCTCACTATATAATAATTGATTGTTCTGAATCGTTCCAAGACGATCTAACAATTTCTTTGTTTTTTCACTTTGCAGTGGTGCTAGCAGGCAATTCACAGTACCTGAACGAGGGGGACTTCGACCCACCTACGCAGTTTAGACTCACAAAAAAATGCATAATGTATGACCCAAGAAATAAAACTCTCCACGACATCATGGCGTGTTTCGTACAGCAGCCGTTCATGGAGTCGCTATACGTCAGCAAGGTCAACGTAGTTCATTCTTCGGTTCCGTGAGTATCTCATGCTACTCAGTTAATTAAATAACTAATTAATCAGTCACTCAACGCTTTCCCTAAATTACACTAAGGAGAACCTTAGAGGATATAGTACAAAGTGGATTGTTCAGCAACAAGATACAAACTTCACTTTTACTTTCTATTACTGAGCTACACTGCTTAATACTGTTCGTTCATACAGCTTCAAAAAGTGGCGTAGTAAACTGTGAGAAAGGCTATTATTTTGTAGAAAGAAAATCTCTACGACTTCATTTATACACTACTGGCCATTAAAATTGCTTCACCACGTAGATGACGTGCTACAGACGAGAAATACAAACGACAGGAGGAAGATGCTGTGTTATGCAAATGATAAGCTTTTCAGAGCATTCACACAAGGTTGGCGCCGCTGGCGACACCTACAACGTGCTGGCATGAGGGTCGTTTCCAACCGATTTCTCACACACAAAAAGCAGTTGATTCGGCGTTGCCTGGTGAAACGTTGTTGTGATGCCTCGTGTAAGGAGGAGAAATGCGTACCATCACGTTTCCGACTTTGATAAAGGTCGGATTGTAAGCCTATCGCGACTGCGGTTTATCGTATCGCGACATTGCTGTTCGCGTTGGTCGAGATCCAATGACTGTTAGCAGACATACGGAATCGGTGGGTTCAGGAGGGTAACACGGAACGCCGTGCTGCATCCCAACGGCTTCGTATCACTAGTAGTCGAGATGACAGGCATCTTATCCACATGGCTGTAACGGATCGCACAGCCACGTCTCGATCCTTGAGTCAACAGATGGGGACGTTCGCAAGACATCAACCATCTACACGAACAGTTTGACGACGTTTGCAGCAGCACGGACTATCAGCTCGGAGACCATGGCTGCCGTTACCCTTGACGCTGCATCACAGACAGGAGCGCCTGCGATGGTGTACTCAACGACGAACCTGGGTGCACGAATGGGAAAACGTCATTTTTTTCGGATGAATCCAGGTTCTGTTTATAGCATCATGATGGTCACATCCGTGTTTGGTGACATCGCGGTGAACGCACATTGGAAGCGTGTATTCGTCATCGCCATAGTGGCGTATCACCCGACGTGATGGTATGGGGTGACATTGGCTACACGTCTCAGTCACCTCTTGTTCGGATTGATGGCACCTAGAATAGTGGACGTTACATTTCAGATGTGTTACGACCCGTGGCTCTACCCATCATTCGATCCCTGCGAATCCCTACATTTCAGTAGGATAATGCACGACCGCATGTTGCAAGTCCTGTACGGGCCTTTCTGGATACAGAAAATGTTCGACTACTGCCCTGGCCAGCACATTCTCCAGATCTCTCACCAATTGAAAATGTCTGGTCAATGGTTACCGAGAAACTGGCTCGTCACAATACGCCAGTCACTACTCTTGATGAACTGTGGTATCGTGTTGAAGCTGCATGGGCAGATGTACCTTTATACGCCATCCAAGCTCTGTTTGACTTAATGCCCAGGCGTATCAGGGACGTTATTACGGCCAGAGGTGGTTGTTCCGGGTACTGATTTCTCAGGATCTATGCACCCAAATTGCGTGAAAATGTAATCACATGTCGGTTCTAGTATAATATATTTGTCCAATGAATAGCCGTTTATCATCTGCATTTCTTCTTGGTGTAGCAATTTTAATGGCCAGTAGTGCAATAGTCAGTACCACTGAGCTATACTGATTAATACTGTTTATTCATACAGCTTCAAAATGTGGCGCAGTACACTGTTAGACAGGCTATTACTTTGTAGAAAGAAAATCTCTACGACTTCATTTATATTAAACAGACCTTTGGTACAGAGCCGATTGGAGGGTCCGAACCCGAATCTCAGATGGTTCTACGGCAATGTGCCCCGCTGCAGAGTGCAGAGGTGTCGGCTTCCGCGTAATACGTCCGTATCTTCCACGTAGTGGTCCATACCTCGCAGGAGGTGGCTACACGGGCAGTGGGGGCTGTGTGGAGTGGTCTGCGCTGTTTAGGTTAAATGGCCTAAAGAAAGAACAACAAAAATTTTGAAACATACTATCAAATGTTTCGTGAAATTATTTTTCTAAAACTAAGAAATAAAATAAATTAGAGAAACATCTGATGAGCTCTAGAATGATTGTCATCGCAAAAATGTTATGGAGATGCTTAACAATTTCCAGTGGCAGATGTTATAAGAGAGGCGTTGTGCATCGCAGCGATGTTTACTGCGGAAATTTCTAGACAGCAATATCGAGGAACAGTTGGGTAACATATTTCTTCCTTGCGCATACCTCTCACGGAACTACCGCAAAGAGAAAAACAAGAGAAATCGTGGTGCTGGGAGTATCCTCCAGCACACACTGCAAGGTGGTTTGCAGAGTCCACATGTAGACACCCAACTACTTGTGACAGACCTCTACAACCAACGCTTGCAATTGTCAAGGATCTAACAAAAATTCCCAATCCTTCAACCTACATCTACATCTACATGGACACTCTGCAAATAACATTTAAGTGCTAACCAGAGTGTTCATCGAACCACCTTCAAAATTCTCTATTTTTCCAATCTCGTATAGCGCGCGGAAAGAATGAACACCTATATCATTCCGTACCAGCTCTAATTTCCCTTATTTTATCGTGGTGATCGTTTCTCCCTATGTAGGTCGGTGTCAACAAAATATTTTCGCATTCGCAGGAGAAATTTGGTGATTGGAATTTCGTGAGAAGATTCCGTCGCAAAGAAAAACGCCTTTCTTTTAATGGTGTCCAGCCCAAATCCTGTATCATTTCTGTGACACTCTCTCCCGTATTTCGCGATAATACAAAACGTGCTGCCTTTCTTTGAACTTTTTCGATAAACTCCGTCAGTCATATCTGGTAAGGATCCCACACCGCGCTGCAGTATTCTAAAAGAGGACGGA
The DNA here is from genome assembly GCF_023898315.1 of Schistocerca nitens. Lineage (NCBI taxonomy): Eukaryota > Metazoa > Arthropoda > Insecta > Orthoptera > Acrididae > Schistocerca > Schistocerca nitens. Next base: position 65,212,382 of record NC_064623.1, on the reverse strand, counting down.
CAAGCGTAATGTAGACAGTCTCCTTAGTAGGTCTGTTACATTTTCTAAGTGTCCTGCCAATAAAACGCAGTCTTTGATTAGCCTTCCCCACAACATTTTCTGTGTGTTCCTTCCAAACGTTCAAATGTGTGTGAAATCCTATGGGACTCATCTGCGAAGGTTATCAGTCCCTAAGCTTACACACTACTTATCCTAAATTAACCTAAAGACAAACACACACCCATACCCGAGGGAGGACTCCAACTTCCGCCGGGACCAGCCGCGCAGTGTGTTCCTTCCAATTTAAGTTGTTCGTAATTGTAATACCTAGGTATTTAGTTGAATTTACGGCTTTTAGGTTAGGCTGATTTATCGTGTAGCTCATGTGGATAACCTCACACTTTTCGTTATTTACGGTCAACTGCCACTTTTCGCACCATTTAGATATCTTTTTTAAATCATTTTGCAAATTGTTCTGATCTTCCAATGACTTTATTAGTCGATAAACAACAGCTTTATCCGCAAACAACCGAAGACGTCTGCTCAGATTGTCTGCCAAATCGTTAATATACACTCCTGGAAATGGAAAAAAGAACACATTGACACCGGTGTGTCAGACCCACCATACTTGCTCCGGACACTGCGAGAGGGCTGTACAAGCAATGATCACACGCACGGCACAGCGGACACACCAGGAAGCGCGGTGTTGGCCGTCGAATGGCGCTAGCTGCGCAGCATTTGTGCACCGCCGCCGTCAGTGTCAGCCAGTTTGCCGTGGCATACGGAGCTCCATCGCAGTCTTTAACACTGGTAGCATGCCGCGACAGCGTGGACGTGAACCGTATGTGCAGTTGACGGACTTTGAGCGAGGGCGTATAGTGGGCATGCGGGAGGCCGGGTGGACGTACCGCCGAATTGCTCAACACGTGGGGCGTGAGGTCTCCACAGTACATCGATGTTGTCGCCAGTGGTCGGCGGAAGGTGCACGTGCCCGTCGACCTGGGACCGGACCGCAGCGACGCACGGATGCACGCCAAGACCGTAGGATCCTACGCAGTGCCGTAGGGGACCGCACCGCCACTTCCCAGCAAATTAGGGACACTGTTGCTCCTGGGGTATCGGCGAGGACCATTCGCAACCGTCTCCATGAAGCTGGGCTACGGTCTCGCACACCGTTAGGCCGTCTTCCGCTCACGCCCCAACATCGTGCAGCCTGCCTCCAGTGGTGTCGCGACAGGCGTGAATGGAGGGACGAATGGAGACGTGTCGTCTTCAGCGATGAGAGTCGCTTCTGCCTTGGTGCCAATGATGGTCGTATGCGTGTTTGGCGCCGTGCAGGTGAGCGTCACAATCAGGACTGCATACGACCGAGGCACACAGGGCCAACACCCGGCATCATGGTGTGGGGAGCGATCTCCTACACTGGCCGTACACCACTGGTGATCGTCGAGGGGACACTGAATAGTGCACGGTACATCCAAACCGTCATCGAACCCATCGTTCTACCATTCCTAGACCGGCAAGGGAACTTGCTGTTCCAACAGGACAATGCACGTCCGCATGTATCCCGTGCCACCCAACGTGCTCTAGAAGATGTAAGTCAACTACCCTGGCCAGCAAGATCTCCGGATCTGTCCCCCATTGAGCATGTTTGGGACTGGATGAAGCGTCGTCTCACGCGGTCTGCACGTCCAGCACGAACGCTGGTCCAACTGAGGCGCCAGGTGGAAATGGCATGGCAAGCCGTTCCACAGGACTACATCCAACATCTCTACGATCGTCTCCTTGGGAGAATAGCAGCCTGCATTGCTGCGAAAGGTGGATATACACTGTACTAGTGCCGACATTGTGCATGCTCTGTTGCCTGTGTCTATGTGCCTGTGGTTCTGTAAGTGTGATCATGTGATGTATCTGACCCCAGGAATGTGTCAATAAAGTTTCCCCTTCCTGGGACAATGAATTCACGGTGTTCTTATTTCAATTTCCAGGAGTGTAGATAAGGAATAGCAAAGTGCCTACAACAGTACCATGGGGAACGCCAGAAATCACTTCCGTTTTACTCCATGACTTTGCGTCAGTTACTACGAACTGACACATCGAGTCACATACGCAATTTCACTATAAGCTGCTCGTGTGGTACAGCCTCAAAAGCCTTCTGGAAATTCACAAATACGGAATCATCTGAAATCCCTTCTCAGCAGCACTCAATACTTCATGTGAATAAAGAGCTAGTTGTGTTTCACAGGAACGATGTTTTCTAAACCCATGTTGACTGTGTGTCAGTAGACCGTTTTCTTCGAACACAATATATGTTCCTCAATCCTGCTGCATATCGACGTTAACGACATGGGCCTGTAACTTAGTGGATTACTCCTACTACCTGTCTTGAATACTGGTGTGACCTGTGCAACTTTCCAGTTTTTGGGTACGGATCTTTCGTCGAGCGAACGGTTGTATATTATTGTTAGGTATGGAGCTAATGCATCAGCATGCTCCGAAAGGAACCTAATTGGTATACAGTATGGACCAGAAGACTTGCGTTTATTAAGTGATTTAAGCTGCTTCACTACTCCGAGCCGGCCGGAGTGGCCGTACGGTTCTAGGCGCTACACTCTGGAGCTGCGAGACCGCTACAGTCGCAGGTTCGAATCCTGTCTCGGACATGGATGTGTGTGATGTCCCTAGGTTAGTTAGATTTAAGTAGTTCTAAGTTCTAGGGGACTGACGACCTCAGAAGTTGAGTCCCATAGTGCTCAGAGCCATTTAACTACTCCAAGGATATTTAATTCTCCATTACTCATGTTGGCAGCTGTTCTCGATTCGAATTCTGGAATGTTTACTTCGTCTTCTTTTGTGAAAGCATTTCGAAAGGCTGTGTTTAGTAACTCCGCTTTGGCAGCACTGTCTTCGGCCTACATAACCACATAATTTCAAAATCAGTGTTTAGATATGCAGTAGTGTAAAATGAGTGACGGAACTGTAGACGAATGCAGTGAGAGAAATGTACATCCTCTGTCTCATTCCATTAATAAACAGAGTGTGAATGTGGTGCATCAAACTATACTAGATAAGGGGTCAGATAAATTTCACATCACTTCGTGTGATTTTTTGGGGAACTGATTGCAGTTTAAAGCAGAGTTGGGTATCCCATTGCAGTGGATACGGATTCAAAGATATGAGTTAGCTAATGTGTTATCTACAGACACATATGATGGAGATGTTGTAGCTGAATGTGTGATATGACGTATTGGTACCAACCTACCAGTATACGAGGTGCAACAATAAAGTAATGTGAATTAAAAATGTTGGTTACCGTTTTAGTCAAGTTCATTGTTGTCTCCTTCAAAGTAGTTCCCTTCTGATTGCACACACTTTTTCCAGCGCTTCTGCCATTGATGGCAACATTTCTGGAACTCATCTTCTGTAATATCCTCCAAGATCCTCGTCACAGCTCTTTGGACATCTTGTGGTGTTTGAAAATGGTGTCCCTTGACCACCGTTTTGACTCTCGGAAATAGAAAAAAGTCGAAATGAGCGATATGTGATGAATAAGATAACTGTGGTAGTACTGAAATTTGTTTTGAGGTGAAAAAAATGGTTCAAATGGCTCTGAGCACTATGGGACTTAACATCTGAGGTCATCAGTCCCCTAGAACTTAAAACTACTTAAACCTAACTAACCTAAGGACATTACACACATCCATGCCCGAGGCAGGATTCGAACCTGCGACTGTAGCGGTCGTGCGGTTCCAGACTGTAGCACCTAGAACTGCTCGGCCACTCCGGCCGGCTTTTTGAGGTTAAAAATTGCTGTACTGACAGAGCAGTATGAGATAGCGCATTATCGTGATGCAGAATCCAATTATCATCAATGTTGGCACGGACACGAACAACTCTTTTACGAAGTCTTTCTACAATTTCTTTGTAGTAATATTGGTTAACTGTTTGTCCAGGAGGCACCCACTCTTTATGAACAATTCCCTTGGAATCAAAGAATCACACAAGTATTTCACTTTTGACTTTGACATGCGAGCTGTTGATGGTCTGGGTGATCCCTTTGAACACCATTGCGAACTTTGGCGTTTTGTCTCTGGATCGTATTGAAAAAACCAACCTCCATCACCAGTGATAACACGGCTCAACAATTCTGGATTGATTTCCGTTTGCTCTAAAGGAACGGCTGCCACATTTTCCCGTGTTTCTCGCTGTTGTGGTGTCAGATTTTTGGGGACCATTTTTGCACAAATCTTTCTCATACGAAGATCTTCAGTTATTACTAGACGAACCGTTTCTTGATTGACATTCAGTTCTTCTGCAATCATTTTCCAGGATAATCTTCGATCAGATCATACGAGTTCACGCAAGTTGACATCTGTCTGTGAGGTTGAAGGTCGCCCATTGCGGTCTTCATCTTCAACATTCGTTCTGGCTTCACTAAACATTTTATGCGAACGAAAAACTTGAGCTCTTGACATAACCTCCTCTCCAAAAACCTTCTGAAGTTTACCGTAAGTTGTCGTCGCGTTTTCACCCAATTTAACGCAAAAAGAAATGGCGTACTGTTGCGCAATATTATGTGGTTCCATTTCTGTGACAAGAGACACAAACACGTGTTAACTTCTTACAGCACACCTCACGACGGAGCAGTTGCATCGATGTGCCGCTCGGACTAGAAGCAGCTTATAGACCATGGTCAAAGATATTGTGCCTGCAGAAGCCTGAAGGGGTGCCACATCTTGTAAAGAAAATGCAGTTGCATGCATGTGCCGCTTGGACTAGAAGCAGCTTATAGACCAAGGTCATAGGTATTGTGCCTGCACAAGCCTGCAGGGTTGCCACACCTTGCAAAGAAAATGCAGTTGCATCCATGTGCCGCTTGGACTAGAAGCAGCTTATAGACCAAGGTCATAGGTATTGTGCCTGCACAAGCCTGCAGGGTTGCCACATCTTGCAAAGAAAATGCAGTTGCATCCATGTGCCGCTTGGACTAGAAGCAGCTTATAGATTAAGGTCAAAGATATTGTTCCTGCAAAAGCCTGCAGGGTTGCCACATCTTGCAAAGAAAATCAGTCTCATTACTTTATTGTCGCACCTTGTATTCAAGTTGGCAGTTGAAGTGCAAGTTTCCGTCTATAACCGATATCAGTCACATGGGACCTGGTTGACCCAACGGAGTGCACCTCACAAGCCTCACCTCCCGTGGCTTCATACCAAGAGCGCCCTCTGTGCCACGGCAATCACTCCGCCCCACATGCACTTGGAGCTTCATCCTTGTGGCATCATAAGTCGTGCTTAGGACTGTGCGCCTCATGCCAGTTGCTACTGTAGAGGTATGAGCTGATCTCTGGTTCTTGCTGTATAATTTGTATCGAGTGTTCGTTCACAAGGAAAAATACAAGTTAAGTGAACTTTGTGATTATTGTGTTAACTTGTTCACTAATCATTTCTGCTACTGTCTGCATTTCCTACAATGACAGTTGCTGCACCACTCTGTGGTCCTCATCTCCTTAAGGTTGTGTACAAAATTACAAACAACATAGTGCATCATTCCCATGGATGATGTCATATCTCTGTTGAGGAACAGTATTTTATGGCAGTTTGTGGGGGAAGGTAGGTTGCTGAAAGTGATAGATAGTTAGGAATCGTCTTTTTTGGCAGCCCATTTCAATGCACATGGCGATTGACAGAAATGGTTCAGGTAATGTGGCAGCTATAAGGATGATGTAGCTCATTGTCCTATCAGCGTACATGTCACCTGTCTGTCGAGGTACAAGGGTGAGTCAAATGAAAACCTTAAACTTGTAATAACAAATCGAAATTTCGCGCCGTTATCCTGTAAGCTGGTAAGCGTGCTACAAACAGCGTGCAGAATGGACTGCAGGTGGCAGCATAATGCAGATGCACACATACCGTCGCAGTATCAATATAAAGATGACCTCCCCATTTCCGACTTGCACCAGGGAAGAACAGCCTTCTGTTATTCGGTTTTTGCGTAGTGAAGGTGTGAAACCTATTGAAATTCATCGACGAATAAAGGTTCAGAACGGTGATGCATATTTGTCACAGTAGCAAGTCTACGAATGGAGTAGGAAGTTCGCAAATGGTGCTCCTCGTACAGGTCACAGCATAGCAGCATTTGAAGCCATAGTGAAGGAAAACCATTGAGTGACACTGAATGGCATTGCAGCATGTTTACAGATTATCCATGGGTCAGCACACCACATTGTGCATGGTGTGCTCCAGTTTCACAAAGTGTCTGCAAGATGGGTGCCACGGCAGCTGACTACTGAATTAAGAGAACGACGTGTTGGTGCTTGTGAAGAACTTCTTCGACGCTTTGAACGAGAAGGTGACGGCTTCCTTGCAAGAATCGTTACTGGGGACGAAACCTGGGTTCACTTCCACCAACCGGAAACGAAGAGAGCGAGCAAAGGAATGGCGCTATTCCTCATCACCAAAACCAAAGATGTTTCGCACAGAACCATTAGCAGGGAAGGTTATGCTGACTCTCTTTTGGGACGAAAAAGGCGTCAGTTTGGAGCATTACATGCCTAGAGGGACCACTGTCACCACTGCATCATACACATATCTCCTAAGAATCATCAGCGGCCTGCAATCAAATCAAAGCGACGTGGATTGCTGTCAGCAGCTGTCCTTTAGCAACATGACAATGCAAGGCCGCACACCGCCCGTACAACAGTTGCAACTATCACAGACCTGCATTTTGAGTGTCTTCCTCATCCACCATACTCACCAGACCTTGCCCCAAATGATTTCCATATGTTTGGACAACTCAAAGACGCAGTGGGAGGAAAGACGTTCCGTTCTGATGAAGAGGTACGCCACGCGGTGCATTAGTGGTTGCGCGGACTACCAAAAGAATTTTTTGCTAAAGGAATTTATGCACTTTGTAAGCACTGGAGAACTTGCATTGAGCGTGGGGGGGATTATGTTGAAAAGTGATACATCTTTGTACCACTTCTACACAATAAATAATATTAAAAAAATTTAAGGTTTTCATTTGACTCACCCTCATATAGTGTTCTGTGTCAGGAATAGGAAACCACGGAAGGGAGGGATGAACAGCTGTCGCCCAGTACGCACCCTGAAACACCTAGCCTTCTCCAATTTCCAGGCTTGCTAAGTCATCCACTTGATTGGGTGCTACCATCTTGTACACGAGATCCCTTGTCCAACAGAGGACCAAGCACAGTGCAAGGACTGTCCAGTGACGTCATATCTGAGCAGAGATCACCGTCTCTGCTCCTGAGAGGACAGTCCACGGTTGAACAGAGAACTGATGACGACACGAACTTTCAGCAATGGCGGAAGACGGCCTAATCAGTCTGCAATGTGGGAACCTGACTGGAAACGACCGAACCGTAACTTATGAAACAAAACTTGATAGGGATAACTGTACTAGTGAAATTTATTATTTATCGTATGATGATACAGAGTTTGGATCAAATACGTAATTTTAAGAGTATTCAGTGTAAGAAATGACAAGCAAAATACATGTACAGAATCAAATGTTCAAAGTATTATCCTAAATTATCTATACATGACACAAGTTCTTAGATCTCTAAGTTCAATCTGTTGATCCAGTTGGGCCCTTTAGGTGATGCCTGGTGGATGACATTTATTGATCCCCTAAAGGCTCGTTTCGGGCATTCACCAATAATGTGCTTAGTTGTTTGCAGGGCAGCTCCACAGTCATAATCTGGAGATGTTGCCCAGCCCCATTTGTGCTTTAGATATCTGCAGTTCCCTTGTCCTGTTCGGATGCAGTTGATGGTTCTCCACTGGCGTCTGGGGAGTGTGAAACCTGGAACTCACATGGAAGGCTTTTCAACCAGATGACCCTTGAACACTGACGATTCTTCCCACTGACTTCTCCATACATCGTTGATGTTAAAGTCGGAGGCTTCAAGATGTCGTGCAGTTCGCCAAGGTGGTTTTCTTGACTTCAGACGTTGATGTTCTGCTATTAATATATCACTGTGTATGGATAGCTGGGCGTTCTACTGAATGTTTGTCCAGATCTTCAGGAGAGCATCTGATCTTCGTAGAGATGGAGGTTGGATGTTACTTAAAACTGGTAGCCATTCAGTTTGAGTGCTACATATGCAGCCTGTGATAAGTCGCATTGTCTGGTTGAGTGGCGCATCTATCTTGCTAAAGTGAGCACTGTTCATCCAAGTTGGACAACAGTATTCAGCAACAGAGTATGACAGTGCCAAAGCAGTTGATCTTAGGGTTTGAGCACTGCAACCCCAGGAGGTACCAGCAAGCTTCTGAATGGTATTATTACGGGTCTTCACTTTTGCGGCCACGTCGGAGAGATGTTGTCGGAAAGTTAGGGACCTATCGAGTGTTATTCCGAGTTATTTCGGTGTGCTGCAATTCTTCAAGGTTTGACCTCGGAGTTTAACTTCTGGTTTATAGTCGGAGTGCTGAAGTAACAGTTTCCTGAGGATTTAGGTGGAGGCACCATTTCCTGAAGTATGTATCCAGGATTTCCATGTCGGCAGTTAATGTGCTTTCAGCAGAGGTGAAACTGGAGATCTGGGTTACCAAATAGATGTCATCTGTATATATGAATTTCCTTGAGGTTGTGGCTGGCAGGTCATAAATTTATAAAGTGAAAACGAGAGGGGCCAATACAGATCCTTGAGGTAATCCGTCACTTACTTTGAAGACTTTGCTTCTGTCGTTATCAGAGTAAATCTGGAGTAGGTTTTGTGAGATTCCGACGCTGAATGATGCTCACAAATTTTAAGAGAAGGCCTTCTCGCGATACGGTGCCGTAGGCAGTGGATAGATCCAAGAAAGCAGCTATGCTTACGCATTTCTTCTCATATCCATTTTTAATATGGGTTGTTAATGCAAACACTTGGGCATTACGGCTTCTACCAGGCCTGAATCCAGCTTGCTCTATGGGTATTTGTATATTAATCGTTTCATAGATCCTGTTGTAGATGAGTCGTTCAAGTAGTTTGTAAGTAACGCTTAAGAGGGCTATTGGGCGGTAACTTTCTACTTTTATTGGGTTTTTGTGCGGTTTAAGGGTTGCTATTAGCTTGCTTTTCTTGAATAATGGTGGGAGATTTCCAGTGGAGAGAATGTCTGAGAAGAAGTTAGAAAGCCATTTGATAGTTGCTGGTCCACAGTGTGTGAGAAATTCAGAGTACATCCCATCGAATCCAAGTGCCTTCCCAACTTTCATGTTTCTGTGGCATCTCTTACTTCCTCTTCATTGAATGGATAGGAAAATTTAGAGGAATTTAGGGCTGCTCTTTTTCTTGGCGTTGCACTGGGTTTTGATTTCCTTTCTTGGCTGCTTATCCTTTGGGCTCTTGGAATTTGAGATTAGATGTTTGGCAAAATCATTCAGCTTGATGGCAGTTATAGGTCTTGCCGGTGCTGAGTTTGTTGCATCAGTTTTCTGATAACAGACCAGGCTTTGTGACTTGAATGTGTGTGGTCAAATGATTCTACGATTTCATGCCAGATCTTATTCCTATTCTGATCAAGTGACTGCAGAAGGTCCGTAGCTTTGCTAACAGTTTGATTTTATTCACATTCTTCAAGCAATTTTTTACTGTCCTCATTCCAGCCAGGTGTATATTCTTTACGATAGCCTCTAGGGATAAATCGTCTGGCTGTTCCTTTAATTATACCTCTAAACTGACTGTAGTTACTGTGTATTGGCTTGATCCATCTGATATTGTTATCTGTTTGTTTTCTGAATTCAGTCCAGTTAGCTTTCATGAAATTCCACCTTGGTTTCGGATGCGACTGCACAAGGGGTACACATATTCCAGTCTCTCGAGTAATAAGTCTATGCTGACTGTGGGGGAAATCTTTAAGTATTGAGCGACGTATCTGGGTATGGGTGCTGTGAAGCTGAGTTGTGAGGCACAGATCAGGTGTATAACCTCTGTTCCAACGTCCTGAATGAAAGGTAGGTGGATCCTTGGCATCAAAAACTACTTTCAGATTTTCGGCTTCCATCCATTCACAAAGAACTTCACCGTTACCGTCGTTTTCACAGTATCCCCATAGGTTATGATGGCTGTTGAAGTCGCCCAGGAGTAGAGATGCTGTTGAGATGGTAGAGGAGGAGTAGGCCAGTTTACTCCGGAAGGTTTGTACACATTGACTATTGTTACACTATCAATTTTTGCTGTAATTGTGAAAACATCGTTTTCGCTGCTCACTGAAACTTCCTGATAATTTTTCATATTATGCTTGACGTACTTTGCAAGACTATATTTCGGATGGTTATTTGAGGCTATTAGTTTATATCCTGTTATTTTCCCTCAGCTCCTTATCTGTTGATCATCTGCTGTGTGTGTTTTTCGGAGTGCAATGACATCGACTGTATGGTTTATCGATGGTTTGGATAGATAGTCACATTTCGATCTGCTTATTCCTTCCATATTAAGTTGGCATATGCGAACATATGGTCCAATTCTACGAACTTGTGCGTCCTGAGAAGGACGTTTTGGTTGTGTGCTCTGCATTCTATGACCAGGAGGCCTTTTCGGGCAGTTCGGTCTGATCCTGTTGTTGTTACTCATTTAGCACCACCCGGGAGGCACGTGTGAGTTTGGGTATGACACGGACGCGAGTAGCCTTGCCCCGCACTAGTGAAATAAGGGACCACGAAATCATTGTTTTTGCAATAAAAAAATGCACAGCAAACTCCGCTAACGTGCCGCGAGCGACCTGAGGTATGCACACGCTTGATCAGTTATAATGAGAACGTCTGTAAGACTCTAGTTTGTAAGTTGAAGACTACAGTCCATCAGACCTAGCGTAAAGCGGCTTTCTCTGTTGACGGACTTAGCAGACATGATTTAGCTGTGTGGATAGGCAATTAGACAATCAAGCATTATGAAGTATCTGGAAAACAATGACCTCCTCCACGCCAACCAGCAGGGATTTCGAAAACATCGCCAATACGAAGTCCAAATCACGATTTCCTCAGGGGACGCAGTAAATGCCATAGATTAGGGGAGTCAGGTTCACATAGCTTCTCAGCAGCATTTAACTCGGTATACACATACGTTTGTTAATCGTATGCGCTGTTAAAGAAATTATTATCATTGGATTGAGTACTTCTGGGTAGAGAGAACACAGGAGGCTATCTTGGATGGAGAGTCATCGACAGATGTAGAAGTAACTTCAGTTATACCCCCGCGTTTTGGGTCCCTCGTTGTTCTTGACGCATATTAATCATCTTGCTGACAACGTAAATAGCAACGTCAAATTTTTTTGCGGATGATGCAGTTATTTATAGTAAAGTACTCTCTGAAAAAAGATGCAGAAATATTCAGTTGGATCTTGATAATCTTTCAAAGTGATGCAGAGACGTACGGTTTACTTTAAATGTTCATAAACATAGAACTACGTACTCCACAAACACCGAAAAATTGTGTCTTATACGAGGGTCGTCCACAAAGTAAGTTCCGTTTCTGTTTCTATCCGCGGCAGCGCTACGATCGCAGTTCCGAGCATGCGCGGCAGTTACTCTGACTCAAGGAGAAGACATGTACGCCATTTTCAGATCGCTCCTGCCAACGTGTGCTTTGTAATGCTTCTTTATAATGTCAGCCGTAATTAAAAATGTCGCCGCGTGTGAAATTAGATCTGTGATTCGTTTTCTAAATGCAAAGAAAGCTAAACCAAAGGAAATTCATCGGCAAAACTGTGAGGTTTACGGACAAAATGCTATGGTTAGAAGATGGGTCAGACTATTCAATGAAGGACGTGATCAAGTGCACGATGAAGAACGAAGTGGACGCCCGCCTGTGGTTACTCACGAACTGGTTCACACAATTGAAGAGAAGATTAAGCACAACCGTAAGTTTACACTTAGTACCCTTGCTATGGACGTTCCGCAAATCTCACGATCACTAATTCATGAAATTGTTGCTGAAAAACTGAAATTTTGGGAACTTTGCTCACGTTGGGTACCCAAAACACGAAAAAAACAACAGATGGGCAGTGTAATTCAGTTTTTGACACACTACAATGAAAAGACGATCGTTTTCTTTCTCGGATAGTCACGCGGGATGAAACTGGGTATCGTATGACACCCCTGAAACAAAACGGCAATCAGTGGAATGGAGGCACACTTCATCCCCAACGAAGGCTAAGCGTAAGGAAATCTCGACTCCTAGAAAAGTAATGTGCACCGTTTTTGGGACAGAAAAGGCATTTTGCTGATTGATTTCTTACCACGAGGCCAAACAATCAGTGCACATGGTTACTGCGAGACCATTAAGAAATTGCGCCACGCAATACAGAACAAGTGACGAGAGGATTACCGTCAAAAGGTGTTGTTTTTTTTCCACGAAAATGCCCGACCTCACACGGCGAATGTGACCAAACACCTCTTACGAGAATTCCACTCGGACGCGTTTATCACTCTCCATACAGCCCGGACCTCGCTGCTATTGACTTTCACCTCTTCTTACACTTAAACTCTGTCCTTGGTGGTCAACACTTTAACGATGATGATCTGAAAGAACATGGTACCACGTGGTTGAATACACAGTCGGCAACATTCTATGAAGAAGGCGTACAAAAACTTGTGCGACACTATGACAAGTGCCTACAAAATTTCGGAAGTTATGTAGAAAAGTGGTTTAACAGTTGTAGATTTTTTGTACAATAAATATTTTTGCTGTATCTGTACACGTTTGTTTTATACAACAAAACGGAACTTACTTTGTGGACATAATTCGTATCTACAATATCACTGGGAAACAATTAGGATCGGTTAACACATACAAACATATGTGTGTAAGAATTTGTCGGGATATGAAACGATATAATCATGTACATCTACATAGGTACTCCGCAAGACACCATACGATGCATGGTAAGGGTACCCTGTACGACTATGAGTAACTTCCTTTCTGTTCCACTCGCAAATAGAGCGAGGGAAAAACGACCATCTATATCCTCCGTACATTGGCGGCATTAGAATCGTTAGGTAGTCAGCTTCAAATGCCGCCTCTCTCAATTTTCTCAATAGCGTTTCTCGAAAAGAACGTCGCCTTCCATCTAGTGATTCCCATTTGAGTCCCTGAAGCAAGTCCGGAACATTTGCGCGTTGTTTGAAACTGCCGGTAGCAAATCTAGCAGCCCGCGTCTGAAGTGCTTCAGTGTCTTACTTGAATCCGACCTGGTACGGATCCCAAACACTCGAGCAGTACTCAATAATAGGTCGAACCAGCGTCCTACATGCGGTCTCCTTTACAGGTGAACCGCTCTTTCCTAAAATTCTCCCAATAAATCGAAGTCGACGATTCGCCTTCCCTACCACAATTCTCACATTCTCGTTCCATTTCATATCGCTTTGCAACATTATGCCTAAATATTTAAACGACGTGACTGTATCAGCAGCACACTGCTAATTTTATATTCGAGCATTTAATGAATTGTTTCTCCTAATCCCCTGCATTAGTTTACGTTTCTCAACATTTACACCGAGCTGCTATTCGTCACTCTATCTAGAAATTTTATCCAAATCATCCAGTATCCTCCTACAGTAAGTTAACGATGAGATCTTCTTGTACACCACAGTTTCTTCAGCAAACAACCGTAAACTGCTCCTCACCCTGTCCGTCAGATCATCACATCATTTATGTATGTAGAAAATAATAGCGCTGCTATCACAGTTCCCCGGGGCACTCCTGACGATTGACGATACCCCTGCCTCTGAAGAACATTCGCCGTCGAGGTAAACGTATGCTACGTAAGAACTGCTCGTGTCATTCACATATCACGGAAGCTTTTTCGTATGCTCGTACCTTCTTTAACAGGCTGCAGTGGGATACCTTATTAAATACTTTCAGTAAACTTAGGAGTAACGAATCTGCCTGTTGACCTTAATGGATCATGAATATCATGGATGTCATGTGAGAAAAGCTATATTTCGCGCTAGCGGTGCTTTCGAAAACCGATCTGATTTGTGAACAGAAGCATTTCCGTTCAAATGGTTCCGAGCACTATGGGACTTAACATCTGAGGTCATCAGTCCCCTAGAACTCAGAACTACTTAAATCTAACTAACCTAAGGACATCACATGCCCGAGGCAGGATTCGACCCTGCGACCGTAGCAGTCGCGCGGTTCCAGACTGTAGCGCCTAGAACCGCTTGGCCACCGCGGCCGGCCATTTCCGTAATAAGGCAATTAATTATATTCGAACTAAGAATATTTTCAAGACTTCTGCTCCAAACCGACGGTAACGATGCTGGACTGTTATTTTGCGGATCCGTTTTTTTTTTTCCTCGTATGATACCCGTGATTCGCACTTTGCGCTGAGTGAGAGATCGCCATAAATGCAAGCTAATTGGTTGGGTTGCGTTGTTTGGGGGAAGAGACCAAACAGCGAGGTCATCGGTCTCATCGGATTAGGGAAGGACGGGGAAGGAAGTCGGCCGTGCCCTTTCAATGGAACCATCCCGGCATTTGCCTGGAGCGATTTAGGGAAATCACGGAAAACCTAAATCAGGATGGCCGGACGCGGGATTGAACCGTCGTCCTCCCGAATGCGAGTCCAGTGTGCTAACCACTGCGCCACCTCGCTCGGTAAATGCAAGCTAAGTACGGGCCCAATGCCGTAGAGTACTCTTTCTAAAAACCGTATTGGGATTGGATTTTGAGCTGGTGACTTAACTTATGTCCAACTCTTTCAGTTGCTGCGCTCCGGCAGCACCCCCATAACATACTGCCTGGTAATCCATAACAGCGACCTCAGTAGTGATTAGACATCGTGAGAGAGCTCAGTGGAACTCAACTGCTTCGAGCGTGGTCAGGTGACTGGGTGTCACTTGCGTCATACGTCTGTACGCCAGATTTCCACATTCCTAAACATCCCTAGGTCCACTGTTTGGGATGTGAGAGTGAAGTAGAAACGTGAAGGTACTCTTACAGCACAGCCGGCCGCGGTGGTCTAGCGGTTCTAGGCGCTCAGTCAGGAACCGCGCGACTGCTACGGTCGCAGGTTCGAATCCTGCCTCGGGCGTGGATGTGTGTGATGTCCTTAGGTTAGTTAGGTTTAAGTAGTTCTAAGTTCTAGGGGACTTATGACCACAGCCGTTGAGTCCCATAGTGCTCAGAGCCATTTGAACCATCTTACAGCACAAAAGCGTACACACCGACCTCGTCTGTTGACTGACAGAGACCGCCGGCAGTCGAAGAGGGCCGTAACGTGTAATAGGCAGGCATCAATCCAGGCCATAACACAGGAATTCCAAACTCCATCAAGAACCACTGCAAGTACTATGACAATTAGGCGCCGGCCGCGGTGGTCTCGCGGTTCTAGGCGCGCAGTCCGGAACCGTGCGACCGCTACGGTCGCAGGTTCGAATCCTGCCTCGGGCATGGATATGTGTGATGTCCTTAGGTTAGCTAGGTTTAAGTAGTTCTAAGTTCTAGGGGACTTATGACCACAGCAGTTGAGTCCCATAGTGCTCAGAGCCATTTGAACCATTTGACAATTAGGCGGGAGGTGAGAAATCTTGGATTTCATGGTCGAGCGGCTGCTCATAAGCCACACATCTCGCCGGTAAATGCGAAACGACGCCTCGCTTGGTGTAAGGAGCGTAAACATTGGACGATTGAACAATGGAAAAACGTTTTGTGGGGTGACGAATCACGGTACACAATGTGGCGATCCGATGGCAGGTTGTGGGTGTGGCGAATGCCCGGTGGACGTCATCTGCCAGCGTGTGTAGGGCCAACAGTAATATTCGGTGGCTGTGTTGTTATGGTGTGGTCGTGTTTTTCATGGAGGGTGCTTGTATCCCCTGTTGTTTTGCGTGGGACTATCACAGCACAGGCCTACAATGATGTTTTAAGCACCTTCTCGCTTCCCAGTGTTGAAGAGCAGTACGGATGTGGCGAGTGCATGTTTCAACACGATCGAGCACCTGTTCATAATTCACGGCTTGTGACGGAGTGCTTACACGACAATAACATCCCTGTAATGGACTGGCCTGCATAGAGTCCTGACCTAAATCCTATAGAACACCTTTGGGATGTTCGCCGACTTCGTGCCAGGCCTCACCGATAGACATCGATACCTCTCCACAGTGCAGAGTTCCGTGAAGAATGGGCTGCCATTCCCCAAGACACCTTCCAGCACCTGATCGAACGTATGACGGCGAGAGTGGAAGCTGTCATCAAGGCTAAAGGTGGGCCAACACCACATCGAATTCCAGCATTACCGATGGAGGACGCCACGAACTTGTAAGTCATTTTCAGCCAGGTTTCAAGATTATTTTGATCACATTGCGTGTTACTATGTCCTGCATGCAGGAGTTTGTGCGATGGGCCAACGACGGTATGTTTGTAAGATCTACTTGCGTGAATCATTCGTTTACGCGAAATTTTGCAGCTTTGCTTTTGTTTTTCTATTGCCCCACCCGACCGCCGTCGGGTGACTAGACTGTAATAAATAATGAAAAGAAAGACGGCAATGTCCCAGAATGCTGCTATAATTGTTAATTGTTAAATATTTTATATTAGCAAGAAGCCTCCTTCAGCATTATCGTCATCTTCAGGCTATGTGCAATCAAATACGCTTTGTCAAAATTTGTAACAACATAACTAACGACAGTTTTGTTTTACTGTGTGCTAGTACTTACTTCCGTGTTGCATCGTGATGCTGTAGCAGACTTATAAACTTAATGCTGCATAGGTCGTTTCCAACTGCCGCCAAGTTTTAAAAATTTTTCTTAATCTCTATCCATTGCTGTTGTTCGCAGATGTAAGCCAGGTCTTTTATCGGCTATGTATACTGTTGCGGTTTTGGCAGCTATGATCGAGAGCTACGATTTGACAGCTAATACAGCGATGCTGTATGGTTACAATTTGTTTATTCATTTGTAATTGTCTACGGCATGGTGTTATGATCATTGTAATGTGTATACATCCGTATTTTTATTTACTGTGACAAACCCGAATCGATCTGTGTGATTTCAGTAAAATCACCCGGAAAATTTTTATGTTTTCGGTCCCTTTGCTCGTTTAATATTTTATCGGGGTCTGTCCGTGAATGTACAGGGTAATCAAAAAGTCAGCATAAATTTGAAAACTGAATAAATCACGGAATAATGTAGATAGAGACGTACAAATTAACACACATGCTTGGAATGACATGGGGTTTTATCAGAACCGAAAAAAAAATACAAAAGTTCAAAAAATGTCCGTCAGATGGCGCTTCATCTTATCAGAATAGGAATAATTAGCATAACAAAGTAAGACAAAGCAAAGGTGATGTTCTTTACAGGAAATGCTCAATATGTCCACCATCATTCCTCAACAATAGGTGTAGTCGAGGAATAATGTTGTGAACAGCACTGTAAAGCATGTCCGGAGTTATGGTGACGCATTGGCGTCGGATGTTGTCTTTCAGCATCCCTAGAGATGTCGGTCGATCACGATACACTTGCAACTTCAGGTAACCCCAAAGCCAATAATCGCACGGACTGAGGTCTGGGGACCTGGGAGGCCAAGCATGACGAAAGTGGCGGCTGAGCACACGATCAGCACCAAACCACTCGCATCTTTCGGACATTTTGTGAACTTTGTTTTTTTTTGTTTTTTTTTTGTTCTAATAAAACCCCATGTCATTCCAAGCATGTGTGTCAATTTTTACCTCTCTTTCTACATTATTCCGCGGTTTATTAAGTTTTCAAATTTATACTGACTTTTTGATCACCCGGTATACAGATTTCGATTTCTTCCAAAACGTTCATTTTACGTCCGTTTGGTGTTATATGTAAGATTTTCGTTGCATATTTTATGTGATCACCTTCATGATTTTCTGTTTTTAGATGATTCAAGACAGTGGATTGATTTGTGTCGCTAATTCTTGTGTGTTCTACCTGTACCTAATTTCGAACTTTCTGACTGTCTGTCCTATATAGAATTTCTCACGGCTCTTACAATTTATTTTATATATGCGTGGTTGTTTGTGTAGTAGTGGTTTGCCTTTACCGAAATGGATTAGTGTTTTGAGGTTGCGTCTGGTTCTGCTGCAGCCCAAGAGAGAATAAATTGACCAGATTGTAGTCGGTGTAAAATTGCCGGCTTAAGTGGCCGTGCTGTTCTAGGCGCTGCAGTCTGGACCCGCGAGACCGCTACGGTCGCAGGTTCGAATCCTGCCTCGGGCATGGATGTGTGTGATGTCCTTAGGTTAGTTAGGTTTCACTAGTTCTAAGTTCTAGGGGACTAATGACCTCAGAAGTTGAGTCCCATAGTGCTCAGACCCATTTTTTTTTTTTTTTTTTGTAAAATTCCTTCAATACGTCTTCTTCGTGGTTCCATGTTTTGATGTTAAGTTTTATCTCTAATCTCATTTCTACATCTATATCTACATCTACGTGATTACTCTGCTATTCACAATAAGGTGCTTGGCAGAGGGTTCAATAAACCACCTTCAAGCTGTCTCTCTACCGTTCCACTATCGAACGGCGCGCGGGAAAAACGAGCACTTAAATTATTCTGTGCGAGCCCTGATTTCTCTTATTTTATTGTGATGATCATTTCTCCCTATGTAGGTGGCTGCCAACAGAATGTTTTCGCAATCGGATGAGAAAACTTGTGATTGAAATTTCATGAGAAGATCCCGTCGCAACGAAAAACTCCTTTATTTTAGTGATTGGCACTCCAATTCACGTATCATGTCTGTGGCATTACCTCCCCTGTTTCGCGATAATGCAAAACGAGCCACCCTTCTTTGTACTTTTTCGATGTCATCCGTCAGTCCCGCCTGATGCGGATCCCACACCGCACAGCAATTCTCCAGAATAGGGTGGACAAGCGTGGTGTAAGCAGTCTCTTTAGTAGACCTGTTGCACCTTCTAAGTGTTCTGCCAATGAATCGCAGTCTTTGGTTTGCTCTACCTACAATATTATCTATGTGATCGTTCCAATTTACGTTATTTGTAATTGTAATCCCTAAGTATTTAGCCTTCAGATTTGTGTGACTTATCGCTTAATCGAAATTTAGTCGATTTCTTTTAGTACTCAAGTGAATAACTTCACACTTTTCTTTATTCAGGATTAATTGCCACTTTTCGCACCATACAGATGTCTTATCTAAATCATTTTGCAGTTCGTTTTGTTTATCTGATGACTTTACACGACGGTAAATGACGGCATCATCTGCAAACAATCTAAGAGGGCTACTCAGATTGTCTCCTATGTCGTTAATGTAGAACAGGAACAATGGTGGGCCTACAACACTTCGTTGCGGAACGCCAGATATTACTTCTGTTTTACTCGATGACTTTCCGGCTATTACTACGAACTGTGACCTTTCTGACAGGAAATCACGAATCCAATCGCACAACTGAGGCGATACTCCGTAGGCACGCAGTTTGGTTAGAAGACTCTTGTGAGGAACGGTGTCGAAAGCCTTCTGGAAGTCTAAAAATATGGAATCAATTTGACATCCCCTATCAAGAGCCCTTATAACTTGATGGGTATAAAGAGTTAGTTGTGTTTCACAAGAACGATATTTTCTGAAACCGTGCTGATTATGTGTCAATAAATCGTTTTCTTTGAGGTACTTGATACTGTTCGAATACAGTATACGTTCCAAAACCCTAGTGCAAATCGACGTTAGTGATATAGGCCTGTAATTCAGCGGATTACTCCTACTTCCCTTTTTGGGTATTGGTGTGACGAGCAATTTTCCAGTCTTTAGGTACGGATCTACCTGTGAGCGAGTGGTTGTATATAATAACTAAATATGGAGCTATTTTATCAGCATACTCTGAGAGGAACCTGACTGGTATACAATCTGGACCGGAGGCTTTGCCTTTATTAAGTGATTTAAGCTGCTTCGTTACTCCGAGGATATCTACTTCTATGTTTCTCATCTTGGCAGTTGTTCTTGATTGGAATTGAGGAATATTTACTTCGTCTTCTTTGGTGAAGGAGTTTCGGAAAACCGTGTTTAATAACTCTGCTGTAGTGGCACTGTCATTAGTGACTTCACGCTTGTTATCGCGCAGTGAAGGTATTGATTGCGTCTTGCCACTGGTGTGCTTTATGTATGACCAGAATCTCTTTGGGTTTTCTGCCAGATTTCGAGACAGAATTTCGTTGTAGGAATTATTAAAAGCATCTCGCATTGAAGTACGCGCCATATTTCGAACTTCTGTAAAACTTTGCCAGTCTTGGGGATTTCGGGTTCTTTTTAATTTGGGATGCTTTTTTCGTTGCTTCTGGTAGTCTCATTACTAAAAACCTTTCTTCAGTTTGCTCTTAGTCCATATTTAGTACTAATAATGCTGACTCAGTTACGCAATACCCTGAATTCTCCTGTCTATAGTAGGAACAGGCAGCAGCAGTCCCAACAGGCAGCTTCCACATTGCTAGATTTCCGAAAACGTGTGTCATAGTGCCGCACTGGAGACTTGTCGCATGTCATAGTGTACGGAGTACGTGGCCAGTTATGTGACTGGGTCGAAGACTCATGTGAACGACAGAAGCACGTCGTCATGGTCGGTGAGTGTTCATCAGATATAAGCGTATTGCGAGGAGTGCCCCAGGAGATAGGACCGCTCATTTTCTCTATACACATAAATGGTCTGACGGATAGGGTGAACAGAAACCTGTGACGCTGCAGTGTACAGGGAAACGTCGTCATTGAGAGACTGCATGACGATAGAAGATGTCTGCCACAAAATTCCTAGTTTGTGTGGTTGATTGCAGCCAGCCCTAAATGTAGAGAACGGTAAGTTAATACAGATGAGAACCAAAGGCAATCCCGTAATATTCGGAAACAGGAGTCATAGCGTGCTGCTTGACACAATCACGTCGATTAAATATATAGACGTGGCATTGCAGAGCGGTATGATACGGAACGAGGACGCTAGGTCGCTAGTAGGTAAGGAGAATGTCGACTTCGGTTTAATGGGAGAATTTTAGGAAAGTGTTGCTCATCTATAAACGAGACCGTGTATAGAATACTAATGCGGCAGTCTTGAGTGTGTGGTCCGCACCAAGTAGGATTAAAGGAAGATGTCGAAACAGTTCAGAGGTGAGCTGCTACATCTGTTACCGGCAGCTTCAGTCAACGTGCGACTGTTACGGAAATGCTCCGTGAAGTCCAATGGGAATCCCTGGAGGGAAGCTGATGTCCTTTTCATGAAACAATATTGAGGAAGTTTAGAGAACTTCCTGAAAACTAACATTTGCGACAGACTGCAGAGCAATCGTACTGCCAGAAACTCACTTCTTGCATAAGGACCGTAAAGATAACAGAAATCAGTACTCCTACGGAAGCGTGTGGACATCCGTTTTTTCTTTGCTCTGTTTGTCACTAGAACAGGAAATATATATAATAAAAGGAGGAAATGGAACTTGAATTGAAATGCTAGGGCTGCATTATTTCGAAAATTAATTGTTCCAAAGTCTCGAAAACAATAGAAGGTGCACAGCTTGGGCAGAAGACGGAAAGACATAAAAAAAATATTCTCAATCTTGGGTGACTAGCCTGCTTCTGGTCGAAGAAAGTAATTTGATTATGTGTTTTAGTAGTCGTCCGGTCCACAGTTTTGTTGGCGGCAGATAAGATTGATGACCGTGTTAAAATGTACATCTATATACATATAACAAAACTATAATTCGCCGATGTCTGTACATAGGAGATATTTAAGATGACTTAAGGAGATATTTAAGATAACTTAACATGCGGCTCTATACAACAGCCATAGAAGACAACAATTATGTTGATAATCTTTGATTATTTGTCTGTCTGTATGTCCGTATGTCTGTATGCACGTCACGTACGAACTACTGAACGAAATTGAATGCGGTTTTCATGCTTGTATTGTTGGGGATCTACGTTAAAATGTGGTGCATGTTTCAAAAAATGTGTGTGAAATCTTATGGGACTTAACTGCTAAGGTCACCAGTTCCTAAGCTTACACACTACTTAACCTAAATTAACCTAAGCACACACACACTCATGCCCGAGGGAGGACTCGAACCTCCACCGGGATGAGCCGCACAGTCCATGACTGCAGCGCCCGGACCACTGGGCTAATCCCACGCGGCTACATGTTTCATCTTGATACGCCGCCTAGAAGCCGCGTTATCCATGCATACAGAGTGTTTTCTTCAACTGGGTCAGTGCAGAGAAATCGCAATCCGTAGGAGATACAGGGAAACTGTCTTAGGAAACTTTTGGTGCTTTTATGTTAAAACAATTTTGCCATAAGGTTCTTGTCAAGGGTGAGTTGCCCATAGAAACGAGTGAACTTGGTAATTTTTTTATGCGGATCGACTCAGTTTCGCATAAGAATCACTTCATTATATTGCAAGAAAAAATCGAAACAGCTGAAGTTTTTTGAAAGTAAACTAAATAAACCAGGATAGCAATGATATTATCCGTAAAAAGTAGTATTTTGGAACGTTTTATCGTAATACTAATAATAATAATTATATTCCTAACAGTTTAATCCTCCTATCCATAGATATTGTTGAATTCTTTCTTGAATCAGTGTAACTATTATTGTTGATAAGTATGTCAAGTTGACGCTGTTGTTATCATTGATAGCTTTGCCGATTTGACACTAAATCTGTTACCGTTTTCAAGGACGACGAGTCGACACTAAAAATCACTTTCATATACACTCCTGGAAATTGAAATAAGAACACCGTGAATTCATTGTCCCAGGAAGGGGAAACTTTATTGACACATTCCTGGGGTCAGATACATCACATGATCACACTGACAGAACCACAGGCACATATACACAGGCAACAGAGCATGCACAATGTCGGCACTAGTACAGTGTATATCCACCTTTCGCAGCAATGCAGGCTGCTATTCTCCCATGGAGACGATCGTAGAGATGCTGGATGTAGTCCTGTGGAACGGCTTGCCATGCCATTTCCACCTGGCGCCTCAGTTGGACCAGCGTTCGTGCTGGACGTGCAGACCGCGTGAGACGACGCTTCATCCAGTCCCAAACATGCTCAATGGGGGACAGATCCGGAGATCTTGCTGGCCAGGGTAGTTGACTTACACCTTCTAGAGCACGTTGGGTGGCACGGGATACATGCGGACGTGCATTGTCCTGTTGGAACAGCAAGTTCCCTTGCCGGTCTAGGAATAGTAGAATGATGGGTTCGATGACGGTTTGGATGTCCCCTCGACGATCACCGGTGGTGTACGGCCAGTGTAGGAGATCGCTCCCCACACCATGATGCCGGGTGTTGGCCCTGTGTGCCTCGGTCGTATGCAGTCCTGATTGTGGCGCTCACCTGCACGGCGCCAAACACGCATACGACCATCATTGGCACCAAGGCAGAAGCGACTCTCATCGCTGAAGACGACACGTCTCCATTCGTCCCTCCATTCACGCCTGTCGCGACACCACTGGAGGCGGGCTGCACGATGTTGGGGCGTGAGCGGAAGACGGCCTAACGGTGTGCGGGACCGTAGCCCAGCTTCATGGAGACGGTTGCGAATGGTCCTCGCCGATACCCCAGGAGCAACAGTGTCCCTAATTTGCTGGGAAGTGGCGGTGCGGTCCCCTACGGCACTGCGTAGGATCCTACGGTCTTGGCGTGCATCCGTGCGTCGCTGCGGTCCGGTCCCAGGTCGACGGGCACGTGCACCTTCCGCCGACCACTGGCGACAACATCGATGTACCGTGGGGACCTCACGCCCCACGTGTTGAGCAATTCGGCGGTACGTCCACCCGGCCTCCCGCATGCCCACTATACGCCCTCGCTCAAAGTCCGTCAACTGCACATACGGTTCACGTCCACGCTGTCGCGGCATGCTACCAGTGTTAAAGACTGCGATGGAGCTCCGTATGCCACGGCAAACTGGCTGCCACTGACGGCGGCGGTGCACAAATGCTGCGCAGCTAGCGCCATTCGACGGCCAACACCGCGGTTCCTGGTGTGTCCGCTGTGCCGTGCGTGTGATCATTGCTTGTACAGCCCTCTCGCAGTGTCCGGAGCAAGTATGGTGGGTCTGACACACCGGTGTCAATGTGTTCTTTTTTCCATTTCCAGGAGTGTATTTCTTCAGAGATGTTCATCGTAACGTATTGATATAACTGAACAAGTACAATTTCTGTGATTTCCTATTAGTGTCTACGTCCGTTTAACTTGTTCCATTCTCGAATTTATTCCTCAACTGGTGTAACTATTGTTGTTGACAAGTTTGTTGAGCTGGCAGTAAAAATCACTTTTATACAGTATGTAAAGAAAGCCTATAATTTTCCTGATTTCTTTAAACAGAACATTTGGCTGTCTCCCTATCTAAGTCTGTTGGTATTTCATATTTCAAATACAAGTATCCGTGCTTACAAACATATCAGTATTTTACCGTTGCGCCCTTTTGGCACCTTCATGTTCAGTTTTTTATATCTGGTTTTCTCACCGATAGTAAGCTTAAGGATCTTTTAAAATTCATGGGGGTACGATATCCACGCGGAAGAAGTCGCGACAAAAGCTGGTGGTGTAATAAATTAGTTATAATTAACATATAATTAATAATAATAATAATAAATTAGTTATAATCAACGTTTCCTTATATAATGCTATCATTGTACAAAACCTCTGCGCTCAATTATGATGTTGAATTGGAAAAATAGGTAACGCGCTAGTTAGCGTCCTATCCACGGTCTGTCTCGATCCGTCCACGTCAATATAAGGACGCACTTTTACAGGGTGTTTCATAAATGACCGGTATATTTGAAACGGCAATAAAAACTAAACGAGCAGCGATAGAAATACACCGTTTGTTGCAATATGCTTGGGACAACAGTACATTTTCAGGCGGACAAACTTTCGAAATTACAGTAGTTACAATTTTCAACAACAGATGGCGCTGCGGTCTGGGAAACTCTATAGTACGATATTTTCCACATATCCACCATGCGTAACAATAATATGGCGTAGTCTCTGAATGAAATTACCCGAAACCTTTGACAACGTGTCTGGCGGAATGGCTTCACATGCAGATGAGATGTACTGCTTCAGCTGTTCAATTGTTTCTGGATTCTGGCGGTACACCTGGTCTTTCAAGTGTCCCCACAGAAAGAAGTCACAGGGGTTCATGTCTGGCGAATAGGGAGGCCAATCCACGCCGCCTCCTGTATGTTTCGGATAGCCCAAAGCAATCACACGATAATCGAAATATTCATTCAGGAAATTAAAGACGTCGGCCGTGCGATGTGGCCGGGCACCATCTTGCATAAACCACGAGGTGTTCGCAGTGTCGTCTAAGCAGTTTGTACCGCCACAAATTCACGAAGAATGTCCAGATAGCGTGATGCAGTAATCGTTTCGGATCTGAAAAATGGGCCAATGATTACTTTGGAAGACATGGCGGCCCAGACCAGTACTTTTTGAGGATGCAGGGACGATGGGACTGCAGCATGGGGCTTTTCAGTTCCCCATATGAGCCAGTTCTGTTTATTGACGAAGCCGTCCAGGTAAAAATAAGCTTCGTCAGTAAACCAAATGCTGCCTACATGCATATCGCCGTCATCAATCCTGTGCACTATATCGTTAGCGAATGTCTCTCGTGCAGCAATGGTAGCGGCACTGAGGGGTTGCCGCATTTGAATTTTGTATGGATAGAGGTGTAAACTCTGGCGCATGAGAGTTTGGTGGACGATACGTGGACGTTGGCGTCATTTGGACCGCAGCTGCAACACGGCGAACGGAAACCCGAGGCCGCTGTTGGATCACCTGCTGCACTAGCTGCGCGTTGCCCTCTGTGGTTGCCGTACGCGGTCGCCCTACCTTTCCAGCACGTTCATCCGTCACGTTCCCAGTCCGTTGAAATTTTGCAAACAGATCCTTTATTGTATCGCTTTTCGGTCCTTTGGTTACATTAAACCTCCGTTGAAAACTTCGTCTTGTTGCAACTACACTGTGTTCTAGGCGGTGGAATTCCAACACCAGAAAAATCCTCTGTTCTAAGGAATAAACCAAGTTGTCTACAGCACACTTGCACGTTGTGAACAGCACACGCTTACAGCAGAAAGACGACGTACAGAATGGCGCACCCACAGACTGCGTTGTCTTCTATATCTTTCACATCACGTGCAGCGCCATCTGTTGTTTAAAATTGTAACTACTGTAATTTCGAAAGTTTGTCCGCCTGAAAATGTACTGTTGTCCCAAGCATATTGCAACAAGCGGTGTATTTCTATCGCTGCTCGTTTAGTTTTTATTGCCATTTCAAATATACCGGTCATTTTTGAAACACCCTGTATATTACTCTTGTTATTTGGAATAATTATCACAATCTTTAATGTGAAATACGTAGTTCATTTTACTGTAATAGCTTAAAGTCCTGTAATAACAAAATGTCCAGCAAGTGCACTCGTTTCAGATCTAATTACGTTTTGAACCGATAAGCTTCAGCTTAGTGACGTTTCGATTTGCGCGTCATTCACGCGCGCCATGATGTGCATATTTACGTGTCACAAAAGTCGAACCTTTTTGTGGTCTAAAATTAATTCGCTAAAACTGGAGGTGAAGCTGGCAAAGAGCACAACAGTAAAGAATTAACGTGTTTTTAACCACAGAACCGGACATTTAAAGCACGGAATACCAATAGACCTGAATAGGGGAGGGTTGTATTTGAAGAACTTATGAAAATAAAAGAATCTGTGCTTACAAACACCTCAATTGTTTAGCCTTGCGCCCTTTTGACAGCTGCACGTTCAGTTTTTTATGTCCGTTTTATTACCGATAATAAGTTTCAGTATTTTTCAAAATTCATGCAGTTTAGAGATACACGTTCTCGAAATCGTGGGCAAGGCGTTTTTACTACTCAACAAAATTATCAGTGATAATAGTTGCACCAAATGAAGACTGAATTCAAGGATGAAAGAATTCAAACAAACGAAGACACTATTACGAAACCACAATAATTGTATCACTTGTTATATCAACAAGACACGATGAAAATCTCTAAAGACACGTACAAAAGTGGTTTTTATGATCAACTTGACAAACTTATCAACGGTATTGGTTTTTCCATTTCAAGAATGTCAATGGGAAACGGTATTAAACTGTTAACAATATTATTATGATGATAAAACGTTCCAAAATACTACTTCTTACAGATTGTATAAGTTCTATCCTGCTTTATTTAGGTTAGTTTTATTAAACTTCTGGTGTTCCGATTTGTTTCTTCCAATATAATGAAATGATCCATGCACTAAATTGAGTCGAGCTACATCTAAAAGAATTTCGACGATTTTACTCATTTTCATAGACAATCATGCTTCACAAGAATTTGATTAGAGCAAAATTGTTTTCAGAAATAACACCTAAATGTTCCTAAGACAATCTCCCTGTATCTGCATTGGATTCCGATTTCCCCGTGCTGACCCAGTTAAAGAAAACACTCTGTATGCATAGATAACTCGGCTTCTAGGCTGCATATGACAATGAAACATGTACCAGATGTTAAGTTAGACCTCCAACAATACAACTGTGAAAAACCACATCCAGTTTCGTTCAGCAGTTTTTGCTTGATGCCCATACAAATATGCGGACAGACAGACAGACAGACAAACAAAAGATATTCCAGAAATAATTGTTTTAACTTCTATTGATGTTAGAACGAACCCTTATACTAAATTTTCTTAAAGATGTGCTATCTATAGACATCGACCAGTTACAATTTTATTGTATGTATAGATGCACCGTACGCTGGTTTCCTCAGTATGTATGCGAACGTAGCTGTAGATGTAGACTGAACCCAGTAGACTACCAGTAGTAATTTGTCCCGGATTAGGAGAAGATTCATTATGAAAGATACACAAGACGAAAAATGCATTATAACTTGGTATTACTTACATATCAAATAAGCCATTTACTTGTTGTAACAAGAGAGCCATAAACCTTAAGTTGCTTCACAAATTTCTGATTTGCACAGTCGCATTCATTAGACAGGTCATAAAAAGTTACAGGAGGTGTAATTCCCTCATTAATATTCTTTAACAGATTATTATAGAAATAGTAGACCACTTGCTCAATGGAGACATCCTACTGAAATATACAGGGTGTTCGAAAATTCCAGTTACGCACTTTTAGGACTCCTGGAGGGGAGTGAGTATATAATACTTTGAATAGGAACCCATGTCTGGAAACGTACCGGTTCCGTGCTACAGGCGTTTGGCAACATGTTTGTTAGGTAGGCGTGCAACAGGGTAGTCATGATGAGGTGGTTACTTCGGATCGGCTGATGTCATTTGACGTCCATCCTACCTCTCTGACCTGGTTCGAGCCTCGGTCACGCGTCTGCGAGTGTTCCAGCAACATGGTTGAATGCAGGTTTGCAGAATATGAATGGGGAATCTCACGGTAATGGAAGAGCTGCTCATCGCCTTTATCAACATAATTTTCCACAACGTCCGACTCCATCGCATACCCTTTTTGTCTCAATTACGCACCGGATTCGCGAAAGGGCGCCTTCACCGTCAGAAGGCGTGACTCTGATGCTTCAAGGAGACACCGCTCACCCGAATTGGAAGAGGCCAGACTGCATGACGTTGAAGAGAACCCGTCAACAAGTACACGAGCAATGGCCGTGCTCTCTAACGCACGGCTTTCCGAGCGGGAAGGAGCGCCTGCTTCCCCGGCACGAATCCGCCCGGGCGATTTGTGTCGAGGTCCGGTGAACCGGCCAGTCTGTGGATGGTTTTTAGGCGGTTTTCCATCTGCCTCGGCGGATGCGGGCTGGTTCCCCTTATTCCGCCTCAGCTACATTATGTCGGCGATTGCTGCGCAAACAAGTTCTCCACGTACGCCTACACCACCATTACTCTACCACGCAAACATAGGGGTTACACTCGTCTGGTGTGAGACGTTCCCTGGGGGGTCCACCGGGGGCCGAACCGCACAATAAGTAATAACCCTGGGTTCGGTGTGGGGCGACGGAGAGGTGAAGTGGACCACTCCAGCTGCGGCGGGGACGGAGCCTCTCCGTCGTTTCTGGGTCCCCGGTTCACATAACATAACATAACACGAGCAATTTATTTGGCTATTAATGAGTGGAACTGTAAAGCAAGTGATGTACTTGGACAGCCTAACCAATTATTGTAGAAGTGGTAGCATTACCAGCATGTTCTCAAATACATGGGTTCAAATACAAAATATTATCTACTCGCTCACCTCTACAGGTTCTACAAGTTTGGAAAAGGAATCTCCGAACATCCTGTATATTGTGCGCAGCGCTAAATCTTCAGTGTTAATGTGCTCAACCAACGCCAAGTAGATTATGATGAGAGAGAGAGAGAGAGAATAGTTTCTATAAATATATAAGATGCCACCACCGTCTTTTATGCTACTGCACTGCCCCACATGCGTGAAATTCGTTTGTGTGCTGAACCATTTCGCAAACTGTGGGCTTACAAATCTGTGAAATAGGATTGCCGCGCTGCTAAAAATTATTCTTTTTTCATCTATTCTAGTTTGAAGTAACCACTTGGTACTCCAGTCTTCCACTCGCATGTACACTACTGGTCATTAAAATTGCTACACCAAGAAGTAGTGACTGGCTATAGTATACAGAGAAGTTGCAGGATTAGAAAAATGCAGCGAAATGCACGAAGATCTGCAGCGGATAGGCACTTGGTGCAAGGAGTGGCAAATAACCCTCAACATAGACAAATGTAATGTATTGCGAATACATAGAAAGAAGGATCCTTTATTGTATGATTACATGATAGCAGAACAAACACTGGTAGCAGTTACTTCTGTAAAATATCTGGGAGTATGCTTACGGAATGATTTGAAGTGGAATGATCATTTAAAATTAATTGTTGGTAAGGCGGGTGACCGGTTGAGATTCATTGGGAGAGTCCTTAGAAAATGTAAACCATCAACAAAGGAGGTGGCTTACAAAACACTCGTTCGACCTATACTTGAGTACTGCTCATCAGTTTGGGGTCCGTACCAGGTCGGGTTGACAGAGGAGATAGAGAAGAT
Organism: Schistocerca nitens; assembly: GCF_023898315.1. NCBI lineage: Eukaryota > Metazoa > Arthropoda > Insecta > Orthoptera > Acrididae > Schistocerca > Schistocerca nitens. The sequence goes on along the minus strand of NC_064623.1, from coordinate 65,182,386 downwards.
CCAAAGAACAGCGGCGTGTTTCGTCATAGGGTTATTTGGTAAGCGTGATAGCGTTACGGGGATAGCAAACTCAAGTGGCAGACTCTGCAAGAGAGGCGCTCTGCATCGCGGTGTAGCTTGCTGTCCAGGTTTCGAGAGGGTACTTTCTGGATGAGGTAGCGAATATATTGCTTCCTCCTAATTGTACCTCCCGAGGAGATCACGAATGTAAAATTAGAGACATTCGAGCGCGCACGGAGGCTTTCAGACAGTCGTTCTTCCCGCGAACCATACGCGACTGGAACAGGAAAGGGAGGTAATGACAGTGGCACGTAAAGTGCCCTCCGCCACACACCGTTGGGTGTCTTGCGGAGTATAAATGTAGATGTAGATGTAGAAGAAATGCAGATGATAAACGGCTATTCATTGGACAAATATATTATACTAGAACTGACATTGTGATTACATTTTCACGCAATTTGGGGGGCATAGATCCTGAGAAATCAGTACCCAGAACAACCACCTCTGTGCCGTAATAACGGCCTTGATACGCCTGGGCATTGAGTCAAACAGAGCTTGGATGGCGTATACAGGTACAGCTGCCCATGCAGCTTCAACACGATGCCACAGTTCATCAAGAGTAGTGACTGGCCTATTGTGACGAGCCAGTTGCTCGGCCACCATTGACCAGACGTTTTCAATTGGTGAGAGATCTAGAGAATGTGCTGGTCAGGGCAGCAGTCGAACATTTTCTGTATCCAGAAAGGCCCGTACAGGACCTGTAACATGCGGTCGTGCATTATGCGCGCTGAAATGTAGGGTTTCGCTGGGATCGAATGAAGGGTAGAGCCACGGGTCGTAACACGTGTGAAATGTAACGTCCACTGTTCAAAGTGCCGTCAATGCGAACAAGAGGTGACCGAGACGTGTAACCAATGGCACCCCATACCATCACACCAGGTGATACGCCAGTATGGTGATGACGAATACACGCTTCCAATGTGCGTTCACCCCGATGTCACCAAACACTGGTGTGATCATCATGATGCTATAAACAGAACATGGATTCATCCGAAAAAATGACGTTTTGCCATTCGTGCACCCAGGTTCGTCGTTGAGCACACCATCGCAGGCGCTCCTGTCTGTGATGCAGCGTCAAGGACAACCGCAGCCACGGTCTCCGAGCTGATAGTCCATGCTGCTGCAAACGTCGTCGAACTGTTCGTGTAGATGGTTATTGCCTTGCAGACGTCGCCATCTGTTGACTCAGGGATCGAGACGTGGCTGCACGATCCGTTACAGCCATGCGGATAAGATGCTTGTCATCTCGTCTGCTAGTGATACGAGGCCGTTGGGATCCAGCACGGCGTTCCGTATTACCCTCCTGAATCCAACGATTCCATATTCTGCTAACAGTCATTGGATGTCGACGAACGCGAGCAGCAATGTCGCGATACGATAAACCGCAATCGCGATAGGCTACAATCCGACCTTTATCAAAGTCGGAAACGTGATGGCACGCATTTCTCCTCCTTACACGAGGCATCACAACAACGTTTCACCAGGCAACGCCGGTCAACTACTGTTTGTGTATGAGAAATCGGTTTGAAACTTTCCTCATGTCAGCACGTTGTAGGTGTCGCCACGGGTGCCAACCTTGTGTGAATGCTCTGAAAAGCTAATCATTTGCATATCATAGCATCGTCTTCCCGTCTGTTAAATTTCGCACCTGTAGCACGTCATCTTCGTGGTGTAGCAATTTTAATGGCCAGTAGTGCATTACATCCGATTACAATCTGTCAACTTAGAAACCTTCTAATTCTTTTTGTTTCAGAACAAATTTAACGTGCATAGTAACAGGCTTTGGATTAAGCGACGAATCGCAAAAACAGTGCCTGGTGGGTCGGTCCATTCTGCAGCAGATTCCCAATACGTGGGACTGCCCCGGTATGCACTACAGGGGCCCCTCCTCGATCTGCACGAGGGACACCAAGACCCAGGTCAGTTGCAGCCAGCGCCCCCGCCAACTGCCGGAGGAGTGGCCGGGCCAGTAGTATAGGAAATGCTACCACCAAAAACTACGAATTCATAACCACCACCAACACCACTATCTTCATACTCTTCTCCTTGTTATACATCTTCACTGTCATCCAACTACAGGTTAGGTAACGCTGATAACTTTGTCGCCCTACATTCCTTCCACGGATTATATCCATGATGGCGTTTGGGAGTCTCAAAACCTCGATGCATAAACAGGCTACTCGTCCAGGCTCTGTAGGACTAAGAGATCCCGACCGGCCGCCGTGTCATCCGCTGCCACTCGGCCTCATGTGAATGTGGTATGGAGGGGCATGTCTTCAGCACACCGCTCTTCGGTCGTTTTGCCGTGTTTCCAGACTTTGAATTATCGGTAACCCAGTCTGGGTCTTCCGCATGGCAGCCATGTAGGCTAACCACTCAGTCACAGAGGTGGACACGCCTTCAGGATACAACTTAGTTTATTTCTAGAGTTTGTTGGAAGTTTTATGGCCATTCTCACGTCTTCACTAATATTCCCTACCATACCAAGAAACCTCTGTAGGCCTATTGCTCCTTCTTGCTTTATTAACAACACTTGTTTTGCCCAGCTCTTTCTTAATCTCCGTCATCTGCTTCTCTTCTGATGTCACTTCCATACCCTCCATGCCTTCGCTATTTCCCCCATTCTTGACAAATCGCCATAGCATTACACCGTATTCCTTTGTAATTCTTTGAACATGTATATTTCAATATACATACATAAGGACGTATGGAACTGGCCATGAAATGTGCACACATAGCCGAAATGGTCACTCATATAACTCTCCATGCCTCGTATATTTCCTCTATTCTTCTCATATGGCCATACCATATCACTCTTTTCTCTTTTAATTCTTTGAACACGCATATTTCAATACATACATGGACGACGATATATGGAAGTTTGGGTCTGACCGTGAAGTCGTGTGGCTAGCGCCTCCCATCGGGTAGACCGGTTGCCTTTCCAGTTGACGCCTCGACGGCTACTTGCGTGTTGATAGAAATGATATGATGATTATGAAGAAAATACAACACCCAGTCCCTGAGCGAAGAAAATCCCCAACCCAGTCGGGAATCGAACCCGGGCCCCTTCGCATGGCATTCTCTCTCAGCTATCGAGGCGGACACCGTGAAGTGTTTACGGATAGCCGAAATGGTCACTCATATACTCTCCCTGCCGCAGATATTTCCCCATTATTTTCTAATGGTCATGGCATTTCACTCCCTTCTCTTGTAATTCTTTGAATCAGAGAGTTTTTTTTTAATTATAAACGTCTTCTGCTAAATGAAATAGGAAGTACAGGTATATCTTTCATAATCATATGTTAACGGCTTCTTTCTCCCCTTCCATTGGGTTGACTAACTTGTCTGAGATGTTTAATTTTGTCTGTTCTTTTGGTATTTCCATACTTTTTGACTAATTTTGATAGTGAAGTTCCTACTGTGTTTTCGAAGCAGATTCTTAGTGCAGGTTTTCTTGCAATTTTTTAGTACTGCTCTTTACATTTGTGCCACCTGTAAGTTGTCTGCCAGAATTACTAAATCGTTTGCAAAAGATAAACAACCAATTTTGAAATTATCCGTTTCTCAGACAATGTGTATTCCAATTTTGATGTTAAATTCTGCTAATTTCTTTCTACATTACGTGATGATCCTTTCAATTATACAATTCAACAACACTGGAGATGATCTGGCACCTTGTCTAACTCCTATCTTAATCTCAAATGAGTCGGAAATTTCTCTCATGAACTTAATTTTGGATTTTGTATTTGTTAGTTTTTTAAAGCTCCAATGTTTTCTTATTTTTTCTAAATTCTTCCAGGGTTTTGAACACAGTTATATAAGCTTTCGGATAGTTTTGCAGTTTGTGCGATTACGTAAGAAGACAGAATCGGAAATAGTTCTTTATTTTCCTTTGCTGTCGCGATAATCAGCGATGTAATTTATGCTTAGCACCTGACATATTACTGAATTGAAGAAACTGACTAGATTAATATTTTTTAACCTGTGGTATGCTGAGGTGGTGTATCACTTCTCTTTCCTTTCTTAAATAACGTTCATAATATTTGAAATATTGCACCAAGTACCTTGGTTTTACGTATCTCGTAATTTCATGTAAATTGATTAGTTTAGCCGGCCGAAGTGGCCGTGCGGTTAAAGGCGCTGCAGTCTGGAACCGCAAGACCGCTACGGTCGCAGGTTCGAATCCTGCCTCGGGCATGGATGTTTGTGATGTCCTTAGGTTAGTTAGGTTTAACTAGTTCTAAGTTCTAGGGGACTAATGACCTCAGCAGTTGAGTCCCATAGTGCTCAGAGCCATTTGAACCATTTTTTGATTAGTTTATTTTTTGCGTTTTTATCATTCGCATGAACGAATTGGGACTCTGACGTAATATATTTCTTGGTAAGATGTAACATTTCTCGTTTCACAAATAAAATATTTATTTTCTCTTTTTGCTGTGTTAAACGACTTAACAGTTACAAAGAGTTACTTTCATGATCCACATTAAACCATATTGCAAACATCCATCGGCCGAGGTGGCGCAGTGGTTAGCATACTGGACTCACGTTCGGGAGGACGACGGTTCAAACACGCGTCCGGCCATCCTCATTTAGGGTTCCCGTGATTTCCTTAAATCGTTCCTGGCAAATTCTGGGACGGTTCCATTGAAGGGACACGGCCGATTTCCTTCCCTCTGATTGAATCAATCGGAATCATCTCTAATTATCACGCTGTCGACGGGACGTTAAACCCTAATCTTTCTTCTTCTTCCTTTTGCAAAAAGCAAAATGAGATACAAATTTTCGACTCCGCATTAGAAAAGTTAAAATCATACAACTTTTTTTCTTTTTACAATTACATTTGTAATGGTCGCAGGTAATAAAAAGTATAAAAAGATCGGCGATATATTTTAAGAGGTGGCTGGCCGTGTGCTATATACGGTATATCTACTGCTGTGACCGGCTCGGCGATGGTTCATCCCCGTCGGGTATATTAAGCCACGTTGCTCTGATACCCGTTCGTTCAACACGAAACATTGTAAATAAACACGCTCTGTAGAAACAGGGTCGCGGGAGTAGACAACATTCCACTAGAACTACTGATAGCCTTGGGAGAGTCAGCCATGACAAAACTCTTCCACCTAATGAGCAAAATGCTTTAGATAGGCAAAATACCCCCAGCCTTTAAGAAGAACATAGTAATTCCAATCCCAAAGAAAGTGAATGTTGACAGATGTGAAAATTACCGACCTATCAGTTTAATAAGTCACGGTTGAAAAATACTAACACGAATTCTTTACAGACGAATGGAAAACCTGGTAGAAGCCTACCTCGGGGAAGATCAGCTTGGACTGAGTAGAAATGTTGGAACACGCATGGCAGTACTGACACTACGACTTATCTCATAAGATGGGTTAAGGAAAGACAAAGCTACGTTTCTAGTATTTGTAGACTTCGAGAAATGTTGACTGCAATACTTTCTTTCAAATTCTAAAGGTAGCAGGGTTCAAACAGAGGGAGCGAAAAGCCATTTACAATTTGTACAGAAACCAGGTGGCAGTTACAAAAGTCGAGCAGCACGAAAGGTAATCAGTGGTTGAGAAGGGAGTGAGACAGGGCTGTGGCCTAAATCAGATGTTATTCAAACCGTATATTGAGCAAGTAGTAAAGGAAACAAAAGAAAAATTTGGAGTAGGAATTAAAATCCAGAGAGAAGAAATAGAAACCTTGAGGTTTGCCGATGGCATTGTATTTCTGTCAGAGACAGCAAAGGACCTGGAAGAGCAATTGAACGCAGTACACAGGAGGATATAAGATGAACATCAATGAAAGCAAAACAATGATAATTGGATGTAGGGGGAGCTGAGGGAATTAGATTAGGAAATGAGACACAGAAAGCTGTACATGAGCTTTGTTATTTGGGAGCAAAATAACTGACGATGGTCGAAGTAGAGAGAATATAAAATATAGACTGACTATGGAAAGGAAAGCATTTCTAAAGAAGAGAAATTTGTTAATATCGAATATAGAATTAAGTGTCAAGAAGTCTTTTCTGAAAGTATATTTATGGAGTGTAGCCATGTATGGAAGTGAAACATAAATGATAAATAGTTCAGACAAGAAGAGAATAAAAAGCTTTCGAAATGCGGTTCTACAGAAGAAAACTACGCTTCACCCCCAGTCGCCCCATACTAAACTGTCAAAAGTCGCAACTTATTTTAAACGCACTGTAATATTTATATTTTTCACTCAGGTAATCGCTGCTGAAACCGTCTTTTTATGCTACAAACCGTATCCACTGTATTTTATGTTCAGGTTCACTGGTAACTCTGAGTGTGAATAAAGTGTTCAAGTGCTTTTACAGCGCTAGTTTTGTGTTACTCTTTCTACAACGTGAACATAAGTGTTAATTCACCCGCAAATGTGGCACCACGTATGCATTTCATTGGACCATAACACTCAAAGCTGTACGTAATCGCTTACCACGCAGAGTAAATTAACGTGAGATTCACTGTACTTCTTATTACACTTCAGCTGGCAGAGTCACATTTCAACGTGCTGAATATAAATGTACCTACTTACCCATAAACCACAATTATACGTAATTTGAGGGGTACCTTCCACCTCTAGTGCAAATCTTCCGCCAAGAGGGATGTGCTATTTTGCACCATTCCCTACAAAATTCTTATTGCTTCATAACTACTTAATTATGCATAACTGCCCTTAGATCAATCTGCGTGTGTATTCACATATACACACACACATAAAGCACGACTCGGTACATCAGTACTTTTCCTAATAACTTTTTGCCTCCATACCACTCAGAATATATGCTTATCAATATTTCATATTTTCTTATGCGTTCTTTGACAGTGATTTGCCAGCTGCATTGTTTTTGGGTAAATAACATTTATCTTCCATAATGAAACTTAACTTATCTTGAGGTTTTTAGTTGCAAACTATGAAACGTTTTTGCCAGATTCATCACGTATGCCTAATTTCATTTTCTTCTTCTTTTCGTATTCACTTTAATGTAGAGGTAGTTTTCAATAGAACAGTGTAAAGTATTGTATAATCGTCGTAGTTTAATCTATTGTAGTTATACGTGAATAGCATAGTTCTTTCTTATTGCGATTAGCAGTACATAATGTAATACCAATCGCACTTAATTTTAGTACTGTCACTATATTCATTAGCCTGTTCCTCTACACAGCTTATTCGTTGACATTTGTTTTACATATTACTTAGTATAATCGTAACCTTTCTGTAAATAGTTCTTTCTTCACGGGTGACCATAGCTCTTTCCGTGTAAATAGTTTCTTTGTATATAACTTTTTACTCTGATATACGGCTACATACGATTGTATGTGTGAAGTTGGTTTTGAAGTTTGTCGTATAATGACTTGGCAAAATAGATATTTCATTAGATAAAATAATTCCTAATAGCAAAATGCGTGTAGAAAACACAAAGTGTGTGGTAATAGTATTCGATGTACAAGTTTATTCTTATGGTTAATACATTGGCCAGCGATATGGGTTTTCAAGAGTGCTCTTTTTTTCCTATAACTAGTTTATAACTAACATTGAAAATTTGTTACTTCACTTGTTCAAATTTCATGTAATTTGGTCTTACATGGTGTCAGTGTTAACTTTATGCTGTTTATTCATATATTTTCTTTGTTCAACTAAGTCTTATTTTGTCATTTTCTCTAGTAAATGTTTGAACAACACTCTGTGTCTCTTACATTCATCCAGTTTGTATATTGTCATTTCGCTGTGAATAGAGTAACAAAATTTTCATAATAGATTTGAAAGAATGTTCTTACTTACCTTGGATTATACCTAGTCTAACATTCATTTCGGGAGTCACAAATCTGTTTCAGAAGTAACATGGGTATTTTGATTGTAGTTAAGCGAAGAATGTATATTGTATCACATTCTAGAGGTGTTTTCATTTTTTACTATCAGATGGACTCTCCAAATTTCTAGAAGCATTATAGATTGTTGTATTTTCCATAAAGACTGTAGGCACTGAAGAGGTTGAGGCGCATTGACCTCTTATGTTTAGCATATTAAAGTCTTTGATATCTTTGTGTGGATATAATTCACGTATTTTCTCTACTTTTGTATTGCTCAATAAATAGCGTCCTTGGTGTGGTATCCTGTGCATAATGTATGGCCATATGTATGACAACTGCCATTTTTTTCAAGATTTTTTTGCTTGGTGGATTGAGGCTGTATGTGCAATTACACCTCCTGCCCAATGTGAAAAGCAGTTGTGTGACCTATTCCTTTATGATACTGTTGTTTCCTAGCTTGTGCCTTTGCTTCCAACGTTATTAAGGCTTGCCTAGCCTTTTTATAGCGGTATCTCTTTATAAGAAAACGTACGGAGCTAAACCCAGTCGTCTATTTTATATTTATCGTACATTAATTCTATTGGTGTAAAACCCGTTAATGAATGCGGCAAAGTATTTGGTATTTGCTGAAAATGAGCCATGTTTTACTTCATTTGGTGTGTCAGAGTGGTGTATACGTTCTGACAGACCTGTTAAACATACGAAGTACTAGTGGCGTTGGGCTGGCCTCAGAATGAAATTTGGATATATAAATATGTTATGTGACTTGGCAAATTTTTTTGACTTCACACTTATGAAGTCAGTTGGATTACACTGGTCAACACTCATTTTCTTGCCAAGGATATTTGAGTGGCTTTAGGATGGGTTAGTGGTGCTGAGGACGAATATAGCAACCATTTACGCAGTTTGGCTCTAGTTTTTGAGATAATGCATGATTTATTCAAAAAATTAGAAAAAATTGCTAATACTGAACTCGAGCGCTACAAACTACAATGAAAAAATAATCTTTATAAATAGCTTCTATGAAAACCTGATAGGCATTTGTCCACGTATAAAACATAATTGAAAAGTTTCTCTATAAGTATATCATTTTCCGTCCATGACGAACCGCTTCCTGCACGCTTTCCTTTTATAGGTCTCTTCCGAACAGTCACGTTGCAGATTCCAGCAATAATCTGCCATCATATGCCTGTCCCATCTTCCTTTATATCTTTCCTCTATTCCTTTCATATCTTGATGGAACCGCTCTCCTTGTTCCTCACTGAAATCACCTAGATTACGAGAAATCGATCCAAGTGGCTGTGAAGGAAGTGCAATTTTATGCTTATGTTAGCTCCTAAGTTATGAAAGTTAGTGAGCATTTTTTTGACCAGTTCCTCGTAATTGGGAGCTTTATGATTGCCCAAAAAAATTTTACAACAGCGACAAAACTGTTCCAGGCCGATGCTTCAGTTACAGTCATGACACTTGTAAAATTGGTATCGTTGATGAGCCTGCGAATTTGAGGACCATCAAATATTCCTGCCTTAAGTTTTTCACTACTGAGTCCAGGGATTACCTCGGCCAACAAATGAATGTCGAGTACCGCCGAATTCAAATCTGCACAACCCTCAATATCTTCAACACACGCACCGCACAATAGGACTGAACACATGCTGACAGTGTGATGTTTGCATGATGTAATCCTCAACCACACAGATGCACTCCCTGAGCACAATTGTTTAATAAAGATAGTACAATATCACTAATTAAAAAACAGGTAGCAAATACATTACACCATATATGGACCCTGCAGTCGATATTATCCACATGAAACTCTCATTTCCACAAATAACCTATATCTCAAAAACCAGAGCCAATTTGGAAAAAGTACAAATATACTCGGAATGAGTGTCATAACAATATCCCATTTTCGTTCAAACTTCCCTGGCAACGAAAAAAAAAATTTATTTTGTAGAGCTGTGTTATCAGTCAGAATAGCTTTTAGTTTATCCACACTCACAAAATATTGTCTCACAATTTGTTTGATTATAGACCCTTTGATTTGAGTTTTAGTGGCATATATATATATATATATATATATATATATATATATATATATATATATATAGAAAAACACCACAGAAGGCTATTACATATTTCACTCCTCCGTTTGCCATCAGGAAAGGTTCTGTGGTATCGAATGACAAGAGATCAAAGGATTTTAATGGTATAATAGGATATAATTCATTGAACTATGATCTGTGTAAATGTTTGGTCCTTTGACAGATTACACATTTCTTGATGACCTGTTGTACTCTACATCTGATGGTAGGTAAACAGCAGTATGACATAGTTTTCTGAGCATACTTGACTACACCATAGTGACCTCACGAGTTATGTGTCTACCGTGTCAGTATTCTGTGCGCCATGAATATTGGTGTGAATTCAATTAGTTGTTATAAACGAGATAAGTGTTTATTTGAAATTGAGAGTCAGCCCGTTAGCTGTAAAACAAGTGACAAGCAATCGAATAATCTGTCCTGTATGAATGTAGCTGCTGTGCATTTGGAACACGGGGTGTTCTGAGGCAAGTGTGTCCCTCTGTGTTGTGTAGGCGGTGTGTCCAGGCGACATGGGTGCTGCAGCGATCTGCCGCGTGGGCGGCAATCTGCACCTGGTAGCTGTGGCGACAGGAGTCATCTACAGCAGAATGAAGCCACGTTCCTGCACTGTCGGCGTCGAGGGCAACGTCTACGTACAAGTCCACACCTACGCGTATGACCTCCTTCCGTTTTCTTAACTAAATCTTCTATTCAATTGGAATAAGAACTGGAAGTCCTTACAGATATCTACGCACATTAAGAACGAAGGAATTAAAGACCTTGGCTAGACATTGACTGTAATCAATAAGGAAAGTTGAAAATCTGTGTCAAACCTGGGTCTCCTACTTACTACAGTGGTCATCGCAACTGCATGGACTACCCTAGCACACCTCCCGTCAGACCCAAATTCTCTACCTATCCACACACTATTAATGTAGTTATTATCCTCATTACTCGCAGCATCCCACCATTCCCGTAAGAGTTAGAGTTTGGTTTGCATAGGCACTAAACAGATAATTGGCCATCTTACTTTTGTATTGTGTGTGTGCGTGGGGGGGGGGGGGGGCGGTGGATGGGTGTCTGTTTTTTCGACATGTCCAAAAGAACAGACACAACTACTTTGTAAAAGCGACAGAAGAAACAAGGCTACACCAAACAAAGATTTATCTCTGTTTCATTCCCATGTGTGGTCTCAAAATGGTGTAAATTATGTAGCGGCACCACCGTTTAAGGTAGAAAAGTTAGATTCGGTGCATTATTTCTGAGTCCACAAGTTACAGCCAGGCGCAGGCCTGTTGACAGCAAGTTACGTACAGGCTCACTGTTACCTGGGATGGGACATTACTAGAACACACAGATATTCCCACCTACCTTGGCGTCGTGCTGGACAGAACATTGACATACAAATATCATTGCGAAAAAAACACGCAAAAAAGTAGAAGCACGAAATTCCCTAATAAGAAAGCTGTCCAATAGGAAATGGGGTGCCAAACCTACCGTGGTCAGAACTTCAGCCCAAGCTCTGTGCTTCCCAAGTGCCGAATATGCCTGCCCGGTATGGTGCAGATCCACCCACGCAAAAAAGGTAGATATTAGCTTGAATGAAACATGCGGGATAGTGACAGGCTGCATGAAACCAACCCCCATAGAAAATCTTCACAGGTCCGCAGGTTTCACAAACCTTGACTCACTTAGGAAAGCCCATGAACATACCGAGAAGCTAAAACAAACCTTTGATGCCTGTCACTCAATATTTGGCCAAGAGTGTGGCCCCAGCAGACTCAAATCCAGACGCCGTTTCTTAGTTGCGCCTTAGATGAGCTCCCCATCTACTATCCACTAAGAGAGGACCCACCAAGCGGCGTTTCTGGTGATTGGAAAACCTGGAGAATGCGTAATCGCATCAGGACTGGGGTGGCTCCTGTGAAATCTAATCTGATCAAATGGGGTTTGTTGGACGACAAATGCGACTGCGGCACTCGACAGGACATGGAACATCTTCTACAATGCCCTGCCTGCCCCCACAGATGCACCCTCAACGATCTATGGCTGGCTAAAGAAGAAGCATTGGACATTGCCCAATACAGGGCAAACAAATTATAGTTTCCGGACACGAAAAAGTAAAGTAAAGTAAGACAGTAAGTTGCGCTGACCAGCAGTTGCGAAACAGAATGGAGGCCATAGGGCCTTTGAACTGCTGAAAAGAGTAAATGCAGTGGTTTGCATGGCGCAAGTTACAGGCAGAAGGGGCCCACTTGCCCAACCTAGGTGTTATGAGCACGTGTTTCGAAGTGGCGTGTTAGCAAAACAGAGGTGCACAGCCGCGTATAAATAGACGCCAGTTCACTAACAAGGCATTCGAATGTGACAGCTCTCCTGGATGGCGGGGTGTGTCACACCATTGGCTACACGCAGCAGCAGATGGGGCGCCATCAGAATGCCATTCGGTTTGAAAAACGCTGCAGCAACGTTTCAGAGGTTGCTAGACAGTGTGTTAAGGGGCTTGACACCACAGCAGTGTCTTGTCTATTTGGCTGACATTACAGTGTATGGAGCAGCATAGACAGAGGTTAAGGGAAGTCTTTATGAGGTTAAGAGCAGCTCGTTTGTCGTTGAGCCTGGAGAAGTGTCATTTTGCATTGGAAGAAGTAAAATATTTGGGTCATATCATCAGTAAGAACGGAGTGTGAACAGGTCCGAGGTTGGTACAGGCTGTAAGGGATTTTTGGGAGCCGCAAACAGCTAAGGAAGTGCAATCATTTGTCGGAATTTGCATTACTATCGAAAGTTCGTGAAGGGTTTTGCAGATTTAGCACAACCATTGACGCGATTGTAATGCAAGGGTGTGAGATTTGAGTGGACGAATGAGTGTCAGAAAGCCTTCGACAAATGGAAAGAAGTGTTAACCGCAAGTCCGGTTCTTGTGTTTCCAGATTTTGAAAAGGAATTTATTCTAGCATGTGATGGATCAGATCGAGCATTAGGGTGTGTTCTTCGTCAGGAAGTTGATGGGAAAGAACATCCTGTAGTCTGTGTCTAGGCAGCTGAGTGCAGCACAGAGGAATTACTCAACAACAGAGAGGGAGATGCTTAGCGTAATCTATGGAATCACATATTTTAAATGTTATTTGTATGAGAGAAGATTTCGGGTAGTGACACATCATGCTGCGTTAAGGTGGTTGTTGGGGTTGAAGGATCCAACCACAAGACTCGCTAGGTGGGCTGTGAGGCTTAGTGAATTCGACTACAAGGTGGTGCACAAGCTTGGGAAGAACCACGGTAATGCGGATGCACTGAGTAGAAAGGTGGCAAAAATAGAAGCCATAGGTTGTGACCTAGCAGTATGGCAAGAACTACAGGATGCTGACAACGATTGTAAATTGTATCAGATACAGCCACAGCTTAATATGCTTGACAGTCTTCTGTGCAGGGAAATGAAGTTAGGGCCAAGGGCAGTAGTGCCAACGAAACTGAGAGATAATGTTTTAAAGGAAGCACATGATCACGTCTTATCTGGTCATGGCGGGTGTAGAGAGACTCCTGCACTCATAGACAGCCCACCGCACCTGGTACACATGGCGCTCGGGGACCACAGACGACTACGACACCTGAGGATGGGCTTATAACAGTCCAAAACCGGTCATGTGAAAACAAAGTAATTTACAACTGAAGTGGTATTTTCAACCTCTGCTCTGGAATAGGGGAGTAGCGGAGAGGTAATGGTGGAGAGGTAGGATAGTAGATGTGGATCAGTATGTCAAGAATTATATACCATATGTGCAGTGAGCAGATTTGAGTCAGAAACAGCCGGCCAGGGTGGACGAGCGGTTCTAGGCGCTACAGTGTGGAACCGCACGACCGCTACGGTCGCAGGTTCGAATCCTGCCTCAGGCATGGATGTGTGTGATGTCTTCAGGTTAGTTAGGTTTAAGTAGTTCTAAGTTCTAGGGGACTGATGACCTTAGAAGTTAAGTCCCATAGTGCTCAGAGCCATTTGAGTCAGAAACAGATACAGCTAGAACAATTACTGGAAGCGACATGTCCATTTTATTTGTTGGGAACTGATGTCTTAGCACCTTTCAGTCAAACACCATGGGGAACAGATTCGTTCTGACAATAATAGACCATTTTTCGAGGTATGTGGAGATGGTGGCTACGCCAAATGAACAGGCAGCGATGGTCATGCAAGTGTTAATAAACAACTGGATTTTGTAGTTTGGTGTACCAGAGAATTTAATGAACGAACTGTGTAAATTATTGACCATAAAGAAGTTGAGGACGAGCACATTGCATCCACAGGCGAACGGAAGGACATGACGGGTACACAGAACAATTGGGAAGATGCTGAGTTTTTATGTGGATTCTCATCACTGTCAGTGGGACGAGTATTTGAATCATTTTGTACGTGCATACAATGCAAAAGTCCATACCAATACCAGTTTGTCTCCGTGTGAGGCAGTGTACGGGCGAAAAATGCCGTCACCGTTTGATTTAATGAAGCTACAGAAAGGAAGGACTGGTGAATCTGTACGTCAATTCGCGAGAACAATTCGGAATGTTGGAAAATGGGTACAAAAGGCGAATAAGAATGCTTTGCAAAGGCAGGAAGACGCAGTGAAGCGGAAAGGAAGTAACTGTAGTTTAGAGTAGGGCAATGGGTAATGCTATCCAGTCCCTATATGCCAAAAGGGAAAATGAAGATGTTCGTCATGAGGTATCGAGGGCCATACCAAGTAGTTGAAACCAAATTCCACATTACTGTTAAACGTCAGCTGTCAAATAGACAACGATAGTACACACTGGCTGGTTGCGGCCATTTAAGGGTTGTCCAGATGTGATTCCAGGCTTGTCACAGAAAGGGAAGAGGAAGAAAGAGAGAGTGAAGTGTTCAGCGCAGAGAAAACCAGGAAGATAGAGTACAAGATGCTGTACCTTATGCTTTGCGATCCAGAAAGTAGTGGAGTATTTGTAGTTTTTTTGTTTTTTGTTATGTGTCATTCCGTTTGCGTAATTTAATTAGGCATTGTATTTTCGAGTATTGTGAGCCTGCTAGGTACAGCAGTCATTTTGAAGAACGAGGAAGAGTGATGGTGATCCCTGTCCTCAGGTCACTGAAAAGGGGATCGTTGAGCAAGTTTGTAGAAGCAAAAACTAAGGAGGTATTGCTGATGTCGGCAGTTAACAGCCGGTACGCCAAGATGACGAGAGAGGAATTACGGAGCTGGCATAGAGGGAAGGTAACAATATGTCCAGCCAGGGTGATAAGCACCAATACGGACGCGTGAACGGTGCAGCTGTTTTTAGCCAGGACGGGAGAAATACACTGTCAAAGGGACATCATGGAGCCAAAATCGAGCTTGCAATGGGTCGGGATGCATTGGATCTTCTCCACCTATGGAAATTTGATAGTAATAGCAAGTTTTTTTGAGCAGGGAGTATTTGCAGAAGCGAAACGTATAGAGCTCGAGGGGAGCGGAATCTTAATCAATGGAACTGTGTGTAACATCATAGGACCAACCTTCCTGAACCGTAAATTTAGACGTTAAAAATCTTTTCTTAAAGAATTTACTTTATTGAGTAGCGATTCATCAAGAACATTAACGCATTTAATCACACTAGGTGAGCATGGAAGTAGTTGTCAGGAAATAACTGATGGAAAAATACCTTTAACAAATGTGAATTTATTCCTAAAAGCTTTTCAAAACAGATTTAAAATTATAAGCAGAAAAGCACACTCAAAATAGCAAGTCACTATTTAACAAATGTGAATTTTATTCCTAAAAGCATTTTCAAAAGATTTAAAATTCGAAGCAGAAAAGCGCACTAAGAAAATCAAGTCACAATTTAACAAATGTGAATTTTATTCCTAAAGCCTTTTCAAAACAGAATTAAAATTATAAACAGAAAACCACCCTCGAAATATCAAGTTACAGTTTTATTTAGAGGCAAGAACAATATTAACAGTAGGAGCCTTCGGGCTGAGAAGCTTGCCTGCTCCCTCTCAACACGGCCGTACTCATGACCACTGACAACAACCTCTGAAAGAGCATACTGGTGCAAATCTGCATCACACCAGATTACTTTAAACAAAAAATTTTAACAACTTTCAACACGGCCGTAGTCATGACCGCTCAAAACAACCTCTGAAAGAGTACGCTGGTGCAAATCTGCAACACTCCTGATTACTTTAAACTAAAAAATTTTAACAACTCATACAAACATGTAAACTATGCACCCCGTAAGAGGAAAGGAAATGGTACAACCCTCAAATTATTTGCTACTGAAAGTGCAATTTGTTTTTTCTATATTTTTTTCAAGGACTCTTCCGGTGGAAGGGTGGCAAGCTTATAACCTAAAATGACTATTTAAATAAAACCCATAAATGCAGATTTACATAAAATGTACAACATGCTCTACATTACACATAGACCACCTCGCAAGATGATAAGCAAGATAGAAACATATTTCAAGAATTCGGCCTTTAAGCAATAAATTCATTAACACCAAATACGACAGACATGACAGAGGCAACTATTAACGTACGGCAGATTGACAGGAGGGGGGGGGGGGGGGTTTACTAAACAACCCGAACCGCAGATTGCTCTAAGCCTCCCCTACTCCACAAGAGAAAACCGATCATCCAATTCATAAATAACCACCTTCCCGCGGGTGGGCAAACGGAGAAGAATGGTGGGACGACCCCAAAACAAAGAGGCTGGTGACATCACCAAGAAAACAAGTAGAATTTGACAAGTAAATGAAACAACATATCTCCAATCACTTAACTTCTAATAAACTGCGATTTCTCGAGAAGACCTGGCGCAGCACCCCCAACGCTCCACCGACCCGTCCGCTGCCAGCTGCTTCAACTGACCAGGAAGGCGCGCCGATCTCCCGTCGCACGGCGTCGCCGCTCGCCCCGGCCAGCCCGATGTCGTGGTTACGCTCCTGTTGCTCTAGTGTGAACCGCGAAGCCACTACCCCTCGCTATACGGCGCTGTCCACTGGACTCACGTGGCGACCTCACATGCACCGACGCTCAAGGCGGACAAGTCGTCTCGTGTCTCAGTGCGGAACCAACCAACCGACCGATCCAACCGTCAATGACCGTTGCCCGAGCAACTCGAGCAGACTGGCGACCTAACGCGCAGACTCAGATGCAGGAACTCAGCCTCGACCAGGCGACCACTAGCTGAGTTCTGTTACTGGTGGAGTGGCAAGACTCTCATTTTCAGGCTCAAAGTTTGATCCAAACGACAGACATACTCGTACTCCGACGACAGACAGACACTGACTGCCCCACACTGAGCCGGCTGACCAACTGACTAGACTAGACTCGCCTCGACTGACCGACTCACCTACTCACTCCGACTGACCCCTTCGCCGAGCTCATAGCGCCCCTTAAATGCACGTGAACAGGCAACTTTTCCCCTTTCCCACCAGAGGGAGACACCAAAGCAGGGATTGCCACAGCGGCGCCAGCGCCAGAAACGGAGGGCGACTGCTTCACACAACGCGCTGCGGAGCGCTCTTCAAAACAACAATTTTTACCATGGCTCACTTCCATCTGCCAGCGTCAATTTCGGGAGCCACACAATTAAATGTTACACAGCCATAGCTGTACTGGCCAGAAGCAACTTTAGAGTTTTGCCAAGGCAGGATTTTAACTTGTTAAATCAAACACTGGAGTCAGAGCTGTTGAGATTCGTAAACCAATTCATTTCAGAGCAAGAGGGGCACATATCAGCCATGCAGCTTGTGCAGCATGTCGCTCAATATAGGGAAAGGCAACGACAAGTAATGATCGTTTGAGAACCTCTGTGCGAAGTGCCATTGCAGCCTCCACTTCGATGTGTGTTGTTTTCATTCTGATCAAGTGGAGAGCCAATTTCAAGAGGGAACCGACGGTAGTCAAAATCCCAGTGGACTGGATACCAAGGGGGTAAGACAGGTAGGTAAGGGGTGATCGAGCATTAAGTGGAGTGGTCACCCAGTAGGGAATTTTGACATTTTGTCTCATATCATGTGCTTTAGGAGGACTAGACCACATTTAAGTTTTCTAATAGTAGTAGTAAATATGTCATAAGTACGTGCCAACCGAAACAAGTTTAAGAGTAGTTAGAGGTCGACCCGGGGACCAGGTCTTCCTGAAGGGGGCAATAATGTAGCAGCACCACCGTTTAAGATAGGAAAGTTAAATTTGGTGCAATATTTCTGAGCACACAAGTTACAGCCAGGAGCGGGCCTGTTGACAATAAGTTACGCTGACCAGCAGTTGCGAAGTTGAATGGAGGCCACAGGTCTGTCAAACCAATTAAAAGAGTAAATGCAGCGGTTTGTATGGCGCAAGTTACAGGCAGAAGGGGCCCACTTGCCCAACATAGGTGTTATGAGTACATGACTCAGAGTGGCGCGTCAGCAAAACAGAGGTGCACAGCCGTGTATAAATAGGCACTGGTTCATTAACAAGGCATTCAAGTGTGACAGCTCTCCCGGATGGCATGGTGTGTCACACCACTGGCTACACGCAGAAGCAGATGGGGAGCCAGCGTTCCAATCCACGACACGGTCGGTGGTTCGACACTCTGAGGCCAATGCGGAGTCTGCAGCCAGCCAGCGGCGGGCCACGCCATGACTCGCTACCACGGGCAGTCTTGTTGGCTCCCAACACACGCCGGAGGCATCCCTAAGTGAGGGCCAGAGATTCAGACTCCGGATCGTGAGCGCATGTTGTCGTCGTGATCGTAGCCACACTGGCGAGGAAGCACGCTGCAGGCGCTCTGCAGTTCCCACAAGCACCACTGGGGCAATGGGGATGCAGACCGCTGAATCAGCTGCCGGCGCAGCCTGACCCCGTCACGACGCCACAGCCGTACCAGGCCGACTCACCGCAGGGCGTTGCATGGGTCGCAGAGGCAGCCATTGCGCACCAAGCCGTTTTGCAGACAGCAAAGTGGTGTCCTCATCATTGCAAGACCCAATGACGCAGAGCGAGAGGAATGGGGACACTGTAGCTGGAAATAAATCACTTGGGCAACACGGCCGAGTTCTAATACGGCGCTCCCTGACAGTTTCCATCCTCGTCCAACAACGCTCTACACTTAAAACGATTTTCTGAGACATCTTATTCCATCATGTGACTGTGTTAATGAGTAATGCGTAGTCTTCATTGTCGTCTCCCTTTCTTAACCTGCCTCGACACTCACACACTGATAATTGTGGACTGACGGCCCACATCTAGTTCCTAGGTGAGATTTAAGGTCCCAGTGTTGCAATGACTAGTAGTCGATAAATGCCTGTGCATCAATGCGTTTGAGATTGGTGAGAAAACAATTTCACGTGTCCAACAAGCTGCCATTGTGTCTAGTGTGAGGGAATAATTTCTAATTTAGTTGCAAAACTGAGTCGACGTTTATCTTATTTATGGCGCTTCTCGTGATAATAGAGAGCTTTTACCTCAGCCAGTTCTTATTACCATTTTCTTTTACATAAGTATGTGTGTTAAATTTTCACCTTGAGGGAGACAGTTCGATTTTATACTTCTTAACAAGAATTGAGTATGTTTTTGTGACGACATCTAGTCACATATCTCTAATATATGTGGGTATGTCTTTGCCCAGACATTTCTCCACACTTTTGATGGGTATGCGTGAGGACATTTATTTGCCATAGTGTGCTTAGGAGCGTGTTGGATTAATTGTTGGCAGGTTCTTACTGAGGACTGCTTCAAAGTGTCTTCCACTAAGTAGCTCGTTTATACGTAGCAGATGCAGACACAGCTGTAAACTGTAGATCGATATACACTGACGTGACAAAAGTCATGGAAACTCTTCTTTAACCAGGCATAGTGTAGCAGCTCGACGGGCCATAGACTCTACACGTCGTTGGAAATCCCCTGCAGCAATGTTGAGCCACGCTGTCCATATATACGCCCATAATTCCGAAAGTATTACCAGTGCAGTGTTTCGTGCACGAACTAACCTCTTGATTGTGTCTCATAAATGTTTAATGCCTTTCATGTTGGATGGTCTGGCTGGCCAAATCATTCGCTCCAATTGTCCGGAATGTTCTTCAAACCGATCGGGAACAACTGTGGCTTGGAGACAAGGCGCATTGTCATACATAAAAATTCCATCTTTGTTTGGGCGCATGAAGTCCATGAATGGCTGCTACTGATCTCCAAGTAGCCGAACATGGCCATTTCCTGTCAATGAGCAGTTCAGTAGGGCCGGAGGACCTAGTCCATTACATGTGAACACAGCCTACACCATTATGGAACCACCACCAGCTTCATCAATGAAAATTCCATCGGTTTTTGAGAACATGAAGTAAATGAATGAGTACAAATAGTGTCCAAACTCTTCAGCTGGACCAGAGGACCCAGTCACAGGTGAACATAGCGTACACCATTATAAACCTACCACCAGCTTGCACAGTGCCTCGTTGACAACTTGGATCCACGGCTTCGTGGGATCTGCGCCACACTCTAACTCTACCATCGGTTCTTGCCAACTGGAAACGGGCCCCACCTAACCCCGCCATGTTTTTCCAGTCGTTTACAACGCAACCTAAATAGTCACAACCCAGGTGTAGACGTTCTGTTAGCAGAGGCACTCGCGTTTGTTGTGTGCTGTCATAGCTCACTAACGCAGTAATTCGCAGCACTGCTCTAACGGATACCTTCGTCGTACGTCCCGCCTTGATTTTTGCCGCTATTTCTGGCAGTGCTGCTTATCTGTTAGCGCTGACAGCTCTGTGCGAACGTCGCTTCTCTCGGTCGTTAAGTGAAGGCCGTCGGCCACTACTTTGACAGAGGTGAGAGGGAATGCCTGAGATCTGGTACACTTGGCACACTCATGAAACTGTGGATCTCGGAATACTGAATTCTCTAATGATTTTTGAAATGGAATGTAATTGCGTCTAGCTCCAAGTTCCATTCCACGTTCTAATTCTGTCAATTCCCGTCGAGCGAGCATGAAAACGTCGTAAACATTTTCAGACTGCTACGGTCGCAGGTTCGAATCCTGCCTCGAGCATGGATGTGTGTGATGTCCTTAGGTTAGTTAGGTTTAAGTAGTTCTACGTTCTAGGGGACTGATGACTTCAGAAGTTGAGTCCCATAGTGCTCAGAGCCATTTGAACCATTTTTTTGACTGTGCACGGAAGTGAAGAAAAGGAAATGCCATGACTTGTCCAATGTTTTTATCAAGATTTTAGGGAAAGGGTCTTAATTTGTTCACAGGGTGAGTGGCTGGCCCATATTTTACGTAAGTGGCCAGCCAGTGACAATTTCCTGTGATACCATTGACGCTCCTGTCTCGTTTTCCTTACGTTTTATTTTCTTATACAGCATTTTTCATCGTTTCCCGCTTTCTTTGCGTGTATGTTTCCATTTTACTAAATCTGTCGACATTCGTTTCTTTTAATGTGTGTCAGGGCGCTGATGACCCCGACGTTGAGCGCCCGTAAGCCCCAACACACACACACACACACACACACACACACACACACAGCTTTGCTTAACAACCGAGAGCAGCGACGTTTCGTAGAGTTTTCAATGAAAAAAACAAGCAGCACTAGGTGAAATAACCAGAGAAATAAATTGTGGAACGTAGAACGAATGTACCTCCGGCAGCAGCATGACAAATGCGAGAGCCATTGATAACAGGTTGACTTTGCCTGCAGCGTCTCTGATGCGCTCGTGACCATATCGGTTGAACCGTAGACAAGTGTGAAACCGTGGCCTAGTCAAATGAATCCCGATCTGACTTGGCAAGAGGTGATGGTAGAGTCCCAGTATGGAGCAGACCCCACGAAGCCATGGTCGTAAGTTGGCAACAAGGCACTGTGCAAGGTGGTAGTGGCGTCTTAATGGTGTGGTATGTGTTTACATGTAGCCAACGGCCGTGCCGAAGTGGTAACGTCGGCTCCCGTCATTCACCGAAGTTAAGCGCTGTCGGGTGCAGTAGGTAAGTAGGGTTCACTCAGCTCCTGCGAGGCCAATTGAGGAGATACTTGACTGATAAATAGCGCCACCGGTGACGAAAAGTGACAACGGCGCGGATTCGGTGTTCAATGTCTGTTCGGACGTTTTTTTATGTTTACATGAAGTAGACTTGGTCCTCCGGTCCAACTGAACCGATCATTGACTGAAAATGGTTATGTTCGGCACTTAGGGACCATTTGCAGCCATTCATATTCCCAAACAAAGATGGAATTTTTATGGATAACAGTGTGCCATTTCACTGGGCTACTTTTGTTCGCGATTGGTCTGAAGAATGTTGTGGACAGTTTGAACGAATAATTCGGCCGCACAGATCGCTCGCCATGAATCCCATGGAACACATATGGGACATAATGGAGAGATCAGTTTGTGCACAAAATCCTACACCGGCAACACTTCCGCAATTTTTGACGAGTGTATAGGTAGCGTGGGTCAATATTTCTCCGATGGGGTTCCAACGACTTGTTGAGTCCATGTCGCGTGGAGCTGCTGCACTAAGCTGGGCAAAAGGAGGTGGGACCCAATGTTGTTGTGGTCTTCAGTCCTGAGACTGGTTTGCTGCAGCTCTCCATGCTAATCTATCCTGTGCAAGCTCCTTCATCTCCCAGTACCTACTGCAACCTACATCCTTCAGAATCAGTTTAGTGCAATCATATCTTGGTCTCCCTCTACGATTTTTACCCTCCACGCTGCCCTCCAATGCTAAATTTATGATCCCTTGATGCCTCAAAACATGTCCTACCAACCGATCCCTTCTTCTAGTCAAGTTGTGCCACAAACTTCTCTTCTCCCCAATCCTATTCAATACCTCCTCATTAGTTACGTGATCTACCCACCTTATCTTCAGCATTCTTCTGTAGCACCACATTTCGAAAGCTTCTATTCTCTTCTTGTCCAAACTGGTTATCGTCCATGTTTCACTTCCATACATGGCTACACTCCATACAAATACTTTCAGAAACGACTTCCTGACACTTAAATCTATACTCGATGTTAACAAATTTCTCTTCTTCAGAAACGCTTTCCTTGCCATTGCCAGTATACATTTTATATCCTCTCTACTTCGACCATCATCAGTTATTTTACTCCCTAAATAGCAAAACTCCTTTACTACTTTAAGTGTCTCATTTCCTAATCTAATCCCCTCAGCATCACCCGATTTAATTTGACTACATTCCATTATCCTCGTTTTGTTTTTGTTGATGTTCATCTTATATCCTCCTTTCAAGACACTGTCCATTCCGTTCAACTGCTCTTCCAAGTCCTTTGCTGTCTCTGACAGAATTACAGTGTAATCGGCGAACCTCAAAGTTTTTACTTCTTCTCCATGAATTTTAATACCTACTCCGAATTTTTCTTTTGTTTCCTTTACTGCTTGCTCAATATACAGATTGAATAACATCGGGGAGAGGCTACAACCCTTTCTCACTCCTTTCCCAACCACTGCTTTCCTTTCATGCCCCTCGACTCTTATATTGGGACATATTCCATGACTTTTATCATCTCTGTGTATGTGTCGCTGGTCACGAAACGGTTGAGTTGCAGAATATTCATTTAGATGTATATTATTGTCTTAAGTGGCTTTCATGTGTTGTTATGCAGTTAGCGTCAGATGTGGCTGCAGTAGTTTGGACATACTGGGTACTGTACATCAAAATCATCCCTTCCCGTGACAGTGCACAAAAGTGAAGAAAAGGCAATGTCGTACCCTTGAAACGTCCCCTTAGAAAAATTAATGAATTACTGTGCTGATAAACCTCTTAAATTATTTGATTTTCAAACAGCTGAGCACAACTGATCGCATTCAGACATTTCGCTCTTTCCTATTCTGATCAACACTAAACTGACACACAATATTTTTAGCGCAACGCAATCTTTTAATAATCCCTACAAAAGAATGGCCCTGACTAACAATAACCTATACCTTTCATGAATCATTTACCTCACAAAAATCTTCGTTACTCGAACTACTGCAATACAGCGAGCGCCACTACTGCCAGCTAAATAAAAGATTCAAACTACTGAAGGCACTAACTACTGATAGGCATAGTTAGCAAATGAAAGATTTTGATAGAGAACAAACAATGTATTTACCTTAATAGTGTTCAAAACTCACAATAAATATAGCAGTTCGTGGCATCCAGTCTTACAAATTTACTGTCTCTGATGGACACACGTCCAGATCATCCGCTCTCAAAACTCCGCCATTTCTCTCCCCACATCCACCACTGGTGGCGGCTCACCTCCAACTGCGTAACGCTACGCGCTGTTCACCTCCAACTGCCCTACACTACAATAGCGAATATTACAACAATGCAAACCAGCCGCAGACTGCACACAGCACATCCAGTGATTTTCATACAGAGCGCTACGTGGCGTTACCAACATAAAAACCTAAACAGCCTACTTACACCCTTACGAGCTTCATTCATCGAAGACCAGTAATAGAATGTTGAAGCCAATATGAGATAAGCTTATGGAATAACATGTATAGGATTGGAAGAGATGATGGAAACCGGCCGTTGTGACCGAGCGGTTCTAGGCGCTTCAGTCCGGCACCGCGCTGCTGCTACGGTCGCAAATTCGAATCCTGCCTCGGGCACGGATGTGTGTGGTGTCCTTAGGTTAGTTAGGTTAAAGTAGTTCTAAGTTCTAAGAGACTGATGACCTCAGAAGTTAAGTCCCATAGTACTCAGAGCCATTTGAACCATTTTTTGACAGCGTACAAATGTGAAGAAAAGGAAATGTCATAAGCATACGAGGTTCACTCATCGAAGACCACTAACAGAATATTGAAGGCAATATGAGATAAGCTATGTATAGGACTGGAAGAGCTGATGGAAGCCGGCCGCTGTGGCCGAGCGGTTCTAGGCCCTTCAGTCCGGAACCGCGCTGCTGCTACGCTCGCAGGTTCGAATCCTGCCTCGGGAATGGATGTGTGTGATGTCCTTAGGTTAGTTAGGTTTAAGTAGTTCTAAGTCTAGGGGATTGATGGCCTCAGATGGTAAGTCCCGTAGTGCTTAGAGCCACTTTTTTGATGATGGAAACCTTTTATGGTCTTACGTAGGTAATAGTGCATAGTCCCATAGTCTCGGCACTAAGTCAGTTGGACGTTTTCCTCAGGAAGTGGCTGAAGAAGATGGTGACGGACCTGAACGATCCGCTGGAGCGGGAACCGCTGCCGCCGTGGCTGCCCAGCAGGGAGCCGGAGAGCTGCGATCACGACGAGGAGAGGAGTGGCGCCGTCCGGCCACAGGTGAGAGTGGTCGTGAGGGTGGGATCTAACAGCTCTCAGTTTCATACTTTTTTTCATTGGCTTCTCAGGTTCTTCATTGGTTTCTTAGTAACTGGTCTTCTAACAAGGGAAGTTTCCCGTCACACACCTCTCAGATGTAGTGGTAAGATGGCCCAGTGGATAGCCCGTCAAAAACTGAACACAGGTCAAGCACGAAAACAGGTAGAAACTGTCCAGAATGAGATTTTCACTCTGCAGCGGAGTGTGCGCTGATATGAAACTTCCTGGCAGATTAAAACTGTGTGCCCGACCGAGACTCGAACTCGGCACCTTTGCCTTTTGCAGGCAAGTGCTCTACCATATGAGCTGCCCAAGCACGACTCACGCCCCGTCCTCACAGCTTTACTTCTGCCAGTACCCTCGTCTCCTACCTTCCAGACTTAAAAGAAGCTCTCCTTGCAGAACTAGCGCTCCTGAAAGAAAGGTTATTGCGGAGACATAGCTTGGCCATATTGCTGGCCAACTACATGATCGTCGCGTCAAAAGAGCACACACCGTTTCAAGTGAAATCGAATAGGAAATATAGAATAAACACGTTTTATTAAAGCGGCTGCGAGGAAGAACATGCTAAGCCGTGCTGTGAAAATGTGTGGTTTTATTTTCCTTGTCACAGTCATTTTTAACACAAAACAGGGTAGTTTTTATAGCTAACTTTATAATTCTACCTGTTCATATTTTAATACCATGCGAAATACTGCCATTAAAGTTTCTATCCTCACACATCCGGCAGCTGAAAAGGTCTCTCTCAGACCCCGTGTGCTAATGATTCCAGCCGATTTACACTTTCATTTGGCCTTCCATTACATGCGAGGTTCTGTTTGCAATAACAATAAATAGGATCACATACAGTGGGGAGGAGGAGATGGAGAAGGTAGGGGAAAGGAAATTGATACTTACAGTTAGAGAAGGAGAATATGGACAGAGAGATGAGCGAGGAGGAGGTGGATAGATATTTTGACGCCTCATTGGTGGAAATTTTCCAAAGAGATAAACCACGAATTGAAATCAAATTACCACGAACTGAGATCAGTTCAGTGTTCGCAACACACCAAAAGTATGATCCTCACCGATAACTCACTGAAATATCGAATTCAGTTGTTTCAGTATTCAGTGATGCGGAATTTGTTGTTATGAAAAAGTATGACTGTCAGACAGACGGTCACATTCGTTTCATTGAGATTTTCACACGTAAATACCATACAAATATCCGGCTTTTCCAGTGGATGTTCCAAATTTTTTTTTTCATACAAACCTTATCCTCGATCAAATCGATCGAGCCATTCGCAGGTGATGAAGTTTCATATAAGCGGCAATTGATTTTTATTTATATTGATTATTTCAGAACGGCTCTCAGTTGTCATTATTGTTTGTTTATCCAGATATGTAAGTAAATAATAAATATTTTTCCATTTCAACTACAATACTCAGGAAAAAACTACCCTCTAGCCTACAGCATATCCAAAACCACACAGCATTCAACAGTGGCTTCAACTTTGAACTCTCGCTATCAGCGTAGCTTCGCTCTCGGTATATCCCTGCTATTTCTCTTTCTCCGACCAGGTATCTCTGTCGGAATGTCGACTCAGAGAATGCATGTCGCACCTCTTCATATTTCTGTTTGCTTCCTTTCATCTCATCTGCTAACTTCACCCATTAATTTCTCGCACTCGTCTGGGCAGTGAACTCCTCCACACTATACCGTTGCTAAGGCTTTCTGTTAGATCTCAAGGAAACACAAAGAAAGGAAGAGTGACATTTCGTAAATTCCATATGTTCAGTGCTATATTTGTTGTTATCTTTTATTATCATGTAGTCCTCATTTACTATGCATATTTTAATTATTACTGTATTATTACTGCTGTTATTAGTAATGTTATTACTATGTACTACCTGTTCACTGGACAGGGTGTTTCAAAGTCTTTTCATCTGATGTCTAGGAATGATTTATCACGTCATCGGAAACAACTTTTGTTATAGACAAAATGTTTGCTCACACTTCTCTGGGACACTGGATATCTTCCTGGGAGCTGACAGGGTGTCGACACAGTGTTGGGTGCGTATGTAACGCGTTTTGCCGTAATCTAGGCATCTGCTCCACATGAAAGAGCTCAGGCCGAGTAAAAACTGAAGTTTCTGATTCGCTTCTAAAATATCTTTCTCCTCCTAGACGCACTTATTCTTAAGATTCTGTTGTTGAAAGTCCCTCTGTCTATTTACTAGGATAGTTACTGTGCACACGCACCAGTAAATCCTGCTAGCGTGGTGAAATCTCGTTGTCCCAGGATTGGATAATTTTGACAAAAGTTGTTCCTCATATATATATATATATCTCCAAAATCGTTCATCAATGGTTTTTCCGCGATGATAGTGCAGACTTGCAGGGGTGACTTGTCATTTCGACATCAATAATCCTGGCCTGGTAACGTGTGAGTTAAATGTTATGGAACCGCATTCGAAAAGTACGAGAACTTAAGAATCGTTGTTTGCAACTGACTTAATATGTAAATGCTAAAAATGTGGTCTTAAAAATGTGGTCTAGAACAACATGTAGCAGTTGAGACGGCAGATTCGATTACTGCACTCCAGTTGACATGGTGTGTAAGCTAGCATCTCCTATACTGCAGTATACATTTGTAAGTGTATGGTCTGGGTCTGTAAGTTGGACTGTTCAGCTAACATACGAGGGCAGTTCAATAAGTAATGCAACACATTTTTTTTTCTGAAACAGGGGTTGTTTTATTCAGCATTGAAATACACCAGGTTATTCCCCAATCTTTTACCTACACAACACTATTTTTCAACGTAATCTCCATTCAATGCTACGGCCTTACGCCACCTTGAAATGAGGGCCTGTATGTCTGCACGGTACCATTCCACTGGTCGATGTCGGAGCCAACGTCGTACTGCATCAATAACTTCATCATCCGCGTAGTGCCTCCCACGGATTGCGTCCTTCATTGGGCCAAACATATGGAAACCCGACGGTGCGAGATCGGGGCTGTAGGGTGCATGAGGAAGAACAGTCCACTGAAGTTTTGTGAGCTCCTCTCGGGTGCGAAGACTTGTGTGAGGTCTTGCGTTGTCATGAAGAAGGAGAAGTACGTTCAGATTTTTGTGCCTACGAACACGCTGAAGCCGTTTCTTCAATTTCTGAAGAGTAGCACAATACACTTCAGAGTTGATCGTTTGACCATGGGGAAGGACATCGAACAGAATAACCCCTTCAGCGTCCCAGAATACTGTAACCATGACTTTACCGGCTGAGGGTATGGCTTTAAACTTTTTCTTAGTAGGGGAGTGGGTGTGGCGCCACTCCATTGATTGCCGTTTTGTTTCAGGTTCGAAGTGATGAACCCATGTTTCATCGCCTGTAACAATCTTTGACAAGAAATTGTCACCCTCAGCCACATGACGAGCAAGCAATTCTGCACAGATGGTTCTCCTTTGCTCTTTATGGTGTTCGGTTAGACAACGAGGGACCCAGCGGGAACAAACCTTTGAATATCCCAACTGGTGAACAATTGTGACAGCACTACCAACAGAGATGTCAAGTTGAGCACTGAGTTGTTTAATGGTGATCCGTCGATCATCTCGAACGAGTGTGTTCGCACGCTCCGCCATTGCAGGAGTCACAGCTGTGCACGGCCGGCCCACACGCGGGAGATCAGACAGTCTTGCTTGACCTTGCGGCGATGATGACACACGCTTTGCCCAACGACTCACCGTGCTTTTGTCCACTGCCAGATCACCGTAGACATTCTGCAAGCGCCTATGAATATCTGAGATGCCCTGGTTTTCCGCCAAAAGAAACTCGATCACTGCCCATTGTTTGCAACGCACATCCGTTACAGACGCCATTTTAACAGCTCCGTACAGCGCTGCCACCTATCGGAAGTCAATGAAACTATACGAGACGAAGCGGGAATGTTTGAAAATATTCCACAAGAAATTTCCGGTTTTTTCAACCAAAATTGGCCGAGAAAAAAAATGTGTTGCATTACTTATTGAACTGCCCTCGTAGAACTGGGTTAAATACTTAACAGACATGGTTTTTGAGTACAGACCAGTAAACTGTTCAATGTACCATGTTCGGTTCTAAAGCTAGCGTCTACCGAAGTAGGTCAATAAATACTATATATATTATACACGCTAAGACAAAAAATAAACCGCACCATGAAGGAGTTAGCCAAACTGGGCGGAAAACAATAGGTGTGATGTACATTTACAGGCAAACAAATGATTAAAATTTCAAAAAATCGGATGGTTCTTTCAAGAGAAAGAGCTTCATTAATTGGGGAAAGACCATGACGTCTTGGTCCAACTCTGGCCCTTATGAAAGCAGTTACGAGCCTTCGCACTGATTTTGAAGAGTTCTTGGATATCGCCCCACCCCTACCTCCCTCCCCGGGCGATATCGTGCGAAATTCTGTCCATTTGGCGTCTTAGATAGTCATAATATCGAGATGGTTCAGGGAACCTGCCCTTAATGCTCCATACATTAACAGTTTTCGAGAGATCCGGTGACCTTGCTGACCAAGTTAGGGTCTCGCAAGCATGAAAACAAGCAGTAGAAACTCTCGTTATGTCTGAGTGAGCATCATCTTACTGAAATGTAAGTCCAGGATGACTTGCCACCAAGGATAAGAAAAGGGGCGTAAATATATTAGACGTACATGTGGGCTATAAGGTTCAAATGGTTCAAATGGCTCTGAGCACTATGGGACTTAACATCTGTGGTCATCAGTCCCCTAGAACCTAGAACTACTTAAACCTAACTAACCTAAGGACATCACACACATCCATGCCCGAGGCAGGATTCGAACTTGCGACCGTAGCGGTCGCGCGGTTCCGGACTGACCGCCTAGAATGTGCTATAAGGATGCCGCAGATAACAACCAAAGGGGTCCAGAAGTCAAAGGGAATGGCACTGCAGACCATCAGTGGAGCTGTCGGACTATATGGCGGGCGAAAGTCAGGTTGGTGCTCCACAGCTGTCCATGGTGTCCCCGTACACTCTTTGACCTGGAATCTCATTGACTGGAGTAAAATTGTCTTCTGTGATAAGTCCGCTTCGAACTGAGCCCCAAATACCAGAGCGTTGGGATAATATCCTCAGTATCACCTGGCATACGACGTAATAACCAGGAGTGATGGTCTGAAGTCCATTTCATTTCATAGCTGGACCCCTTTGGTTGTCATCTGCGGCACACTTACAGTGCAGAGGTAAGTCGATGATATTCCACGTTGCGCTTTGTTGGCCCTCATGGCAAGCCATCCTGGACTTACATTTCAGCAAGATAATGCCTACCCACACATGGCGAGAGTTTGTACTGCTTGTCTTCGTTCTTGCGAAACCCTACATTGGGCAGCAACGTCACCGGATCTCTCCCCAAGTGAGAACGTTTGGAGCACTAAGAGCAGGCCTCTCCAACCATTGACGATCTAATACGCCAATTGGACAGAATCTGACGCAGTTTTCCTCAGGAGGATGTCCAACAACCCTATCAACCAATGCGAAGCCGAATCACTGCTTTCATAAGAGCCAGAAGCGCACCAATACGTAATGATTTGCCCAATTTTTGAAGCTCTTGCCCTTGAATAAATCATCTAACTTTTTTGAAACTGTAATCATTTGTTTTATGTACATGTAGATCGCGGCTACCAATTTCCGTCCCATTCGGATAACTGCTTCATATATATACACATATACACTCAAAGAAAACAAAACACATGTATCAGTTATATATATATATATATATATATATATATATATATATATATATATATATATATATTGTTGTGGTCTTCAGTCCTGAGACTGGTTTGATGCAGCTCTCCATGCTACTCTATCCTGTGCAAGCTTCTTCATCTCCCAGTACCTACTGCAACCTACATCCTTCTGAATCTGCTTAGTGTATTCATCTCTTGGTCTCCCTCCACGCTGCCCTCCAATACTAAATTGGTGATCCCTTTCATGCCTCAGAACATGTCCTACCAACCGATCCCGTCTTCTGGTCAAGTTGTGCCACAAACTTCTCTTCTCCCCAATCCTATTCAGTACTTCCTCATTAGTTATGTGATCTACCCATCTAATCTTCAGCATTCTTCAGTAGCACCACATTTCGAAAGCTTCTATTCTCTTCTTGTCCAAACTATTTATCGTCCATGTTTCACTTCCATACATGGCTACACTCCATACAAATACTTTCAGAAACGACTTCCTGACACTTAAATCTATACTCGATGTTAACAAATTTCTCTTCTTCAGAAACGCTTTCCTTGCCATTGCTAGTCTACATTTTATATCCTCTCTACTTCGACCATCATCAGTTCAAATGGCTCTGAGCACTATGGGACTTAACATCTGTGGTCATCAGTCCCCTAGAACCTAGAACTACTTAAACCTAACTAACCTAAGGACATCACACACATCAATGCCCGAGGCAGGATTCGAACCTGCGACCGTAGCAGTCGCGCGGTTCCGGACTGAGCGCCTTAACCGCGAGACCACCGCGGCCGGCCATCATCAGTTATTTTGCTCCCCAAATAGCAAAAATCCTTTACTACTTTAAGTGTCTCATTTCCTAATCTAATTCCATCAGCATCACCCGACTTAATTCGACTACATTCCATTATCCTCGTTTTGCTTTTGTTGATGTTCATCTTATATCCTCCTTTCAAGACACTGTCCATTCCATTCAACTGCTCTTCCAAGTCCTTTGCTGTCTCTGACAGAATTACAATGTCATCGGCGAACCTCAAAGTTTTTATTTCTTCTCCATGGATTTTAATACCTACTCCGAATTTTTCTTTTGTTTCCTTTACTGCTTGCTCAATATACAGATTGAATAACATCGGGGAGAGGCTACAACCCTGTCTTACTCCCTTCCCAACCACTGCTTCCCTTTCATGTCCCTCGACTCTTATAACTGCCATCTGGTTTCTGTAAATAGCCTTTTGCTCCCTGTATTTTACCCCTGCCACCTTTAGAATTTGAAAGAGAGCAGGTAAATACTATATGAAACGGTATGGCACCCTCAGTGCTATATTTTTTTGTGTTAGAGAATCCACGAATGTCTTGATGACGAGTCACATTGTGCTGCGATGTGCTCATACCGAATGTAACAATAGAAAAACAGGTCATGTGCTCCATGAGGCTCACACCTATCTCTTGACCTGCTGCTTTAACCTAATCTGCATGGATCTACAGCCTGTGACTGGTGCCGACATTGACCTGGTTTGACCTTTCAGGTATCCGGGTTGGACATGGTGCTGTCGCTGCTCCTCCTGGTGCTGAAGGATCTGTTGGCGTCCGACGTGTGCAGTACTCAACATGCGTGCGGTGTTGGCCAAGTTTCATCTGTTTGAATGCTGACAAATATAAATATATCAGATATAAAACTTTATTTTTGTTTGCTGTCGTTTATGTTTTTTCTACACTAGTCTACAACAGATTATCGTAAACAGATAATGGCAATGTATTTCCTCAATAGAGACACAGTTCAAGGAAAGACATTGGTGTAGAATGGATTATGAAATATTTAATACTGTGTCTCACCGTAAACTACCACACATGCTTGGTGGTGGAATGTCTTGCTCTCTGTGAAGAGCCTGAAGGCAGTTAATTCCATCCTGAGCAATAAGTGTACAGGTGACTGAAAAAGTCCTTGGTGGAGCCCATGGGGCTGCAGCTTCTCAACCTATTGCATCCCAAGTGTAGTTAGTTAGTTAGTTGTTTGCATGTTCCATTGATCATTTGCACGGTATGGTAGCTATTATGATGTGGAACGTGTCAAGTGCACAAGAAATGCACATATGAAACAAAATTTTTAGTACAGTATATATATATTACAATACAGAGTTAAAGAATAATATTTTTGTTACATACCCCATTCCATTAAATGGCACAAAATGCATATACTATTTTATAGATTTATTTATTCCTATTCAACAATTCATCTATGGTGCAGAAGTCGTTGTCAATTAGATATGATTTCAATTTATTTTTGAAGCTTTTACTACTGTCTGTCAGACATTTTATTTCATCTGGTAATTTGTCGAAAATCTTTATAGCTGCATATTTCACACCTTTCTGTGCCAAAGATAGGTTGAGTAAAGGATAGTGTAAGTCATTATTTTCTCTGGTATTATGATTATGAATGTCACTGTTGTTTTTAAACTGGTCCCATTGTTGAGAGTAAATTTCATTAGTGCGTAAATGTACTGTGAGGTTGTTGTAAGAATTCCCAATCTTTTAAAAAGATGCCTACAAGATGTGCGACTATGAACTCCATGCATTACTCTAACCACTTTCTTTTGAGCAGTGAATACTTTTTGTTTAAATGCTAAGTTACCCCAAAATATTATTCTGTATGCCATCAGAGAGCGAAAGTATGAAAAGTATGTCAGCTTTCTAATTTCTATATCCTCGAAATTGGCAAGAAGATCCAAAATATGAATTTTCCAATTAAGATTCTCATCTATGTGTACATGCAAAAACTTAGTATGCTCTACCCTGTCTATTGATTTCTGTTGATGTGCTATATTTATTGAAGGACCTGTACTTTTTGCAGTAGAAAATTGGATGTGCTGTGTTTCTTCAAAGTTTAGAGCAAGTCCATTTGCAGAAAACCAATTAATGACTTTTCCAAAGACCTTATTTGTATCATTTTCAATTGGACTTTCTTTTACTGGATTTTAATGATGCTTGTATCATCAGCAAACAGTGTCAGTTCAGCTTCCTGTTTCAGATAGGAAGGGAGGTCGTTCACATAAATCAAGAACAGAAGGGGACCCATGATTGAACCCTGTGGAACACCTAATGTAATTTTACCCCAGTTAGATGAAGTGGCAAACTTATTTAAATCACTTAACCCATATAAAGAAACTTTTGACAACCTGTTCTGTAGGTAGGACTTAAACCACTCATATGCTATTCCATTTATACCATAGAATTGTAATGTCTGTAACATAATGTCATGGTTCACACAATCAAATGCTTTGGACAAGTCACAGAAAATTCCTATTGGAGACATTTTACTATTTAAAGACTCAATTATGTGGACAGTGAAACCGTATATTGCTGTGTCAGTGGAACAGCATTTTTGAAATCTGAACTGTGATTTACTAAGTATCCCATTACTGTTGAGATGGCTAAACACTCTTCGGTAGATTACTTTCTCGAAGATTTTTGAAAATGCTGTAAGCAAGGATACTGGCCGATAATTAATTACATCTATGATGTCCCCCTTTTTGTAGAGAGGCCTGACAATGGCATATTATAACTTGTCTGGGAAAATACCTTGAGTTAGTGATGCATTACATATGTGACTCAGAACATCTGCTGTAATTGCTCCACATTGTTTTAATATCTTATTAGAGATGTCATCTACTCCAACAGAACGTTTATTTTTCAAAGATTTAATAATTTTACTTATTTCACAAGTGGTTGTTAGGTGAAACTTAATCTGACTAAATTTTTTCAAAACAGGCTCTTCCATGTTCCATCTGGCTTTTTATTTTGAACTGCTCTCCCCAATTTTTTCTCCTATGCTTAAAAAATGGTTGTTAAATACATTAGCTACTTGTGTACTGTTGGTTAGGATGGTCTCGTTCTCTTTAATATTAATACTACCTACCCCAGTGGTTACTTTTCCTGTCTCCCTTCTAACAACATTCCATATTGATTTGATTTTATTGCCAGAGTTGTTACTTTCTTCTCTAACATACATATTTCTTGATTTCCTTTCAACTTTTCTCAGTATGTTACAATAAATTTTATAGTGTAAAACTACTTCTGGATATTTACTAGTTCTTGCTGTCTCATACAGTTTTTATTTCTTTCTGAAGACACTTTAATACCTGTAGTAATCCAAGGTTTCTTTGAAAAGTGTTTGGTGTTACATTTAGTAATTTTCTTTGCGAAACAATGTTCGAAAACGGATATAAATTTATCAAGAAATATATATCATTTATCATGAGCATTAGGCTCATTATATATATCCCCCCAATTAACATTTTTTAAGCTTTCTCTGCAGTGCTCTGTAGATACCGGATTGAACGACCTCACACTTTTACTTAATGGTTTCCGAACTGTACACCCTGTTAGGTTTTGTAAGTTAATTAGTTGTGCATCATGGTCTGACAATCCATTTACCACAGGGAAAGCATGTGTTTGTTTTACATCCTCTTTCTGTACAAATACATTATCTATTAGCATGATACTGTCTTGAGCTATACGTGTAGGGAAACTGATCACTGATTCTAAGTTATATGTTGTTAATAATACTTCTAGTTCACTTTTTCCTATCAGAATTACTTAGAAAATTTACACTGAAATCACCACAGATTAATAACTTCTTCTGTTTGTCTGACAGACAGCGTAATAGGGAGTCAAACATTTTTATCAACAGTTCCCAGTCTCCTAATGGAGACCTGTACACTGTTGTTAATATCAATACTACATTATCTACCTGAAGTTCACATACACAAACCTCAAAGTGCTGATCAACACAAAAGTTGCTTACTTCTACAGTTTTGCATTTATACCCTTGTTTTATGAAAATGGCAACTCCTCCTTTATTCATCCTAGATCTACAAGTGTAAGATGCTAAATTACACCCACTTATAGTTACACTATCCATGCCCACAGTTACATGGTGTTCAGACAGACAGAGTATATCAATCTCATTCTTAACACACTAATCTAAACACACTAATAGCTCATCTACTTAATTTTTTGTTCCCTTGATATTTTGATGACGTAAGTTGATACTACCCTTAGCTTTACCCCTATTTGCTGTACATGAAGTTTCTTTTATTCTGTTTACCTTGATTGTCATCTGTCTTGACTTTGGCTTTAACCTAAAAAACCTGTCTGCCTGCACCCATAAACCACAGGGATCACCCCTTGTGTGACTGTGGACCTCCTTACAGTTTCTGCTAAGAGAGAAGCTAACTTATTTTTCTCCATCCTATTCAGATGCAGGCCATGTGTAGTGTACCCCACTTACCAAAGCATTTACTGGAACAACACTTATGTGAGATTTTGCCGGTGTCTGGGGCATCCTGTTCAGCTCAATGTTAATATGCCTTACAGCAGTGTTTACCCAGGGCTGATCATAGCGCTGTAAGACCTCCACAAACCCCACATTTGTGTGCTCATTTTCTGCTCCTATTTTATCCAGGTCACTACTGATACTGTATCTTGGATTCATAGCCAGGCTGTTTCCTGCTCCCCCAACTATAATTACCTGATCTTCCTTCTCAAAGTCCCTGCATAGCTGACCCGAGTTTTTTGTCACCTGGCTAAAACTAGCACTTGGTTTCACAATACTTGTGACCTGGTACTCTGCACCCAATTTCTCCTGAAGCGGCTGACCCACACCCCTCCCATGACTGCTACCTATAAGCAGAATTCTTCTTTTCCTATTCTTGTTTGATCTCGACCTGTCTTTTTTCTTTAAGCTAATATTCTGCTTCAACC
The DNA here is from genome assembly GCF_023898315.1 of Schistocerca nitens. Lineage (NCBI taxonomy): Eukaryota > Metazoa > Arthropoda > Insecta > Orthoptera > Acrididae > Schistocerca > Schistocerca nitens. Next base: position 65,145,620 of record NC_064623.1, on the reverse strand, counting down.
TACTTTCAGCTACATCTGGGTGAGCCCCTTCCTCCAGATAGCAAGTCAAACTGCTTTACTAATTGAATTTCTGGAGTTTTTTCAAGTGTTTCCTTTTTTCGCCCGTTACTTGCTACTTTCCCCAGTTCCCAGTCCCTTTTTCCTCCCTTAACCTACATAATTTCAAGTTCGCGTTTTATAATCCAGCCTTAAGTGCACAAATTTTTGCCTCCTGTTCAGTGATTTTTCTGTCCTTTCTATATAACCTACACTGCCATGGAAGAGCCTCATTTTCTACCCTCGTTTCCTCGCCGTTACATTCGCCCCCAATGAAACCATAACTTACTGTCTAGACAGAACACCCCCTCTATCTAATTTCTACGGCAACCACCACATTTGTCACACATGGTTTGATAGACAAACTTAACACAAAAACAGAGAATAAGTTGGCACAAGACCACAGTAAATTCGTAACCTGTAGCCTACTAATCCGTAAATAAACCCTAACGCAAACTTTTAAACTTACTTCCGAAAGTTTTAACTACCTAAACTCTGTATAATCGACACGAATTAATTTGACTTTGAACAGATAACTTTAGTCAAAAACGAAAATCTACGCTCGCACAAATGTTACGACTAAAAAACGTAAACAAAACTAGTGACTACCGGCCTTTGAAGAAATACTTCCTTTTCGATCTAAATACGGTCAGAAAAGCGAAACCTTCAATAGATAGCCTAGAGAAGAAGTATATACACAAGTCTAAAATGTAATATTAACTAAATTAGCTCTTATTTCAATATTAATCACTTAACTTAGCGAGATCTTCGTATACGCGCGTCTGCCTAGCTCCAGAGACAGTGATGATGAGGACTTGCCTGAAGAAACTGTACTCAGACAGACAGACAGACATACACTATGTAAACACCGACTTAAGCTAACCAACCTCGTCTGCGTCTTCATATTGGTATTATCAACCACAAAAATTCATGAATTTCTAACAAATGAAGGACATAAATGTTGAAAATTCCTGGCAGATTAAAACTGCGTTCCAGACTGAAAGTCGAACTCGGGACCTTGGAATTTCGCGGGCAGGTGCTCTACCGACTGAGCAACCCAAGCACGACTCTTGACCCGTTCTCACAGCTTCACTTCGGCAGGATCTCGTCTCCTAACTTCCAAACGTCGCATAAGTTCACAGATTATTTTTGATCAGTTAACTAGCTGTGTTTTTGCACTTGGCTCCTCGCTTGTACGTAAGTTACATCTGGTGTACCTCTAGCAGTAGTGCAGTAGTGAAACTGCCGAAATAGCAGGAATCCTCTGAACTGCGCACCTCTTCCCAACGACTGGAATAACCTGATGAAATCGATCGTCATGACAGTCAGAATGTGATCCGCAGTTTTCAGGAAAGAATTCGAGGTGGTTATCAAGGAATTATATTTTCGGAAACATGTCACATAAAAGCTTTTCATAACACGACACCGTATGTAATTTCGTGGTCTCTTATTTCCTAAGAAATTGACACAAAACATTTTAAACCTCTCCGAGTCAGCCATCCCTTCGCCATGTAGCGTTTCACCAAACTGCTTCTTGTTGACCAGATCCCGAATCTCTGGGCCAACGGAGAGTCATTCTTCGACTTTTGATTGGCTCAAATGTAGGAATTTTTCCCTCAAGTGCTTATAGGTCTCGCCTTCGTGATTAATTTTCTTTAGAAAATTTTTCTTCCATTATACAAAAAACGACTTTACAACGACACAGAAAGACAAATTGCAGTCACTACCATCTACTTAATAGCTACAGTAAGACTCTTAAGTGGTATGACCTGAACGCTGAAAAATAATTTCATTTTGTCATATGTAACAATTATACATACATACTAGCTAGTTTCACGCAGTTTAAATTTCACTGTTGAACGATGTAATAGTTTAACATTTTGTAGTGAGTTTCATTTTGTAAACAAGACTAAAGAAAAATCAGTATACGTTCAGAGCCTCTGTCGACATGAAAAAAGCGTTCGACAATGTAAATTGGTGCAAGGTGTCCGAAATCCTGAGAAAAATGGGGTAAGCTATAGGGAGAGACTGGTAATACATAGTACTTACAAGAGGCAATACCAAGAACGAAGTGCTCGGATTAATCAGGGTGTAAGACAGGAATGTAGCCTTGCGCTCCAACTGTTCAATCGGTACCTCGAAGAAGCAATGATGGAAATAAAAGAAAGATTCAGGACTGGAATTAAAATTCAAGATGAAAGGGTATCAGTGATAAGATTTGCTGATGACACTGCTATCCTGTGTGAAAGTAAAGAAGAATTACAGGATCTGCTGAATGGAATGAACAGTCTAATGAATATAGAATATGGAGTGAGAGTAAATCGAAGAAAGACGAAAGTAAAGGGAAGTAGCAGAAATGAGAACAGCGAGAAACTTAACATCAGGATATGATGAACACGAAATACATGAGGTTAGGGAATTCTACTACCTAGACAGAAAAATTCCCAATGACGGACGGAGCAAGGAGGACATCAAAAGCAAACCAGCAATGGCAAAAGAGTATTCCTGGCCAAGAGCAATATACCAGTCTCAAATATAGACATTAATTTGAGGAAGGAATATGTGAGAATGTACGTTTGGAGCACAGCATTATATGGTAGTGAAACAAGGAGTGCGGGAAAACCGGAACAGAAGAGAATCGAAGCATTTGAGATGCGGTGCTACAGACGAATGTTGAAAATTAGGTGGACTGATAAAGATAAGGAATAAGGAGGTTCTCCACAGAATCAGAGAGGAAAGAAATATGAGGAAACAGTGACAAGGAGAAGGGACAGAATGATAGGACATCTGTTAAGACATCAGAGAATGACTTCCACGGTACTAGAGGGAGCTGTAGAGGGCAAAAAATAGAGGAAGAAAGAGATTAGAATACATCCAGCGAATAATTGACGACGTAGGCTGCAAGTGCTACTCTGAGTTGAAGTGGTTGGCTCAGGAGAGGGACTTGTGGTGGGCCGTATCCAACCAGTCAGAAGACTGATCACTCAAAAAAAAAAAAAAAAAAAAAAAAAAAAAAAAAAAAAAAAAAGCAACCAAATTCGATTACTGTACTATAAACATTATTTGAATAGAAACAGGACTGGTAGTCTCTGGACTTACTGAACTTTTTGAGATACTCAGTCATACAGAAAATTTGTCTTCAGTATGATTTGAGACTATATAAATGAAAATTTGATACATTAGGTACTTTTTAATTATAACTTATGGCTCCATTGACGCCGTAATAACGACGTCACGGACGACCACAATGAAACAAGCTCCTTCAGCTGAAAGTGGACCTTTTTGGACACAGTTTCTCAGGGCATTTCGGCAGTTGAAAGCGATGGTTCCAGACACCACTGTGCGCTGTCTGCTCTGACAAGTTTTGTGCTGGCCTCACTGGCGTTGGCCGTATGCTTTTATTTTGCACAGGCTAATAACAAACTCTACGTAAATTTTTGTTTTTTTCCCAATCCTCAGCAAAATTTCCAGCGTGAAATGATGCAGCAGACCTGCAATAATCGACAAATCTATGAACTCGAAATAAGTATACGCATGGCAGTTGTTTCTGCGAGAAAATAGTGGTTGGGAACTCGCCTTTTATGACTAAATATTAAAACATTCGTATAAAGCTCTAAAAATACACTACCTGTAGTTCATGAATTTGTCTGTTGAGTCGCCATTATTCGCCTAGTGGCAACTCCTCTCACTGCCGCTTCTTTTAATTCAAAGAGATCATATATTTTTATAGTTTTTTCACTCAGTTAACATCTCTTTATCATGAAAATAAAGATACTCATATTTTGCAGCTGAAATTTATTTACTTTCTTAATTCAGAATACATCAGTAACATAAGTATGCTCCTACGAATACATTCATGTAAACTAAGAATTCAAAATAAAATTTTTGTGTTGTCTCGTGACTGTAGGCCTGTACCTTGGGAAGCAAGGAGAGGATGTTGGTTGGTGGCCGGTATCCTGTTTCTATAACACAAACTGCAAGCATATATACAAACTGCATAAGGATAGAAACTTAGTTAAATCAAGATAGTTCAATTGTTGTGGTACAAACTCTTCGTAATAGACCACCTTAGTCTCACTGCTGGTGAACTAGAAGTCCGCTATGTACACTACTCTCGTCGGTATGTGTTGCCTGTCTCTGAGCCAGAGGCTGACCTAACTCTGCTACTGCGACCCCCACTGGGCTGCGACGGATGACTCGACTCGTTGACTCGCTGGATGACGGACTGGAATCGACTGGGGCCTCTCGTCCGAGGGGGCGATATAAATACTGGCGGCCGAAAAACCATTGGCGGCGAGTTTCTTGCGAGTCTGTCTTTGACCTCTATCGATCTTCTTGCAAGCACTTTTCAGCCTCAGATTTCAAGAAGAATATAATAATCCCAGTTCCAAGGAAAGCAGGAGCTGACAGGTGTGAAAATTAGCGAACTATTAGTTTAATAAGCCATGGAAGCAAAATACTAACACGGAACTTTTACAGAAGAATGGAGAAACTGATCAGTTACTGAGAACTTTCTGTGGAATAACAAAGATCGGATCGGTTGGTGGGACATGTTCTGAGGCATCAAGGGATCACCAATATAGTATTGGAGGGCAGCGTGGAGGGTAAAAATCGTAGATGGAGACCAAGAGATGAATACGCTAAGCAGATTCAGAAGGATGTAGGTTGCAGTAGCTACTGGGAGATTAAGAAGCTTGCACAGGATAGAGTAGCATGGAGAGCTGCATCAAACCAGTCTCAGGACTGAAGACCACAACAACAACAACAAAGAATCTAATTACAAGGCCATTGTTAAAAAAGTTGCAACATTTGCTGAAGATGGGCTGTTAAATGAGTGTGAAAGTCCACTTTCTACACTCACGTATCAACTTCTTTCCGGAAATTTGGAACATTATATTGAAGAGCAGAGTGAACGTTTTCACTGAGATGTTAAGAGGAGGTACCTGCGGCACTGGACAGCAGCTACACCGCCGATTAATGTTGGATGTTGAAGAGGGACTGTCATCTACAAAGAAGTCAAAGAAGAGAAATTTCAAAAATTTATGGAACAATTTCGACTTCTTGTTTTTATAGAAGGTAATCACGATACCAATTAGGGGAGTTCTGAGGAGTATTTTTTAGATGTATTTCATTTTTTAAATGCGTTTTGATTAAAAACTCACCTTGCGAGAAATGGTGTTTGAATATATTGGTGGGCTCGGCAGTGAAAATCGTCAAAATATTACTTCTTATTTTATGCAAAACCTGACGCGATAGACAAAAACAGTAGTTCTTTCTAGAATCAGCATAAAAAATTGATTCAAGGACACCTACGTTCAACAAATATTCTGAAAAGAAGTTTTAGTAACAGACTGGTGTTATTTATTCACAGTGTTTACAAGTCATAGTTCTTCTGCAGCAGCCTCGGCTGTTACTAATTCAACTGCGTGTCGGATTCCAGCTGACGTCCGTCGAGTCAGCTCAGGTTTTCAGGACCAGAAGGTGACGCAAGCGACCATGGTGGAGCGGCGGCTGCCCAGTGCGTAGTGGTTCTTGCACTAGCTGCGGAGTGTACTCGGTCCCACTGCAGATTCCATGACGACACTCGGGGACCCGTCTATGACGTTCCTGGTGTCGATAGTCACTGTTCAGTTCGTCTCCTCCCTATCCCTGGTAGGTTTCAGCAGCCGAAGGCACTCAAAAAGTTATTTGTGTTTATTCATTTCTGAGTGCTTTCAAAATGGTTCAAATGGCTCTGAGCACTATGGGACTTAACATCTGAGGTCATCACTCCCCTAGAACTTAGAACTACTTAAACCTAACTAACCTAAGGACATCACACACATCCATGCCCGAGGCAGGATTCGAACCTGCGACCGTAGCGTAACGATATAGTGTCATTCAATAATCACCTTCCTGTGAATTACAGGTACGTAATTTGGAAAGTCAAAATTTAGAATATATAAGGATGACAAAATTCGTAACATGATATTACTGACTCACTTGTTTCTTTTAACTTCAAATTTTTGTATTATTCGTTAACAATTACTGCTAGTCACTTTGTGCAATTTCTACAATTACTGGCTCAAGACGTTAACATATATTTTTGACTAACTGAGATGCGTAAAATGAAAAACTTATTTACCCATGAAATACTACAACAAAAATATCTTTTACCGAATTTCACTTTGTTAAGCGCCGTCTTTCAATTTACTGCTTACTAGACTGAAGCAGTTGCTTTAATTATTGTTTCGAAAATTATTGAATTTTTAATTGCTATTATTTCTCTAATAAAAACAAAGTAATAGTTGGTGATTAATTGAAACCCTCAGCTGCCGACAGGTGTTGTTGATATACCTCGATGGGGGCAGCTGAAAATGTGTGCCCTGACCGGGACTCGAACCCGGGACCTCCTGCTTATATGGCAGACGCTCTATCCATCTGAGCCACCGAGGACAGAAATGAACAGCACGACTGCATGGACTTATCCCTTGCACGCTTCCCGTCATACTCGTGGATACAGCGTCTGCCATGTAAGCAGGAGATCCCGGGTTCGAGTCCCAGTCTGGGCACACATTTTCAGCTGTCCCCATCGAGGTATATCAACAACACCTGTCGGAAGCTGAGGGTTTCAATTAATTATTATTTATTCTAGTGAAGCTGCACGGTCATCAGTGGCAACTGGTCTTTAGAGAACAGTAATAGTTTCTCAATCATTAGGACTCTCTCGGATCGTCAGTAGTGAATAGGATGAATCCGACTTAGGAATTTTGTCTTAGGTAAAAATGAGGGTCAACACTTTGGGATAACTGAATATTATTCAAACACAAAATGAACTACGACGCTGGCTAGCCGTATAAAAGTCTGACCAAGTAATTAGTTGGATCTTACTTCAGGTAGAGAGGTCGTCGGTGCAATGTAAGGCATAGTTGTTGACGATGTGTGGCACAGGCTATTCTTCTTATAGCTCCGTAACAAATGAAATTGGACCCTGAGTAATTTAATGCCATATGCTCCACCCGCCCACACCAAATGTACGCCGAGCCATTACGTACTTTAGCACCACTGCTTTACGACCATTTCTCGACTCGTCTCTCTCTGTCAACACTCTTACGTTCTGCCTGCGCTATGCTGAACTGTTGGTGCACCTGAGCGTCCAGTGATAATGCAACTGCCAGTTCACTATACTCTCTGACAATATTGCATCGACCTGACTAAGCCAGCGTGTCTACTAGCACTAGCTTATCGTCGCTAGGCAATGAAAACCTCTTAACTCCATCTGACAATGAAATCCACGTATCTCCATTACCAAATGTAGACAATTATGCCACGTAGCCTGTTGAAACCTCCCTTCTTCGAGATGTACGGTGTCGCCATCTAGCGGCAATAATGAAAAACCCAGATCTCCAGCGATATGTAGTTTGTGCTGAAAACCTCGCATCTCCGGTAATCGCCATTGTTAAGTGTGCAGGGCGAACACGTGCTCCGAGATTAAAACGTTTTTTGATGTGATAGTAACCTTTTTGACTCACAGACCCGACACTGCTTTATTGCTACAGATACGCGTTAGTATTTCTAGGTATTTATGTATTGTATTTTAACATCCAGAATTAATAATAACCTCATGAAATACAGGGTGATTCAAAAAGAATACCACAACTTTAAAAATGTGTATTTAATGAAAGAAACATAATATAACCTTCTGTTATACATCATTACAAAGAGTATTTAAAAAGGTTTTTTTTTCACTCAAAAACAAGTTCAGAGATGTTCAATATGGCCCCCTCCAGACACACGAGCAATATCAACCCGATACTCCAACTCGTTCCACACTCTCTGTAGCATATCAGGCGTAACAGTTTGGATAGCTGCTGTTATTTCTCGTTTCAAATCATCAATGGTGGCTGGGAGAGGTGGCCGAAACACCATATCCTTAACATACCCCCATAAGAAAAAATCGCAGGGGGTAAGATCAGGGCTTCTTGGAGGCCAGTGATGAAGTGCTCTGTCACAGGCTGCCTGGCGGCCGATCCATCGCCTCGGGTAGTTGACGTTCAGGTAGGCGATAAGGTTTCATAACTAACGTTTTTCGTAGGACTCTCCATACAGTTGATTGTGGAATTTGCAGCTCTCTGCTAGCTCTGCGTGTCGATTTTCCTGGGCTGCGAACAAATGCTTGCTGGATGCGTGCTACATTTTCATCACTCGTTCTCGGCTGTCCAGAACTTTTCCCTTTGCACAAACACCCATCCTCTGTAAACTGTTTATACCAACGTTTAATACACCATCTATCAGGAGGTTTAACACCATACTTCGTTCGAAATGCACGCTGAACAACTGTCGTCGATTCACTTCTGCCGTACTCAATAACACAAAAAGCTTTCTGTTGAGCGGTCGCCATCTTAGCATCAACTGACGCTGACCCCTAGTCAACAGCGCCTCAAGCGAACAAATGTACAACTAAATGAAACTTTATAGCTCCCTTAATTCGCCGACAGATAGTGCTTAGCTCTGCCTTTTGTCGTTGCAGAGTTTTAAATTCCTAAAGTTGTGGTATTCTTTTTGAATCACCCTGTAGAATGATGCGTAAGGCAGACTGCACTCGGTACATACGAGGTTTTAATTTTAGAACTTAACAGAATCCTATACATTCTACAATAACTACTTTGTTTTCAGATATGGGTAAAAACAGTAAATTCACTCTTCACCTTGTGAAACAAGCCGACAACGGGTCGTATCGTATAAAATCACCGGAAGAAGATTCTAGTTAGGTTCCTCCTTGTCCTGCACCAAAAGAAAGAGTAGACCCACAAAACGTCAAAAAATGAAGGTAAACCGTAGTTTATATTGTTGTAGCTTCGAATAAGATCCTTGTTTGAAAGTTGAGGTGATTAAATTATTTGAATATTATTGATGACATTATTGTTTACACTACAGATAATGCGGAAAAAGAAGCCAATACAGAGGCGAATTCTACTTCTGAGTTTGAAAGTCTTTTCGAACACAGCAGCGAGGATGATGTCTCCAGTGGCAGTAGCGATGTGTATGATCCACATAAAAACAAAAATGACTATAGCAGTAACAACAGCATGGAAGACGACGATGACGAAGTTGACGTGGGAGTAAAAAGAACTAAGCAGCGCCGTAAAAGGAAAAGCAGTCAATCACTTTAAAGTTTGCAGAAAGAAAAACATAAGAGGGGACAGGATTATTTAGGAATGCAAGAAGATGAGTTTGGCAAAAAGAGGCCAACAATGAGCAGAACTAGGAGAGAAATAAAACCACGATGTACTTGTAAACATTCTTCCTTTAATCGGAACAGGAATTGCAAGGATATTACAGAAGAGCGGAGACAGCTAATATTTAATCATTTCTGGCAGGATATGTCTTGGGGTGAAAGAAAATTTTTTGTTAGAAGCCATGTCTACTATGCTCCAGTTAAAAGACGCAGAAATAATTCAGAATCTAATAAATCTCACCGTTATAACACACTACATTACAATTTTGTAATAGGACAGAGAAAAACTGTCTGCAAGACTATGTTTCTGAATACTTTGTGCTTGGGCGAATGGAGTGTCAGAACATGGGCATCTACTGCATCAGGAAGAACGCTTGCAGAAGGGCCTCAAATGCAGGAGAGACCAACGAAAGTTTCAGATGGACGACAATCAACATCAGATTTATAGTGTCGCGGAATAGTAAAGAGTTGGAAACGTGGAATATTGTCAAAGTTTCGTTGCCTATGCCTCGGCTTCCAGTCCACCGTAGGCGACCGGGACCACCTACAGGTTTTTTTCCAGAGTTGCCGAAACTGGAATCGCATTACTACCGTAGTCCTTCCACAAAACTCTGCTTGGAACCTAACTGGCAGAGTAAATCAGAACTACATAGGAAATATATACAATTTTGCAAGGAAAGAGGACAAATCCCATCTGCTTACAAGAGGTTCTGCGAGGTATTCGATGGAAATAATCTTATTTTCACCTAAAAAGGACCAGTGCGATCTTTGTTGTTCTCACCAGACAGGCAACATCTCAGACAATGAATACTCTTTGCATATGGCCCGAAAAACTGAGGCAAATGAAGCGAAAAATAGTGATAAATTAGGTTCAGAATGGTTCAAATGGCTCTGAGCACTATGCGCCTTAACTTCTGAGGTCATTAGTCGCCTAGAACTTAGAACTAATTAAACCTAACTAACCTAAGGACATCACACACATCCATGCCCGAGGCAGGATTCGAACCTGCAACCGTAGCGGTCGCTCGGCTCCAGAGTGTAGCGCCCAGAACCGTACGGCCACTCCGGCCGGCTAATAAATTAGGACCAGCTAGAGTGTTTACTATGGACCTCCAAGCACTTCTGCTGTCACCCAGACTAAAAGCATCTGCACTGTACTGTAAAAGTAAACTAAAGGTCCACAACTTTACCATTTATGATTCAAAAAGTAACGATGGTTATTGTTACCATTGGTACGAGAGTGAAGGTGGACTAACAGCTTCGGAATTTGTCAGTATACTCGTACATTTTATATAAACGTACGTCCAAAATGATTCAGAAACTATTTTCTATAGCGACGGATGCACGCACCAGAATCGAAACTGTCATGAGTAATGCACTGGCTCATTTCGCCAATCTGAAAGGCATTACAATAGTCCAAACATTTCTGGAGAAAGGTCACACTCAAATGGAGTGTGATTCTATGCACTCCACCATAGAAAGGAAGTTAAAAACAGACACATTTTTGAACTGCTGCTGGATATGTAGATGTTTGTACTACTGCAAGACGAAGTCCTAGACCTTATGTTGTCAATTATTTGGGCCACACGGTTTTCAAGTCCTATGATAAACTCTCATTGTATTCGTCTATTCGACCAGAATCCAAAATTGAGGTTCCAACAGTGACTGATATCCGGTGTCTCAAGTATGATCCCTCCGCAAAAATGAAATATAAATTGAAATTCAGCGATACATAGGAACCGCTTCCAAGAAGGATGTCAAACATACCCAGCTCATTTACGGTGCCCCCTCTCTACAGTTCACCACTAAAGATCAGTGCAGAAAAGTTTATGCATTTGCAACAAGTAAAGTTGGTCCTTCCTAAGGATGTGCATTCATTTTATGACACACTGCCTCACATTTGTAATGAGAGAACATGTCCGTGCCTAAAAAATTGCAGCCGAAAATAAACTTATTTACAGCCACCTATGACTGTGATTGTGATAGTAGCAGTAATAGTAACAATAATAAATGTTAATAAACTGCACAAACGTTTACAGTAATAAAAGTTTAATTAAAGCTCACAACACTGTTTCCATGTTTTTTAAACAATGTAATTTATTAACATCCAGATTCCAATATTTTGATCAATGTGAAATTATTTGTTCCACTTTATATCTGTAACAATATATCATTACAGATATTTCATAATACACAAATAATGCAAAGTTTAAGTACTTTTTAAAACAAATTAAACATACATTCATTTCCATTCTTAACCGTACACTCGTTACATGCCTCTTATCTCCATCACTACCAAAAGAATAACTGTAAAAACCTCGTAACTCCAAATACCGGCAGACAATTTGAAGTGCATAATAAAGTCTTATGTACCAATGACCCAATCCGTATTGTGCAGCAGAAACCGCTACATTTGACTAATCAGGTCCCCATGTGATTTCTATAATTAGTTTTTTGTTTCTCCTGTAAAATTTGACCAATTTGAGTTACGAGGTTTTCATTGCCTAGCGACGTTATACTACTCACATTTATTTAACTTTACAAAGAGAAGAAGTTCCGTTTCATCATACGAACATTAGTACTCTTATTTACAAACTTTGATTCATAGAAAAAAATACATCGGAAAGTAAAATTGCAGGGAACAAATTTGGTAGCTCACAGAGTTGTTGTGTTACACACGCATCCTATTTTCTCAACAACAGCACGTATTGTGATCAGACGAACATGTTGCTATGTAAAGCGCGTTAGCTCCACCTGTTGCAAACTCCTTATACAGAATTTCGTGAGTATTGCCTAAGTCACGATCCCGTTAAAGCCTAGTTGATGATTCCTGTAAGTTAACGACACGTTCGTTATTTTGTCTAACATCCATGAAAAATTCAACTTGTCCTTACAGCATCACAATAGCGTTAACAATAACATCCAATTCATCGTGTAATTCGTAAAAAAAACTATGTATCGCCCTTCCTCGATGTTGTCGCCACCGCGTTGAAACGGATGCCTTGGCCACCGTGTCAACAGGAAACTCCTACTTGTATGCCTTCAGCAAGCATCACCCAACAGACAACTGCACTCTGTTACAAATATTGGTACATCGTGCCAGAACAATATCAGATGCCAATAATCTGCTATATGAGCTGAAACACATGTGCAGTGTCTTCAGAAACAACGGCTACAACGATCACGAAACAAATGAAGTGACAACAAACCGCCTGTTGACATTGTTCTCGACATTTACTACTCAAGCCAAATATAATATCAATGTTGTTGTACGACACCTAGTTTAGGAGATATGGCGTCATAGATACTGAGTAACCCGAGAAGCCACTTTTTCTCAAAAACTCAAAGATTCTCTATTTCAGTATCACAAAATTTTCACAGAATTGAAAAAAAAAGGTGTCAAAAGGTAATTCTCGTGTCACTCTGCCACGTACAGTTGTCAAATTATATTTAAAAAATCTTCATTTTTTACGTTCTGGATGCTTGCCGCCCGGCGGCTAGTAAAACGTTTCACTCAGCGTCCTGTGGACCGCATCGGAAACCGGAAGACGAACGAATATTCCACAGGACGTTTTTATAACTTTCCGCACCTAGGGAAACGTACATTTAGCTACTGTCTGGCGTTCATCGGCCAACATTCGTTTGGTCACTTTTCTGACGTTTCGTCAGCCCGAGTGGTTGGCATTGTCAAAGCTTTACCCTCCTTCACTGGTGGTGGACTGGAATCGAGCTCGTGGCCGCAGATTGTGTGTACCAGACACGCCAACGTCCGAGGGCATTCCCGTCGTCATTACCGCTGCAGTTTTCACCTCCAACGCTCTTTCGCTGCAGCACGGGAATCCAGGATCTGTTTACCTTGAGGCTTTCTTCCTTCTTGTTGAACCTATTGTCATCTTTGTGTTTTTCTATAGCTTCTCTCAACAGTCGGGTGTAATAGTTATTCTCTACAGCAATAAAAGCTCACAAGGTCCTTGTTCCACGGATGCTTGTGTGAAGTTCGTCTGGGAGCCTTACCAGGCAGGACTGATAGAAGAGCCAGAGAAGATCATACAAAGAGCGGTGCGTTTCGTCACGGAATAGTTCAGTACGCTCGACAGCGCTACAGAAAAGCGCAACAAAGTCCAGTGGCAGACACTACAAGAGAAGCATCGTGCATCGCGGAGAGTTCTTTTTTTTTTTTTTTTTTTTTTTGGTCATCAATCTACTGACTGGTCTGATGCGGCCCGCCATGAATTCCTTTCCTGTGCTAACCTCTTCATCTCAGAGTAGCACTTGCAACCTACGTCCTCAACTATTTGCTTGACGTATTCCAATCTCTGTCTTCCTCTACAGTTTTTGCCCTCTACAGCTTTCTCTAGTACCATGGAAGTCATTCCCTCATGTCTTAGCAGATGTCCTGTCATCCTGTCCCTTCTCCGTATCAGTGTTTTCCACATATTCCTTTCCTCTCCGATTCTGCGTAGAACCTCCTCATTCCTTACCTTATCAGTCCACCTAATTTTCAACATTCGTCTATAGCACCACATCTCAAATGCCTCGATTCTCTTCTGTACCGGTTTTCCCACAATCCATGTTTCACTACCATACAATGCTGTACTCCAGACGTACATCCTCAGAAATTTCTTCCTCAAATTAAGACCGGTATTTGATATTAGTAGACTTCTCTTGGCCAGAAATGCCTTTTTTGCCATAGCGAGTCTGCTTTTGATGTCCTCCTTGCTCCGTCCGTCATTGGTTATTTTACTGCCTAGGTAGCAGAATTCCTTAACTTCATTGACTTCGTGATCATCAATCCTGATGTTAAGTTTCTCGCTGTTCTCATTTCTACTACTTCTCATTACCTTCGTCTTTCTCCGATTTACTCTCAAACCATACTGTGTACTCATTAGACTGTTCATTCCGTTCAGCAGATCATTTAATTCTTCTTCACTTTCACTCAGGATAGCAAGTAGATATATTACTGAAATTTCGAGAGAACGCTTTCCGGAAATAATAAGACAACATATTACTTCCTCCCACATTCGACTCGGGGAATGACCACAACGAGAAACTTCGAGAAATTAGAGCTAGTACAGAGGCTTACCACGCGCCATTCGCGAATGGACCAGGGAAGGTGATGCTGTCAGATCCTCCTCTTTTTGTGGTTATTTCGTTTGCTAATAATGGATGAAATCTAGTCATATATGCGATTTCAGTCTTTCTCGGCGTATTCCAACGACGAATTCTTCTCGGGTTATCAGCCGAGTGGTGGCGTCGTCTTGTCGCAATGTTTCAATGAGTTTCGTACCCATCAATTTATGATCAGAAGACGACGCCACCACTCGGCTGATAACCCGAGAAGAATTAATCATAGAAATCTAGTCAGATTCAACATATTTCAACATTCGCCGTTACAGCGAGTTTGTTGATTAAACAACAAAACCTAGTAGGATCCGAATGTTGGCCACGTGGATTGTAACTGTTCACTTAGCTTGTTTGTAGTCGAATCTTGTAGATCATCTCCATGTGGTATGCTGGCTTCGTTTTGTCTAAGAGCATCTTAATTCCTGCTTCGCTGCAAAAAGCTGATGGGCTTACTTTTTTTTTCTTCATTGTTATTTTAAAACCTGTACAATAGGCAGGCTGGCAGTAGCATTCTACGCCGCTCTTCAGTCGTAGAATATCCAATGAGAAATAAACATAAGGAAGACACAGAATTTACATAATGGCGGGTAATAAAACAGTAGACACATTAATAGAAACACGGAACCGTTCACACTCGACGATAATCCACACTGCAAACTGTTGACACGACGCACAAACACTGAAGATGTCGATGGCACAGGTGAACGATGGAGTGTGACGGTGAACACTGAACACTAAACACGACAGCACACACGAGACACTGATGGCGATGATCTCCAGCGCGCGAATGTCCACGTAACGTATGCGAGTCTAGGTACCTGCCAAGAGGGCAAGAAGGGTGAGAGGGGGGGGGGGGGAGAGTGGAGAACAAAGATGCCAATGGCAGAGGAGATGGGAGGAGGAGTAGAGGGACAGGGGAGGGGAAGCCTGGGGAAGGAGTGGGGAGAAAGGGAGGAGGGCGGGAAGGGGGAGAGAAGGGACGGAGGGTGCCCAAAGGAACAAAACACAGGAAGAGGGAGGGAGGATCAAAGTTGGTAGGAGGGGTAGATGGAGGGGAGGAGGGCATCATCAGGGAGAGGGAGCTGGCGGAAGCCACCTTGGGAGAGGCTAAGGAGGGTGGTGAGATGGAGAGCAGGTGGGACGTGGGAATACAGGCGCGACAGCAGGCGGGGGTGGGAGGGGATGGGGGAGACAAGCGGTTGAGGATGATCGGGTTTACGGGAGGTGTAGAGGATCTGTATCCTTTCAAGGAAAAGGAGGAGGTGGGGGAATGGAATGAGGTCGTACAGCATCCGCGTGGGGGAGGGGAGACAGATGTGATAGGCGAGGCGGAGAGCATGGCGTCAAGGATCTGAAGGAATTTGTAAAAGGTTGGGGCGGGGCGGAGATCCAGGCAGGATGGGCGTAACAGAGGATAGGGCGGATGAGGGATTTATAGGTGTGGAGTGTGGTGGAGGGGTCCAGACCCCACATACGGCCGGAAAGGAGCTTGAGGAGACGGAGTCAGGAGCGTGCCTTGGCTTGGATTGTCCGGAGATGAGGGGTCCAGGAGAGGCGACGGTCGAGGGTGACGCCAAGGGCCGGCCAAAGTGGCCGTGCGGTTAAAGGTGCTGCAGTCTGGAACCGCAAGACCGCTACGGTCGCAGGTTCGAATCCTGCCTCGGGCATGGATGTTTGTGATGTCCTTAGGTTAGTTAGG
This sequence comes from Schistocerca nitens, assembly GCF_023898315.1. NCBI lineage: Eukaryota > Metazoa > Arthropoda > Insecta > Orthoptera > Acrididae > Schistocerca > Schistocerca nitens. The sequence goes on along the minus strand of NC_064623.1, from coordinate 65,129,544 downwards.
TTTAACTAGTTCTAGGGGACTAATGACCTCAGCAGTTGAGTCCCATAGTGCTCAGAGCCATTTGAACCCATTGACGCCAAGGTACTTAAGGGTGGGGGTGAGGGCGATAATACGGTCATAGATGGTTAGATAGAAATCGAGGAGGCGGAAGGAAGCGGTGGTTTTGCCTACAATGATCGCCTGGGTTTTGGAGGGTTTGACCTTGAACAACCACTGGTTGCACCGAGCGGTGAACCGGTCAAGATGGGATTGGAGAAGGTGTTGGGAACGCTGCAGGGTGGGGGCAAGGGCAAGGAAGGCGGTGTCATCGGCAAACTGGAGAAGGTGGATGGGTGGTGACGGCGGCGGCATGTCCGCCGTATACAAAAGGTACAGAAGGGGGGAGAGGATGGAGCCTTGGGGCACACCGGTGGAGGGAAAAAAGGTGTAAGAATTCGTGTTATGGATGTTGACATAGGAAGGACTGTGGGAGAGAAAGGAGCCGATCAGATTGACGTAGTTAATGGGAAGGGCGAAGGTTTGGACCTCGAAGAGGAGACCGGAATGCCATACGCAGTCATAGGCACGTTTGAGGTCCAGGGAGAGGAAGGTTGTGGAGCAATGGGAATTAAGCTGTTTGGAAAGGAGATGAGTGAGGTGAGGGAGAAGGTCATCGGAAGAGCAGGATGGCCGAAAGCCACACTGGGTAACAGGAAGGAGGCAGTGCTGGCGGAGATGCTGGTGGATGCGTCGGGTGAGGATGGATTTCAGGACCTTGCTGAAGACCGAAGTAAGGCTGATGGGACGGTAGGAGGAGACGGCGGACGGCGGTTTACCGGGTTTAAGGAACATCAGGATATGGGAAGTATTCCACAGATCGGGTTAGCAGCCAGTGGACAGGACTACGTTGTAGAGCCTGGCCAGGGTGGAGAGGAAAGAGACTGGAGCTTCACGAAGGTGGCGGTAGGTGACACGATCGTGACCAGGAGCGGTGTTGCGTTTTGTGTGGATCGTAGCAATGAGATCCTGTGTAGTGATAGGGGCATTGAGTTCCATGTGTGCAATGTTGTCCAAGTACTGGAAACCAGGTGCGAGGCGAGGGACAGAGGTGTCAGTTAGATCGCAGACATCCGTGAGCGGGAGTAATCGAACTGGGGATCGCCGGGGATGGAAAAGACATTGGAAAGGTAGGAGGCAATGTGATTGACCTTAATAAGGGTGTCAGGGAAGGGGTGATCATCATGGAGAAGAGGATAGTAGGGGGAGGGTTTAGTTCCGGTAAGGCAACGAAAGGCTGACCAGAACTTGGACGAGTTTATAGGTAGGGTAGCATTTAAAGGGTGCATGTCTGTCGCCAGTTCCGGCGTTTCTTAGCCGCGAGCAAGTTTCGGATGTGTCGCTGGAGTTGCCGGTGGCGTCGTAGTATGTCCGGGTCATGCGTGTAGAGGAAGGCACGATAGAGACGGCGAGATTCACGGAGGAGGACTGCCTGTGGGGGTAAGGTAGGACGGTGGGAGTGGATGGCGACAGTAGGGACGTGGTTCTCCACGGCCTCAGACAAGGTCTGCTGGAGAAAGGAGGCGCCGTGGGTAACATCGTCAGGGTGGTGGTAGGTGAAGGGGTGGCCTTCGACCTGGGTGGAGAGGGTATCCTGGTAGGCATTCCAGTTGGCACGGGAATAATCATGGACGTACTTCGAGGCAGGGTCATTACAAGGGTCGGGGCAGGGGCGACGACTGTCTGAAACGCAACCAATGGGGTCCAGGACATCCACCGCTATGCGGCCAAGGATGTTGGGGGAGGAGAGGATGACATCAGGAATGGAGTTGGGTTCGGGTCGGGTGTGCTGGGGAATGGGGACGAGGTCACATTGGAGGGTGGAGAGGAACCAATGCCACCGCCATAACTGGGTGGTGGAACGACTATGGATGTTGAGGTCGGCGGCGATCACGTAGGAGGAGAAGGTGTGATCAATGTGGGAGAGGAAGTCGAAAGGAATAGGGGCGTTAGGGTGGACATAGATGGTGGTGCAGGTGACGGTAAGGCCGGGGAAGAAGAGACTAAGGATCAGGTGTTCGGTGGGGTCGGGAAGGAGAGGTTGGAGCCAAACCGGGATCTGGCGGTGGTGACCAATGGCAACTCCGCCACGCGCAATTGGGAGGGGATTATCGGAGCGGTGGAGAAGGTAGGGCGAAGTGTGGATGGTGTGGTGGGGTTGGAGGAAGGTTTCATTGAGTAGGAAGGCATCCACGCGGTGGGTTGCAAGGGTGTGCATGAAGAGGTTCTTGTTGGCGGGGAGGGAACGGATGTTGTTGAGCAAGATACAGTGCTGTCGCGCCATGACAGGGATTTAGACGAGGGTGTCGAGACGGGAGAAGGTGAAATGGGCCTGGTTGTGGGAGTAGGTGGCATACATTTTTAGGTGGAAGACGTAACGGGCGGTGAGGGAGACCTGTTGGAGGGTGTGAGGGCGCTGGAAAGGGTGGAATGAAGTCCTACACTCAGATTGGAATGTATACCGCAGAGACAGGCTGGACAGTGAAGGGGGAGGCGTGTTTATAGCGATAAGAAGAGCTATGGTATCGAAGGAAATTGACGGAGATCCGAAATGTGAAATAATTTGGGTGAAGGTCACGGTTAAAGCAGGCTCAGACATGGTAATTGGATGTCTCTATAGGCCCCCTGGCTCAGCTGCTGTTGTCGCTGAGCACCTGAAGGATGATTTGGAAAATATTTCGAGTAGATTTTAATTTGCCGGATATAGACTGGGAGACTCAAACGTTCATAACGGGTGGTAGGGACAAAGAATCCAGTAAAAATTTTTTAAGTGCTTTATCTGAAAACTACCTCGAGCAGTTAAACGGAGAACCGACTCGTGGCGATAACATATTAGACCTTCTGGTGACAAACAGACCCGAACTATTTGAAACAGTTCACGCAGAACAGGGAATCAGCGATCATAAAGCGGTTACTGCATCGACGATTTCAGCCGTAAATAGAAATATTAAAAAAGGTAGGAAGATTTTTCTGTTTAGCAAAAGTGACAAAAAGCAGATTTCAGAGCACCTGACGGCTCAACACAAAAGTTTTGTCTCAAGTACAGATAGTGTTGAGGATCAGTGGACGAAGTTCAAAACCATCGTACAATATGCGTTAGATGAGTATGTGCCAAGCAAGATCGTAAGAGATGGAAAAGAGCCACCGTGGTACAACAACCGAGGTAGAAAATCGCTGCGGAAGCAAAGGGAACTTCACAACAAACATAAACACAGCCAAAACCTTGCAGACAAACAAAAATTACGCGAAGCGAAATGTAGTGTGAGGAGGGCTATGTGAGAGGCGTTCAATGAATTCGAAAGTAAAGTTCTATGTAGTGACTTGGCAGAAAATCTTAAGAAATTTTGGTGTTATGTCAAAGCGGTAGGTGGATCAAAACAAAATGTCTAGACACTCTGTGACCAAAATGGTACTGAAACTGAGGATGACAGACTAAAGGCCGAAATACTAAATGTCTTTTTTCAAAGCTGTTTCACAGAGGAAGACTGCACTGAAGTTCCTTCTCTAGATTTTTGCACAGATGAGAAAATGGTAGATATCGAAATAGACGACAGGGGGATAGAGAAACAATTAAAATCGCTCAAAAGAGGAAAGGCCGCTGGACCTGACGGGATACCAGTTCGATTTTACACAGAGTACGCTAAAGAACTTGCCCCCCTTCTTGCAGCGGTGTACCGTAGGTCTCTAGAAGAACGTTGCGTTCCAAAGGATTGGAAAAGGGCACAGATGATCCCCGTTTTCAAGAAGGGACGTCGAACAGATGTGCAGGACTATAGACCTATATCTCTAACGTCGATCAGTTGTAGGATTTTGGAACACGTATTATGTTCGAGTATAATGACTTTTCTGGAGAGTAGAAATCTACTCTGTAGGAATCAGCATGGGTTTCGAAAAACACAGTCGTGTGAAACCCAGCTCGCGCTATTCGTCCACGAGACTCAGAGGGCCAGAGACACCGGTTCACAGGTAGATGCCGTGTTTCTTGACTTCCGCAAGGCGTTCGATACAGTTCCCCACAGTCGTTTAATGAACAAAGTAAGAGCATATGGACTATCAGACCAATTGTGTGAGTGGATTGAAGAGTTCCTAGATAACAGAACACAGCATCTCATTCTCAATGGAGAGAAGTCTTCCGAAGTAAGAGAGACTTCAGGTGTGCCGCAGGGAAGTGTCGTAGGACCGTTGCTATTCACAATATATATAAACGACCTTGTGGATAACATCGGAAGTTCACTGAGGCTTTTTGCGGGTGATGCTGTGGTATATCGAGAGGTTGTAACCATGGAAAATTGCACTGAAATGCAGGAGGATCTGTAGCGAATTGATGCATGCTGCAGGGAATGGCAATTGAATCTCAATGTAGACAAGTGTAATGTGCTGCGAATACGTAGAAAGATAGATCCCTTATCATTTAGCTACAAAATAGTGGTCAGCAACTGGAAGCAGTTAATTCCATAAATTATCTGGGAGTAGGCATTAGGAGTGATTTAAAATGGAATGATCATATAAAGTTGATCGTCGGTAAAGCAGATGCCAGAGTGAGATTCATTGGAAGAATCCTAAGGAAATGCAATCCGAAAACAAAGGAAGTAGGTTACAGTACGCTTGTTCGCCCACTGCTTGAATACTGCTCAGCAGTGTGGGATCTGTACCAAGTAGGGTTGATAGAAGAGATAGAGAAGATCCAGCGGAGAGCGGCGCGCTTCGTTACAGGATCATTTAGTAATTGCGAAAGCGTTACGGAGATGATAGATAAACTCCAGTGGAAGACTCTGCAGGAGACACGCTCAGTAGTTCCGTACGGGCATTTGTTAAAGTTTCGAGAACATACCTTCACCGAAGAGTCAAACAGTATATTGCTCCCTCCTACGTATATCTCGCGAAGAGACCATGAGGATAAAATCAGAGAGATTAGAGGCCACACTGAAGCATACCGACAATCCTTATTTCCACGAACAATACGAGACTGGAATAGAAGGGAGAACTGATAGAGGTACTCAGGGTACCCTCCGCCACACACCGTCAGGTGGTTTGCGGAGTATGGGTGTAGATGTAGAAGGGCGGCGGAAGGGTGGGTGGTGATACGAGGTACAGGAGCTACAGGGAGGTGGCGGGAAGCGGCAGGTCCTGGCGTGGACGCAGAAGTCGGTGCCGGAGATGGCGGTGATGAAGGTGACGGCGACCGCAGTGGGGAGAGCGGGGCATGGGCAGTGGCCCGTGGGGCCACCACCCTAGCTGGAGCTGCAGTGACAGGCTGGGGGAGTAGGGGGGAGGGGGGAAGGATCAGAGGGAAAGGAGCGGGAGGAAGAAGCTGGAGAGGGGGCGACAAAGAGCGAGGGCGAAGAGGAGGGGTGGAAAGAGGGGGAAGGGTGACTGGGCACACCATATAATGGTGGTGGTGGCGGCGGAGGGCGAAGTGTAAACTATGACAGTGGTGGTAGTAGTGGCAGTGGTGGTGGGGCATGACATGACGACAGGTAGAAACTAAGACGGTACAGGACGGAAAACGAGAGAGGAAAACCGGGGACTGACGAAGACGGACGAAGACGGACGACCAATTCCCACGCTGGCTCTGGCGACTGCTGGCGGGAACACCGCAGCTGGTGCTGCCGCGGACGGGGTCGCCGGCGCTGCTGCTGCTGCTGCTGCTGCTGCTGCCACTGGCTGGACCGCTGCTGGCTGGCTGGCTGGCTGGCTGGCTGGCTGGCTGGCTGGCACCTGCTAAACCTATCGCTTCGATTAGTGCTGGAATGGCACAATCGAAGCGCGGTATTCTAGCGAATTACCGCTGGAGGATGGGCTTACGTTCTTGTAAGATGCTAATCACACGAAAGCTAGTCTCAGATGCAAGTTGCATTTTTAAACTTCATTTTATTTTTCTCTTACTACCAGCCAATTGGTATATGTATATTTGTTAGTAACAACACAGATAAGCAAAAAACTATACAGGGTGGTCCGGACCAAATATCTCACGAAATAAGCGTCAAACGAAGAAACTACAAAGAACGAAACTTGTCTAGCTTGAAGGAGGAAGCCAGATAGCGCTATGGTTGGCCCGCTAGATGGCGCTGCCATAGGTCAAACGGATACCAACTGCGTTTTTTAAAATAGGAACCCCCATTTTTTATTACATATTCGTGTAGTACGTAAAGAAATATGAATGTTTTAGTAGGACCACTTTTTTTCGCTTTGCGATAAATGGGGCTGTAATAGTCAAAAACATATGGCTTGCAATTTTAGACGAACAGTTGGTAACAGGTAGGTATTTTAAATTAAAGTATAGAACGTAGGTACGTTGAACATTTTATTTCGGTTGTTGCAATGTGATACGTGTACCTTTGTGAACTTATCATTTCTGAGAACGCATGCTGTTACAGCGTGATTACCTGTAAATACCACATTAATGCAATAAATGCTCAAAATGATGTCCGTTAACCTAAATGCATTTGGCAATACGTGTAACGACATTCCTCTCAACAGCAAGTATTTTGCCTTCCGTAATGTTCGCACATGCATTGACAATGCGCTGACGCATGTCAGGCGTTGTCGGTGGATCACGATAGCAAATATCCTTCAACTTTCCCCACGGAAAGAATCCGGGGACGTTAGATCCGGTGAACGTGCGGGCCGCGGTATGGTGCTTCGACGATCAATCCACCTCTCATGAAATGTGCTATTCTGTGGTGTCACAGCCAGACACCACACGTGCTAGGTGGTAGCTTAAATCGGCCGCGGTCCTGTAGTACATGTCGGACCCGCGTGTCGCCACTGTGTGATCGCAAACCTAGCGCCACCACAAGGCAGGTCTCGAGAGACTGACTCGAACTCACCCCAGTTACGGACGACAGAGCTAGCGACTAGACGTACGAAGCCTTTCTCTCTCAGTAGCCGAGAGACAGAATAGCCTTCAGCTAAGTTAATGGCCACGAACTAGCAAGGCGCCATTAGCCTTACAGTGATTGTAATTAAAGTCTCCTTTGTGCGATGTACCACAATGAGTTATTAAAGATAAGTATTATACCAGCTACGTACTTTTCTTCATAGCATTAATTACGTATCCTGTTCCAGTACTTCACGCCCGTCTGCGTTAGTCTAGCGTGCATTAAGCCACCTCTATCTACAAGGTGTTGGCCCAGCTGCCGACACATCAATTCAATACCGCTTCAACCGCATGCGAGCTGTGTGCCGGACATCCACCATGTTGGAAATACATCGCCATTCTGTTATGCAGTGAAACATCTTGTAGTAACATCGGTAGAACATTACTTAGGAAATCAGCATACATAGCATCATTTAGATTTCCATCGATAAAACGGTGGCCAATTATCCTTCCTTCCATAATGCCGCACCATACATTAACCCGCCAAGGTCGCTGATGTTCCATTTGTTGCAGCCATCGTGGATTTTCCGTTGCCCAATAGCCCATATTATGCCGGTTAACGTTACCGTTGTTGGTGAATGACTCTTCGTCGCTAAATAGAACGCGTGCAAAAAATCTATCATCGTCCCGTAATTTCTCTTGTGCCCAGTGGCAGAACTGTACACGAGGTTCAAAGTCGTCGCCATGGAATTTCTGGTGCATAGAAATATGGTACGGGTGCAATCGATGTTGATGTAGCATTCTCAACACCGACGTTTTTGAGATTCCCGATTCTCGCGCAATTTGTCTGCTACTGATGTGCGGATTAGCCGCGACAGCAGGTAAAACACCTACCTGGATATAATCATTTGTTGCAGGTCGTGGCTGACATCTCACATGTGGCTAAACACTTCCTGTTTCCTTAAATAACGTAACTATCCAGCGAACGGTCCGGACACTTGGATGATGTCGTCCAGGATACCGAGCAGCATATATAGCTCACGCCCGTTGGGCATTTTGATCACAATAGCCATACATCAACACGATATCGACCTTTTCCGCAATTGGTAAACGGGTAATGTATCACGAAGCAAATACCGTCCGCACTGGCGGAATGTTACGTGATACCTCGTACTTATACGTTTGTGACTATTACAGCTCCATCTAACACACAGCGAGACTGGTGCAACTAAAACATTCATATTTCTTTACGTACTACACGAATAGGCAATAAAAATGGGGGTTCCTATTTAAAAATACGCAGATGATATCTGTTTGACCTATGACAGCGCCATCTAGTGGGCCAACCATAGCGCCATCTGGTTTTCCCCTTCAAGCTAGACGAGTTTCGCTCTTAGTAGTTTTTTTGTTTGATGCTTATTTCGCGAGATATTTGGCCCGGTCACTATCAATGGACCAACCTGTATACATCCACCTTTCATTCTAACACACAATAGAATGGGACATGTGCTCTCTGTCCGGATACACAAAGAGCTGCGTTACACACAAGTCCAAAGATGATAATGCGATACATCGATTATCGAAGTTATATTTACAAAACTTTTCAAAATATAGTTTATATTATATTTTTATGTCACTTCTTCAGATTTAAATATGAAATAAATAACATTATCCATACTAATCACTGATATAGTCGGTATTTAAATATAAGTCATAAAAGAACAAAAGTTTTAATTAACATATTAATTAAAGTGTTTCAATGTTAACTCGTTAACAAGATTGTTTGTTGTGTTTGAAATGCAATGACAAAACAAAGAATTAGCATATTTCCAGAAAAATGTCTTCTGTATCGGGAAGTCCTATACTTCCGAGTATTGTTAGCTTCAATACTTCGAGTATCGTGTACTACTATATGCTCTACTGATCAATTCATTACAGGGAGATCAGTTGTAGTACTAGAAGTACCTTCTCCCTCACACTGCCAGGTGGTTTGCTGAGTACTGCTGTCGATGTAGAAATCAGGAGCACTTCTTGGAAGCGACACATTCAATTTCAGAAGGTCTTCCTGTCCGAAGTTTTGCTATAGTTCGAAGAAACTGCAGGAAAACAGCAAGTGGTTGACACCTTCTCCTTCTTTCTTCTGACAGCTGCAGAAAGAGTTATCCTTGATGCCTACTCAGTGTAAGAGGGAAGGAGTCAAAACATGATTTGTATGTAATCAAGGTAGCTTTCTGCTCTCCTGAAATTTTCGGAACCAGGGGAGTTATAATTACTGGTTCGATCGCAGCGTAGTATTAATCTCCGTAGCACACTGGAAAATGCTAATCCTCTGCACATTCTTGGTCGCCCAGTTTTCGCATCCATAACGTGATATCGGAGGATGTTGGATTGACGTTTATTACAGGGCCAGAAAAACACTGGACTCCTTCCATAACCAATCCCAAATGAAACGTATTAGAAGTTGAGAATATGGACAACTATCCGCTACATAATGGAATGACGACAATGAAAATTTGTACCGGACCGGGACAAGAACCTGTATTTCCCACTGATCGCGAGCGGTTGCCGTAACATTTGGCTACCCGACAACGACTCATGAACACGACCAAACTTGCTATATGTCGTCAAGCATATGTCTACAACCAGTACTCGTACATCCATTATGTATATTCACATACAGGGGAGACATTTTACTTGAAAGTCGCTTGCCCAGTGTCGGCGAATAAGTAGGATATTGCAGGGCCCGTGTTATTCCGTAAAAACGAGGCAGTGTTCCTTCGGACATTGCATCGTAATTTGGAACAACACAGGCTCTACAATATCGTATCGTAATCCTACATGAGGTCGGACCCTAGAAAGCATATTTTGATAACTCTTCATTTATTTAGCAGTCATTCTCGTGGGATTTCAAGTATTGGAATGTTCATTTTACTGTTCCACATTAGGTTTTCAGTAGACTACAATACACGTTTTGAGTCTGAGGTTCTGGAGCCCAGATCACGATTAAATTTGAGAGCCCCTCTAATCGCTGGTAAAAACTGAACAGTATTGAGGCAGACGAGATAACTTATACCATATCAGTTTGAGGACGAGAAATGGACGTCCTGCAACTGTTTATATCGAGAGCCATCAGCATACAAGTGTAGAAAGTACGGGCAATAAAGATTAATACAAGCACTGAAACCTGAATTGATTGTGCGAAAGTAATTTTCGTAAAACTGTAACAGTGGATATCGTGGTTTTCCAACTTTCATCTGATTGGAGTCACAGATGGGGTTATGTAGCAATCTGTTTGAATCCGGCGGTCGATGACACGCACGGAGACTAATGTTACCACTGGCATGGCGCAAGGGTCACTCATTTTAGACGTGGACCTCATGGGAGGAGGAGGGTGATAAATCTACTACTGCGATACTGACCCTTACGGGAAACAAATTTTCTCGCCATATACTGACGTCGAATTTACAGCAGAGGTTCAGTAAGGCATTAGTCTAAGTCCATTGTTCCGTGGCATATCCGAAGGCATTGGAATTTTTCTTTTTCCTTTAGTACACGGTTGGCAGGAGAGCGGGCCGATTTGGGTGTAGGAAAATAGGTCGAGGATTATATTTGAAAAATTTTCAATCATAACAACGACACTCTTGCGTATTGTCTTTTCACGCAGTGTTCATGTTTTGAAAATGACGTCTTGTAAGCAGGCACCATCATTACATTGACACTCAGATAACTTGCGGTCCAAATCGATCGCGAAACGTTCAAGCATCTGTACAGGAATGTTTTTGATTTCCACAGGAATGGTGTCTCTCAGTTCCGCAACGGCGTGTAACGTCTAGCATACACCCTGTGTTTCAGGAACATCCAAACGAAGTGTTGCGCAACAAATCTAGTAGGAAAACGTGAGACTAAAATTATTTTCTAAGTGGGTCAGGTGGCATGACAGCTACGCGGGAGTGTCTCCAGGCACCGGTCGGAAAGCGTAAACATTCCAACACGTTACTGCTTCAGGAAGACAGCCATCTCAGCACCAAAAATCGTTCGAATTGCTCTGAGCACTATGGGACTTAACATCTGAGGTCATCAGTCCCCTAGAACCTAGAACTACTTAAACCTAACTAACCTAACGCCATCATACACATCCATGTCCGAGGCAGGATTCGAACCTGCGACTGTAGCGGTCGTGCGGTTACAGACTGAAGCGCCTAGAACCGCTCGGTCACTCCGGCCTGCCTCGGGCATGGATGTGTGTGATGTCCTTAGGTTAGTTAAGTTTAAGTAGTTCTAAGTTCTAGGGGACTGATGACCACAGCAGGTAAGTCCCATAGTGCTCAGAGCCATTTGAACCAACACACCGGCCGGCCATCTCAGCACCCTTACGAGAGACTGCGAGCAGCTCAGCAGAAAATGTTTAGAATAGTGCAGACAGGGCCGCCTTCTTTACTTACGTAACATTAAACTAGAGAAACTATATGCTCTCAGAGGCCTTTTTAAGTCTCAAACACCAATGACGTATAGAGTGTTTCCCAATTCATATTACGCATTTCAAGAGGTTGTAGAGGGGACTTAGTAGATCAAATTTTACACACGAACCCATGTCCAGGAACGTCATGCAACGACACTACAAAGCGTTGAAGTTATAGGCGTCGGCGCCTGTATACAGGGCGTTACAAAAAGGTACGGCCAAACTTTCAGGAAACATTCCTCACACCCAAAGAAAGAAAATATGTTATGTGGACATGTGTCCGGAAACGCTCACTTTCCATGTTAGAGCTCATTTTATTAGTTCTCTTCAAATCACATTAATCATGGAATGGAAAAACACAGCAACAGAAAGTACCAGCGTGACTTCAAACACTTTGTTACAGGAAATGTTCAAAATGTCCTCCGTTAGCGAGGATACATGCATCCACCCTCCGTCGCATGGAATCCCTGATGCACTGATGCAGCCCTGGAGAATGGCGTATTGTATCACAGCCGTCCACAATACGAACACGAAGAGTCTCTACATTTGGTACCGGGGTTGCGTAGACAAGAGCTTTCAAGTGCCCCCATAAATGAAAGTCAAGAGGGTTGAGGTCAGGAGAGCGTGGAGGCCATGGAATTGGTCCGCCTCTACCAATCCGTCGGTCACCGAATCTGTTGTTGAGAAGCGTACGAACACTTCGACTGAAATGTGCAGGAGCTCCATCGTGGATGAACCACATGTTGTGTCGTACTTGTAAAGGCACATGTTCTAGCCGCACAGGTAGAGTATCCCGTATGAAATCATGATAACGTGCTCCATTGAGCATTGCTGACGAAACTAAAATGAGCTCTAACATGGAAATTAAGCGTTTCCGGACACATGTCCACATAACATCTTTTCTTTATTTTTGTGTGAGGAATGTTTCCTGAAAGTTTGGCAATACCTTTTGGTTTCACCCTGTATGTTTGTATATACAGGGTGATTTCGTTGTGATGTTACAAACTTTTTCGGGTAATGGAGAAGCGTATAGGTATCAATTAGAGGTGTCTCTCTGCCGGAAACGAACAAGTCGAAAGTTCTGAGCGAAAACCGTTGTTCTGATACCTCTGACAGTGATACGTGTATTTGTGTTGTTGCTAAGATTGTAGGGTGGGAAACTTTCGGAGATATAAAATGCATAGCTTAACAGCTATGACCACTTGCTCAGTAGAGGAGATGTATTTCACCCTAGGGAAGATGAACAAGTGCTCATAGCTCTTAAGGTATGCATTTTAGATCCCATGTTCACTTGATATTTGTCTTATTTTGCTTCATAGTGCCACCTATGAATGTTGCCTTAGCAACATGTATTCCAACGCCAGAGGTATCAGGACGGTTTCTTCTTAGAACTATAGACTCGTTCATTTCCGGTAAGGGACCCTTAGCTCAGATTGAAACATTTACCCTTCTCCATTATCACAGAAAGTTAGTAGCATCATCACGGAATGAAAGTGCCACTAAAGCAGAGTTATTAAACACTGTTTTCCGAAACTCCTTCACCAAAGAAGACGAAGTAAATATTCCTGAATTCCAATCAAGAACAACTGCCAAGATGAGAGCATAGAAGCAGATATTCTCGGAGTAACGAAGCAGCTTAAATCACTTAATAAAGGCAAGGCCTCCGGTCCAGATTGTATACCAGTCAGGTTCCTCTCAGAGTATGCTGATAAAATAGCTGCATATTTAGCAATTATATACAACCACTCGCTCACAGAAAGATCCGTACCTAAAGACTGGAAAATTACACAAGTCACACCAACACCCAAAAAGGGGAGTAGGAGTAATCCGCTGAATTACAGGCCTATATCACTAACGTCGATTTGCACTAGGGTTTTGGAACGTATACTGTATTCGAACAGTATGAAGTACCTCGAAGAAAACGATTTATTGACACATAGTCAGCACGGTTTCAGAAAATATCGTTCTTGTGAAACACAACTAGCTCTTTATACCCATGAAGTTATAAGTGCTATCGACAGGGGATGTCAAATTGATTCCATATTTTTAGATTTTCCAGAAGGCTTTAGACACCGTTCCTCACAAGCGTCTTCTAACCAAACTGCGTGCATACGGAGTATCGCCTCAGTTGTGCGACTGGATTCGTGATTTTCTGTCAGAAAGGTACACAGTTCCTAGCAACAGACGGAAAGTCATCGAGTAAAACAGAAGTAACATCCAGCGTTCCCCAAGGAAGTGTTATAGGTTGGTTCAAATGGCTCTGAGCACTATGGGACTCAACTGCTGAGGTCATTAGTCCCCTAGAACTTAGAACTAGTTAAACCTAACTAACCTAAGGACATCACAAACATCCATGCCCGAGGCAGGATTCGAACCTGCGACCGTAGCGGTCTCGCGGTTCCAGACTGCAGCGCCTTTAACCGCACGGCCACTTCGGCCGGCGAAGTGTTATAGGCCCTCTATTGTTCCTGATCTATATTAACGATACAGTGGACAATCTAAGTAGCCGTCTTAGGTTGTTTGCAGATGATACTGTCATTTACCGTCCTGTAAAGTCATCAGATGATCAAAACGACTTGCAAAATTTCAATTACGCGGTAAGTCACACAAATTTGAAGGCTGTAAATTCAACTAAATACTTAGGGATTACAATTACAAATAACCTAAATTGGAACGATTGTGGGTAGAGCAAAACCAAAGTCTGCGATTCATTGGCAGAACACTCAGAAGGTGCCACAGGTCTACTAAAGAGACTGCTGCTTACACCACGCTTGTCCGCCCTATTCAGGAGTATTGCTGTGCGGTGTGGGATCGGCATCAGGTGGGACTGACGGATGACATCGAAAAAGTACAAAAAAGGGCAACTCGTTTTGTATTTTCGCGAAATAGGGGAGATAGTGTCACAGACATGATACGTGAATGGGAGTGGCAATCATTAAAACAAAGGCGTTTTTCGTTGCGACGGGATCTTCTCATGAAATTTTAATCACCACTTTTCTCCTCCGATTGCGAAAACATTCTGTTGGTGCCCACCTAAATAGGGGGAAATGATCATCACGATAAAATAAGAGAAATCAGGGCTCGGTCAGAAAACTTTAAGTGCTCGTTTTTCCCGCGTGCCGTTGGAGAGTGGAACGGTAGAGAGACAGCTTGAAGGTGATTGATTGAACCCTCTGCCAGGCACTTTATTATGAATAGCAGAATAATCACGTGGATGCAGATGTATATACATACATTTACAGACGCTGACTACTATAACTTTGACGCTCTGTAACAACATTTGGTGACTTGATCTACTACGTCATCTCTACAACCTCTAGAAGTGTGTAACATGAACCGTGAAACACGCTGTACGTACACAGACTGAAGCGATGAATGAATATTTGTACCAAGTCCGGGTTTGTAACCTGGGTCTCTTTCTCAAGAAGCAAATGCGCTAACTGCTACGCCGTCTTGGCGTAGTGGATTTGGATAACACCGGCTATGGTACAAATTTTCCGTAGTCGCTTTAGTCAGCATATACACATCATAGATGTTTATGACCTGAAAAGCTCTCTGGATCCATATACACACTTCAAAAAAAGTTTTGCATAACCCCAGTTCCCATAACTCCTTAAGATAGACGTTGACTGTGGATACTGTATCACAGACACAGTCCGTTTGACTGTTCAGAGATGTCACTAAACCCGCCCAAAGATGTGAACGACCATGCATGAGCAGCGCCTGTTAGACGAAGGAGGTCGGACAGCTGATCAGTTAAAGTGATTCCACCAGCAAGGATGAACACGGTTCGTGTTGTCTGTAGTTCAACCATGACTAGATGGTCAATACCGCGGTTCGATTGCGTCCGCATTGTTACTTTGTGCCAGGAAGGGCTCTCAACAACGGAAGTGTCCAGGCGTCTCGGAGTGAACCAAAGCGATTTTGTTCAGACATGAAGGAGATACAGAGAGACAGGAACTGTCGATGACATGCCTCACTCAGGCCGCCCAAGGGGTGCTATTGCATTGGGCGACGACACCTACGGATTATCGCTCGGAGGAACCCTGACAGCAAAGCAACCGTGTTGAATAATGCTTTTCGTGCAGCCACAGGACGTCGTGTTACGACTCAAACTGTGCGCATCACGTTCTCTTCACCAATGAGTGTCGCACATGCCTTCAACTAGACAATCGTCGGTCAGGCTGAACGCCTTGGACACACTGTCCAGCGAGCGCAGCAAGGTGGAGGTTCCCTGCTGTTTTGGGGTGGCATTATCTGGGGCCGATGTACGCCGCTGGTGGTCATGGAAGGCGCCGTAACGGCTGTACGATACTTGAATGCCATCCTCTGACCGATTGTGCAACCATATCGGCAGCATATTGGCGAGGCATTCGTCTTCATGGACGACAATTCCCGCCCCCATCCTGCATATCTTGTGAATGACTTCTTTCAGGATAACAGCATCGCTCGACTAGAGTGGCCAACATGTTCGCCGGACACGAACCCTATCGAATATGCCTGGGATAGATTGAAAAGTGCTGTTTATGGACGACGTGACACATCAAACTCTCTGACGGGTGCGTGAAATCTTATGAGACTTAACTGCTAAGGTCATCAGTCCCTAAGCTTACACACTACTTAACCTAAATTATCATAAGGACAAACACACACACCCATGCCCGAGGGAGGACTCTGCAGGGACCAGCCGCACAGTCCATGAAAACTTTTTTTTTATGTGTGTAGTTTCAGGTAGTTGAACCACGCACACCTGGGTTTCAGGCAGGATCCCCTGTTTCATTCAATGCTGAGGCGCTGGTCCAGTACAGATGGAGAGCTTCTGCAGTGCTGTTCGTGTTCAGGGGGAAAACCAACTGGGCTGAGTTGTGAAAGGGAATTTGACCTGAGACGGGAGGCATGATAGGGCAGTCCGTGCAGCCGTGGAAACCCACTGAGCCAGCGTGGCGTAGCGGTTTCCGCATCTGCCTAGACAGCAGGAGACCCGTCTTCGAACCCCTGCCTTGAAACAAATTTTCATTCGTCGGTTCACTCAGTATACAGGGTGGTCCATTGATCGTGACCGGGCCAAATATCTCACGAAATAAGCGTCAAACGAAAAAACTACAAAGAACGAAACTCGTCTAGCTTGAAGAGGGAAACCAGATGGCAATATGGTTGGCCTGCTAGATGGCGCTGCCATAGGTCAAACGAATACCAACTGCGTTTTTTAAAATAGGAACCCCCATTTTTATTACATATTCGTGTAGTACGTAAAGAAATATGAATGTTTTAGTTGGACCACTTTTTTCGCTTTGTGACAGATCGCGCTGTAATAGTCACAAACGTATAAGTACGTGGTATCACGTAACATTCCGCCAGTGCGGACGGTATTTGCTCCGTGATACATTACCCGTGTTAAAATGGACCGTTTACCAATTGCGGAAAAGGTCGATATCGTGTTGATGTATGACTATTGTGATCAAAATGCCCAACGGGCGTGTGGTATGTATGCTGTTCGGTATCCTGGACGACATCATCCAAATCTCCGGACCGTTCGCCGGATAGTTACGTTATTTAAGGAAACAGGAAGTGTTCAGCCATATGTGAAACGTCAACCACGACCTGCAACAAAGTATGAGGCCCAAGTAGGTGTTTTAGCTGCTGTCGCGGCTAATCCGCACATCAGTAGCAGAAAAATTGCGCGAGAATCGGGAATCTCAAAAACGTCGGTGTTGCGAATGCTACATCAACATCGATTGCACCCGTACCATATTTCTATGCAGCAGGAATTGCATGGCGACGACTCTGAACGTCGTGTACAGTTCTGCGCCACTGGGCACAAGAGAAATTACGGGACGGTGACAGATTTTTTGCACGCGTTCTATTTAGCGACGAAGCGTCACTAACCAACAGCGGTAACGTAAACCGGTATAATATGCACTATTGGGCAACGGAAAATCCACGATGGCTGCGAGAAGTGGACCATCCGCGACCTTGGCGGGTTAATGTATGGTGCGGCATTATGGGAGGAAGGATAATTCGCCCCCATTTAATCGATGGCAGTCTAAATGGTGCAATGTATTCTGATTTCCTACGTAATGTTGTACCGATGTTACTACAAGATGTTTCACTGCATGACAGAATGGCGATGTACTTCCAACATGATTGATGTCCGGCACATTGCTCGCATGCAGTTCAAGCGGTATTGAATAGCATATTTCATGAGAGGTGGATTGGTCGTCGAAGCACCATACCGTGGGCCGCACGTTCACCGGATCTAACGTCCCCGGGTTTATTTCCGTGGGGAATGTTGAAGGATATTTGCTATCGTGATCCACCGACAACGCCTGACAACATGCGTCAGCGCATTGTCAATGCATGCGCGAACATTACGGAAGGCAAAATACTTGTTGTTGAGAGGAATGTCGTTAAACGTATTGCCAAATGCATTGAGGTTAACGGACATCATTTTGAGAATTTATTGCATTAATGTGGTATTTACAGGTAATCACGCTGTAACAGCATGCGTTCTCAGAAATGATAAGTTCACAAAGGTACACGTATCACATAGCAACAACCGAAATAAAATGTTCAAACGTACCTACGTTCTGTATTTTAATTTTAAAAACCTACCTGTTACCAACTGTTGGTCCAAAATTGTGAGCCATATGTTTGTGACTATTACAGCGCCATTAATCGCAAAGCGAAAAAAGTGGTCCAACTAAAACATTCATATTTCTTTACGTACTACACGAATATGTAATAAAAAATAGGGGTTCCTATTTTAAAAAACGCAGTTGGTATCCGTTTGACCTATGGCAGCGCCATCTAGCGGGCCAACCATAGCGCTATCTGGTTTCCCCCTTCAAGCTAGACGAGTTTCGTTCTTTGTAGTTTTTTCGTTTGACGCTTATTTCGTGAGATATTTGGCCCGCTCACGATCAGTGGTCCACCCTGTATACATGTACACAAGATTACACAAGAGACACTAGGGAGGACGCCTTTATTCTTTTCTTGTAGAGGCGGCCCCTGTCGTGATGACGTCCTAGACAGCATGCTATTGGCTGACGTCGTCTCACAGCCTTGTCTGCTGTATCGTATCGTGCCGGCTCTTGTCGTTACACTGGAACAAGTCAGACGACACAATCGAACCACAGTCTAATAAATACAGTCGCGACCCTCTCTGGTGTGAAAGTTGTTACAGTTTGACTGCTGGATCGACACTGGCACTCCAAGCGGCGAGAAAGCAGGCAGTCGCATGTGTATTTAAGGATGTGTGTTTTTAATTATTTTCTGCTTAATTTACGGAATAGTGATTATATTTTTTCGTTCCATGCGCTAGTAAGTTACCAAGAGAGATGAACTGTCGTGAAATATGTGTAAAAACAGCCGAATCACACGGATCCAATGACTCAAGCTGCAATCCATAAAGGAATACTTTCGAATATTTCTATATTTACAGCGTTTTCCGCCGATGCAAGAGAATATAAACACATTTCATGCATGAAAAGCTTATAGTTCTGTTGTTGTCTGTTGTTACTATCATAGGCACTTTCCTCGACACTTATTACTTTTTATGGAGTCCAATGGTTTACCCTTTCTTACACTTCACTCGACTTCCTACTACACGATTTTTTTTGTACATTTAATAACTTTTGCTTCAAAAGTGAATGAGTTGAAGACTCTTTCCGTTTGTGTCCCAGATTTAGCAACAGTTGTGGAACTGGTTTCTCCTGTGTTAGGTAAAAATTTTATAGCTTATGACTATTTATTATCACGTATTTGAGATTTTTCCTTAAGCTGCAGTTGTAGTGGCCTGTTTAGTACGTTAAATAATGTAAGTATTACATTCCATATATGTTTCTTACGTTCCACATCCAATGACACAAGCTGCAATCCATAAAGGAATACTTTCGAATATGTCTATATTTACAGCGTTTTCCGCCGATGCAAGGGAATATAAACACATTTCATGCATGAAAAGCTTATAGTTCTGTTGTTGTCTGTTGTTACTATCATAGGCACTTTCCTCGACACTTATTACTTTTTATGGAGTCCAATGGTTTACCCTTTCTTACACTTCACTCGACTTCCTACTACACAATTTTTTTTGTACATTTAATAACTTTTGCTTCAAAAGCGAATGAGTTGAAGACTCTTGCCGTTTGTGTCTCAGATTTAGCAACAGTTGTGGAACTGGTTTCTCCTGTGTTAGGTAAAAATTTTATAGCTTATGACTATTTATTATCACGTATTTGAGGTTTTTCCTTAAGCTGCAGTTGTAGTGGCCTGTTTAGTACGTTAAATAATGTAAGTATTACATTCCATGTATGTTTCTTACGTTCCACATTCACAGCTTTAACTGGAAGTATAGCGAGCAAAACTCTGCTTTGCTACATAGATATACAAGGTCAGGTCTTTTGGTGTTTACTGCCAGTTTTTTGGTATTAAAGAAAACGACATTATTCAGTAAACGTCTGACAATACAACAGAATCGTAAATAAACTACCTTGTAATGCACCGTTTTGCATCTTCCAGGGTACTTAGGAAACTAAGTACTCACAAATGTGGTGTAATTTTTTCGTTATTGTCGATTTTTGTGGCACTGCAAGCACAAATTGTTGCAAAAGCTATGTTTCAAATCAATATAAACGTTAGTATTCGCACTTATGCGATATCGTATTCATAGGTGTCGCTTGCTGGCCGCTTGGAGCGCTGCTGTAGCTGGGAGTAACAAAAAAGCGATGGAGTGCGGCGACTGCTGTGTTAGGCTGTGATCGAACAGCGTTTTGAGTACGCGAAATTTGTCGCGATTTGACACACAGCGAGGAACATGATTCGACTAATGAATGCATCTACATGGATCTACATCTACATCGATACTCTGCAAATCACATTCAAGTGCCTGGCAGAGGGTGCATCGAACCACCTTCGCAATTCTCTATTATTCCAATCTCGTATAGCGCGTGGGAAGAATGAACACCTATATCTTTCCGTACGATCTCTGATTTCCCTTATTTTATCGTGGCGATCGTCCCTCCCTATGTAGGTCGGTGTCAACAAAATATTTTTGCATTCGGAGGAGAAAGTTGGTGATTGGAATTTCGTGAGAAGATTCCGTCGCAACGAAAAACGCCTTTCTTTTAATGATTTCCAGCCCAAATCCTGTATCATTTCTGTGACACTATCTCCCATATTTCGCGATAATACAGAACGTGCTGCATTTCTTTGAACATTTTCGATGTGCTCCGTCAGTCCTATCTGGTAAGGAATAGAACGGACATACGTGGTATACAGGTTTCTAACGCCATGAATGGTAACCGTTTCCCAAATTTTTGGACTTAAGTTGACGGAAAACTTACAGTATATGGCTTGTGCTGTGAAATGAGTGTTACCCTTCAGTAATTTATGGAAACGAATTCAATAATTTAGTGGTCAGCTAACAGTTAGGATAGAAAGATCCAAGGTTGCAGTAGTCTATAAAAAGTGCCGAAGATACAGTAAAGACCAACGCTTCGAAAGAAACACAAAAATCGTGCTTTGACGAAAAATGTGATTAGGAAGATAATTGTTGATGTGACATTTATTTAATATTTCGCTGATCTATACGGGAATATAATGTGTATAATCTTTGACGCTGGTAGTCATCTCTGGACTGCAGTCGACGAACAACCAAGCCTCTAAATTACTGAGGTCGATGGGTTGGCGTCAGCTGCTTTAAAACGTATGACCTCAGAATACAGTAAACCGTTTGTACAGGACAGTGTCATATATGCTCAAGTTTTTGTGTAGATGTTAACCAAATGCGTCGCAGTATGGCTTACCACGAGCGTGATTTTAACTTCCGCGACAACTACTACTACTACGGTAAGATTTCCAAGTTAAATTTATTTTCTGACTGTTTCGCAAATGCATAGGGTTTATATTTGCTTTATTATCATCCGAATAACGTTGTCTGGATGTAAAACTGTGTACAACTTGTTATTTTGATTGCTTAACGTGTGTTGCAAGTTCCCACGCTTGTTTCTTAAGTTTTGGGTATGGTTTGTGTCCATAAGACTATCTGCTCCAATCTTGTAGCAAACACAGATATTTCGTTTCATCAAACACAATGATGAGTACTCTGTTATTCGAAATTGAAGACGCAACGAAAGTAAATGTTCCTTTTGTTGCATTCCTCCTCTCAAAAATTAGTGTCTCTCGATTGTTAAGCAAGACGTCACGTTTTTTCTAATGTTCAGTGTTTTCGTAGTTAGGGCTAAAGTCGCTGAGGAGTAAGAAGTCGACTACAGTTTTGATCACTTGTCTAATGCCGAATAATCTCTAAATATTCCGCGTTGGTCCCTGTTTCGTGTTTTCTCTGATTTGTTTGGTTTGAGCTATAGGGTCGAGAAGAAGGTATCGTTTCTGTATACAGTCCAGATAAACTTTACTAAAAAGAATCATAGAATAGATGGCACACTGCGCATGTGACCAACATCAAACCGAAATAGTTGCGTGATGTTTATGTAACACCGATGTTTACATTTTGCCCTAACACCGGAACTTCTGTTTTTCACGCTTTTATTAAGGTATGACAGATGTACGTATTAGCAACGGCAGTGATGCTCAACTATTCTGCCACTGACGCAAATTGAAACTCACCAAAGGACAAAAGGCTGCCACAAAGTTCTAATTACGGTTATCGTACTAATATTTTAGTTGCTATGGTGTGACATCAGTTCTCAGCACTGACTATAATTGCTAGGATTAAACCGTCCTTTTATTTTATGCTAGCTAAACCCGGCCACGCTTCTCTGTGGTTCATTCTGATAACAAATGAAGGGGAAAGTAAATAAAAGTATCCCAGCGAACAACGATTCGCTGAGAAAACGCATCGTTCAATTCAGTACCCCGCCTTGCACTACAGTAGCTATGTGTCATATCAAGTAAAAGACTATTTTAAGTTTTACGAGTACAAATATACGCAGGCTGAATTTTTATGCAAGATGTTTCACAGTTCTGTAGAGGGGACTTAGCAGATCAAGTTTTGCATAGGATACCATGTCCTGAAATATCATCCAACGATGCTACAGAGCGTCAAAGTTGTAGGCGCCGGCGCCTGTAAATGTGGGTATAAACGGGGTGATTCCGTGATGATATTGTTACAAACATTCAAGGGTGACGGAGACGGAGAAATGTATCAATTTTAGGTGAAGGTGCCTGGTTCTGAAATGAACGGGCCGCAAGTTACAAGCGAAAATCATTCTAATTCCTCTGACGGTAAAATAAATGTACCGATACTATTCTTCCTAAGGAGGTAGTTCATCTTCTCTAGTGTGAAACACATCTCCTCTATTGAACAAGTGCTCAAATCTCTTGAGGTACGCATTTCAGAGCCCACGTACATCAGAAATTTTTTCTTGTACTGGCCCATACTACCACCTCTGAAAGTTGCCTACACTACAATCTTAGCAACAACAGTAACAGTACATGTATTCCACCGTCAGAGGTGTCAGAACGGTTATAAATTTCGACTCGTCTGTTTCCGGTAGAGCGACCCTTACCTCAAATCGATAAATGTATCCTTCTGCATTATCCTAGAAAGTCCGTAACATTATCATGAAATCACCTTTTATATACCTAAATTTACAGGCGCCGGCGCCTGTAACTTTGACGCTGTGTAACGTCGCTAGATGAAGTTTACGGACATGAGTTCTTTAGTAAAACACGACCTACTACGTAGGCTCTACAATCTCTAGACGTGTGACACGAACTGTGGAAAGCCCTGTATATGAAAGAACACATGGTTTGACAGTTGCAAGTTATCCATCGAGAAGAGCATCATTTTAGTTTCTTATTGGATAGTCAGGCAGCAGTTACAGTTGACGGTAAATTGAGTTCATGGTTCAGAGTAGTTTCAGGGGTAAGACAAGGCTGCAACCTGTCTCCACTGTTGTTCATATTATTTATGGATCATATGTTGAAAACAATGGGTGAGATTAAGATATGTGAACACAAAATAAGCAGTCTCGCATATGTGGATGACTTAATTGTGATGACAGATTCGATTGATAGTCTGCAAAGTAATATTTCAGAGCTAGATCAGAAATGTAAGGGCTATGGTATGAAGATTAGCATCTCCAAAACGAAAGTTATGTCAGTGGGAAAGAGATATAAACGGATTGGGTGCCAAATAGGAGGAACAAAGCTAGAACAGGTGGACGGTTTCAAGTACTTAGGATGCATATTCTCACAGGATGGCAACATAGTGAAAGAACTGGAAGCGTGGTGTACCAAAGCTAATGCAGTGAGCGCTCAGCTACGATCTACTCTCTTTTGCAAGAAGGAAGTCAGTACCAAGACTAAGTTATCTGTGCACCGTTCAATCTTTCGACCAACTTTGTAGTATGGGAGCGAAAGCTGGGTGGATTCAGGTTACCTTATCAATAAGGTTGAGGTTACGGATATGAAAGTAGCTAGGATGATTGCAGGTGCTAGTAGATGGGAACAATGGCAGGAGGGTGTCCACAATGAGGAAATCAAAGAAAAACTGGGAATGAACTCTATAGACGTATCAGCCAGGGCGAACAGGCTTAGATGGTGGGGTCATGTTACACGCATGTAGAAGCAAGGTTACCCAAGAGACTCATGGGTTCAGCAGTAGAGGGTAGGAGGAGTCGGGGTAGACCAAGGAGAAGGTACCTGGATTCGATTAAGAATGATTTTGAAGTAACAGGCTTAACATCAGAAGAGGCACCAATGTTAGCACCGAATAGGGCATCATGGAGGAATTTTATAGGGAGGACTATGCTCCAGACTGAACGCTGAAAGGCATAATCAGTCTTAAATGATGATGATGATGATGACTGGATAAGAGACTACATGCTACAAGCGACAGCTTCTGATAAGCAGTTGTCCACGAACACCCTGTGTGATGACTACCACTTCTCCGGAGAAGTCTGTTACGTCACAGTCAAGAACGAAAGTGTCCAGTCGGCAGAAAAAACAAGGTTGTCGAAATAGACGGATCGCATATAGCTACTATATACCAGGAGATAGGGAAGAACTCTACCTCTTCCAGTACATATATTTCCACAACTGGAGATTGCGTGGAAAAATTGACCCTCCTGATACTCTCCCGATACTTGAAACAGACATAGCAAGAGTGTATCCGATTATGGCAAAAAAAGTATAGCTGCAGACGGCTTATGAGGCACGATCAACAGTGCCTGAAGGAGACGTGGCTGACGAATAAAATAAGTAATGTTACTGCTTTGATTTGTAATTCTAACTTATTAAATGTTCCTATTTTGTCGTTTATAATGCTACAAGTCCCTACTATCAAAATGTTCGTAGATGTGCAGAAAGTAAATACCCTACGTTGCGCTAACTATTCCATCGTTAACGTATGTAATTTCATAAAGAAAGAAACATTATACTAACATATAAATGTTACTTATCTTGCTATGACAGTCTCGTTGTCTAGGATGTCTGTTCCTGTTTATGTTTTCCATTTAATAGAGCCGAGGTTTTTTTTTCAGTAAAGTTCGCTGGAATATTGTTGCTGCTTGGCATCATCAGTGTTTATTCATAAATTCCTGATACTTTATACAATATCATTTGTTAAGTAAATGCATTGTGCAGCATTTCAACACAACACAAAAAACTTGATACTTACGTTGACCAATTTCGACAGTTGAAACTGTTACGGTGCGTTCGATACCTAAAATTTCCATAAGTAAAGCGTACATTGCTTCCAGATTTTTCTAGAACACTCTGTAGTTCAAATTAATTTTGTTATGAGTGTTTTAAATGAAATTACTTTTCAGATATAATTTACAAAATGTTTTCTAGAAATAAAGATTTATGCGCCTAATAATTAGTAATGGAGGTTGCAAATTTTGACAATATAAAGACTATCCGCTTCTTGCCTTTGTGCAATTGTCGATTGAATTATCTATGATAAAAATCGAAAAATTAAAAATGGAAATAGAAACGTTGTTACATGCAAAATAACGGGTAAAAAGAGTTTCACGGTAAAACGGTTTTTGACTCATTCAGGTTAACAATTGTGATTATTAATTTTCAAGGCTCAAGATCGATGCTGCTGAATGGATCCATGTGAAAAATAAATTACATTTTCAGAAAAATATCGTTTTGGTGATAAGATATATACAAAACTATCTTTTCGTGTGGATTGTATATATTAAGCATAAAAATTAAACCAAGTTAGGGCGAATTTTATACGGAATCGAACATTTCAATTGAAGTACAAAAGTTCTGTGCTGCCGAGATTCATTACACGTTGCTCCAGTGAACGCTGTTGACTGTATGCATAGCTCGCATCACCAGTCATTTGGTCGATACAGAATCGCATTTTCGATGTATATTGTTATGGACCCACGCGTTCAATAGGTAATCATTCTTGAAAATTACCCGTTAACAGTCAGTACGGAAAACTGATATTATGTTGCAGTAAGAGATGCTTCACACGTTGATTAATATCGAAAACTTTTGTTCTCTGCCTGTGGGCTTACTTTCTCTTCTCAGGAAACGTGATTCTAGTGTTCTACTTGATCAGTTTGCCATTTGTGAATTTTGGACCTTAAGATTTCGCGATTTTGGACGTCTTCTGGTAGAGTCTCTGCCAACTTCAGATCAGTCCTGATCTCGCCGGTCTATTTCGTAGTGTCCGTTCTGGTATTACTCACATGTCAAAGAATTCGACTATTGGTTTTGTAAGTCTGTGTTGGTCCATACATTTAGTGTGTCCATAGAATCTTAAATTGCCATTTCTAATGTCGCTAGGGACATTTGTGCGTTGTCTGGTTTCCTTTCTGCCTCTGAGTTGATATTGTTCCTCTGGACGTTTTGGGCCTAGACTTTTTTTCACGAATTTAAGTTCCTTTTTTTCTATTTCTTTTGTTTGTCTTCTTGTTAAAAATAAGTTTTGCTGAACTATAGAGCCAGTCTGGTTTATTAACTGTTTTGGGGTTTGTGTGCTTTAAAATACATTTCTTGTTTTAGATATTTTCGGCAAGTCGGTATGCAGTTTCCACCTGCTGGCACCCAATTTCGTTTGCTTTTGTTTCGATTCCTTTTCCCTGAACCGTTTCAGCGAGCTATGTAAATTGTGGAACTCGTTTAATTTTGTCATATTTTGTACCCATAAATTGTGGTACCTGTTTTCAGGTCGCGCACTCTATCTTTTCATAAGATATTTAGAGGCCGACTTCTTCTGCAGTTTCTGTCAAGAGTCCAATCTGATGTTGGTCTGATGAAATGTCGCGAGTTAAAAGTAATAAATCGTGTACAAATTCTATCCAATCTATAGATAACATGCCTCTGTCAATTTTAAGGATTGATTTCTGTTTCTGCCTTCCATATATTATTATTATTATCATTATTTTATTATGCGCAGTGAATTCTCCCAATAAATGAAAGATGTTTAGCAAATAATTCAGTTAACTTTCCTTTAGGTTCAACTTGTTGATCCAATGCGCTTTCATTGTTTCCGAGAAGGACTGTTTACGTTATTTTGACCACTATGGTCTGAAATATTTTTGTTTTGGTTGCTCTGATGTAATTTCCAATTTGTTTCGTTTGTGTCTCTCCAAACTGTCGGTTATGTTCGGGTTTTTGAGATACTTTCCGATTTCGGTCAGCCAAGGTGTTGATTTCTTGATTAATGTTACATACTCTATTATCTTCCTCGTCAACCGCTTTTCTGCTAGTCTATTGGTCAAAGAATTTCATTCACTGTTTCTTAATGTCAGTTTCGACGACTGAAAACTCTTCTGTTATTTTGATTAATTTTAGCCTGTAACCGCCTTGTGTATGTCTTGTTCAATAATTTTCGTATATTACGTTGTTGAGCCATGATATTCCGTAGCGCTTATTTCTCCAAATTATCGAATGCTTTCTCAAAATCCATGAAAGCAAGGTGGGTTTTCCAATTGAACTTTCGTCTCTTTTCTTTAACTTGTCGCAGTGTGAAAACGTTGTCAACAGTTGATCGTCCTTTCCTAAAACATTATTTCTTCAGACATTAGCTTTTCCATGACTTTTTTAAGCCTTGCATTCAGGGTTTTGTTATATAATTTATTGGCTGAATCCTGGCGCGATGCACACAGCGGTTCTATGCGCTACACAGTTAATAAAGCACGGAACTATGTCTGGAGTTGATGCTAAAGAACACTGACAGAATTTAAAATAAGTCGCTTCTAATGAGAAGCCTTGCTTTTGCTGTCATTCAGTTCATGTGACATCTAAATTAAAATATCATCATACCGCTGTTTTTTATAATGAGTTATCCATTCCTTCTCTCTTGTATAATTAACATGTATATGAATATTTTGTATGTTAAGTGATTTCATCACTTTCTCAGCTATAGTTTGCATGCCATGTAAACAGTGTTCTATATTGCTAATAAAGCGTTCTCAGTAGTCTGTGTGCACTTTCCGAGTTATGTATTTCGCACTATTTCTCTTCTCTTTATATTCATTGTACATTTCATTACAGGGATTATATATGTAGGTCTTGAAAGATTCTTGGTTTTCTTTAATTGCTGTTTTCATCTCTGTCGTCCAACTCCTTAGTTCTCTAATTTTCCCATATTTTCTTTTCTCCAGAACATCATTGGCTTCACTCGATACAGCTGCTTTTAAGTTCTTCCATTCTTATTATGTCTTCAAACGTTTCTAAATTTGTTAGTGTTTTTGTCATCTACTTTTGCTAGATATATCTTACGGCGCTATCTTCTTAAAGGTAATCTTTAAGAACCTGTCCTTCCTTTTGATTCTTATCTAGTTCTTCCATTTTCCATAGATGTAAATTATTGACACCAATAAAAAAAGTGATCTAATCCTGTAGCCACTCCTCTATAAAGTCTAGTATCTATAACCTGTTCAGGAAATTCCTCATTTATTATTATACAAACTAAAACAGATGTATATTCTCTTGCTGACCAGGTGAATTTGTGTATATCTTTCTTCCTAAGGAAAGCATTGGTAATTTTTAAATGATTAAAGGTAGCAACATCTATGAGTATTTTTCCATTTTCATTATTATGTTTTCTCCCAACGTGTCTACTGTTTTTGGGATTGGTCTATTTCCAATTCTAGTATTGAGATCTGCCATAAGCAAAGTCTGAGTTTCATTGCATCTGTTTATGATCACTTGTAATTGTTTGTAAAAGGTCTTATACTCATCAGTTTTTACTTCTTCTAGAGCATAAGTTACTATTCTTAGGATTCCTGTTGGGTCTTGAATTCCTACGAGTACAATGCATCCATTTATATTCGTAGTCCTGAATTTTATCTTTCCATTTTCTATTACTGTAAATGTCAACACATTTACTTCTTTTTTGTCCCCGCTTTACTCCGCTGTAGATAATAATATAACCGCCTACATGTTTAGTTACAGATGTTTTCTTCTTTGTTTCTGTAATTTCTGCTAAATATGTATCCTTTTCTTTCAGATGTTTAGCTAATTCGACTTTCTTAAGAGCAGTCCCTCTAAAGTTCCAAGTGGTAACTTTCCAAGCTCCGTTAAACCATTTTCTCTTATTCCTATTTCTGGGCGGAAATCTGTCCTGTTTCTGGGGCTTGACTGAGTACTTAAGGTACGTGTATTGAGTCCCTGAATTGGGCTCTGGCCCACGGCAGATAAAACTGGTGATGGGACAAGCATCTCTGAGCTTTACTAGCCATATCTCATAACTTAAATAAGCGATGTCGTACAGCATATCCTCTGTACTCTCTAGGCGCTCAGTCCGGAACCGCGCGACCGCTACGGTCGCACGTTCGAATCCTGCCTCGGGCATGGATGTGTGTGAAGTCCTTAGGTTAGTTAGGTTTAAGTAGTTCTAAGTTCCAGAGGACTGATGACCACAGATGTTAAGTCCCATAGTGCTCAGAGCCATTTGAACCATTTTGAACCTCTGTACTCGATGTTATGGTTATACCACCAATACTTGGTCGTAGAGCCTCGTCTGCTTGGCGAGATACACCACTGGCAAAAGACGTTGACAGTTGGATGAAAGAGTCTGTAGACTTGCGCCATCATCCCATCAGTACCCCGAATCTATTCTTTTTGTTTAATTGTAAGCAGAAGAATTCAGACTTAAGGAATGATATTTGCCGGGCAACTTTTTCTGTTGATTCTTTTAGTATTTGGTTGCTGCTGTTTCGTCAACAGAAAGTATGGCTAGGTCGTCTGCAAAAGTTAGGGCTGAAGTTAATATTGTCCCATGATTCGTCCGTGTCATGTTGGATTCCACTGTCCTTGGCTCTTAAGTTCTTCTTCCCATTCCACTCATTTAATGTCCAGGAGCAGGTTCAATAGTAGTGGGAATAATGTGTCGCCTTGGTGTATCCTACATTAATTTTGACCATAAAGGGATCAGAGATTTCATCCATGAAGCGGACTTTCGATGTTGTCAGCTAGTGTCTGATTAGTCATAGCGTTTTTGAGCCTATTTCCTGTTCCTCTTGGATAATGAACAGCAATTATCGGTCAAAGAAAGCGTAGGGATTCTTGAAATTCATTGAGGTGGCATGTATTTTAGAATTGTTTTCAGATTGAAGATATCTACGTCCACATCACTCCTCTATAATTCACACTCAAGTGCCTGGAAGAGGATTCATCGATCCCCTTTCACATCAAGATGTATATATGACAGGTCTGGTCACGCTACCATGATACTGTAAGATGGCGGCCATTTAGGGTCTATAACGCCGCATTTAAAATTACCCAAGTTAAAATGTGTGCACTATACCTGCTGTTCGTAAATCGCTTGATTGCTGCACTCCTTATTTCTGAACTGGCAGAAATTGGAAGGCTGTTAATGCTTCGTGTCTAACCACAGCCACTAGTAATAATAATAATAATAATAATAATAAACCCCGTGGAGGCCCGGGAAAAGAATAGGCCTCCGGTATGTTCTGCCAATCGTAAAAGGCGACGAAAAGAACAAACCACTAATAGGGCTAACCCCCCTTTTAGTGTGATTAGTTGGTTCAGGACAGAACTAATGAAGCCTCGGACAAGCGCTGTCATGGTCAGGGATGACGCTTGAACCCTATGCCCGTCCACAATGGTAACGACACTGCTAGCCACACGGAAAATGATTTAAATCCAAATAGAGGTGTTTTGCAGGATATGCTTCCTGCAACCACTCTAGAAGGAAAACAAAGACAGAGGATGAGATGGTCAGATGAAGTTAACCGACACCTCATGTTCTGTTATTACCAGGCAACAAACTTAGGAACCAACCGAACTGGATACAGATCACTAGTATACACAACATTTATTACCAGATACCCAGAATTAAAATTTTTAATAGAACAACGGCTACCTGATCAGATCTGTGTAACAATAAAAAATAACAGGATACCCCAGTCAGAATTAGAAAACATCAAACAAGTACAACAAATACTGAAAGAAAATAATGTGCAATCAGAAGAAGAAGAAAATACAGTAATGGACAAACATCCCAGAGCAAACAAGCAAAGAACAACATGCATCAATTAAACAATCAGAGGAAAACGAAATCTTAAGACACCCACCAGAACAAGCACAAATAGAACACGAAATGACACACATGTTAGATATAGAAGAAAAATTTCAGATGACATATATAGAATACAAAGACACAAATACAGACATTAGACCATACTTGCATAGACCACCAAATAACCCACAAGTCGAAACAACAATAACAACTACCAACACAATCATACACAACAAAATAAATGAAAATACAATTATGGAAGAGTTACAGCTACTGGTTTATGTAGGAGCACTCACTACACTAAATATACACACTAGGCAGAGATCAGAACCAACCAACACACAGAAGAAACCCACAAAACCAGCATGGCAACACAGGCTACAGATCAGAATAGAAAAACTGAGAAAAGACATCGGACAGCTAACACAATTTATAAGAAATGAAATATCAGACAAAAAACGAAAAAGGTTAGGTAAAATCTCACAACAAGAAGTGATATAGCAATTAGATGAAAAGATGCAGAAATTACAAGCATTGGCCAAACGACTTAGAAGATACAAAAAAAAGTGAAAATAGAAGGAAACAAAACCAAACATTCAACACAAACCAAAAGACATTTTACCAGACAATAGATAAGGCACACTTTAAAATAGACAATTCACCAAACATAACAGACATAGAACACTTCTGGAGCAACATATGGTCAAACCCGGTACAACATAACAGACATGCACAGTGAATACAAGCAGAAACAGGCACATACAAGATGATATCACAAATGCCTGAAGTGATAATTTTGCAACATGAAGTCACCCGAGTAATTAATTATATGCACAATTGTAAAGCCCCTGCGAAAGATAAAATAGCAAATTTCTGGCTAAAGAAGTTCACCTCAACACATTCACATCTAACTAAATTATTTAACAGTTACATTGCAGACCCATACACAGTCCCTGATACACTTACACAAGGAATAACTTATCTGAAACCTAAAGATCAAGCAGACACAGCAAACTCAGCAAAATATCGCCCCATAACATGCCTACCAACAATATACAAAATATTAACTTCAGTCATTACACAGAAATTAATGACTCATACAACACAGAACAAAATTATAAATGAAGAACAAAAATACTGCTGCAAAGGAGCACGAGGATGTAAAGAGCAACTGATAATAGATGCAGAGGTGACATATCAAGCTAAAACCAAACAAAGGTCGCTACACTACACATACATTGATTACCAAAAAGGTTTTGATAGTGTACCCCACTCATGGTTACTACAAATATTGGAAATATACAAAGTAGATCCTAAATTGAAACAGTTCCTAAACATAGTAATGAAAAATTGGAAAACCACACTTAATATCCAAACAAATTCAAATAATATCACACCACAGCTAATACAGATTAAGTGTGGAATATACCAAGGAGACTCATTAAGTCCTTTCTGGTTCTGCCTTGCTCTGAACCCACTATCCAACATGCTAAATAATACAAATTATGGATATAATATTACTGGAACATACCAACACAAAATCACACATTTGCTATACATGGATGATCTAAAACTACTGGCAACAACAAATCAACAACCCAACCAATTACTAAAGATAACAGAAGTATTCAGCAATGATATAAATATGGCTTTTGGAACAGACAAATGTAAGAAAAATAGCATAGTCAAAGGGAAAACACACTAAACAAGGAGATTACATATTGGATAACCACAGCGACTGCATAGAAGCGATGGAAACAACAGATTCCTATAAATATCTAGGATACAGACAAATGATAGGAATAGATAATACAAATATTAAAGAAGAACTAAAAGAAAAATATAGACAAAGAGTAACAAAAATACTGAAAACAGAATTGACAGCAAGAAACAAGACAAAAGCTATAAATACTTATGCTATACCAATATTGACCTACTCATTTGGAGTAGTGAAATGGAGTAACACAGACCTAGAAGCACTCAATACACTTACACGACCACAATGCCACAAATATAGAATACATCACATACATTCAGCAACAGAAAGATTCGCATTAAGCAGAAAGGAAGGAGGAAGAGGATTTATCGACATAAAAAAACCTACATAATGGACAGGTAGACAATTTAAGAAAATTCTTTATAGAACGAGCAGAAACTAGCAAAATACAAAAAGCAATCACTGATATAAATACATTGGCTACACCATTGCAATTTCATAACCACTTCTACAACCCTTTAGATCACATAACATCAACAGATACGAAGAAAGTAAATTGTAAAAAGAAAACACTACATGGCAAGCACCCGTATCATCTAACACAGCCACACATCGATCAAGACGCATCCAGCACATGACTAAGAAAAGGCAATATATACAGTGAGACGGAAGGATTCATGATTGCAATACAGGATCAAACAATAAACAACAGATATTACAGCAAGCATATTATTAAAGATCCCAATACCACAACAGATAAATGCAGACTTTGCAAACAACAAATAGAAACTGAAGATCACATCACAAGGAGATGTACAATACTAGAAAATACAGAATACCCCAGAAGACATGACAATGTAGCAAAAATAATACATCAACAACTTGCCATGCAACATAAACTAATAAAACAACACGTTCCCACATACAAGTATGCACCACAAAATGAACTGGAGAATGATGAATACAAATTATACTGGAACAGAACCATTATAACAGATAAAACAACACCACATAACAAACCTGACATCATACTCACCATGCTTCGGTAGCTCAGTTGGTAGAGCACTTGCCCGCAAAAGGCAAAGGTCCCGAGTTCGAGTCTCGGTCGGGCACACAGTTTTAATCTGCCAGGAAGTTTCATATCAGCGCACACTCCGCTGCAGAGTGAAAATCTCATTCTGGAAAGTTGTCACCTTGTTTACTGCGTATAGGTTATTGTATCGACTCTGAGCTGCTTTGCATGTTAACTTGTGTGATATAATGAGCGAAGTGAGTGGTAATGAGTCAGAACACAACTTTACAGACAAAAAGAAGAAAAGAAAGTTACAGAAACAAGAAAAGAATGATCGTGGGCGCAAAAAAATTTAAGCCTGTAGATTGAGGTCGTCCAAAAAGGGTAGTGCATTAAGAAATCAACACGACTCCCTGAAGATATTTCTCTTTTGTCAATAACAGAGAAACCAACTGCAGCAGCAGCAAAGTTGATGGACATTCAAAACCTGTTGCGCTTTCTTCCTGATACTGTAAAAGGCTGGTATGAAGAACTGCTAGAAAGAGTAAACAGTGAAGAAGCTACTGATCCTGAACAGGAACATAAACTGTAATGGCCATTAACATATATTTTTTTGTTAACGTACAGTTCAACTGGATGTAAAATAATAAAAGCAATTTTCAAGTCAATTTTCATGATATTTTGCAGAGGTATGATGGTTTGATGGAAAAAGGGCGTAAACCATTCATCATATCTTGGATAATATATCACAAATTGAAGAAATATCTTCAGTCGTAAAGAATGATTCTGTATGTTAAAGATATGGTCTAAGACAGAATTATTACATCATTGAAATATAACTGTTTTTCAATATCGTATAAACATGCAAATCTTCAACTCAATGCACTTTTCGAACTTACGCCCATACTCTATAAAACTCAAAATCAATATTAGAGTCTTACAAAATTGTGAAATTAGTCTTTTGAAAATAATTTAGGTTCGTGACTGAAAGAGAATCGAATCGTTTAGATTTTACTGCTCAGAAAATTACATTTTACCCATCAGTGGGTAATTATCCTCAGGCTGGGAACCACTGGTCTAGAACCTGGAACAAGTTTCTAGCTACTGGATCAGTTGAGGATCGTCACAGTGTTGGCTGTGGAAGAAAAAGAACAGGTGTGCAGAACCGATGTCCGCATACAGCAGCAAGTAGACAACCTCAACTCAATACTGCAGGTCTAAGGCGGCAGTTGTAAACAGCTACAGGAGTGCAGGAGTCAACACAAATTATATGAAATAGTCTCAACGAGCAGGGATTATGTGCCAGAATACTTCTCAGAACTCTTCCTACTCTTCCTCTAAATCGGGTGTGGAGATCAATTGTGTAGTATGGCCACAAAACCGCTCTTTGTGGGCTAGCAAAAGATACAACGCCCTATTCTTATGAGACTCATATCAGTGTCCACCTTGACAATACTGACATTCATGTCTGGCGGCAACGAGGACTACTGTATCATAGACCTCCACCCTTGTCAAGGCGGTTCAGTTATGTTTTGGCGTTGAATCATGTATGATCGCAGGACCCTCCTTGTGCCCATACAAGAGTGGATGACTTGTGTGAAGTATCGGGACGACATCTTTGCGCGCATTGTGACTATTTGGTGAACACACTGGAGTGTGATTGAACGCAGATGGACGACAATGCACGCCACCATAGACACAGTCTTATGAAAATCCTTGCAGTGGAGCAACAAACAGTCGAATGGAATGGTCCCGTATTCTCCAGATCTTAACTGCACTGAAAATGAACGAGCCATGCTAAAATGACCCGTTTTTCAGTCGTGCTGTCCCACCAAAGAGACGTTTGAGAGGGAATAGAGCAACATCCCACAGGCTTATCTGGACAGTTTGGTAAGGAGTTTACCTAACCGCATTCAAGACTGTCCCCAGGTACGGGGTAGGCCACTTGGTTCACAAACAGCGCGTTAGGCAAGACGACAGTGGGAAAACCATAGTGTCTGCAGAAGACTCTTTCGAACGGTTTTGTTTTCGTTTTCTTTTCTTTGTCTGAATTTGTTGTTGTTGTGGTCTTCAGTTCAGGGACTTGTTTGATGCAGCTCTTCATGCTTCTCTATCCTGTGCAAGCTTCTTCATCTCCCAGTACCTACATCCTTCTGAATCTGCGTAGTGTATTCATCTCTTGGTCTCCCTCTAGATTTTTACCCTCCATACTGCCCTCCAATAATAAATTGCTGATCCCTTGATGCCTCAGAATATGTCCTACCAACCGATCCCTTCTTTTAGTCAAGTTGTGCCACAATTTTCTCTTCTCCCCAATTCTATTCAATACCTCCTCATTATTTATGTGATCTTCCCATCTAATCTTCAACATCCTTCTGTAGCACCACATTTCGGATTCTTCTATTCTCTTTTGGTTCAAACTATATATCGTCCACGTTTCACTTCCATACATGGCTACACTCCATACAAATACTTTCAGAAAAGACTTCCTGACATTTAAATCTATACTCGATGTTAACCAATTCCTCTTCTTCAGAAACGCTTTCCTTGCCATTGCCAGTCTACATTTTATATCCTCTCTACTTCGACAATCATCAGTTATTTTGCTCCCCAAATAGCAAAACTCGTTTACTACTTTAAGCATCTCATTTCCTAATCTAATTCCCTCAGCATCACCCGACTTAATCCGACTCCATTCCATTATCCTAACAACGTCCTCCTGAGTAGTCCCCGCCTGGAGATCCAAATGTGGGACTATTTTACCTCCAGAATATATAAAGTGGAAATATTCATTTTTTTATTTCATTGAATCTGATAGATCAAAACCAGTTTTGTTTCCTGTAACGTCCAGTACTCACAATAAAGCAATAAGCAACATTTGCATCGACCACTGTAATATAGTGGACCATACATAGAAAGAACTGCTACAGTATAATATCGAAATTAGCTGGAAGAAATAGCGGATGAGACGAGC
The DNA here is from genome assembly GCF_023898315.1 of Schistocerca nitens. NCBI lineage: Eukaryota > Metazoa > Arthropoda > Insecta > Orthoptera > Acrididae > Schistocerca > Schistocerca nitens. The sequence goes on along the minus strand of NC_064623.1, from coordinate 65,093,052 downwards.
AGGAGCGACACTTTTATTCAAAGACAATACTTATACTGAACTCACCACAATTCGTGATGGTCCTTTAGATATTACAAAAGGCGGAACATGTTTTTAATAGCATGTGTGATCACTACCGACTGTAATGCATGCTCTGCAATGCGCTGTCGTGCTGACCACAAGTTTTTTGGGAATTCTCGTGGTAAGGCATTCCACTCTTCCACCAGTGGGGTCAACATCTTCTTGATGGCTGTTGGTGCATGTGGACATGCGGCAGCACGTCTCCCCTAACCCATCCCAAACGCTATTGATGGGATTAAAGTCAGGGAAATGAGCAGGCCCGTCCATTCACCGAATATCCTTTCGTTCTTAGAACTCCTCGACCTTTCTGGTCGATGCGGTCGTGCATTGTCATCCATAAAAGTAAACTCAGTGAAGAAGGCGCAACTGAAAAAGCACACACGCAGTAGGAGTACGATGTGATAGTAACGTTGACCAATCATTGTACAGCAGCAGCACTCCGTCTTCAGGCCACAAGTGGCCCATCGGGACCATCCGACAACCGTGTCATCCTTAGATGAGGATGCAGATAGGAGGGGCGTGTGGTCAGCACACCGCTCTGTTGGTCGTTATGATGGTTTTCTTTGACTGGAGCCGCTATTATTCGGTCCAGTAGCTCCCCAATTGGCATCACGAGGCTAAGTGCACCCCGAAAAATGGCAACAGCGCATGGCGGCTCGGATGGTCACCCATCCAAGTTCCGACCACACCCTAAAGCGCTTAACTTCGGTGATCTGACGGTAACCGGCGTATCCACTGGGACAAGGCCGTTGCCTTAGCTAGTGTACCGTTTTCGACTATTTTAAAGGCTCTACGCCCATGAAAATAATATTATGCCTTCTCACAGCATATTATGAGAAGTACTGAAAACTAACGCCTACGAATTTCTTGTGTGAAAACTCTTGAAGCTTTTCAAAACGATACAAACGTCATTAAAATACTGCATGTACATTCTTAATGTCTACTACATACTTGCAGCTCTCTGCCGGTAGAGGGCTCAGAATTGCACTGAGAAACATGGCAGTGTGTAACGTAACTACGTTGGTACGTGAGAAAGGGCTTGCTGTGGTCTAATTTCGAATTTGAAGACTTCGTCCATACATGGAACATTTTCTGTCAGCATGCAATACCAGGCTGCACACGAGCACTGCGACTTCTTCAAAACTCTGACCCTTTGGGATCACCGTAATTGATTATCCTCCATAATGTCCCGACTTCGCCCCATTCGATTTTCATCTGTTTTCAGAACTTAAAGAATAACTTTGAGGACTTTACTTTGGTAGCGATAAAGCGGTGAATGCAGAGGTGTGGTTGTGTCTCCGTCAATATTCTACCGAGTCAACTAACTGGTCTCTCGTTGGGACAAATGTGTTCCTTGGGAGGGTAAATATGTTGATAAATAAAAATGCAGACATGAACAGTAAAGATTTACAATGTTAACAGACTTTATTTACAATGCTTTACGAGTTGTTGTGCAATAAATTTAGAGGCATTATTTTTCAGCACGTCCTCGTACCAGAATGACCAAAACGATCATGTTCGATAATGGTGAAACTACACTTTCATGAAGAGAGTTGGGAAGACGTAATGTGCCAAGGAATACTGTCGAACATGTTCGTTTAGTTGGTCCAGTTGTCATGGTGTGGGCAGGCATAATATTGTAAGAGAGTGCAGACCGCCAAATCTTTCAACGGGGTTGCTCTCAGGTCAACGCTACTGTGACACTGTACGCCCACCGCATTTATGTCTTGTTGAGTCCTGACTACTCTTCAAGTATGGGGTGCCTAGGAACCCTGCTTTCTCGGATCGCTAGACAACAATTCAAGCAAACCGTATAAATGAAGGTTATTACGAAAGGAAATGATTACAGTAGGTAAGTTTGAGAATTTACAATGATGTGTTGCAAGTAAAGGGTGACAGACAAATAAGGAATCTCATCAGTATATACAATTTCAATGCAAGTGAATGAATACAGTTCCTAATTCGCTGCTATACCAATGCCTATTCTTGATGCCACTGTGGAAGTCGGCGAACTCAGCTAGTCTTCAACTGGGGCATGGCCATGAGGCGCGGCCCTTATGTCTTCGTTTCGAGGACGCTGCTGTACGGTTGGGGTCCTGGAGAGGGGTCAGTCCGCGTGCTATTGGCTGACGTCTTCTTCACAGCCCTCTCTGCTCTAACGTTCCCGAACGGCGTGCCAGCGCTTGACTTTACAATGGAACACGTCTATTCAAGGTGCGCTTTCGGCACTGACTTCATTTTTATGGATGACAATGCGCGACCACATCGAACTGCACAGGCTGAAGAACTCTTATATCGAGAGGATATTCGTCGAATCGACTGACGTGCTTGTTCCTCCGACTTAAATCCTACCGAGCCAGTGTTGGATTTGTTGGGTGGTTGTGTACTGTAGCACGTCCACATGCACTGAAGACCATCCAGCAGATGTCAACAGTAGTGGTAGGGAAATGGAACGCCCTACCACAAGAAGTCCTTGTCAACCTTGTGGCCAGCATGTCAACGAGTTGCAGAGAATGCACCGCCGTCGTGGTGATCACAGAGCCTATTAAGAAGTGTGTCTTGCTTTTATAACGTTCAGGGGACCACCATAAATCGTAGTGACTTCAATATAATTATTGCCTTTGAATGAAAGTGTCATTTCAGTTTATCTCATTGCCTATATCTTTCCGTTACCTTTGTGTACTGTACTTTACTGTACTGTACTGAACACCGACGTGACAAAAATCATATGATACCACCTAACACCTTGTCGGACCTCGTTTCGCTTGGCGTTCTGCAGCAACTCGAGGTGGGATGGACAAGATAAATCGTTGAAGTCCTCTTCAGAAATATTCAGACATGCTATCTCTAGAGCTGTTCATCACTGTGAAAGTGTTGCCAGTGCAAAGAGTACGAAGAGACCTCTCGATTGAGTCCCACAAATGTCCGATAGGATTCGTGTTGGGCGATCGGGGTGGCCAAATAATTGGCTCAAACTGTCCAGAATGTTCTTCAAACCAACTGTGAACACCTGTGGCCCGGTGACATGGCACATTTTCGTCCACAAAAAATCCACCGTTTTTTGGGAACATGACATGCATGAAAGACTGAAAATGGTCTCCAGGTAGCGGAACATAACCATTTCCAGTCAATGGCCGGTTTATTGGAGAAGATGACCCATCCATTTCCTTGTAAACAGAGCCAACGCCATTATGGTGCCACCACCAGCTCCTACAGTGTCTTGTTGACAACTTGGGCCCATGACGTTGTGCAGTCTGTGCCACATTCGATCCCTACCATCAGCACTTGTTGTTGTTGTTGTTGTTGTGGTCTTCTGTCCTGAGACTGGTTTGATGCAGCTCTCCATGCTACTCTATCCTGTGCAAGCTTCTTCATCTCCCAGTACCTACTGCAACCTACATCCTTCTGAATCTGCTTAGTGTATTCATCTCTTGGTCTCCCTCTACGATTTTTACCTTCCACGCTGCCCTCCAGTACTAAATTGGTGATCTCTTAATGCCTCAGAACATGTCCTACCAACCGATTCCTTCTCCTAGTCAAGTTGTGCCACAAACTCCTCTTCTCCCCAATTCTATTCAATATCTCCTCATTAGTTATGTGATCTACCCATCTAATCTTCAGCATTTTTCTGTAGCACCACATTTCTAAAGCTTCTATTCTCTTCTTGTCTAAACTATTTATCGTCCACGTTTGACTTCCATACATGGCTACACTCCATACAAACACTTTCAGAAACGGCTTCCTGACACTTAAATCTATACTCGATGTTCACAAATTTCTCTTCTTCAGAACCGCTTCCCTTGCCATTGCCAGTCTACATTTTATATGCTCTCTACTTCGACCATCATCAGTTATTTTGCTCCCCAAATAGCAAAACTCCTTCACAACTTTAAGTCACTCATTTCCTAATCTAATTCCCTCAGCATCACCCGACTTAATTCGACTACATTCCATTATCCTTGTTTTGCTTATGTTGAAGTTCATCTTATATCCTCCTTTCAAGACACTGTCCATTCCGTTCAGCTGCCCTTCCAGGTCCTTTGCTGTCTCTGACAGAATTACAATGTCATCGGCGAATCTCATGGTTTTTATTTCTTCTCCATGGATTTTAATACCTACTCCGAATTTTTCTTTTGTTTCCTTCACTGCTTGCTCAATATACAGATTGAATAACAATGGGGAGAGGCCACAACCCTGTCTCACTCCATTCCCAACCACTGTTTCCCTTTTGTGTCCGTCGACTCTTATAACTGCCATCTGGCATCAGCACTTAACAACTGAAATCGAGACTCATCTGATGAGGGCACAATTTTCCAGTCGTCTCTGGTCCAACAGATAAGGTCACGAGGGAGAGGCGCTGCAGGCGATGTCTCGCTCTTGGCAAAGACACTCGGGTGGATCGTCTGCTGCCACAGCCCATTAACGCCAAACTTCGCCACACTGTCCTAAGGGATGACTTCCGTGTACGTACCATATTGATATCTGCGGTTATGTCACTCAGTGTTGCTTGTCTATTAAAACAAGTCTACGCAAACGCCGCTGCTCTCGGTCGTTAAGTAAAGGCCATCAGCCATGGCGTTGTCTGTGCTGAGAGGTGATGCTTCGAATTTCGCATTCTCGGCACGGTCTTGACGCTGAGGATCTCGGGATAATGAATTCCTCATTGATTTTGGAAATGGAATTCCATTGCATCATGTTCCAATTACCATTCGGTGTCAGTTCTGCTGATTCTCGCTGTGCGGCCATAGTCACGCCGAAAACCTTTTCAGATGAATCCTTTAATTGCAATTGACAGCTCCGCCAAGGCACTGTTCTCTTATTCTTTGTGTAGGCGATACTACGACCATCTGTGCGTGTTTATATCGCTATCCCACGACTTTTCTCTCCTCAGTGTACAACAGTAGTTGTTTCTATGTCTGCTCAGAATCTCAGTGAGCTACGTCACTTGGCTGTTTACACCTACAGAGAAAATGTACTTAATTCATCAAATAACAAATTACAAGCAGCAGGTATTTTCTGTGTTTTGTCAAAGGCATTTGATTGTGTGAACTACAATATCCTTTTAAATAGAGTTCTATGGTGTCACGGTCAGTGCTGCAAAATGGTTCAAGTCATACCTCGCTAACAGGAAACAAAGGGTGTCAGTGCAAGGGACTAGTGAATTAAGTCATCAGTCATCATCAGAATGGGAAGAAATTACGTGTGGTGTCTTAGGGCCATTGCTTTTTCTTGTGTACATTAATGATTCCCCATCAGTTACACTGCCAGAAGCAGAGTTCGTTTTGTTTGCAGATGATACATGTATTGCAATAATTAGTATCTCAAGTGTATTTCTAGAAAGATCTGCTAATGATATTTTCATGAATATTAATAAATGGTTTAAAGCCAACTCACTGACATTAAACTTTGAAAAGACTCACTATATGCAATTCAGAATCTATAAGAGGTTTCCACCCAGCATATGTGTAAGGTGTCATGCAAATCCAACACCTTCCATGAAAACCCTGACATGATAAGCAACTCCAGTAGTATGTCACATAGCTCCGAATAAATCGTGACATTAAATTAACCAAAGTAATACGAGTAACGAGTGAGCAAATGGAATACCAAAGACTAACACAAGAATGCCTAAATGCATGTCATACCTTCCCATCGTGAGACAGACGCAGTTCCGAGGGGAGAAACGAGAACAGAAGCCGAGAACAGAACAGTGTTAAACTGGAAGGCCCTACGATAAGGGACGGACACCCACGTCGCCAGCTAACCGCTAGGACCACACCCCAGCAGCAAGTCTTAGCGTGAGACTTTTTCGCGTCTCTGTTACGTCAGGACCACCCCCCAGCCCATGTTAAAAGCTAGAGCCCTCCAGAAGAACAGTATAGATCTTACGATAACACTAAAAGGACCGCACCAGCTGCATGTTTTAGCGTGAGACTTTTTCGCGTCCCTGTTACGTTGCAAACTTTAAAAACATTGCCTCACCACGAAAAGTATAACGTTTCTCATTGGATGGACAGAATTTTTGTAGGCAGAGCTTAAGGTTAACATTGAAACCCTGATTGGTCAGATGAAAACACAGCCAGATAATGTTTTTAAACCAACTTCCGTAAATTGTAGTAAGGAGAAGTTAAAGAGAGTTGCTTCCGAGAAGGCGAGATGTGAGGAGTTGCGCCGCCCTGACGCTGCCTAAACACCGACAAGGTAATGAACGCATTTTTAAGCGCATAAGGCTTCACTCAGAACTGCAGAAGTCTCATCTGTTACATCCCCGTTTTGCGTAATACTAGTGTCGATCGTCAATTAAAGCTCATGGTGTTCACATTTGCCACTTGAAGTAAAAACCTGAAACGCGATGATTTTTCTGTTATATAGTTATTGAGAAGCCACATCAGCCACTGTAATTTACGACAAGTTAGATTAGTAATTAAAGATAATTGAGGGTCACTGTAGACCATTTTGATAGTTTTCTCTTTTGTGAAACTTAATTTAAACCTAGATTATAGATGTGATATGGCATAGGTCATCCTTCGATCCATTGTAGAACTTGGAAACCCATTCAGGGAATATTTGTTCACATTTTTGTTGAACGCAGTTGGTTTTTACCATCCTGTATTAAAACATTTCCTTTTATCAATAGTGCAATTTATAAACAATGTTTTGTGAATAGAATAAAATTTCCAATGGTAAACTTAACTGCTTTTTCGACGTTATTTTACCAGCTAACTAAAAATAGGAAAGCCTTGAACCCCTTCCACTAAATTTAGTTAGTATTAAGATTCTTTTACAGGGAGTGCAGTGGAGCTGACGCCGAAATCATTAAGTATTTGGTTATATCATCGCTAGTCTCACTGAACTCTTCTGAACTCTACATGTCATGTGTGGTCTGGCGTCTCCTTACCAGCAACAAGTCCCAGGTTCAAACTAGTCAATTCCCCAAAAAACACGCTCAGAGCGTCGTTGCGCGAAAGTGGTAGGGAGACACGATATAGAACAAGCAGACACCACGCAGAATGTTAGATATGCATAAAGTATGAAGAAGAGCAGATAGAAGAGGTTGACAGTCTTTAATTCCTGGGATTACAACTCGATAATAAATTCAGTTGGTAGGAGCACACCACAGAACTGCAGAAACGCCTTAAGAAATCTGTATTTGCAATTCGAGTGTTAGCTGACATAGGCGACATAAAAATGGAAAAGCTTGCATACTTTGGCTACTTTCATTCCATAATGTCTTATGGTATAATATTTTGAGGTAACTCTTCAAGTCAAACAAAAGTTTTCAGAGTCCAAAAGCGTGTAATACGTATTATTTGTGGAGTATATTCACAGACGTCCTGTAGAAACATCTTCAAAGAAGTGGGTATACAAACTACTGCCTCTCAGTATATTTACTCCTTAATGAAATTTGTCCTAAATAATATATCTCTTTTTCCAACAAACAGCTCAGTTCATACATACAATAGCAGGAACAAAAATGATCTGCACAAGGGCTTAAAAGCACTTACTTTAGTTCAATAAGGGGTCCACTAGTCAGGAACACTCATCTTCAATAATTTGCCAGCAAACATAAAAAATTTAGCTACAAATAAAGATCAGTTTAAAAGGAGCCTGAATGTCTTACTAGTGGCCAACTCCTTCTACTTCATTTACGAATTTTTTAATAGAAACAAATGATGTATTGTATATATTCATACTATTAGTATTGTTATTTCAGCTTAAAAAAAAAGAAAAAATATTGACATGTCCCACATCCATGAGGACCTATGGAACGAAAAACTAATCTAATCTGATCTTGTCAGTGATAACATCATTCAACAAAGCTTTCCGCACCACTGTACATGACAGTCTGTTGTTTGTCACATGCTGTTTCTACTGCTGTTGCAATTTCAGTGACTTGCAGTGTAGATGAACTGACACCTGTCACTTCTCGTGTCGACAGGAGCAGTCGGAGGACGGCCTACAGGATAGCCAGCGGATATACGTGCATGGGGGCCGGCCGGTGGAGCGGGGTGAGTTCCCCTTCCTGGCGCTGCTCGAGATCTCCGACGGAGAGGGCGTCATGGTCTGCTCGGGCAGCATACCCTCGCCCTCCACCGTGCTCACCTCAGCGCACTGCGACGTGGGCACCATCAGTGAGTAGCCCAGCCGCCTGCCACAGACGGCAGGTCTGTCCACGTAGTATTTGTTGTGACTGACCATACGCAATTTTTCACAAACACAACATTTATTAATGTAAGTTCACAAGGTTGATGACTAAACAACAAACGAAAGGTAACAATAACAATGCCAGTAAAATTCTCCTAATTGAGTCAGACAAAAGTTCACTTCTAATTCGCCACAAAGGTTCGTGGTAACACACACACACGCACACACACACACACACACACACACACAGACACACACACACACACACAAACACACACACACACACACACACACACACACACACAATAGTAACAGTCCAATTCAGAGATGAAGACTTAATCTTTAAAGGTCGCAGTACACGAGGTCTGCATCCGGTGTAAACTGAACTTCGGGGCTGGTTCTAGCCCCTATATAGCTGTCGCCAGCCAATCAGGTTTTGGCATAGTGATACTTCCTGCAACCTGTGGTTCGAGCTCCCCCTGCAGGAAGTAGTGCTCGGAATTTCTGTTTCCATTATCTTGTATGTAAATAGCTGGGGTTTACCACAGTGATTTTGGTACGCCTTGGGCATAGACAACCACGTCCTCTGTGGTGTTATATGGCTTGCCGGCCCTCAGGGGCTACGTTGGTTCCGGTATAACAGTATCTGGGAGAAGGGCAGGGGGAGGGGAGGGGGCAAGGTGTGAGAACCGCTTTGAACACTCGCAAATGGCCAAGCGATGTGGTGCAGTGGATAGAACACTGGACTTACATTCATGAGGAGGACGGTTCAAACCTGCGACACGCTGAAATGTAGGGTTTCGTAGGGATCGAATGAAGGTTAGAGCCAAGGGTCGTAACACATCCGAAATGTAACGTCCACTGTTCAAAGTGCCATCAATGCGAACAAGAGGTGACAGATACGTGTAACCAATGGCACCCCATACCATCACGCTGGGTGATACGCCAGTACGGCAATGAAGAATACACGCTTCCAATGTCCGTTCACCGCGATGTCGCCAAACACGGGTGCGACAACCACGATGATGTAAACAGAACCTGGATTCAGTAATTTCCGGATGAATACAGGTTCTGTTTACAGCATCATGATGGTCGCACCCGTGTTTGGCGACATCGCGCGAACGCACATTGGAAGCGTGTATTCGTCATCGCCATACTGGCGTATCACCCAGCGTGATTGTATGGGGTGCCACTGGTTACACGTATCGGTCACCTCTTGTTTGAATTGACGGCACTTTGAACAGTGGACGTTACATTTTAGATGTGTTACGACCCGTGGCTCTACCCTCCATTCGATCCCTGCGAAATCCTACATTTCAGCAGAATAATGCACGACCGCATGTTGCAGGTCCTGTACGGGCCTTTCTGGATACAGAAAATGTTCGACTGCTGCCCTGGCCAGGACATTCTCCACATCTCTCACGAATTGAAAACGTCTGCTCAGTGGTGGCGAGGCAACTGGCTCGTCACAATACGCCAGTCACTACTCTTGATGAAGTCTGGTATCGTGTTGAAGCTGCATCGGCAGCTGTACCTGTACGCGCCATCCAAGCTCTGTTTGACTCAATGCCCAGGCGTATTAAGGCCGTTATTACGGCCAGAGGTGGTTGTTTTGGGTACTGATTTCTCAGGATCTATGCACCCAATTTGCGTGAAAATGTAATCACATGTCAGCTCTAGTATAATATATTTGTCCAATGAATACCCGTTTATCATCTGCATTTCGTCTTGGTGTAGCAATTTTAATGGCCAGTAGTGTACTTAAACCTAACTAACGTAAGGACATCACACACATCCATTCCCAGGGTTGGATTCGAACCTGCGACCGTAGCAGCAACGCGGTTCCGGACCGAAGCGCCTAGAACCGCTGATCCACAGCGTTCGACTTTTTTTATAGTCACTCTTGACAGATTCTTCGAATTTCATTTTCTACAATGGTAGAGCCGTTCTGTAAACCTGAAGGGAGTAAGATACAGTTCTGTAGATGGTACATAAAAAGTGCTGTTATGTATTTCTACAGTAAATAATTCAGGGCTCTGTAACAAGCAAATAAGCCATTGACCCGTTATTTCCGCCACACTTAAACTCTTCTGTCGATTGTTTATAGAGCTAATTACCGAAGAAGTATTAAATATGTAATGAAACTTTTCACCTGCATGCCGACCAACAGATGTCTTTCATCTGTACAGCCTGACGCATTCATTTTGGTATATCGCGGCTTGATCAGTCGTTACATGTCTGGAAAACACGATGTCTTGGCAATAACTAATACATATTGCACAATACCACATATACAGCACAGAAGACATTGCACAGTATGTGAAATGCTCATTTTTATAGCTGTGGAGTCCTCTTCAATGTATTCCTCAAACCATCAGCACCTATCTTAGGTGATCAATACTTATTGCTAAACATCCAAAATTGTGCAATAAAACTCAGTGTATGAGAGATCATTATCATATTGGCAGGCAATGCAAGAAACTACTGAAAATGGAAACGTTAGATATGTTGGCACGCATCTGAACATTATATGTCTCACAGAAAAACAATATGAAAAAATCTAATTCAATATTATGGGTAGTAATCACGCATTAGAAAGTGGTGGTGCTGATATGTTTGATGACCAACACAATTTTCAGATAGTTTAGAGTTTTATTTTTGAGGAAACTCTTTCGTTTCCTTCCCAGCTCTCCCTTCCTCGAAACTAATATGAGTTGCCTCCTATTTCAAATCACGGTTACATTCTCGAGACATCGCAGCCATACCTGAAAGAGGAAATAACGTCAGTGGTTTGGAATACCGGTATCATATTCAATGCAGACGGCTGAATACCTCGGACATTTCGTAAATGCCTCAAGTTTACATGCTTTAACTTGACACAATGCCTTTAAAATGAGCAGGGAGTATGGAGTGTGCTCACCTACATTTATTGCCGCTGTGCTGTTTTATTATTTATGTGTGAACAGTTTTGGACTGCAGAAGGCTGAATTTAATGTTTCTTTTTCCGTTGCAGCTGCCTACGCCGGTATAGTTAACAACACTGAAATGGACGTAAAGGATGGTAAAACGCAGGCACGCTATGTGGAGTCTGTGACAAAACCGAACTACCCCAACTTCTATGACATAATGATCTGTTACGTGAACGAGTCGTGGGTATGGAGCGAATTCGTCGCGCCAGTCGCCCTATATCTCAACGAAACAAGGTAGCTACGTTCTCCTCCATGATTAAATTGCCTCTCAGTTTCTCTGTCTTTCTACATACATATGTAGGCGTTGTTAGGGCACTACAGAATACAATTTACTTTTGTAGTTTTCCTCCTTATATCTCAAATGCACTTTATCATCAACTTCAACTTTTTGCCCATAGGTATTAACTCTTAAAAAAACTTACAAAAAACTGGTAGCTAAATATCTGCAAAAGTTATGGACCGATTTCTTTCAAGTCTTTACATGGTACTGTAATAGATGTTCAGACAGACATAGGCTGCATTTTTAATATCCAGTGTGTCCCATTTATCTTGCTCACCAGGAATACCTTCTTTGTGGTAAATTAAATGAAAAATAGTTTCAACCAGTGTTTTTTAACGCCATTGGGTAGTAGTTGCTAAGGGTATGCGTTTTATGTATCTCCACAGATGTAGGAGATACGGGATAGCGGTTAAATTTTTTAAATGAAACCATTTAAATTTTATTCAACAATTCACTCCTCTCCCCCGGCGCACCTTATTTGTTGTTGCCTTAGAGTTGTAGCTGTGTATCAGAGTAACTTGGTCACTGGATGGTGATAGTGTGCACTGTGAATGCAATTTTTGTTGTGTAGAGGTGTATGATGTACATGGATGACAAAAAGGTAGAAATGCTGTTGAAGTATAGAGAAAGTACGTTGACAGGAAATAATTTAGTAACTTGCATTTTTATGATCAGTACTGTTAGAGAACATTATGATTATTGTTTTATTATGTCTTTCTCGTTCTCTACTGTACATAGCTGTACTGTAATTTGCTGTAGCAGGCGAAATTCCGTTGAGGCACAACTACTGTTCAGCAGAGGTTTTTATTTTTATGGGGAGCAGTCAAGAACGCTCTTTACCAAAAGTTCCAGCAATACCAGGGGACATGCAACAATGCATTATTGATGCTTCTACAGCCATCACAGAACAAGTAGTAGCATCATGGCAAAAATGGTTCAAATGGCTCTGAGCACTATGGGACTCAACTGCTGAGGTCATTAGTCCCCTAGAACTTAGAACTAGTTAAACCTAACTAACCTAAGGACATCAGAAACATCCATGCCCGAGGCAGGATTCGAACCTGCGACGGTAGCGGTCTCGCGGTTCCAGACTGCAGCGCCTTTAACCGCACGGCCACTTCGGCCGGCTAGTAGCATCATGTAGGGCGTCCTACATCCACAGAGTGGCCCTGCGTAAGAATACCTATAGTCAGAATTTTCAGCATTCGACGTAAATGCTCTGTTTTTCATATAATTGTAGACTCACAATACGAGTTAGTACGAACTTCGAATGTTACTTCTGTATTGTCATAAGTACTGTAATGCAGTACTGTACAATAACTAGATGCAGTTACTTATGGTGCAGGACTGTTGTAATCAATGCTTACTGATAGTTTGTAAAATGTTCAAACGCATCTTGAAGAGATTAAAAACGTTTAGTTAATGAAATTCACTGAAGTGATATTTAAATCAGATATGTTACAATTCTTTATCATTTCAGTAGCTACTAGTAATATGAATAAAATGGTATGGTGTGATACATTACTGAATAGCTCTTGGAGAGGGTGAATGTTTTCATCTTCTTTACATGGCTCCATTTAAAAAAATTTAACCTCCACCCCATGTCTCCTACATCAATGCGTGAAACGTATAACCTTAGCAAAAACATAGGTTAACACTATTTTTCATTTAACACATCACAAGAACATATTTTGAGTTGGTAAGATAAGAGCAGGTGTTGACAGACGTGAAAATTGCCGAACTATCAGTTTAATAAGTCACAGCTGCAAAATACTAACGCGAATTCTTTACAGGCGAATGGAAAAACTGGTAGAAGCCGACCTCGGCGAAGATCAGTTTGGATTCCGCAGAAATGTTGGAACACGTGAGGCAATACTGACTCTATGACTTACCTTAAAAAATAGATTAAGGAAAGGCAAACCTACATTTCTAGCATTTGTAGACTTAGAGAAACCTTTTGACAATGTTGACTGGAATACTCTCTTCAAATTCTAAAGGTGGCAGGGGTACAATACAGGGAGCGAAACGCTACTTACAGTTTCTATAAAAACCAGATGGCAGTTATAAGAGTCGAGGGGATTGAAGGGGTAGCAGTGGTTGGGAAGGGAGTGAGACAGGGTTGTAGCCTGTCCCTGATGTTATTCAATCTGTATATTGAGAAAGCAGTAAAGGAAACAAAAGAAAAATTCGGAGTAGGTATTAAAATCCATGGAGAAGAAATAAAAACCATGAGATTCGCCGATGACATTGTAATTCTGTCAGAGACAGCAAAAGACCTGGAAGTGCAGTTGAACGGAATGGACAGTGTCTTGAAAGGAGGATATAGGATGAACATCAACAAAAACAAAACGAGGATAATGGAATGTAGTCGAATTAGGTCGGGTGATGCTGAGGGAATTACTTTAGGAAATGAGACACTTAAAGTAGTAAACGAGTTTTGCTATTTGGGGAGCAAAATAACTGATGACGGTTGAAGTAGAGAGGATATAAAATGTCGACTGGCAATGGCAAGGAAAGCGTTTCTGAAGAAGAGAAATTTGTTAACATCGAGTATAAATTTAAGTGTCAGGAAGTCGTTTCTGAAAGTATTTGTATGGAGTGTAGCCATGTATGGAAGTGAAACACGGACGATAAATAGTTTGGACAAGAAGAGACTAGAATCTTTCGAAATGTGGTGCTACAGAAGAATGCTGAAGATTAGATGGGTAGATCACATAACTAATGAGGAGGTATTGAATAGAATTGGGGAGAAGAGAAGTTTGTGGCACAACTTGACAAGAAGAAGGGACCGGTTGGTAGGGCATGTTCTGAGGCATCAAGGGATCACAAATTTAGCATTGGAGGGCAGCGTGGAGGGTAAAAATCGTAGAGGGAGACCAAGAGATGAATACACTAAGCAGATTCAGAAGGATGTAGGTTGCAGTAAGTACTGGGAGATAAAGAAGCTTGCACAGGATAGAGTAGCATGGAGAGCTGCATCAAACCAGTCTCAGGACTGAAGACAACAACAACAAGATAAGAGGGACACTCTGTATAAATAGATATACATACTGTATGAAGGATAACCATAGCAAAAATGGTCGAAAAGTTCTTGACAGATTAGTTCAGATTTCACACCATACTTTAACAAACGTTTCGAAAAATAACGAAAACTTTTTTAGACAAGTCTGGTATGTAAATATTCATACACTACGTAAAGAGAATACGTTGTTATCAAAAATCTCGACAAGTTCATGACTGATTTTCTTCAAAGTTTTGCACGACAGGGAGTATCTGTGTAGGCCTGTTGCAATGGAATTTGGTTGAGCTCAGTATTCGAATTCCACACCCGTGCACCATGCCACGAAAAGAAGCACACACGCCACCTTTGGTCGCTGGCCGAAATGTACCTTCCCCAGATTATATGAATGCATACATTACACGTTTGTTTTGTACTGAGGATATGCTTTTCCATAAGATACTGACCTTACTTTTCCTCAGTTCCTCACTTAATAAACTTAATAAACCGCTGTTTCAGAATTCTTTCGCAGTTGCGTCTGCAAAACATGTTAAGGAGATGACACTGTGTAAATTCTGCAGTGTTTTGGCAACGAAGCAAATTTTAAAATAGCATCCAGAGAATTTACTCTAAATTTCCCACTCGTGACGCTTCTCTGAAAGTTACAAATGGTTAACAAACAAGGCGAAAACAACTTGCTGCATTTTCCTTGGGATACTTTTTAGATGCTAATGAAAGCAGTGGTGGCAGTAGATCTTCATGGATGATCAGGTTAGAACGGCACTTCCCCTCCAGCGCTCTGCATTTCCTCTACAATGCCAGCTCTTACCCCCCCCCCCCCCCTCCCGCACTACCACTACCATTCTCCCCATGCCCAGCCATCTGCGCATCCAGCGGCCACGGTATTATGCGTGGCCTATATTGTGGGGCAGGGAGAGGTGTAACATCCGGCAGGTCCGCTTGCGTATGTGCGTGACAAATGCGCAAGAAGTACTTCGGTAAAAATTTTCGATTTTCACACACCTCATAGTTTTCTTTGCCAATGATGAATTGCTTATCATTTCGTTAATCGTCAGACTTAATGTGATATTTCAAGATTAAGCAAGCTACCACTAAAAAACGAATATTCTACAATGAAAAATAGAGGTCTCAATGAATTTGTGACTGTCTCACATTAGTTAGGTCATATGTTGCTACATACCAAACGTACTTAACATATTGGACTATTCTTTAAACTTGGGATGGGATCTCTAACTCACTTCATTCTTAAGAAGATGGATCGTATATAGCACTCTCCATTGCTCTTGCCTGACCAGATGATAAGCAGGAATGAAATATATATAACACCCTTGTATTTCATAAACTGCTTGAGATATCAAAACAAATTTTAGGCAAATGGTAGCACACAAAGAGGAGGAGAGTAGGTTGCCATATGGTTACTGTGCCTAACTTCCTTATCTAGTGCTATATACAGGTAACTACAGATTCTTTTCAATGGAATAATATAATTTTTAAGTGACATCGACAGCAGCTGAAACAGGAATTGTTACAGATTCCTAGAAGACAGAAGTAGTTTTCGAGACGTGGCTCTGACAATCACAGTAGGATTCGTAACGATTGTAAGAATTGTGAAGTCAACCACATAAGTGTTGTGGGATTGCCTCCAGCTGCAACACATGAGTACTTTCTGAAGACGATTTTTTAATACTTTGAACAACTTATATATTATACAGACCTTTCCAAATATAGTCGGTAATATCAACAGAAAACACATTTTTCTTAAGCGCTCAGAAATTTCTGGTACAATGTTCGTGCCTATAAAAAATTTTCATTTGGTCGTACTACAAATATTTGTAGATCCTCGCTGGAAATTCATTATAATCGATGGTGGATGATAAAGGAAGGAAAGAGAAGGTAGTAGAGTTCATTCTTCTAGTGTATTTCGCTTCATGTAAAAATGGGAGCGTAATATACCGGCAGCATCTTTACAACCAAAGACATGATTTGTATTACCTTTTGTGTTCATTGCAGGTGAGGCACATCCATTGTTAAGGCATTTAGCAGCTCTTACAGTCAATGGGTTCTAGAATCAGGGATAGACTACTTCGACAAACGCTTTTCCAGGCCATTACGATTAACTGAATATACTTTAAGAATAATGAACATTAAGAGAAGCATGTTTTGGAAGCAAGTGCAAACTTCACCAGAATTTGCTGACAATACTGTGAAATTTAACATGTTCCCCACAACATTGTCATTGACTTAGAAGATTCCAGAGTGTTGATGTGCAACAGACCGCAGAAACCGAGCGTTCTGTACATGGCACTTCACGACGAATTTGAAGAGACCTTCAAATGATGCTGTCCAATAAGACAGTTTTGAAAATTTTTTCTCACATAATAAAATAAGATTTTCATGTGTTTCTCAGTTATGCTACTTCAACTTTACTATCGCCTGACGTTTTAAAACAATGACACAAATAAGAGATTAACGAAATACCTTCTGGACATATGGTCTGTAATTTTCCTGCTACTTCACCATACAACTTATCCAAAGCAAGTTAGATGTGACGATAGTTGCTAGCGGTCCCATAAAGGACGCCAAGTAAAGACGGCTGCAGTCAAAGCTTCTGCTGATACAGTTTTCTTAACAGTACAACAAAAGAAACACACGTGGATGCAACAGTACTGACTCTTTGTATGAATGCACGGCGTCTGTTCTTTTAGAGGTGTCCAAAAGAACAGACACCATGCAGAATCCGCAGGTGTTATACGTTATATGTAAATTGAAGGTGGAGGGGGGAAGAAAGGAAAGGAATGGGGGTGGGGGTGAGGATTCACTGCTGTCAGCTGCATTGGGACATGACGGCGAACCAGCAGCGATGAATGAAAATGTGTACTGGACCAGGATTTGAACCCAGGTTCTCCTGCTTACCAGGCAGCTTGCGTTAACCACTCTGCCATCTTGGAGACAGTGGTATCGCAACTGCTGGACTATCTCGGCATGCCTCATGAGCGTTCCACATTCCCATCGAGCGCCACATACCCGCACCTGCCTAGTAAGTAGGAGATCCCGGGTTCGAATCCCGATAGAGCAACATTTTCCTTTGTCGCTTCTGATTCCGTGTAATGTCCCAATGCAGCTGTTAGCAGTGATCCCCTCCCTTTTCTTTCCTTACCTCCCCTCTCCACCTTCAGTTTGCATATAATGTATAACAGCTGTGGATTATGCATGGCCTGAATGAACAGACACCACACATTCATATAATCTGACAGTCCTAGTTGAGCAATGGATCCACCATCTTCAATGTGGATGCATAATTAAATCCGACCTCCTCTGTGAAGCCGGCCGATATGACCGAGCGGTTCTAGGCGCTTCACTCCAGATCCACACTGCTGCTATGGTCGCAGGTTCGAATCCTGCATCGGGCATGGATGTGTGTGATGTCCTTAGGCTTAAGTAGTTCTAAGTCTACGGGACTGCTGACCTCAGATGTTAAGTCCCATAGTGCTTAGAGTCATTTGAACTATCCTCTGTGAATCTGTGAGAGCGAACATGGAGGAAAAGGACTGCAGATAGGTGATGCTCGATGGGAGTGTGGACTGGCCGTGACATATGCAGACATACTCCGAGCGGTTGTCATACCGCTGTGACGTAGATGCACAGTGGTTAACACACCTGCCTAGTAACCAGGAGATCCCAGGTTCGAATCATGGTGCAGTACACATTTTCATTCATCGCCGGCGATTGCTTATAGTGTCCCAATTCAGCTGACACCAGTGATTCCTCCCCTTCCCTTTCTTGCCCTCTCCACCTTCAATTTACATATGAAGTACTGACTCTGCTACCTGCAGAAACAGCCGAATCATGCCGGCGTTGGCCGAATGCAGCCGGAGACACTCGAACGCCCTGGGCGCCGATCTGTGGAACAAATATGTCTGATCTGCTCTGCACTGCTCTACTGGCACCGCCACTACAATCGTTTGTTTCACAAGCTCTGCGCTGCTCAGATCACACAGCGCCACTCCACTATAACCGCAGCCTTAGCGATAGCTTTAGACCTGAAGAAAGAACCACCCATTCAGCCCTATCCACAACTACCGATAAACTAAGCCTAACGCATTGTCTGCTGAAAGTGGCGAACAAGAAAACGCTGGCACTTCAAAACACTATGAGGAGCAACGAACAAACAAGCGCCCTCATGGTAAGAATGTGCTAAAAGAGGCTCACTAAAAACACGTGCACCATACTGTGACGACCAAAGACTTAGCAGTGTCCACTATGCAGCTTGTACCACAGGTTTATTCAGGACTGCTCTGGTTGCCCTTTTGATGGAGGAGTGTTCACTTGGTGCTCTTAGGCACTTGATTGCTGGGTAAGGCGGGGAGCGGGAGAGTAAACGTGTGGGACTAGTTCCTGGTCGAAATCTGTCACTAACGTTTCCTCTGGCCGAGGTCGTCTTGGGTAGCCTAAAGTTCACAAGCATGCAAAACACAACATGATTTTGCCGTCACACACACCAAAGACCGCAGAAACTTTCATTAAGATTCGAGACTGAGCGCTGAGAAACACAATGTTGTATACCACAATTTTGTATCATAACTTGTGTGTTATGAAAGTATGCCTTTTCAAGGCAGTGGCATGTTGAAGATTTGTAAAAACACATCGTTCTTCATATGATTCCTACTAGAATGATTTTGTAGGTTCTGGCTCACTAACTCAATTTTAAACTAAATACTGAATTTTATAAATAAGACAACTGATTTTTAAGAAATCAGTAAAAAATCAGTATATTTAATTAACTTAACCGATTTTAAAATGTTAACTAAACGCCTAATTTTTACAACTCAACTAATTATAATAACAAACAAATTTATCCTAAAAAATTACGTGATTTACATTAAGATTTACCATTACTGCTTGAATCAAAACTTGTTCCAGGTACAAATGAAAGTAAATTAATAACTACTTTATATAAAAAACATAATGATGTAGTATTTTATAGAAAATTTCAACAGTATTTAACCCATGGAATGCAACTTACAAAAATACATAAAGTTTAAAAATTTAAACAAACTATTTGGTTAAAGAAGTGTGTAGATTTAAACACACAGTTAACAACTAAAGCTAGAAATAATTATGAAAAAGATTTCTATAAATTAATGAATAATTCTATATTTGGTAAAACAATGCAAAATATAAGAAACAGACCAGATATAAAATTAGTTTCAAATAGTAAAGCACATGATAAAGGTTTAGCTAAACCAGACTTTAAATATAGAACTATATTTAATGAAGATTTTGCTGGTGTTCATATGTATAAAAATAAAATTACATTTGATAAACTTTTATATGTTGGATCAAGTATACTTGATTTATCTATAGAATTATTGTATAATTTTCACTATAAAGTTATGAAACCTAAATATGGAGAAAATATTGATTTATTTTATCAAGATACAAATAGTTATATTTACAATATTAAAACAGAAGATTTCTAGGAAGATATAAAATCAGTGATTGCTTATTTTGGTACAAGTGATTATCCAACAGACAATATATATAATATTCCATAAGTAAACAAAAAAGTTGTTGGTAAAATGAAAGATGTATGTAATGGAAAAGTAATTAAAGAATTTTTGATTTAAGAGCGAAAATGTATACTTATAAATTTGGTGACAACATAGAAAAGAAACTAAAGGAATTAAGAAATGTGTTGTTAAAAACAAAATAAGTTTAGAATTATTACAAAGGTAGTTTGTTTAACAATATAGAATAATACAGAAAAATTAATTTAATTAAAAGTGAAAAACATGAAATATATACAATTCAAGTAAACAAAAAATCACTAAGTTCTCATGATAATAAAATATATGTATTGGAAAATAAAATATACATTACCATATGGTCGTTATATGTTATTAAAAATGTAATAAAATTTTTTATATATAAAATCAATAAAATTGTTTCTATTTAAAATTAATAAATTTTTTTGTATATAAAATTTTCCCCCTCCATGAACCATGGACCTTGCCATTGGTGAGGAGGCTTGTGTGCCTCAGTGATACAGATAGCCATACCGTAGGTGCAACCACAACGGAGGGATATCTGTTGAGAGGCCAGACAAACGTGTGGTTCCTGAAGAGGGGCAGCACCCTTTTCAGTAGTTGCAGTGGCAACAGTCTGGATGATTGACTGATCTGGCCTTGTAACACTAACGAAAATGGCCTTCCTGTGCTGGTACTGCAAACAGTTGAAAGTGAGGGGAAACTACAGCCATAATTTTTCCTGAGGGGATGTAGCTTTACTTCAAGAGCTGCATCAAACCAGTCCCAGGACTGAAGACCACAACAACAACAAAATTTTTCCATATGAATGGAAAATTTTTTGCAAAAATCAAAAATAACACAAAGATTTTTGTATACAAAAACTACATATATTGAATAAAATAAACAATGAAAAAATTAAAATAAAAGATGATAGAATTAGAATGAAAGATGAATGTGTTAATGTAAAATATGAAAGAATTAATGTAAAAGATGAAATAATTAATTCAAAAGACGTTCAAGTTCATAATTTGATGGAAACATTCGATATTTATTTAAAAACTAGTTGATTGTTGATCTAAATAGTAAACTGAATAGTAATCTAATTCTTTTTTAAACTCATTATTTAAAAACTAGTTGATTGTTAAAGTTAATAGTAAACTAAGTCTTTTAAAAAACTAGTTGCTTAAAAATTAATTGATTCTTTAACTAAAAAGTATCTAAATTGTAAACTAATACTTTTAAGAAACTAATTGTTTAAAAACTATCTGATTGTTAATATAAATAGTAAACTAGTTCTTTACAAAATTAGTTTATCTTTATTTATCCAACTGAGTGTGAATTATCGAAAACTAACCATTTAACATAAATTTAATTACCTTTCTTTCTCAACACTTTTTCAACTAAGTGTATATCTGGATACTCTGTTTTCTGTAGTTCTTGTTCATAAAAATTTCCTTTTATATATTTTAATTTATATGTATTTGGATTAGAATAAATAACGTCTGAATTTTAATGATTTCTTTTGACCAATTAGGGTATATCCTTTTTCAAAAAGACCTTTAACTATATCCCTGTTTTTAAATTTCGGATTTTCATTAGATAATATATTATGTATTTTTAAAATTTTTTCATTTTCTTCTGTTGATTTCATTCTTATTGTAGATTGTATTGTATTATTATAGTCATCAATTAGATTTTTAACTAAATTTAACCATTAATAATTTCCTTGTAAAGCAAATTTCTCCCATATATTTTCTTTGTGTTCTGTTAAATATTTCAACAAGTGATGCTTTTAATTCTAGAATAGTTGAATAATGATTAATGTTATGTTTCTTCATTAAATCTTTAAATTATTTGTTATAGAATCCTTTACCATTATCTGTTTGTAAATTATTTGGCTTTCCAACTATAAAATTTTTTTGAAAAGCATGAACTTTATTTTTAGCTTTTTTATCTTTAATAGGAACAGGAAAGGTATATTTTGAAAAAAAACCTCAATTATTGTTAATGAAGGTCTACAGCTTTTGTTCAGTTTTGAAATTCATTTTAAATTACCAGAATCCATTTGAACTAGATCAGCTTTCCATAAATGATCTATACTAAAAGCAATAAAATTTCTTCTATAAAATTCTTTCTAATTGGTTTATATATATTTCATTAATTATATTTTCACGGAGATTATTTAAACCTTCACCATTTACAAAATTTTTTAAATGAATTTTTTATTTTAGTTTTACGAATTGTACAAATACCTTCAATTCCTTGTCTTCGATGTTAAGTTGTTATTCTATGTGGATTATGTGTTACAGTAAACTTTTGCATTTCAAACAATAAATATGATCGTCTTTAAGAACTAAATATGACTTATGATTTTCCATTTATACAGGGTGTGTCAAAAAATATATACACACTTTGAAGTGTCATAGAAAATTTATTTCCCGTTCTACAATGTTAAATTTCTGGAAAAGTAAAGCTTAAAGTTCAATTGGAAATATAAATGAACTTTGCAAATGTGATTAATGTTCAAAATGGTGGCCTTCAGCATCAATACATTTCTGAGTACGAGTCACCACTGATTCCGTACATTGTACCAAAGTGTCCAATGAGATTTCTGCCCACACAGCCTGAATCTCATTCCAAAGTGTGTCCAGGTTATGTGGCTTACGTCTGTACACCTCATCTTTTGCTGTGCCCCATAAGAAGAAATCCAGCGGCATGAGGTCTGAAGAACGTACAGGAAACTCGATTGGTCATCTGCATCCCATCCACTGGACTGGTACATTGTGATCCAGGTATGCTTATGCAGTGGGGCGCCATCTTGTTGGAAATAAAACTCATCATCACTGTATAATGCACAAATGGCAGGGAATATGGAGTCCGCAAGCATTCTTAGGTACATTTCTACCTTCAGAGTGGAAAAGCCCAATGAGTCCCATTGTAGACAAACCACACCACACATTTACTCCAGGCACAGAGATACAGTGAATGAATTCCTTGCCACTGCTGCCACTGTGGAAGAAACATAACATTACTTTCTCACAGATATTTAACCTTGTAGAATTGGAAATAAATTGTCTTTGACAGTTCAAAGTGTGTATACATTTTTATGAACCCTGTATATATATATATATATATATATATATATATATATATATATATATATATATAATTCATATAGATTGACAAAACTTATATAGATTAACAAATTTAATAAAACTAAAATTAATCTAAAACCTTATTTCTTCTATTTCTTCATCTTATGTAAGCCTTTATTAATTTGTGATTTGTTCCTCCAAGATATTATTGCTAATACCATTTCTTTGCTTTAAATGTAAAAGAATCATGTTGTAATCTTCTTTATTAACATAATTATAGAACTGTGTTAAAGCGCTTGTGTATTCTGGTATTGTAACATATTCTTTTTCGAAGTACTGTTTGTTAACTATGTCTTTTACATCAATTGGATCATTTCCATTAACAAGTCTTCTATTTTTAAAACCAATATAACCATTAGTTATTTGAAAAATAGTATTAAATTCCTTTTGAAATTATATAAATTATATTATATAAATATCATTACAATTATAATTCTTACAAAGCAATTTTAAAACAAATAAACATAAATGACCACATATTACTTCATCAAAATTTTGTATTCTTTCTGTATTGTAGCATAGTTCCTTTTTTGCTAAATAGTTAACTAATTGTTTTGGTGTATTACCACCAAATGGTTCAAAAACACATTTTTATCATTATTTTTATAATAACAAATCCTATGAGTACCTGGATTATCAGATGTATCTAAATTTAGTATACCACATCTAATTCTTAATGTTATATTTACTAATTCATCAATCAAGTATACACCACAAAAGTTTTTAAGTTTTAATTTTTTGGATAGTTTTTCTATATCAAATATTACTTAATGCATTGTATTTTTTATTACTTTTTGAATTTTTTTGTCTTTTTTATTCCACTACCAACTTTCTTTCCACTTCAAAGTTATGTCTCTTTTCTTCTTCTAATTCTTAATCTTTTTTTGTTTAATACTGCATTTGCAATTGCTGCAGATCCTACAGCTAATGGAGCAATTATCGCTAAATATGATAACGCAGCTAATAATAATATCAAAAATCTACCTTCATGTTGAGTTTATCCTTTACTATCTTTCTTTTTTCTTCTTCTTCTTCTTCGTTTCACCCAACTTTGGGGTACGTTGAATCAATCACTTCTGTGTGTTGTGTGCCTTTCTTTTCGCCCAGTACTGCTTCATTCTTTCTGATCTTGCTTTTCTTTCCTCATCAGAGATGACAATCGTTCTTTTCTTCCTATTTTGGAGCTGGAATCACTCTTTTCTGTCTTTGCTTATCATTTTTGCGGTCCTATCTGTGAGCATTTTTTCTGTGATGTGTAGTTCTCTTAAGTCTTTCTCTGTTTGGATAAACCAATTTGGTTTGGATTTTTTATTCCTGAAGTAGTCAAACATTCTTTTTGTAAGTCTATTTGGGTTCATTCTGAGAATGTGCCCATAAAACTCAATTCTTCTTTTCCTCATTGTATCCGAAAGTTTTTCTGTGGTTTTGTAGAGTGTTTCATTTTTGGTATGAATTAGTTCGTCGTTATGAAATTTGGGGCCTAAAATTTTTCTCAATATTTTTCTTTCTTTGATCTCTAGCCTTTCAATTGGGCCATGGTTAGTGATAGATAATGTCTCAGCTGCATATAGTGCTTCTGGTTTAATGACAGTCTTGTAATGTTTTATTTTTGAATTCCATGAGAGGGACTTTTTATTATAAGTATTTTTAGTAAGCTGAAAGGCTAGTTCAACTTTGTTTCTTCTTAATTCTATTGCTTTTTTCTCAAGGGCGTTCCAGCTAATCCATTCACCAAGATATTTGAATTCTTTAACAATTTCGATCTTTTGGTCTCTTACTTTAAGATATTTCATTGGCTTTTTTATATTTGTGATTATTTTGGTTTTTTCAAAAGAAATTTTAAGGCCTATTTTCTCTGCTTGTTTCTGTAATTCGAGGATCTGTTCTTTGGCTTCTTCCCATGTTTCAGCTAGTAGGGCCATATCATCTGCAAATGCTAGGCAATTAACCTCGATGCCTTTGTTTTTTGTTCCTAGTCGGATTCCACTATTGATTTTCTTGTTCCATTCTCTTACTATTTTTTCTAGGGCACAGTTAAATAACAATGGAGAGAGTCCATCACCTTGTCGTACTCCAGTTTTTATCTCAAATAGGTCTGAGAGTTCTCCCATAAATTTAATTTTGGAGTATGTGTTGGTGATGGTTTCTCTAATTAGGTTTGTAGTTTTATTGTCTAGGTTCAATTCTTTTAATATGGAGATTAGAGATTCCCTGTCTATGGAGTCGTACACCTTTTGAAAGTCAATGAATGTGATGACATACGCTTTTGCTCTCGATTTTTGGTAGGCCATAAGATTTTTGAGGTTTAGAATTTGTTCTGGGCAGGATCTTCCCTTTCTGAAGCCTGCCTGGTATTCTCCAAGTTGACAATCTAGCTGGGGTTCTGCTCTGTTCAAAAGGACTTTAGACAGTATTTTGTATGTTACGTCAAGGAGCGAAATCCCTCTGTAATTGTTGGGGTCTGTTCTGGATCCCCTCTTATGAATTGGGTGAATGAGGGCCATCTTCCATTCATCCGGAATTCTTTCTGTTTTCAATATTTCTTCAAATATGTTTTGGAGAGATTCTATGGCATTTCTATTGACATTTTTCACAGTTCAGCAGTAATTTGTTCTCTCCCGAAGCCTTATAGTTTTTGAGATTCAAAATGATTGATTGTAGTTCCTCGACGGTGGGTGGTTCTGAGTTAGGACTTGTTGAAGTCTTTTTTGTTAAATATTCAATAACTTTTTTTACAACAGGAATACCTCATGTGTGAAGTAAATTTCCACCAGTTTTTATCTTTCTTACATTTTTGTGGTTCAGTTAAAAATGGTTCTGTTGCGATTAATTGTTCTTTATTTACCTTTAATTTAATTGATTTTGGTTTAGTTTTGCCACTAGGTAGCAAAGTAAAATCAATTGTAAAGTTATTCATTTATATAGTTAAAAATTTAATAAAGGGTTTTTATATAGTTATAAATTTATAAAGACTTTTTATATAGTTAAAACTGTATAAAGATACTTTATATAGATTAAAAATGAATAAAAGTTTTTATACTCAACGATTTTGATCAATATTAATACCCCTTACCTAATTTTCTTTTTCCATGCAGTATTCCTCTAACAGCTATTGCCCAACTTTTTCACCAAATGGAGCATCATTTGCATACATTCTTTCTTTTGCAGCTAACAAGTTCTTTATCAGCTAAATGTGTTTTCTCTAAATATTTATTACCTCTAAAAGAAATATCATGCTTTTTACAAGCTTCATCTAATGGATTTATACCTTTATCACCTTTAGGTGATCTTTCTTCTAATATTTAACTGGAGCACTAAATTTATAACTTTGAAGTTGCATTGCAAATGTTAATTTGTTAATTAAAGTATTTACTAATCCTTTTCCACATTTTTCACTTTTCGAAAACGTATATGGAAGATAATTTTAATATCTAATTAAATATGAAATTTATTTTGGATTATCAATTATAAAATCACTAAATTTATTTGTTAACAGTTGTGCAATACTAACTTTTCCAATATGATAATTTTTATTTGGAGGTAGTTTTTCACCTTGAATTACTGATAATATATTAATTAATTGTCTAACATCATTTAACCAATCATATTCAATTGATTTATTAATAGTGTAATTTTTAACTAAACCTTCACCTTTTTTTTATTCCGGAGAACTTAGTTCTGAAGAATCTATATTTGATTGTCTTCTTAAGTTTGGAAAATAATCAACAACTTTTTGTTTTAACAAGTAATTATATTTATTACCTCAACTTGATCTTATTTTATTTGGTTTATTACCAGACTATAATGCTCCTGAATTATATAATACATCTTCATAATTTGAAAATCTACACCATAGAATGTTTCATTTAAATCATCTATAGTAATTTTTTCTTCAGATAAAAGTCTCATTAATCCCTCTGTACCTTCATATGTTGTTTTATGAATTGTTAATTATTCACCATTGAATTCTACAGGTATATTACCCAGATATTTATACATACCAACATGTTTTAAACCAAATACTTTATCTTTACTTATGATTAATATACTTTCATAAACATTAATCTTTTTAGTTTCATTTATCTTTTAACTTTCATTTTCTTCTTGCTATTTATTAAATGTATCTCTAATTTCGGTTTCACTTAATGTATAATCATATTTTTCACGAATATCATCACACAATTCTGTTAACTTTTTAATGGGTGATTAATTTTCAAAATCTTCTTTATGATGATTATATGAAATCATTTGTTTTTCAACTTCCCTATTTTCTTCAATTGCTTTTAAAACATTATCACCTAAACCTTGAATACCTTGTTTTACTTTTTCAATAGCATCAATAACAGGTTGATTTCCTTTTTATATTTGTCATATTCTGATCTTGGTTGCTTTTTCCAAACCTTAGATTGTGCTTTTAATTCTTCAAATTTCTTTATATTTTGTTTAGCTAGTTTAACAAGTTTTTCATCATACTTTGCAAACATTAATAAATGAAGAAAAAACATTACTTTTGTTATGTTTATGTTTAATGTTAAAGTTAATGTTAAGTGTTTAATGTATTTCTTTAGTGTTTACATTGATAAGAAATGTATTTTATTTCTGAACTTACCTTCATTTGGTTTTCTAGACATATCTATCATTATTAAACCAAGTTCCTCATTCCAACATTTACTACACAATTCTTTAAAATTACATAACTTTAAATCTACACCGACAATTCATGGTAAATATGATTTAAATTTGCTTCATCTTGTCTAAAAATAATTTAAAAAATTAAATTTTCTCGAACTAAGTGTTTTGGTGTTTCTGAATAAGATTGACCTAAATAAAAGCAATCTATACATTATTCTCTTGCTATATCTTGATTTTCCAATTAAAGTCATTAAATACAACAACTGAATTTTCTTCACATTCAAGTAATGGAATAATTTCTTCATTATTTTGAATAAAACTAACTACTTGTTTGTTAATTTTATCTTCAATTTATTACATTGTTTTAAAAATTCTTGATATTTGGGTTATTCTAAACTTTTTGAATAAACAAACAAATGTTTAATTTTATTCCAATAAAACAACCTGTAGCTAAAATATATTTAACAATCATTAATGTTGTTTTCCCACAACCACCTGGTATATTTACTGCACATCTTATAGAATTTGGTAAAAGTTTATCATGTTTGTTTTTTAACTCAGTTTATGGAATTCTTACTTTTGGTTCCCAATCCGTTTTGTTCATTTATTAATAATGTTTTCATTTATTAATAATTTTTCATTTGGTGATAACTTTTTATTAACATTTTTTCATTTATTATTAATTTTTCATTTATTAATAATTTTTCAGCAGTAAATGAGTAGATTGTTTCAACTTAGTGATAAATCTTCTATACTTAGAAAATGATTAACTGTTCCAATACATGATAATTATATAATGTTTCATTAGTTGGTTTTTATTCAACTTTTTTAACATCAAATATTACAACAAAAAGTAATAAACTGTATTGTGATAGAGAAGCAATTGAAATTCCTGTAGGTCATTATAGTATAAGAAAAGTATACTATTGAAAAAACGTAATACACACATTAAAGCAGATGAAATATTAAACAGAACTGTTATTAAAGTGATGTAAGATTATATATTGATACAAAAGATAGTGTTTTAAGTATAGTTGGTTTTAATTATCAAGTTGTACAAGCTAATGAAAAATCTGTTGTTAAAGATGTTCCTAAAATAATTCCTTTTGAATCATTTAATATAAATTTTAACCTTGCTGAGGGAATGCATATAAAATTTAGTGATCATTTTCATAAAGAATCTATTATTGCTTCATTTAAACATAATGCAGAGTTTGGTGGATCAACAATATATGAACCAAAATTATCCTATTAATATTATTATTTTTAATAGAATTCAAGACTTAGAAGTTACTATTACTGATAAAAATGACAATTTAATTTACTTTAATGGTGCAACTATAACAGTTATTTTTTGTACTATCTTAATATCTTAATAAATTTTTTCCTTAACAAATAAATTATTGCTAAAACAATCTTTGTCTACATCATGAATAAAATTGAAAGTTATCAGTTTTGTTCATTTTCTGTTAATGAGTAATTTAAATGTTCCTAACAAAGTTACAGAAATTGCAATAAATATTGGTGATGGTTGGCTTCATCCAACTCATGCACAATTGTACATGAATTTTAGTATTATTGGAAATGATGGAACAGATGATCCAACTTATAATGAAAAATCAAACAAAAAATTAATTGATGATTATGTAACTATAAACAACAACAATAAAAAAAGAAATAATATATTATCTAGAATCATACATCGTTTTGTTTCATCAACGGTTTTATTACATTTAACTTCATCTGTTACTGACAGAATAAGTTTAGAAGGACATATTCTTAATACAGGGAAATTAAATAGTAACAAATGAACTACTTTATCCATTATTGATGTTTGGTGAATTTTTTAAAGATTATAAAGAAATTATGTTTGAAGGAAACTTAACTGTAGTTTTTACAGTTAGTTCAAGTTCTGCAGATGCAATTCTATATTGGTTTGATAAAAATGGTTCTGGTGTTGAAATAAAAGATGCACTTCCTAAAGAAGGTAAAATTGTTATAGAATCTGTGGAAATTCATGTACCTGTTGTTAAATATGAACCAAATTATGAACTTGAACAATGTGAAAATATTTTTAAAAATCCTAAATTTCCTATTTCTTTTTATGAACTTCACTCACAAGAAGTTGCTGGATTATCTGTTAAAAACAATTTTGAACTCAATATAACAAATTACTATAATTCTACAGAATTTGATATTCCATATTTTGTTTTGGTTGCATTTCAGACAAATCTTAAAAATAATCAATTAGTTGATTCATCATTATTTGATTATGTTAAACTACAGAATATATATTTAAAAAAATAGTAAAAATGAAGTTTTCCTCAATAAATGTGGAATATTAGTCCACCAAATAATTTTCTTAAGCATATGATGCATTTCTGAATTTTAAAAGGATTACTTTACTAAAATCAGATATTGAAATTAATTCATTTAGTTTTGTAACTAATTATTCAATTTATGTAATCAATCTGACATGTAGAAAAAATGTTATAACTACACAAAAAACAAATATAAAACGTTGTGCAACTTTTAATGATAAAATTCTAAATGATACACTTGGTTATGTAATTATGCATGGTAAAAAGAATGTTACATATGATGCATAACATAGATTACTTACTGAAAATTTTTAATTAATTACATTTGCTTCTATATAAATGAATGAAAAACTGAAAGATATATAAAAGTGTTATCTTTGTGCACATATACATTTCTGAAAGATTTTAAAAATGATAAAAAAATGAAAACTGATAATTTTTATGTAATTTACTTTTGTTAGCTAATACATTTTAATTATTTTACTTACATTCACAGTGTAAATTTTATAAAAATAACTTACTTTTGTTAAACAATACATTTTATTTAGTACTTACATTAACAAATTAAATTTTTATAATAAACCTTTGTTAGTTAACACATTTTAATTATTTACGTTTGTTAACTGATACATTTTGATTAATTTTCATGCATTCACAATATGATTTTTTACAAATAATTTACTTCTGTTATCTTATACATTTTATTTATTTACTTACATTCACAGTGTACATTCTTTAAAAATAACTTACTTTTGTCATATAATACATGTTATTATGTTTAAATCATGTTGTAAATTAAATAACTAATTTATAAATTAGTTTGTTATTATAATTAGTTGAGTTATTGTAAAAATTAGGTTTTTAGTTAACTTTTAAAATTGGTTAAATAAGTATACTGATTTCTTACTAATTTTTTAAAAATCAGTTGTCTTATTTATAAAATACAGTATCTAGTTTAAAATTGAGTTAATGAGCCAGAACCTACAAAATCATTTTACTATTTGTTATACTTAAGTCACATAATGATGTATTGGCTGTTGAAGCCTTCTGCCCTCCTGAGTTCTATTAGGTCTACAACTTTGGTTCCGCCATTTTGCAATAGACGGCAATAATAGAAAGTAGTGGTGCAAGTCGTTCGTCATGTCATACAGTAAGCTTAGCCATTTGAGAACATAACGCCATCAAAATATCAGTCGATTTTTGATTACATCATAAAGTTGTTCTCGAGTCAATACGTCAACCAATGCGCCCAATTCTCGTCATCTGCAGGAGATTTTAATTTTCTGCTTTGTATGAAGATATCTGCTGCTGAAGCTCATAAAAATCTGGGTAACGCCTATGATGGGACGCCTGTTAGTGACAGAACTTCGCAGACAATGGTTTCCACGCTTCAAGAATGGTGATTCTGACGTTGAAGATCGGCATGGTTGTGAAAAAGAGAAAGCTTTCGATGCTACTGCAACCGACGGGAACAATAACAGGAGATCGTTATCGAAAGCAAATGATGTGTTTGAACCGAGCACTGAAAGACAAAACGTTCACACTACAGCGATAGACATGAAAAAATGATTTTTCAGCATGACAGTGCACGACCCCATGTCGAAAATCCCGTCAAAACATACTTGGAAACATTGAAATGGCAAGTTCTACCCCACTCCAGATATTCCTCCCTCTGACAGCCACCTTTCTCGCTCTATGACACACGACCTAGCTCACTAGCACTTGCAGGCATATGAGCAAGTGTGAAATAGAATCGATTCATGGCTCCCCTTAAAAGATACCTAGTTTATACACTGCGGGATTCATATGCTGCCCTAAAGCTAGGAGAAAGCAGTGGCCAACGATGGCCAATACTTTGAATCATACATTTTTTGTAAGTTTTTCACGATAAAGTCTCGAACTTCGAGAAAAAAAGGCGAAAGCAAAGTTGTGGAGCTAGTAAGTTACATTACAAATGTTAAAATTCCGTTAGTTCATCATACAATTCCGCCTTGTGCGTCAAGGGAGCACCTTGTTCCTACTCGCGACTGTATCGCAGCGACGCGTGTGTCGAACTCGTGCATACTCGGTCTTGTGTGTGTATCTGCTGGTACCGCATCGTTCTCGCCTAGCGGAGTTTGTTGTTGGTTTGTTCTCTGGCGGCGACGTACTCTGCCTGCACAGTGATGTCTGTCGAGTCTCATAAGAATATTCCTCGTCGCGGTACCATTCGTTTCACTTTTGACAAAAGTGGTATCATGTTCAACGGAGCTCTCTACAGATTCACGATTGGTTAGTTGATACGATTTGAGCTACATCCGGTCAGGTAGATACTACCGATTTTGATTCGATTTGCACCCATTTATTGTGAAGTTCCACCATCACTTGCAGGCAGACCGGCTTCAGTCTGGGGCTGGTTCTGATGTGATGTTTACACATCGTGATTTCTCATATCGCCCAGTCCATCTCCCAAATGCAGCGATCGAGTACATTCCGGCTAGAATTTACGATCTTCCACCCGATGTAGACGATTCATTTCTTAAGGCGGCGTTGCTTCCTTCCGGAATCATGCAGCATATGGAGGCGATGATCTGCTCAACATCTCTTGCAGTGTTACAATGACATCCGAACGGTAGGAATGTGTGTTCAAAGAATATTCCTTCATACCTGGATGTTTGTGCTTACCGGATCATGCTATGTACGGCTGACAGGAAGAAACTTGCTTCCTTTGTAATCAAAGTGCCCATCTCAGATCCAATTTTCCACGCCGCGTTACGGTTTTGAAGTCGTCCCATGAAACACGGCGTCCGTTGACATTAGCTGAATTAGTGAATTCGCAATCTGGTGTCGGTAATTATACAGCTTTAGAGGACGTTTGAGTGACATTGTTCCCCAGCCCGCGCGAGTTTCCGCAGTTACCGGCACGTTCAGATGCGGACCCTACTGCCGCTAATGCGCCGGCACCCGTAGCACAGCTTAAACACCGTCGGACTCGGGATGGTGAAGATTTTGAAGTGACCCCTCCCCAGTCTCGACTCCCCGAGAAGATGGTGGTGGAGGGTGCTTCGTCCAGTGGTGATGCTTTGTGCACTGACGGTAATTACGGATCTTGTTTCGCCAGGGATGACGAGGCTGATTCTGTCGATGGTGAAATGAGTGTTGCATCTACGCCCTCTCCTCCACCTGTAGGAAAGTCATTTCCGGTGGGTTCCGATGATTTTACGGACACATCGTCTGCTGTTTCGCCTTTACAGTGCTCTAGGTGCAATTCCCCACCTTCATCAATCTGATACGATGGAACAACAGGTTGCTGCGGATTCTCTTCCGGGTAGTCACATGAGGCAGATAACTCCAGACGCTGCATTGCCTGTCTTCTCCTTCGCTGATGATGATGATC
This sequence comes from Schistocerca nitens, assembly GCF_023898315.1. Taxonomy (NCBI): domain Eukaryota; kingdom Metazoa; phylum Arthropoda; class Insecta; order Orthoptera; family Acrididae; genus Schistocerca; species Schistocerca nitens. The sequence continues at coordinate 65,059,567 of NC_064623.1, read as the reverse complement.
ATCATATTCATAACTCCAGGCTGTGTTTCTCGTTTTTCTTGGAATGTGGAAACCTCCTCCCCCGACCTCCCCCCCCCCCCCCACCCCGAGCAGTGGACGGTGATGAGCCCTCTCCCCTTCCGGATCAAGAAGTTACTTTGTCACAGACTGGCAACGTTTTCAGCCGGACCGTGCGGCGTCGCGCCTAAATAAAATAAAGCATGGAATATGGACTTTCCGGTGGGGAGGATTCAAATCCTGTACCTTCTTCTCCGCCATCTGCCGGTATTATGGAGAACGAGACGTGATGCATTAATTGGTTTCTCTTTGTCTTTTCATGCCTTACGCGTGTTAACTAATGCGAGTGTATAAGTTTCTTACCTAAACGACAGTGGGATTACCTCTCCGTTACGGTTTGCTGCGTTACGACAGTTTATCATACCCAAGCTGGTGCCGTGTGCTTGCAACAAGCGTTGTTTGATGTGTTTCGTCTCCCTGGCTATAATGTGTCTTTTAATGTTTAGCCGAAAAGCTCGACTGGCGTGGCTGTGCTTCATGGGGATGGTATTCCGTAGACAGACTTTGAAACGCTGGCCAAAGGTCGTGGTAGAGTGTGTGGTCTTTATGATCTGGCCATAATTCTTCTTTATGTCCCATCTGGATCTGGTCGTACGTATGACTGGTGGCTTTTTTATAAGGAAGATGCCATTTGATTACTTTGTCCAAATCCTTGAAAGCTTTGATTAGGGGAGAGTCCAACTCCGTCTTACGTCCTGTGGATCAGACTCTCAGTAATAACTATTGTCTTGAACTTAAGGGGAGGTTTACTATCTTTGGCCCGAAAGAACTATGTTCTTTGAGAATTCTTTTCTGGGGATTTGTTATAGATATCAATGTTAAATTTGGTCAAAATGTTTATTGGTATTTCCTCTACAAACTGGAATTTTTTCGACCGGAAATGTCGAAGAGCAAAGGCGGAAGTGCCGTCGGAACGGAACAAAATTTCCATGTAGACCTCCACGCGTGGTATGTCACAGGTCAGCTGGCTCGTCTGAAATAAAAATTGAGTTGACGTTAGCGACCTATATAAGATTCTTAAAGAGTTGTACCTTGCTTAAGTATCTGGAGCGTAGGAAACAAAATGGCGGCCATTTGAAAAAAATAGGGTTTGTTTCGTCGAATTTTTCCACTTCGTCGGCCAAGTAAAAATATTTATATATATATTTAGTTGATGGATCGGAATAAAAGTGGTACAACTCCTAGACAATTTAGTTAGCTTCGTCGCAAACAAAGAATCATGCCAATCGGTTCAGTAGATTTGAAGTTACCATACCGCACGTTAAAAAATGTCATTTCGAGAAAAACGCGTTTGAAGTTTTGACTGCATATAAATGCAATATTATGCAACCTACGTTCAATCTACTATTCCGGGTCCATAAACTAGTCCTTCCTCTTCCTCATGGAGGGTGTTTTGCTCTATCTGGGCCCTCCTGCGCTGCTCCAGAGCCGCTCGTACGGCCGGTGACAAGCGGTTTTCGGCCGCTTGAATGCGGTGGTCGTCCGAATGCTTTGCGAACTGCGTCGAATAGAGTCCCAGGGTGGCGTCCATCGTTGTCATGGTCTTCAGAATTGCTGCTCACTGCCAGGAAAGTCGCAGTCTCCACAGTCTTCAGACCAGAATGCAAATGCTTGGGGGCTAACTTCCAAGCACATGCGTTTAAACTTTCATTTGAAATTTGTGTGTTTCCTCCCAAGCAGCGGTGCAATAACTCGTCCTCGGAAAGAAAATAACCGGTGTGTGAAAAAGGTCGATTTCAGGCAGGTGAATTTTTTTGTTCAACCGCGAATAACAAACATTTCCGTTCCGTATTAGGAAAAACCGTTTCAGGGGTGGATTCTATCACTTGTATGGATCCAAAAATGTAATTTAAATAAAATCGATTTTTTGAACCAAAAGATAGTAAACCTCCCCTTAATTATGTGGTGGCGTCGTTGAGTCTACAATGGGGTTGACATATTTTACAGTTGATTCCAGTAGTCGATTGGACTGTGTTTGTTCCTCTGCTCCGCTATGTGGCGAACTTATGTCAACCGATGTTATTCCTGGCAGCTCCACTGACCGCTGTGCTGTTTCAGTGACTCTTAATCGCGTCCCGTAGCTGATACATTTTTCTCGCCCTGTTTAGAAGCTCAGTATTTTACATCTGGCGGACCCGTCTCTGAATGATTTCTTCGGTGCCCTGTGGGCGCGGACAAGCCGTTCACAGCAGCATTATACCTCAATTATGCAATGGTGGGCTACCGTTGCCAGATCTCAGCTTCCCACTGCGCTTATACTTTTTAGCGCTGGTAAAGCGGCTGAAATGCGGTCTCGGGAATTTTATTATGCTGTCCTTCCTGATCTTTATGGTGGTGCTCGAGACGTCCATTTGAGAGTTATGGATGTTCATCGCGCGAAGGCGAAACTCCTGAAACTCGAAACACTGTAATTAGATGCTCTTCGATTGCGTTCCCAGTCACTTTAGATTATCCTGGACGAGTTGGCGTGTTTGTATCATCTAATTCGACTTTGATCGCGATCACAGAGGATGTGTCTCTCTACCATTCGTTCTATAGATGGACGTGAGTGACCATCCCCGGTATTCTTCCGACCTTTCCACTGGAGTGGACTCAGACGGTATACCCCAGACAGTATGCTGCCTGCTGGTTTTACTTCCCTCCTTGACAGTGTTGTTACGCCTGCTCTCTGTGAGGAGTTCTTGGTACCTTCTCGCCGTGATGAGGTACCCGACATTGCAGTTCGCCGGGTTTAGATGACCTTTCGAAACAAAATTCGGTTTTGGCCTCAGATAGGCGATACGAAGACATCTATGGTGAATGAAGTGCTGCAAGGAGTACACATCCTGCCCTACATTAAGATCGGAAAAAGTGTTTTAATTCGCAAAATGACGGAACGTCTATCCCTGGATTAGGTGCGACCGATAAAACTAGTCAGTTTTGGTCACAAAATCGGGCGACAAATAGCCCTTTGTCGGTTTTGCCTGGTGACATTTTCACGCTTTATCAAAGTTGTGTCCCGGGTCGTATTGTCCTGACTCCGGTTGCTGAATGTCGTGATCTCATCTCGATTGCTTCCACTGTTCCTGTGTCGGTAGTTTTTCTTTTCTTGATTTTAATTACGCGTTTGACCGAGTTAGTCATGTTTTTCTGTGGCGTTGACGGCTGTTGGTTTTAATGATGCTGCACGACGGATGTTCACCTCTTTAATCACTGGTATTCAGGCGTCTATTGATGCTAATGGCCGTCTTACTACACCCATTGAAGTGTGCGTTGTGTCCTCTATCTGTGTCGTTAAGCGTGCTATTTCTAGAATGCTTATTGCTGTTCATAGCTGCTCGACTGAGTGGTTGGTCGTTATTTGGACAATGTTCTATCTTTCGAGCGTATGCCATAGACGTTATGGGACTTCTTTGTACTCATAACGTGACATACTGCTGCTCAAGGGCCTTTTAGATGCATTTTGTAGCTTTCAAGGAGCATAGCTTACCGATCGGAAATGCCAGTTACTCAAATTGCGAGGATTTCACGCGGTCGTGATTCCTTGGGCTGTGGCGGTCTTCCGCCATCGATCGTTGGGCGTTATTATTGATCATTGTCCGATGAAGACGGCTGCGTTGAACTGGATGTCCTTCGCTGAAAGGATTCAAGGAGCTATCTTTGAATTTGCGTCGCTCCCTCTCGTTACTTCATAAAATTCGGACCTAAGTGCTGAGTAAGGCCTATTTTGTTTCCCAAATTTTCCCCCTCTTGCGATGGTTCCCCGAAAGTTGCGACGATTATCGGTCAAGATATCTGGCGAAACTCGGGTGCGCTGTGAGGTTATGACGAGACCCTTGCTGAAGGGAGGTTCGTGTCACCCTGATGTTTGCGCCAAGGCTCCTGCTTTATTTCTTCGACGCATTGTTTTAACTTGCCTTCGCGTCTCCCAACCACTTGTAGCCCTCCTTTTTCCCTCTCCCCGACCAGCGAGCTTAGCCCATGCAGTAGATGTTTGTGTACTAAATTAAGGCATATTCGAGAATTTCTATTGCTGATGTCAGTTATCTGTCAGTTGATACTCTTTTTCCCAGTCGTATGTCTTTGTAAAAATTATGTAACGTCGATGGACGTTTCCAAATCGCGATTCTTCTGTGCAATCCCTAATCTCTAGATAGGGATTGGAATGTCGTTTGGTCCAATGCCAGACTACCTATTTTTCCGATGGAAGTGGCATCCTCATGTTACCAAGTACTTCATAACCTTGTCCCCACCAATGTTCTACTGTTTTGCATTGGCCATAGTGGGACAGACTGATGCAGTCGTTGTCATGAAACTGATACATTATCGGTTGTTCGCCTGCTGAGACAGACATTGGAGTTGGCTCCACCAACAATTAGTCTCTCTCCAGGACGACGGAAGCAGCAGTCTCCAGAGAAATTCTCCTGTGTCCCGATTTCCTTCTTTTCCAGAACGAAAAAAATACAGTTACGTGGCTTTTTCGGGGATTTCATTCATTAAATTGTGGGGAGCGGGTGTGATCCTGACCCTTGAGCCTTTTACCAATATATGGTCACTGCCCATTTTACGTGGCAAAGGATGCCACGCTATCTTTTTGCGAATGTGCCCTATGTACACACATCAAAAATATTTTGCATCACCCCGGTTCCCAGAACTCCTGAAGATAGACGTTCACTCTGGATCCGATGAGTTCCAGTCGTTCCACCACGAAGGAGGTACACGGCTCGTGTTGTCTTTAGTTCAACCATGCCTAGACGGTCAATACCGTGGTTTGATCGCGTCCGCATCGTTACTTTGTGTCAGGAAGAGCTCTCAACAAGCGAAGTGTCCAGGCGTCTCGGAGTGAACGAAACCGATGTTGTTCTGACCTGGAGGAGATAAAGAGAGACAGGAAATGTCGATGAAATGCCTCGCTCTGGCCCCCCCCCCCCCCCCCCAAGAGCTACTACTGCAGTGGATGACCGCTACCTACGGATTATGGTTCGGAGGAACCCTGACGGCAACGCCACCATGTTGAATAATGCTTTTGTTACAGTCACAGGACAAACTGTGTGCAATAGGCTGCATGATGCGCAACTTCACTCCCGGCGTCCATGGTGAGGGCATCTTTGCAACCACGACACAATGCAGCGCGGTACAGATGAGCCGCTCAGGATTGGCATCACATTCTCTTCACCGATGAGTGTCGCATATGCCTTCGACCAGACAATCGTCGGAGACGTATTTGGAGGCAACCCGGTCAGGCTGAAGGTCTTAGACACACTGTCCGTCGAGGGCAGCAAAGTGGAGGTTCCCTGCTGTTTTGGGGTGGCCGACGTACGCCGTTGGTGGTCATGGAAGACGCCGTAACGGCTGTACGATACGTGAATGCCATCCTCCGCCCGATAGTGCAACCATATCGGCAGCATATTGGCGAGGCGTTCGTCTTCATGGACGACAATTCGCGCCCCTATCGTGCACATCTTGTGAATGACGTTCTTCAGGATAACATCGATCGACTAGAGTGGCCAGCATGTTCTCCAGACATGAACCCTATCGAAGATGCCTGGGATAGATTGAAAAGGGCAGTTTGTGGACGACGTGACTCACCAACCACTCTGAGGGATGTACACCGAATCGCCGTGGAGGAGTGGGACAATCTGGACCAACAGCGCCTTGATGAACTTGTGGAGAGTATGCCACGACTAATATAGGCATCAATGCAAGAGGACGTGCTACTGGGTATCAGAGGTGCCGGTGTGTACAGAAATCTGGAACACCACCTCTGAACGTCTCGCTATATGCAATGTGTGGTTTTCATGAGCAATAAAAAGGGCGGAAATGATGTTTATGTTGATCTCTCTTCCAATTTTCTGTAAAGGTTCCGGAATTGTGTGTAGTATTCAATCGTCAAGGTGTTGGGTGAAGTATACACTCTCTTTTCTCTTCGAATGTGCCATCCCTGTTACTTTCTTTTCGGTAAACTTGACAAAAAAAGCAAAAGAAGATAATAAGTTCATCAATCCTCTTGGTACTTTCGTCATGGTCCTCTTTCAGGTCTGCTGATAGACAGTTTATTTCAGTTTGTCTTTTTTGTTTAATTAACAAAAAGTAAATAGAAATTTATGCAGGCTATGACTGGAAATGAATTTTTTTTCTTTTGAAGTGCTGGAAACTTTTGTGTCGTCTCATTGTCACTGTAGGCTAGCACCACGAAAAGCAAGGAGAGGATGTTGTTTGTATGATGGGTATCCTCTTTCTATAACACAACTGCACACGTGTATTAACAGGGTTCTTTATTAACATAAACAAAGAGCTACTTAACTGTAGCAAGTTCATGTGTTGGTACTAGCTGTTCCGTAATACTCCACATTAGCCTCACTACTGGTGAAGTACAAGTCACAATAAGTACACTGCTCTGGTCGCTATGTGTTGGCTGTCTGTGAGCTAGAGGCTGATCTAACTGCAACTGTGACTCCCACTGGGCTGCGACGGATGACTGGACTCGTTGACTCACCCGATGATTGACTGGAGTTGATTGGCCTTCCAGTGTCCGCGGCGGCTGTGTAAATACTGGCGGCCGAGAGGGCGTTGGCGGCACGTTTCTTGCGAGTCTGTCTTTGGTCTCTGTAGATCTTCTCGCAACCTCTTTGCCGCCCAGTGTGTTGGCGACAGCTTACGCTAGCACAGAAGTCATGCAGGATTAAGAACGATATTTTTATTTCTTTTTTGAGTAGCAAACTGTAAGGTTTCAACGAAAAAATAAGTAAAGATAAAAAATTGTAAAATGGCGAGTATCATGCGTGGGACCAGCATACTGAAAAGCGACCACTGTCCACCTTTTCTCCAACCAACCTGATGCTCGCTATGTCTGTTCTTTCCTGACGCTACTGGCAATAGAATAAAATAAAAAAAAGAACTGAGTAGACTGCTGAGACACGAAACCCACATCCACCATGGAGATGTGGTTGGAGTCCTCATACGTTTATTTATTTAGTTTTGTTTAGACATCCATTTGTTTAAATATAAGAAAAGAAATCGTAGTGTAGCGTTATAGGAGATATGTTACAGACTGTAGGTTAGCTATGAACGTGGTTTGCGACCAGCCACATCCGAAGTTTTTTCCTGCCTTCACGTTTCTAAAAGGCTCTGTGACTTCATTATTAAATTAATAGAAGCAATTTCCTTCTGTAATATTCTGTATTGTGTATAGTGCTCTCTCTCTCTCTCTCTCTCTCTCTCTCTCTCTCTGTGTGTGTGTGTGTGTGTGTGTGTATGAAATGTCATTGTCAATATTTTACAAATTAAGCAGGTTACACGCAGATATGATTAAAAATTCACATGTTACTCATCTGGTAAAGCAAACTACCCTTCAGAATAAAACGCATAGAAAAGACTGACATATTTACAATAGAATTAAAAGGTAACTTTGTCTCAGCTATTTATGAAGGGTATAAATTACAATAAATGAGCCACTTCTTTTAGATCACATCTTTTCCAAACAAACGTCTTCCATTAAAATAAATCTTTAACGACTAATATTGCGCTTTTCTCACTTGATTACAACAAATTTTGCCAATAACGATGCGAGATCATTAATGTGTTGTTGTTTTGAAACATAGGACATACGATGAATGAGCTAGTTCTTTAATTCGTGTCCTAGAATGGCTACTCATCATTTCAAAATACAGACCAACTCCTGAAACTATCTTTCAGAGTTTATAAAAAAACTTATTTTGTTGAGATGCTTTAATGTACACTGTTGAACATATACGTTATTGGATTCCGTTCTGGCTGGAGTCAGCTTGCTTATTGCTTGTGAATGAGTAAGTCAGTCGTCTCACTTTCCGGTTTGGTGAAGGCTTATTAGGGAAAATAGTTAGTACAAGTTTTTCAGTAAGTTTCGGAGTTAAATCTTGCCAAAACTTTGATCTTTCTCTTATCCACACTCCATTCCACATTAAAGCAGAAACTTACACGTTTATAAACGATGTAACTTCAAGGTTAACGTAACCTGTAGTAAAGAAAAAGCGTAACCTCCAGTTCTCTCTACTTGAAGTGAATGTTACGGATTTGAACGCCATGTTCACCTCGCTTGTTGTGAACCGAACGATCGCGAAGTCGATAGACAGCGCTCTTCGTCTTCGATACAGCGTATAACGTCAAAATGGCGTCACGTTTTGACGAAGTCTTGTGAACTGTAAGTTACCCAAGCGTTTCCTGCTCTGCTGAAGCAGTTACGGCCGTGGGCTTGTATGGTTGCCACGAGGTCTCTCCCTGTTTTTTCAGACAAAGCACGGACCATGTGTGGGTTTTTCGCGACCCCATGAGGTCGGGAAGCCGTTGGTGGTCAAAAGGAGAGTTTAATTACGCATCTAATGATATAAAAATACCATCTGGATGTTACATATAAATGAAGTTACAGAGATAAATAGATTTACTTCCAACGTACGCACTTGATATAACTTTCAATGTAATCACGCCACCAAACCGATGACCGTAGCAGTCTGGTCCCTTTAATCCCACAAACCACGCCACCAAGGAGGCTGAGCAATCATGTTGTTGCTTTTGATGAAATCCATCTTCTGAAATAGTCATACGATCTATAACTCTAATAATTAACGTGAGAAAATCAATTTACGTGGAAATTAATTAAATTTGGTATCACTTATATACAAAGACAGATGTGCATTCCATAAGTAATGCGACCAATCTTTTTCTGACGCAGTGGTACACGACAGCGTGTTGTAACCGGCTGGGCTAAGTGGAGGGGGGTGTCAGCTTCAAAACTCTCTTTGTCTCATTCGGCTGCGAGCTGCTGGAGAGTCAGGACGTGCGTTTCCGTCAAGCCCGTTTTGAGTTTATGTAACACGGCACAATGGATCATTCTGCAGAGCAACGGTACGCTACGAAATTTTGCGTTAAACTTGGGAAGTCCGCCACCGAAACCATTCCATTACTTCAGCATACCTTCGGGACTGATTGCTTGTCCAGATCCGATGGCATAAGTCGTTCATGGAGGGCCGAGAGGAGATCACCGACGAACCTCGCAGTGGACGGCAATCAACCGCACGAGTCGACGGAAATGTGACGCGTGTATGCGACTGTTTGAACTCTGACATACGGCTGAGCCTTCAATTGATAGCACAAACTATAAACATGTCAAAAACAACACTTTTTCGCATTGTGACCGAAGATTTGAACATGATAAAGATGTGTGCCAAACTTTCCCCCTAAAAGTGTTGACCGACGAACACAAACACATGCGAGTGCTTCGGTGCTGAGAAATGTTGGAAATGTGTGAAAATGATCCTCATTTTTTTAAGCTCAGTTATCACTGGTGAAGAGACCCGGAGTTTAGAGTACGACCCTGAGGCAAAAAGGCACAGATCAGAGTGGCACATCCCATCGTCACCCCATCCCAAGAAGGCACGCATGAGCAAGTCCATGATCAAAACAATCTCGTTGTCTTCTCTGACGTCAGAGGCATACTCCACCACGAATTAGTATCTACCCGGACTACAGTGAACTCAGCTTTCTACTCGGAAGTGCTCAAAAGACTGAAAAGGAGGGTCTTGCGCTGCCAAAGCGACATCAAGGACACGTGGAAAGTTCACCACGACAACACGCCGAGTCACAGTGTCTTCATTGTCAACGACATCCTGTCCAGGACCAAGACCCCATTGGTTCCCCAACCTCTCTACAGTCCTGACCTGGCCACCGCTGACTTTTTTTGTTTCCTTGGTTAAAAGGAGTCATGAAAGGAAAACATTGGGACACGATTGAATGCATCCAGGCGCATGTTACATCAGCTCTAAAGGACATTCCGCAAAAGGCATTCCAGAATGCCTTCCAGGCATGGAAACACCGCCTCCAGAAGTGTATCGACGCAACAGGGAGCTATTTTGAAAATGTTAGATTATTTGTACGAATATATTCAATAAATGATTTTTTATGAATTTGGTCGCATTACTTATGAAACGCACATCTGTATACAAAGACAGATGCACTGACACTATGGCAGTATTTAGATTGTGAGGTTATTATTTTTGTTAGCAATGTTTATTATTTAATGTTAAAGTTATATAGTTTCGCCCATAGTTTGAATTCCATCGCAGGTACATAAATTCTGAATATAGCAGCGAAAAGAGGAGACCAAATATGATGAAAATGATACACCATTCGTAATTGTAAACTGAATAACAACGATGCCAAGAGCATACACAGTTTTAGCCTTCAAAGATCAAACTGTGAATAATTGTACTAAAATTTACGGGCAAACTGTGATACTTGGAAATTACTATGATATATATTTCTGAAGTAGAACTTTGTCACTGGATGCAGTTAGCCACAGAAACAGTCAATTTTTGGAGATAACAAATTTTGTGGAGTTTTCGATTTAGTTTCTGGCGAAGTTGAAGGACTTAGAATTATTCAGGATCAGTTTGCACTCTGATACGATATCTAAAAGACCTGCAGGACAATATATGGGTGTGTTCATTAGCTATAAATGAGTAACGATGTTTTATCCTAACTTGTAGCTGTGAACACAGTCGGGTGTCTTTCAGCTAGTTCATTGATTTATTAAATTTATGATGCGTTGTTATCCACAATTCGTATATCATTTATAGTTCCAGAATAGCTGGTGTTGATCGCCAGAAAAGTGTAATATCTGTTGAGTGGACAATAAATTTGATTTGTGAAAACTTGGACCACTCGTAGTTGCGCTAGTGATTTAAAAACTGGCACTATTGTTCCAACCTAGAAGTTAGAATTCTAACCTGCTGTAGTAACCATTTTGTAGGTTTATTTTAAATTAAAGTGACACAATTTAAGTAATAAAATCTGTCCCTAGATGATTATCTCCCTTGCATCATACATTGTATTAAATGATCGAACAGACATAGGCTTTGTTATTTTTCAATGTGTATAATATGTCAATAACGCGATATTCAGATAAACATTTGGATAGGTGAGGGCAAGTTACTTTTTGTGTACATAACAAATACATGTATGGGGTGGTTGGAAAGTCCGAAAAGCTTGTAAGGGTGTCGCAGGGTACTTTTTGCTGAGAAATAATTCTTAGGAAGAAAATTCGATACATTGCACAATTTCCAAGTTAATTAGCATTGAAGATAGCCAATCAGTTTCTTTGGTTTCCTAAAACCGAGCAATAGAGCAATACAATAACTGGACATGGGATGGTAGTAAGGACCGAACGCAAGCCAACGCTGAGCAGTCTCGTAAGCTATCGTCTCCACTATGAGAACAACTGACACAATGCTCTAATAAACATCAGAAGGACATTGGCTACATTAAAAAAGTATAGGTTTTCTGTTATAGTAAATAGTGAGAAAGAAAATGCTGTGCTGCAAAAGTGAGTAGTTTCATTTTCTTTCTCATAGTCAAATTTTTTCTATGACAACCAGACCCTTAAACTATTAGAGAAACTCTTTCTCCCGCATGCATTCTATCTCCTTGTTCATAATTTTAAACAAAAATTGTATACGCAACAGTGTGCTGCTTTGTTTTCTTCCTTGCAGTCAGTTTTAATAGAAAACAAGAAAGCTGTGTTTATAGCTTATCGGCTGATGTTTAGAATAGTACTACGGAGTCTGAATCTTTCGAAACATTGTAAATGATATATTATCGTAATTTGTAGCTCTGAACACAGTCTGGTATTTCCCAACCAGTTCATTAATTTTCTGCAGAGAAAAGTCAAATGGAATCAAATCTGGTAATCGTGGAGACCATGTGAATGGTCCACCTAGGCCAATGCATCTGTGTCCAAATCGTAGGTCCAGATGTGCCCGAACGTGTAGTGAAAAATAATGAGCAGGTGCGCCGTCATGCTGAAATCATGTTGTTGTAACACTTACAAACACGTGAATGAGGCTCCAACCAGGTCAGAGATACAGGACAGACGTTGAACATCAGCCAATCCGACGTAAGCACCTCCCACCATGACTACCCTGTTGGATACCTACACATGTTTTCAAACGGCTGCAGCACGGACGTTTCCGGATAAGGGTTTCTAATTCAACATATTGTCTAACCAGTTCCATCTACAAGTTGTAGAAGTTTAAAAGGGGAATTTTTGAACCCCATGTGTAAAAGAAATGTCCTGGCTGACCCACTGACTCATCAATGCCCAGTCCATATCGCTAAGCTTAAAAACCTGTAATTTGGCAAGGGTGTTGATCTTATTCTGTGGGCATGGTTTCACACGGGTGTTATCGAAATTATGCCCCTAAGGTGGTGAAATACGGGTGAAATGTTTTTTTGAAAATATATCACTATTAAGGCAATTTTGAAGCTACAACTACGAAAATTGGTATTTGGTTTCTCAGGTAGAAATAAAAACCTCGATGTCTCAGCATTTTTGGACATGGAAAACCTCAGTGAGTGAAACAATAACTGAAACTTTTTTGTTAATAAATCATTATTAAAGAGCTACTAAAGCATTTTTAACCCAGCGTCTATGAAAACTTGTGTTTGACTTCTCGGTTAGAAATTTAAAAAAAATGTATTTCATTGATTTTCGAAATTCAACCTGTGAGGGGATGAAATGGGGGATGAAAATTTTCATGAAAATATTTCATAAAGAAAGCATTTTTAAAGATAAATCTTTGAAAATTTGTATTTGGCTTCTCGCTTGGAAATCAAAAATATGTGTTTCAGTGTTCTTGGAAATTCAACACATAAAGGAGTGAAATAGGGGGTGGAAAGTATAATGAACATATTTCATTATGAAAGCGGAATGACTTTTCGGTCAGAAGTACATTCGGAAAATACCGTGCATCTATGGCCTTAATTAGCGTAAAAGGTTTATAAAATGTTGAAATCTGTGAACTATATCAAACAAAACTATTTAACAGAATTGCATAGAAAAAGAAACAGATCTTACAGGTTTTGCAGTAGGCCTACTATAAGATTATAAAATTATGTTTGCTGTAATTACTACGCAGAATAGTCTTTACTGGCGCTATCTACTTCGGAACCGTTTATCCGAATTGTATTTCTTTTTTTAGTTCCTATATGAAATTAAATTGAACTCGTTCGAATACTTCAATTATGCAGAGAGTGGCATCCATGTGAAGGGCCACTAACTCTCTCTATAGTGTGTAGACGGACTTGTACACGACCCCGTCCCTACCACCGACTAGTGGAACGTTGTAGCTTTCGTGGTGTATGGCAGGCGGTAGATGTTTTTAGAGCATTTCCTTGACGTCTCCACATAACTTCGACATCAGGTATTCGTTAAGTAATTATTATGATCAACTGTAACTCTACTTTATAATTTTTGTATTGTAGAGTTACTTCCTCATTTTATTAAAACATCATGTAGTCCGTATGCCAGATGGAAGACAGGCGAAGATGGCATTAGAGAGGAAACAAAACACCAAACGCCCCACTGGACGACCAAGGCAGCGCTGGATGGACGGCCTGACGAAGGACCTAGCAGCCCTGGGAACTGAAGACACCTGGAGGGACCGGGCACAAAACAGGAAGGAATGGAGGCACTTTGTGGAAGCAGCGCGTGGTCTGCAGGGCCTGTGATCGCTGGATATCTATCTATCCATTACTGTGGAAGCGGTGGGCGGTTGGAAAATTTAGCTACTGACAGGGATACAAAGGTGGGCGCTATGTAGAAAAGTTTGACTACACATGAGAAATGGGCGTAAAAACATAAAGATTTGATGAAAGAAACCAAAGAGCTTTGCAGACCAGACAGTCTACACTAGTGCAACCGGCTCTAAACTACACTCCTGGAAATGGAAAAAAGAACACATTGACACCGGTGTGTCAGACCCACCATACTTGCTCCGGACACTGCGAGAGGGCTGTACAAGCAATGATCACACGCACGGCACAGCGGACACACCAGGAACCGCGGTGTTGGCCGTCGAATGGCGCTAGCTGCGCAGCATTTGTGCACCGCCGCCGTCAGTGTCAGCCAGTTTGCCGTGGCATACGGAGCTCCATCGCAGTCTTTAACACTGGTAGCATGCCGCGACAGCGTGGACGTGAACCGTATGTGCAGTTGACGGACTTTGAGCGAGGGCGTATAGTGGGCATGCGGGAGGCCGGGTGGACGTACCGCCGAATTGCTCAACACGTGGGGCGTGAGGTCTCCACAGTACATCGATGTTGTCGCCAGTGGTCGGCGGAAGGTGCACGTGCCCGTCGACCTGGGACCGGACTGCAGCGACGCACGGATGCACGCCAAGACCGTAGGATCCTACGCAGTGCCGTAGGGGACCGCACCGCCACTTCCCAGCAAATTAGGGACACTGTTGCTCCTGGGGTATCGGCGAGGACCATTCGCAACCGTCTCCATGAAGCTGGGCTACGGTCCCGCACACCGTTAGGCCGTCTTCCGCTCACGCCCCAACATCGTGCAGCCCGCCTCCAGTGGTGTCGCGACAGGCGTGAATGGAGGGACGAATGGAGACGTGTCGTCTTCAGCGATGAGAGTCGCTTCTGCCTTGGTGCCAATGATGGTCGTATGCGTGTTTGGCGCCGTGCAGGTGAGCGCCACAATCAGGACTGCATACGACCGAGGCACACAGGGCCAACACCCGGCATCATGGTGTGGGGAGCGATCTCCTACACTGGCCGTACACCACTGGTGATCGTCGAGGGGACACTGAATAGTGCACGGTACATCCAAACCGTCATCGAACCCATCGTTCTACCATTCCTAGACCGGCAAGGGAACTTGCTGTTCCAACAGGACAATGTACGTCCGCATGTATCCCGTGCCACCCAACGTGCTCTAGAAGGTGTAAGTCAATTACCCTGGCCAGCAAGATCTCCAGATCTGTCCCCCATTGAGCATGTTTGGGACTGGATGAAGCGTCGTCTCACGCGGTCTGCACGTCCAGCACGAACGCTGGTCCAACTGAGGCGCCAGGTGGAAATGGCATGGCAAGCCGTTCCACAGGACTACATCCAGCATCTCTACGATCGTCTCCATGGGAGAATAGCAGCCTGCATTGCTGCGAAAGGTGGATATACACTGTACTAGTGCCGACATTGTCCATGCTCTGTTGCCTGTGTCTATGTGCCTATGGTTCTGTCAGTGTGATCATGTGATGTATCTGACCCCAGGAATGTGTTAATAAAGTTTCCCCTTCCTGGGACAATGAATTCACGGTGTTCTTATTTCAATTTCCAGGAGTGTAGTTATTACATATTTTTGAAAACTTACCTGTGAAAAATTTGTCACATTACGAAAACAAATTCTGCACCGTAGCTCACACCACGTCGGAAGCCCAACTGGACTCGATACAAAACACCAGGGGAACTTTCTGAAATAGACTATGTGGGAGCAACGCTCGACAGATGGGAAACCATGGTATTCCATTTTTCGCGTCTGTTCCATGATACCCAAAGTTCATCTGATTCTGGCAGTCACTTCAGAGCGGTTGGATGGGAGTGCCTGTTATTGTAGCGTATATTCGTGTTTCTTGTGGCAGAATTGGACCAAAATGTACTGTGAAGCATCCACTCGTTTACGCTGTTGATCAGCATTGAGGCATGAGGGAACGCATTTGGCTCAGATTTCGCACGTCCAAAATTTCATGAATAATGTGACGCAGAAGTTCTCCTGATGTGGCCAGGGTCTCTGCCATTTTTTTAGCAATCATCCTCAGATTGTCTTGGGTCATAATAAGAACAACATCCACAGGTTCCGGAGCTGAGACTTGAGCTGGCCTTTCAGAACGCTCTTTATCTTCAAGGCTGAAATGCCTTGTTGTAATAGCAGCAACCCAGTTGTTGATAGTGGAGTAGGAACGGCAGTTACCAGCCAATGTACCAGACCTATGATCAGAAACTTTCTGACCATGTTCCCTCTTGATAAAAGATACTGCACTGCAGCACGACTGTCTTTCACTGAGCATTCTCTATTTTCTTGGGGCATGTTCCCTTCAGACCCGCGCAGAAAAATATAAACCAGTGTTGCTGCTGTGCAATTACAATCATATGTAATGGAAAACACAAGATTTAATGCCGAAACAATCGCGGTTAATCTAAATCAGTTTTACCTAGGAAAAGCCACTATCGCCTCGATTTACCGCGCTAGTTTCGGAGCAGCAGGGTCTCAGCTTCCCTCGTGATTCCCAGTTCTTCTCAGAGAGATCGTCCGCCACTCCGTGTTTCACCATTCAGGCCGCCCTGCTGCTGAGTGGTCAGTGCGAGTAACCACCACGCACTGAGGCCATGGTTCGATTCTCGGTCCAGTCGGAGAGATTATTCACTCGGGGACTGGGTGTTGTGTTGGTTTCGTGAGGGGGATACCAGTTATCGCCGAAAGAACCGGCTTTCGGTACTTCGTTTCTTTTTTTCACGCAACTTGACTGTAAAAACTGCTCAAATTAATCGGTTTCTGAAATAACCGATTTTCGTTTTTTCATTTCCATTATCTCCTATAATAAACGTAGAAATCAAACAAAGATTTAAAAAATTAAATTTCTCAGTTTCAGGATACAAAGAGTCAAAATATTAAATTAAATAGGCAAATAAAAAGAAAACCTAGCTCGTCCACCGTTTGCTGCTTTTCTCGAAAAGCGACAAATAGCTGAATAATTAAAAAAAAAACAAAAAAGAAACAGTATACCGTATTGATTCAAATTTTTGGAACCTTCCTCAAAAATAATTTTGTAGTTGGAGATTATATCACTATATGGCCATTACGACTCTTGAGTGCTAAAGAGTGAAAACCGAGTTGGACGGAACTTTGTTTTTCGTATTAATTTGTCCGTTTTCAGAGGCGACAAGCAGATAAAGGCATTTTTTAATGTATTAAAAGGTAGCATATCAGCTACTTTCTGTTTTTACTGTGTACTATGAATGAATTGTTGTTTAGTTGTTCATTTTGTTACTGTTAACATAATATACTTCCTCTTTTATTATTTCATAGAAATGACACACAAATCCATAAACTTTTAGGCAAATGAAACCTTGTACTTTATCGTTACGTTACCTCTTCACAATGTTTCCAGTTTAGGGTTTGTACAGTTTTGCAGTAGAACGAAGGTCCAGCGACGACAGTGACAAAAAACCATAGAGTCAAGTCTTGCACACTGTACGTAGACCAATTCTTATTCTATGCGTTTCTTGCTCATTTCCATAGGCATTGTTGTTAAAATACCACCGATCAATTTTTGCTGTCGCTATATTTCAAACTAATGCAAAGGACAGGTTCATTACGAATCTCTCATTTTTTGAGGTGTTAATCAGAACTTCATGAGTGCTCTTGGCGTTAAGTACACTATGTGATCAAAAGTATACGGGCATCTGGCTGAAAATGACTAAAAAGTTCGTGGCGCCCTCCATCGGTAATGCTGGAATTCGGTAATTTTGGAATGTTGGCCCACCCTTCGGATTGATGACAGCTTCCACTCTCGCAGGCATACGTTCAGTCAGGTGCTGGAAGGTTTGTTGGGGAATGGTAGCCCATTCTTCACAGAGTGCTGCACTGAGGAGTGGTATCGATGTCGGTCGGTGAGGCCTGGCAAGAATTCGGCGTTCCAAAACATCTCAGAGGTGTTCTGCAGGATTCAGATCAGGACTCTGTGCAGGCCAGTCCATTACAGGGATGTTATTGTCGTGTAACCACTCCGCCACAGGCCGTGCATTATGAACAAGTTCTCCATCGTGTTGAAACATGCAATCGCTATCCCCGAATTGCTCTTCAACAGTGGGAAGCAAGAAGGTGCTTAAAACATCAATGTAGGCCTCTGCTGTGTTAGTGCTACCCAAAACAAGAAGATGTGCAAGCCCCCTCGATGAAACACGAACACGCCATAACACCACCGCCTCCAAATTTTACTGTTGGCACTACACAAGCTGCCAGATGACGTTCACCGGGCATTCGCCATACCCATACACTGCCATCGGATCGCCACATTGTGTATCGTGATTCGTCACTCCACACAACGTTTTTCCACTGTTCAACCGTCCAATGTTTACGTTCCTTACACCAAGAGAGGCGTCGTTGGCATTAACCGGCGTGATGTGTGGCTTATGAGCAGCCGTTCGACCATGAAATCCAAGTTTTCTCACCTCCCGCCTGTCATAATACTTGCAGTGGACCCTGATTAAGTTTGGAATTCCTGTGTGATGGTCTGGATAGGTGTCTATTACACATTACGACCCTCTTCAACTGTTGGCAGTTGCCGGCTGCGGTGGTCTAGCGGTTCTGGCGCTGCAGTCCGGAACCGCGGGACTGCTACTGTCGCAGGTTCGAATCCTGCCTCGGGCATGGGTGTGTGTGATGTCCTTAGGTTAGTTAGGTTTAAGTAGTTCTAAGTTCTAGGGGACTTACGACCTAAGATGTTGAGTCCCATAGTGCTCAGAGCCATTTGAACCAACTGTTGGCAGTCTCTGCCAATTAACAGGCGAGGTCGGCCTGTATACTTCTGTGCTGTACGTGTCCCTTCACGTTTCCACGTCACTATCACATCGGAAACAGTGGACCCAGGGATACTTAGGAGTGTGAAAATCTCGCTTACAGACGTATGACACAACTGACACCCAATCAGCTGACTACGTTCGAAGTCCGTGAGATCTGCGGAGCGTCCCATTTCGCTCTCTCACGATGTGGAATGACTACTGAAGTCGCTGATGTGGAGTACCTGACAACAGGTGGCAGCCCAATGCACCTAACATGGAAAACGTATGTTTTTGGGACTGTCCGGATACTTTTGATCACATAGTGTATCATTTGCTGATAGAGGGTGGGAAGGAATGGCTGCTTGTACACCTCTCACAAGGAGAGGCCTCTAGCGGTGAGATCGACTTTCTGAAACCATCCATATGATTATATACGTTAGCGTCGAAAGAATCACTCCCTTCACCCAAGTGGGTTCGCGTTTTGAGAATTATTAACGCACAAAATTAGGAATTTTGTGTGACGGTCAATAGCATTAAATTGATTGGTTGTGACGTGTAATGGACTGGGTAAGACCTTTACTTGCAGAAGGTTGTGGGTTTGAATCTCGACAGATATTTCGATTCTTTTTTATTTTTAAATTGTTGTCGTAATTACTTTGATCATTATTTTTATTCAGTTAATTGGTTTAAATACAATTTTTTTTTTATTTCTGTTCCCTTGTCACAATATTTTAGGCATCATATCAGTTTCTTTTTTGCTCTCATTTTTCTTCCTATCATTCCTTTTCTGCTTGAAATCTTTGTTCATGATATTGTAATTGATTTAATGTATTAAATTCGGTTTAATTTGTTTCGTTTTATCATCCTATTTTTTCGTCCACTTTGTTATGTTCATTATTTCTATTCCCTATTTTGACTGAATTTCGTTTTACTTATACAATCTTGTTTCGTTGAAATCTTCATCCGTGCTTACTTGTCCATAATGCAGAAGGAATTGAGGCTATGATTACAACATTTGTACGAAGATTACCATCCAAAAAATGCCCATCTTGTAACGAAAAATACATTGCTGCCATCATCATACAGTTAGCATATACAAACTATTTTGCCTTTTGTTTTCTGATAGCTCGGCATTTTCAAATAAGTAAACATTACAATAGATAAATGTAATTAAACTCAGATTCACAAAAATTCCGAGTGGAAAAACAATACTAGAAAGAAAAAATGAGAACAATTATGAAAATCTATACGACTATTAAAATGTGACAGAGGAACAGAAATAAAAAGGGGTATTGAAATCAACTAACTGAATAATAATAATGATCAAAGTCAGTTGGATAAGGATTTTAACAAATTTAAAGCGTCCGACGATATTCAAATCCACAACCCACTCAGCACCCTATCCACTACATCATGCAATCAATCTACAGAAACATTTCTTTTAACGCTATTGAGCGCCACGTATAATACTAATTTTTTTCTTCGATTGCTCGCAAACGAGAGCCCACGAGGGTGAATGTCTGCAGGGAGTGATACTTGGGAGCTTAGTCTACGTCAGCTCATAGACGCTTTCAACAAGTCGATCCAGTCGCTGGGGATCTCTTCTTGTGAGTGAACCGTTTGCAGATTTAATTTTCTCTCTATGATCTCGTCGGGTTGTTGTCGGGTTTGAAATTCTGTTATTAAAGTTTTTCCAAACATCTCTGCTAAACACTCTCACCAATGGACATCCACACCGCCTTTCTTCGTATGCATACATCGATTTGTTGTAGAATCTTAGAACATATCCTGAGCTCAAACGTAATGAGTTATCTCGATCAGAATGACCTCCATGTCAACCAGTATGGATTCCGAAAACATAGAGCATGTGAAACCCAACTCTCACTTTCCTCAAGTTACAAACTGAAAGCCGTGGATCAAGACGATAAGGAAGATGCAGAATCCTTCCGGGTCATGCTGACAAAATTTTATGAATTTATTTTTAAAAGTATGGACAGTGGAAATTGAAATTTACTGTGGTGCCTCTCTCGCTCCACGTCGGCCTGTTTGACGTCCTTTCCCCGTTAATCACATCCGCTTTACATGCATGTAAAGAACACTATGCTCATGAGAATATATTCTTCCTGATCTTCAGCGCTACCTAGGAAAATGAATTATCATAAATCCAGTCCTTTTTTATGATGAAGGTGTATCTGACTGAAACCTACTGACACTATAGCAAACTAAATAGAATAACATTAATCTAGGTAACTTGGTGTAACATTAAACAGAATGTACTGTTACTCTGTCACCTCTCCCTAGACTGAAGTCCGTATGGTGCATTCTGTGCTATTTTTTTTCTTTGTAGTAACTTCTCGTTTTGCGGTAATGCTGATGGTACTTGTGGCAGTGTGTCAACGGTACCTTTAAAAGATTTTGTCTGACTAACATATACTATCGATGATTTCATCAGCAACTGCATCTTGACATTGACCAGTGAAGTAATCTCCACTATGTAATATGATCCTTGAAACTTTGTTAAGAAATTCTCTGTGCGGTATAAGGAACTTTCCTATTCCGAACTGACGTAACTTACTCATACCCTGACTAAAGCATTCTTCATGCTCCAGTGCGCTTGTGTTATCACATTTTACTTGTTGCAACACTTCTTCAGGCTTTCGCGAATTGCTCTACATGTTCACCCTGTGTACCCCTTAGGTTAGATCACGTCAAACGGTGAGAGCATACACTACTTTGTGTGGAAAAAGAACAGTTTTTTGGGTGCATTTTAGAGTTGTACACACACACAAACACACACACACACACACACACACACACACACACCACACACCACACACCATAAAACTTAAATACATATCCCAGTCTAGGTGTTGGCTGTTCATATAGTTGATTTATGCTGTAGTATGGCAAACTCGCCCCATACGACCCATTGCTTGTCGGTGAAGTGGATTAGCGCGCAGTTTCTTCACTTTTAATGGGTGACATGACTGCTTCATCATATCTTTTTTTTTTTTTTTTAAGCACAAGGAATGGAATTTCTAACATATCGCTCCATATCATTACCAGAATCTCTCTGCGCTCTGTAGCTCTATGACTTTTGTGTCCTGACAGTACATGGTCTTATGTTTGCCATAACACTTCAGTTTGGAGCTGTACAGGAATGATGATGCATGGTCCACATTTTGTTGACATACAAAGTAAACCTTCCTGTATAGGAACGTGATTGCTTGCTGTATAATTGACGTTCCTTGCTTGTACCTTCTTCAAATCCGCCAGACTTGACCCAGACACTTGCAACAGCACTGTTTTTAGCTCCAGTAACCACTTAATGCTGCATGATCTGTTACTACTTTCAATTTACAACCAAATTAATAGCAACGGAAATACATAACACCGTATATTAGAACTAATAGCTCATTTTCTGTAGTCGAATAATTGTGCTCAACCTTGTTCATCTGGTGAGATGCATATATTACTGGAATTTCTGACCATCTACATTTTGACTTAAAATGACACCTAAAACAGTATCGCTAGCATCAGATGCTACTGTAAATTCTTTGGCAAAAACAGGAAAAACTGATACATGGTCTGAAGTTAATATGCCTTTTTAAATTTTGAAATGCTGTCTTGCACTGTGATGTCCACTGAAAAGTAACTTTTTTTCAGTAAACTAGTCAGTGGTTGCACAATTTCTGCAAACCTTTTGGCGAATTCTTAGTAATTATTCAGTATTCCATGGAATTATTGTAACTCTTTTGCTGTCGGTGGAACCGTAAAATCACATATAGCTGAAGTAAGATCGGGCCTCACTCCATTAGATTAGATTCGTACTTGTTCCATGGATGATGAATACAACACTTCGTACTGATGTCGAACGTATCAGGTTAATAAAAGGTGTCTATCCAAGATAATACACTATACAAAATATTACATGACACTTAATATCTGCCTCGCTGGATTAGCCGAGCGGTCTAGGGCGCTGCAGTCATGGACTGTGCGGCTGATCCCGGCGGAGGTTCGAGTCCTCCCTCTGACATGGGTGTGTGTGTTCGTCCTTAGGATAATTTAGGTTAAATAGTGTGTAAGATTAGGTACTGATGACCTTAGCATTTAAGTCCCATAAGATTTCATACACATTTGAACATTTTAAACACGTAATACCATTAATTTTTTTGCTGTGGGGGGTGGGGAAAATACCCACTTACTATATCCAAAAATTCATCTAATGAGTAGAAGGAGATGCCATTCAGAAATTCTTTTAATTCCCTTGTAAATGCTATATGGCTACCTGTCAGACTTTTGATGCTATTAGGTAAGTGACTAAAAACTTTTGTGGCAGTATAATTTACCCCCTTCTGAGCCAAAGTTAGATTTAACCTTGAGTAGTGAAGATCATCCTTTCTCCTAGTGTTGTAGTCATGTACACTGCTATCAATTTTGAATTCGTTCAGATTGTTAATAATAAATTTCATAAGTGAATATATATATTGTGATGCTATAGTGAAGATTCCTAGTTCTTTAAATAAGTGTCTGCAGGATGATCTTGGATGAGCTCCAGTAATTATTCTGATTACACGCTTTTGTGCAATGAACACTCTTTTACTCAATGATGAGCTACCCCATAATATGATGCCATACGAAAGCAGAAAATGAAAATAGGCGTGGTAAGCTAATTTACTGAGATGTATATCTCCAAAATTTGCAATGACCCTCATAGCATAAGTAGCTGAACTCGAACGTTTCAGCAGATCTTCAGGGTGTTTTTTCCAGTTGAACCCCTCATCAATGCATAAACCCAGAAATTTTGAATTTTCTACCTTAGCTGCCGATTTCTGATCGAAGTCTAAATTTATTAATGGTGTCATTCCATTTACTCTGTGGAACTGTTTATACTGTGAAACTTCCTGGCAGATTAAAACTGTGTGCCCGACCGAGACTCGAACTCGGGACCACTGCCTTTCGCGGGCAAGTGCTCTACCAGCTGAGCTACCGAAGCACGACTCACGCCCGGTACCCACAGCTTTAATTCTGCCAGTATCTCGTCTCCTACCTTCCAAACTTTACAGAAGCTCTCCTGCGAACCTTGCAGAACTAGCACTCCTGAAAGAAGGGATATAGCGGAGACATGGCTTAGCCACAGCCTTTCATTCAGGAGTGCTAGTTCTGCAAGGTTCGCAGGAGAGCTTCTGTAAAGTTTGGAAGGTACGAGACGAGATACTGGCAGAAGTAAAGCTGTGGGTACCGTGCGTGAGTCGTGCTTCGGTAGCTCAGTTGGTAGAGCACTTGCCCGCGAAAGGCAAAGGTCCCGAGTTCGAGTCTCGGTCGGGCACACAGTTTTAATCTGCCAGGAAGTTTCATATCAGCGCACACTCCGCTGCAGAGTGAAAATCTCATTCTGGAAACATCCCCCAGGCTGTGGCTAAGCCATGTCTCCGCTATATCCTTTCTTTCAGGAGTGCCAGTTCTGCAAGGTTCGCAGGAGAGCTTCTGTAAAGTTTGGAAGGTAGGAGACGAGATACTGGCAGAAGTAAAGCTGTGGGTACCGGGCGTGAGTCGTGCTTTGGTAGTTCAGTTGGTAGAGCACTTGCCCGCGAAAGGCAAAGGTCCCGAGTTCGAGTCTCGGTCGGGCACACAGTTTTAATCTGCCAGGAAGTTTCATATCAGCGCACACTCCGCTGCAGAGTGAAAATCTCATTCTGCTTATACTGTGTTTTGTCAAAGTTTAATGAGAGCCCATTTCCAGAGAACCACTTAATGGTTTTCTGAAAAACATCGTTTACAATTTCATCAGTTAATTCGTGTCTGTTGGGTGTGATAGCCATACTTGTATCATCGGCGAAAAGTACCAGCTTAGGCTTCTTCGTGAATACAGAATGGCAAGTCATTAATATATATTAAGAACAGCAGAGGACCCAAGACCAAACCTTGAGGCACCCCATTCGTGATTTTTCCCCAGTTTGAGAGATCACCAGTTTTTTTCATATTATGTGAACTGCTTATTTCAACTTTCTGCACTCTTCCAGTTAGGTATGATTTAAACCATTTGAGAGCTGTCCCATTCGTCCCACTGTACTTGAACTTATCTAGAAGTATTCCATGATTTATACAATCAAAAGCCTTTGAGAGATCATAAAAAATCCCAGTGGGTGACTTCCGGTTACTCCGAGCATTTGATATTCACTAATAACAAATGTGCAGGATTACATTTGTCATTGTTCTGCATGAGATGAGCTGTCTTAACCTGTCAAATACTTCTCTAAGACATTTCATGTATTCTTCTAAATCTTTAGCAGAAACTATGATGTCAGCTAAATAGACCATACATTTTTTCGATTATAAACGTCAAAGAACTCCATCTGGCAAAGGCTGGAATGTTGAGGACAATAAAAGGCATTCTGTGATATTGGTAGCTACCAGATGATGTTTTAAACGCTGTCGGAGGCCTGTCTTCTGGACAAACTTCAGTTTGGTGATAACAACTCATTGAATCTATTGTGGGAAAAGTTTACATTGCCCCAGGTTATCCGAAGTTTTGGTTATATTGAGAATCTGATATTCATCGCTTATTGTACATTTGTTTAAAAATATGTAATCACAACTGAATCGATATTTCGGTACAGTTACTTTACTTGCTGACCACGCACTATCGCTGTGTTCTGTTATGCTTTCCTCAAGCTGCTGATCTATGAAATGTGCTATCAATGCCTGGTTCGGTAGCCTGTGTTGTTTTCTGTTCACTGGTGTATGACTTGCCATTGGAATCTGATGCTGTGTAATGGTTGTGGCTGGCAATGAACTACCTGAGTTAAAGAAATCTTTATACTGAACTAACAAAGACTCCATGACTGATTGATCGTTACTCTCTAAATGACTGAGTTTACTACACAACGCACATCTGGTGGTGATTTGCTTGACAGTGTTGTTTATCGATTTCTTCTTTATGGACTACTTCTAGTTTAGCTATTACCAACCCCTGCAGAAGACTGACCTCATCTATTCTGAAATTACCAAGCTTATTGGCACCATAACCTGGCCATGTATGTCATTATCATGTACTATACTTCTTTGTATACAACAATGTTGTTCAATCAAATTATCATTAATAGAAGGTGGTTCTATCAAACATAAGACTTGCTGTGGTTTGTAGAGAATTGATGATGATGATGATGAAGTCCCATACTCCGTGACGGAGCGTAGGGGAGGATGCGGGAGACCCGCACCGCCGTACTAGGCAAGGTCCTAGTGGAGGTGGTTTGCCATTGCCTTCCTCCGACCGTAATGGGGATGAATGATGATGATGAAGACGACACAACAACACCCAGTCATCTCGAGGCAGGAAAAAGCCCTGACCCCGCCGGGAATCGAACCCGGGACCCCGTGCTCGGGAAGCGAGAACGCTACCGCGAGACCACGAGCAGCGGACTGTAGAGAATTAATGTTGTTTTGCGTGACAGAACACTAACAGGTATAGGAAATCTAACTTGAGTTACATGTAGAGAATTAATGTAACTCAAATTAGATTTCCTATACCTGCTAGTGTTCTGTCACGCAAAACAACTTTTAATGCCTTTGTACAATGTTTATTTGGTATTACCTTAGCAGTCGATGTACCTTTTGACGTAGAAACATTTGCACCTGCTGTATCCATCAGTAATAAATTCCCATTGAGCTCAATTGTTTGTTGCTAGAGGTCGATTTTAGGATGGTGCCTATCCAGAAAGTCTTATCAAAGTACTGCAGAAAATCCCTGCCCACAGTTGGCAACACTTCAATTTGCTCAAGAAAGCAGGTGTTTCCTACCTGAAACTTGAGCTGTATTGGCCCATCTCAATATCCCATATTATCGCCTATTGCTCGCAATCTGCATCTCAGATTTGCAGTCTCATCTTGTCCATGACACCCAGACTCACAACTCTTGCATGTGCCCCAGTGTCTACTAGAAATTCGTATTACTACTCGTTCACCCAAGCTATTGAACAACAACCCATCTCTGTGTACGTTTTTACAGTGCTGCAGTTTACTGGGAACACTCCCCGGCAGAAGAAACATACCCACTAGTATTTAAGCGTTTCATTTGCCATCGTATTTGTCCTGTTTTTTTAAATTCAAATATTGAGCCTTACGTCCGGTGTCGGCTATTATATCATTGCGGTTGGCGGCATTGTACCTTCAATTTCCCCTATTGGCCACAGTGGTAACATTCCTTACCACACGTAAATATCTTTTGCTCACTACTCATATTTGCTTCACTGTCTGTTTCTTGTAAATGCAAGTGCTACTGCTAAATTCTCACGTTTTCCTTTCGCATTTGTCGTGAAAAATGTGGGGAAATCGCTCTCAGCAAAACGTCTTATTGCCCTAGTCTTCGCCTCTTTGAGCATGACCCTGTCTCCATGTTGCTCCTGTTTCAGTCTATTTCATTATGTATATCCATGCCGTTACCTTGCGTATCCTGTTAGAAAACAATCAACAGTGTCATTTGTTTACTGTGTTAAGTTGTTGAGCTGCTCTCTAAAAAACAGTGCACTATTTTGTTTTCTATACCTTCGCTGTAAACCTTCTGCTAATTTTCCAGATTTCGATGCGTTTTGGGAACTTAATGATGATAGATATAGCTCTCAGCCTTGCCCATCTACAAACATGTTTCATCTGACCAGCTGCTTAACTCGGCCGTGGCTAACATATCGTTTGTAAAGATGATAACGTCCCCTGTTGGTTTCCTGTAGAAGGGGGTTATGAGATTCGTGGCTAAAGAAGCAACAATGATGGACGAACATTCATTACAGTTTTAAGTTCATCCAAACCTGATTGTGACTGAAGATTTATCAATGAGGGTGTAACGGTTGTAGTAGCTCTTCGTAAGTGCTTTTTGTTATTCAGTATGCTCTAATAATTTGGAAACTTGTTCCAAATTGTGATGCCTCGTGTAGGGAGGAGAAATGCGCACCATCACGTTTCCGACTTTGATAAAGGTCAGATTGTAGCCTATCGCGATTGCGGTTTATCGTGTCGCGACATTGCTGCTCGCATTGGGAGAGATCCAATGACTGTTAGCAGAATATGGAATCGGTGCGCTCAGGAGGGTAATACGAAACGCCGTGCTGGCTCGCAACGGCCTCGTATTACTAGCAGTCGAGATGACAGGCATCTTATCCGCACGGCTGTAACGGATCGTGCAGCCACGTCTCGATCCCTGAGTCAACAGATGGGGACGTTTGCAAGACAACAACCATCTGCACGAACAGTTCGACGACGTTTGCAGCAGCATGGACTATCAGGTCGGAGACGATAGCTGCGGTTACTGTTGATGCTGCATGTCAGACAGGAGCACCTACGACGGTGTACTCACGACGAACCTGGGTGCACGAATGGCAAAACGTCATTTTTTCGGATGAATCCCGGTTCTGTATTCCGCATCATGGTGGTCGCATCCGTGTTTGGCGACATCTTGGTGACCGCTCATTGGAAGCGTGTATTCGTCATTGCCATACTGGCGTATCACCCGGCGTGATGTTATGGCGTGCCACTGGTTACACGTCTCGGTCACCTCTTGTTCACACTGACGGCACTTTGAACAGTGGACGTTACATTTCAAATGTGTTACGACCCGTGGCTCTACCCTTCATTCGATCCTTGCGAAACCCTACATTTCAGCAGGATAATTCACGACCGCATGGTGCAGGTCCTGTTCGGGCCTTTCTGGATACAGAAAATGTTCGACTGCTGCCCTGGCCAGCACAGTCTCCAGATCGCTCACCAATTGAAAACGTCTGGTCAATGGTGGCCGAGCAACTGGCTCGTCACAATACGCCAGTCACTACTCTTGATGAACTGTGGTATCGTGTTGAAGCTGCATGGGCAGCTGTATCTGTACACGACATCCAAGCTCTGTTTGATTCAATGCCCAGGCGTATCAAGGCCGTTATTACGGCCAGAGGCGGTTGTTCGGGGTCTGATTTCTCAGGATCTATGCACCTAAATTGCGTGAAAATGTAATCACATGTGAGTTCTGGTATAATATATTTGTCCTATGAATACCTCTTTATCATCTGCATTTCTTCTTGGTGTAGCAATTTTAATGGCCAGTAGTCTAATATTGGGTTTAAAGGCACGCTCACATATCTTGAGTAATTTTTCTTAATTATTTAAGCTATAAAATGTCATTCTTCCAGAAAACTTTTTATGTCTTAAATGTTTATTAGTATTACATTGAACAATGAGATTCCATTGTTTTTATCTAAATTGTTAACCTGTACATTTACAGAAAAGAACTTCAAAGTGAAATTATTCCCCAACATAAGACGCCATTAAAGCGCCAAACTTCTCATTATGATACACAGCAGTATCGAGTACTTCACTAGTCCGAAGTATCGTATGCTACAGTACTCTCTAGTGGAGTCAGTTAATTTCTCGTTGCAGCCTTCATATCTCATAGTTAGTGAATTTAAACTGGAACTGAAGAGCTCTGCAGTGAGTCAGGGAGTCCGTGGTATTGTCCCTGCTTCTTGCAGCATGCAACCGTCGTTCGTGATCGACTGCCAGGTGCTGGGCTTCGGGCAGACGATGGCTGATGGGCCGGTGGGTGTGGCGCACGTGATGAAGCAGCTGGTTGGGAGCAGCTCTCAGTGCGCGCACCTCCACCCCATCCTCTGGTTCTTCTCTTTCTGGATGTGTTCCTTCGATGTCAACAACAAGGTACGTTGGTATTTTATTTTTTATATTGTTTACAAATATTAAGAGCTCACGTTGTTGTTGTGGGGTTCAGTCCAGAGACTGGTTTGATGCAGCTCTCCATGCTACTCTATCCTGTGCAAGCTTCTTCATCTCCCAGTACCTACTGCAACCTACATACTTCTGAATCTGTTTAGTGTATTCATCTCTTGGTCTCCCTCTACGATTTTTACCCTCCAAAATGCCCTCCAATATTAAATTGGTGATCCCTTGATGCCTCAGAACATGTCCTACCAACCGACCCCTTCTTCTAGTCAAGTTGTGCCACAAACTCCTCTTCTCCCCAATTCTATTCAATACTTCCTCATTAGTTATGTGATCTACCCATCTAATCTTCAGCATCGTTCTGTAGCGCCACATTTCGAAAGTTTCTATTCTCTTCTTGTCCAAACTATTTATCGTCCATGTTTTACTTCCATACATGGCTACACTCCATACAAATACTTTCAGAAACGACTTCCTGACACTTAAATCTATACTCAATGTTAACAAATTTGTCTTCTTCAGAAACGCTTTCCTTGCCATTGCCAGTCTACATTTTATATCATCTCAACTTCGACCAGCGTGAGTTACTTTGCTCCCCAAATAGCAAAACTCCTTTACTATTTTAAGCGTCTCATTTCCTAATCTAATTCACGCAGCATCACCCGATTTAATTCGACTACATTCCATTATCCTCGTTTCGTTTTTGTTGAGCTCACGTAGCAAGGCAAAATAGTGGATCACTACCGTTTCTGGGACAAAGGGCCCATTGTGCACCTTATCAGCAAGGTCAAAGGCAAATGTTCCCTAGGTCCATGTTCTCCATTCTGAGGCAGTTATGTGAGTTGTCTACGAGGTCAACCCCCTCTCCCCTCTCTCGACGAGTTGTGCATCACAAGTTTTCTGTACACTGTAGTGAAAGGATCGTGAAGTGTCATCAGCAGAGAACGCTACCAGGCAGAATAAGATAGGAAAACTCACTTTAAGTGTTAACCCATTCCTCTCTCTCTCTCTCATTATTCATCACATTTTTGTGTAATTTTGTGAATAGTTGAGGTGGTGGACGGTAGCGGTACACAGACAGGTTTGTGTATGCAGTTGTTTTTTACTGCAGGTAACAATGATTAACAACTGACTATCGTAATAAGGGTAATCATATAACTGTTTTACTTGTACGACTATTGTAATGATACAGATAAGAAATTTTTCACCATCTTGGCTTTAATTTTACGATAACGTTAGACTGGCTGTCGAAGTCGTCAGAATAAATGAATGTGATTGATTTTAATAGCACAGAAAAATCCATTTTTATGTTTAGGACGTTGCTATTTGCAAGCTGATAGTGGCACGACAAGTCCCATCTGTGTGAGGAATGGTACCGTTGGTCAAGTATGCATACTATATTTAAAGTGCGTTCATTAAATGTCCAGGTTTACCATGTATTTGGTAGATTGATGTAGTGTTTTACCGTTTGCACGTATTTGTTCAGCAGCACCGTTTGTTCTAGTAGAGATCTTATTTGTACGTATTTTTAGATTAAATAAAATGGGAAAATACAAAAAAATCGATAAATCATGTATAACCCAAGAGCAGCATGGTGAAGTGGTAATACTCATTAATGAGGGGGTGAATCAAAGGGCTGCTTCGAAGAAAGTTGGTTGCAGTGAA
Organism: Schistocerca nitens; assembly: GCF_023898315.1. Classification (NCBI taxonomy): domain Eukaryota; kingdom Metazoa; phylum Arthropoda; class Insecta; order Orthoptera; family Acrididae; genus Schistocerca; species Schistocerca nitens. Next base: position 65,028,769 of record NC_064623.1, on the reverse strand, counting down.
GAAACACTTATAGGCTCTAATTAGTGAAGATTAATTCAGTTGGCTAGAGTCATTAAATTTTTAAAAATTTACATTTATTAGTCAATATAGTAACTTTATTATTAATTGGTATTAGTTATCCTTTTGGTTGGGGTATCATAGCTAATTCCGTGGGAATACACAGTAAAGTATTCAGTAAAGAAATGGAAACACAATTAGCGAAACATATTAAAGAGTTTGGGTCTAGATTTTACGGAATGACCCGTAAGACGCCCATGAAAATGGCGTATGAATTTGCTGAGCAGAATGGGTTACAGCATCGCTTGACAATGAACTAAAGGTTGCAGGAGAAACCTGTGTGTACCATTTCCTTCAAGGTCCTGGTCTCTCTTTAGGTACACCAGAGCAGTGCAGCTGAGGAATAGCTGTAGGGTTCAGCAAGGTACAAAGGCTGCACAACATGGACGCGACTGGTGTATCTACTGTTCCTGGTAGGACTCCCAAAGTTTTGCCAACAAAGGGGAATAAATGTATAAAGAAATCAGAATCAGCAGAGAGAGCTCAAACAGTAACAGCCATAGGCTGTTCTAATCTATGTGTACATTTCATACCACGTGCATTCAGTGGTTTACATGAATTCTTAATTTTTCCTAGTTTTGTTGTGGCACTTCAACGAACATGTTAAGCCTTTTCCAGAGGACCCTGTCGTACTGGTTCTTGATAACCAAGTGTCTCATTGTAACCTCTAGGCTGTAGAATTTTACAGAGAACATCATATTCTTTTTCTAGGTCTGCTACTTCATCCAAAGTCGTATGTTACAGCTGTTACATAAAGTAATATCTGGTGCATTCAAGGAATTCTATGTAGAACCAATTGAGAAATGCCACTGTAGCAATCCAGGGAGCGCTGTTATTCAGATGGAAATGTCGGTCTATTCTGTGCAGAATTTCCAAGAATGACAACTACTAGGAAAATTTTAGCGTATTTCCGTAAGAGAGTGGTTTATCCTTACAATCCTGATGTGTTCACGGAAGATTTATTAGTAGCTGAAAGAACAAAAGTCGACTTAACAGCAATGAAAGGTCATTATGAATCAATAACCAGCACTCACCCCAACTATGATTATGGTGATGAAGGCGACCAACAAGAGAAAGAATCAGGAGCAGTTACCATGAAAGACGAAACGGGTCAATCATCAGCTGCCAGTGATCAAAGAAATCAACTGACCATTCCCTCCATTTCACCCTGAGTACCTGTCACCAACATTCATTCCCTTCCTAAATATTAAAACCATAACAAATGGAAACGAAGTGACAAGAAATCGAAGATTCCAACTTATTCCCAGCATAAGAACATCCTTAAGGAGAACCAAGGGTTAAAAGAGCAAGAAAAAAGGAGAAAGAAGAAAGGCTGAAGGCAAAACCTGCAAAATTGCTCACCAAGACGAATCCCCAACACAACAAGGGGATGAGAAAAGCGAAAATACGTGCAAGGACAAGAGACCTTCAAATTCACAAGAGCAAGCAAATCAGAAGGGAAAGGAAGTTCAGAGAATAATGTTCACATCCGTTCAGGATGTGTTGGGTGTTGCGATGATGTGGAGTGGGCAAAATGTGACGAGTGGTGGCGTGAGCTCTCCACACCACATGAGCGACACAAAGAGTTTATTCGTGATTACTATAAATAACATTTAGTAAAACCTACATGCTAATGTGAAAGTAAAGAAAATAAATGATCTGGCAAAATTTCCCCACTTACATGACAATATGTGTACATTTACCCGTCTGTGTGTTTGCATCCCACAACTTGCCTAAAATTGTGTGTTACATAGGTTATTATTACTGTTTCTACTATGCATATACATTTTTCAAGTTCCCTTTTATTAAATTTGTCCTTTAGTTTTACGAAAAAATCAGGGGCGTAAGTATTATAGCAGGCTGAGCAATGACAAACATATGTCAAAGCAGTGTTCAATGATTTTGTAAGCTATCTGTGCGATCACGGTGCTCGTGCAAATAACGGAACAGTGTGTCCACAGAATTTAAAAACAGAATACCTAGGTTTTATTTTCCTCCCACCTGTTTGACTGCGATGAAGTGTGAATTTGACGTGTATAAAAACAATTATTTGGGAACTACTCCTGTCTAAATGATGTAAAGAGGCAGGAAAAGAGACTAACATTTTTTGATGTTCGTCAGTAACAATGTTGGACAGTGTACAGTAGAAAAATAATATTTTCTTGAGAAACAGTTTCATTTTCTGTCAGCCTCATCCTGTAATTTAATGAGATTTAAGAGTTTATAGAGATAACCCCCCATGAACCATGGACCTTGCCGTTGGTGGGGAGGCTTGCGTGCCTCAGCGATACAGATGGCCGTACCGTAGGTGCAACCACAACGGAGGGGTATCTGTTGAGAGGCCAGACAAACATGTGGTTCCTGAAGAGGGGCAGCAGCCTTTTCAGTAGTTGCAGGGGCAACAGTCTGGATGATTGACTGATCTGGCCTTGTAACACTAACCAAAATGGCCTTGCTGTTCTGACACTACGAACGGCTGAAAGCAAGGGGAAACTACAGCCGTAATTTTTCCCCAGGACATGCAGCTTTACTGTATCAGTAAATGATGATGGCGTCCTCTTGGGTAAAATATTCCGGAGGTAAAATAGTCCCCCATTCGGATCTCCGGGCGGGGACTACTCAAGAGGACGTCGTTATCAGGAGAAAGAAAACTGGCGTTCTACGGATCGGAGCGTGGAATGTCAGATCCCTTAATCGGGCAGGTAGGTTAGAAAATTTAAAAAGGGAAATGGATAGGTTGAAGTTAGATATAGTGGGAATTAGTGAATTTCGGTGGCAGGAAGAACAAGACTTTTGGTCAGGTGATTACAGGTTTATAAATACAAAATCAAATAGGGGTAATGCAGGAGTAGGTTTAATAATGAATAAAAAAATAGGAGTGCCGGTTAGCTACTACAAACAGCATAGTGAACGCATTATTGTGGCCAAGATAGACACAAAGCCCATGCCTGCTACAGTAGTACAAGTTTATATGCCAACTAGCTCTGCAGATGATGAAGAAATAGATGAAATGTATGATGAGATAAAAGAAATTATTCACGTAGTGAAGGGAGACGAAAATTTAATAGTCATGGGTGACTGGAATTCGTCAGTAGGAAAAGGGAGAGAAGGAAACATAGTAGGTGAATATGGATTGGGGGGAAGAAATGAAAGAGGAAGCCGCCTTGTAGAATTTTGTACAGAGCATAACTTAATCATAGCTAACACTTGGTTCAAGAATCATAAAAGAAGGTTGTACACATGGAAGAATCCTGGAGATACTAAGAGGTATCAGATAGATTATATAATGGTAAGACAGAGATTTAGGAACCAGGTTTTAAATTGTAAGACTTTTCCAGGGGCAGATGTGGATTCTGACCACAATCTATTGGTTATGAACTGCAGATTGAAACTGAAGAAACTGCAAAAAGGTGGGAATTTAAGAAGATGGGACCTGGATAAACTGAAAGAACCAGAGGTTGTAGAGAGTTTCAGGGAGAGCATAAGGGAACAATTGACAGGAATGGAGGAAAGAAATACAGTAGAAGAAGAATGGGCAGCTCTGAGGGATGAAGTAGTGAAGGCAGCAGACGATCAAGTAGGTAAAAAGACGAGGGCTGATAGAAATCCTTGGGTAACAGAAGAAATATTAAATTTAATTGATGAAAGGAGAAAATATAAAAATGCAGTAAATGAGGCAGGCAAAAAGGAATACAAATGTCTCAAAAATGATATCGACAGGAAGTGCAAAATGGCTAAGCAGGGATGGCTAGAGGAGAAATGTAAGGATGTAGAGGCTTGTCTCACTAGGGGTAAGATAGATACTGCCTACAGGAAAATTAAAGAGACCTTTGGAGAGAAGAGAACCACTTGTATGAATATCAAGAGTTCAGATGGCAACTCAGTTCTAAGCAAAGAAGGGAAGGCAGAAAGGTGGAAGGAGTATATAGAGGGTTTATACGAGGGCGATGTACTTGAGGACAATATTATGGAAATGGAAGAGGATGTAGATGAAGACGAAATGGGAGATAAGATACTGCGTGAAGAGTTTGACAGAGCACTGAAAGACCTGAGTCGAAACAAGGCCCCGGGAGTAGACAACATTCCATTAGAACTACTGATGGCTTTGGGAGAGCCATTCATGACAAAACTCTACCATCTGGTGAGCAAGATGTATGAGACAGGCGAAATCCCCCCGGATTTCAAGAAGAATATAATAATTCCAATCCAAAAGAAAGCAGGTGTTGGCAGATGTGAAAATTACCGAACTAACAGTTTAATAAGTCACAGCTGCAAAATACTAACGCGAATTCTTTACAGACGAATGGAATAACTGGTAGAAGCGGACCTCGGGGAAATCAGTTTGGATTCCGTAGAAATGTTGGAACACGTGAGGCAATACTAACCTTACGGCTTATCTTAGAAGAAAGATTAAGAAAAGGCAAACCTACGTTTCTAGCATCTGTAGACTTAGAGAAAGCTTTTGACAATGTTAACTGGAATACTCTGTTTCAAATACTGAAGGTGGCAGGGGTAAAATACAGGGAGCGAAAGGCTATTTACAATTTGTACAGAAACCAGATGGCAGTTATAAGAGTCGAGGGGCATGAAAGGGAAGCAGTGGTTGGAAAAGGAGTGAGACAGGGTTGTAGCCTCTCCCCGATGTTATTCAATCTGTATATTGAGCAAGCAGTAAACGAAACAAAAGAAAAATTCGGAGTAGGTATTAAAATTCATGGAGAAGAAGTAAAAACTTTGAGGTTCACCGATGACATTGTAGTTCTGTCAGAGACAGCAAAGGACTTGGAAGAGCAGTTGAACGGAATGGACAGTGTCTTGAAAGGATGATATAAGATGAACATCAACAAAAGCAAAACGAGGATAATGGAATGTAGTCAAATTAAATCAGGTGATGCTGAGGGAATTAGATTACGAAATGAGACACTTAAAGTAGTAAAGGAGTTTTGCTATTTAGGGAGCAAAATAACTGATGATGGTCGAAGTAGAGAGGATATAAAATGTAGACTGGCAATGGGAAGGAAAGAGTTACTGAAGAAGAGAAATTTGTTAACATCGAGTATAGATTTAAGTGTCAGGAAGTCGTTTCTGAAAGTATTTGTATGGAGTGTAGCCATGTATGGAAGTGAAACATGGACGATAACTAGTTTGGACAAGAAGAGAATAGAAGCTTTCGAAATGTGGTGCTACAGAAGAATGCTGAAGATAAGGTGGGTAGATCACGTAACTAATGAGGAGGTATTGAATAGAATTGGGGAAAAGAGAAGTTTGTGGCACAACTTGACTAGAAGAAGGGATCGGTTGGTAGGACATGTTTTGAGGCATCAAGGGATCACAAATTTAGCATTGGAGGGCAGCGTGGAGGGTAAAAATCGTAGAGGGAGACCAAGAGATGAATACACTAAGCAGATTCAAAAGGATGTAGGTTGCAGTAGGTACTGGGAGATGAAGAAGCTTGCACAGGATAGAGTAGCATGGAGAGCTGCATCAAACCAGTCTCAGGACTGAAGACCACAACAACAACAATAGAGATGTGCAGTCACTGTTGCTTAGTGAGTAAGGTGTCTGTTTCTTCTGAAACATAGGTTTATACAGGAATAAAGTCATTACCATTCTGCCACCAACTTGCTAAGCTACTGTGGCTGTGCACATTATTGAGAAAGAAACGTATATATTACAAATTATTTTGTTGGTTTCTTTTTGTAGCCACAGTGCAGATTAATAGGAGGAGTCAAGGAATTTGACATCATGCATTCGAATTCCGATGTTCATACTTAGAAATGAGCACATGACTCTGAATCTCTGTGAACTATCACGTAACAATGATGTCAGTTGTTTAGGAAAGTACTCGTAATCAGTTGGGTTTAAACTACAACATCTTTCTCTAAGTTTTGTATTACTTTCAAAACGCAGCTCCCACGTGTTTTTAGATTAAAATCAGTAGAACGAGAAATGAGCATTAACACACTCATGAGCCTTCTTGCAAATCCATGTTCTCCAGTCACAGCGTTGGGACGTCTTTCAGAATAATTAGTTTCAGATTCTTTAGGATGCCTGGCGTTTTGAGATGTCTTTAATACACTAAAGTCGTGCAGGCGTCATTCTCCATAAGTAGTGACTTAATGGTTGGTAGAGTGTATGGGGAATACTTCAGTGTTCAAAACTTGCAACATACATTCATTTCCAACATTTAAATTACCACGTAGCACTATTGCTCCATAGTTATCACGTTTAAAGTCAAGCACATTAACCATATTCATTTTCAGGAGTATATGTGATGACATGTGCTACAGCAATGAACTGGATATAGAGACCAGCGTATTTTTTCTTTTATACCAAAAAGAAAAGAAGATCTATAGCTATACTTTTTTTTAAGTTGCGTACACTATGATGAATAATGTTTATTAACACTAGTTGAAAAAATGTTTTCTCCCTTTCGAGCAAGAACTCTAAAAGAGTGAACATGTCGAAACAGAGCAGCAGCGCCAATCCCATCCTCACTGCACCTGTCATGAAAGTATTACCAAGTATGATAATGAAGGTATTAGGAAACGGCACTAAAAATGTATAACTAATTTTTCTTTTGTACTTCACGCAGTTGAGGCAATGTCATCATCACAAACGCCGTCATATGTGATAATAATGGCGTTTAATTCAATACACAATTTAAATACGAGTAGCAGGTCATGTGTTCCGCACTGTGTTTTCGAAATTCCGCGGTATATTGACATGAGAGCGATATTATCCTTGGCTTCATCTAGGTGATACTTCTATGCAAATTTCTGCCATCTTCACGGGTGGGGGGAGTGGGGGGGGGGGGGGAAGGAGGAGTAACTTTCCACGAGCAGATAAACTTTCTAACGAGAGGAAGTGTATTACCCTGCAAGAGTATACATTTGAAATCTCAAGCATATGACAGTTATGTGATCCAGCATGCTCTTCACAGACGATTAATATGCCATCCATATGTAAACATATTGTATGAGATAATATGGACCAAATTTTTGCTGTTACCTCGTCAAAGTCAGCATCATACAGAAGAAGTCGTCAGGCAATGTTATGATGCGTGCTGTATAAGTATACATAAAAATTTATGAATGTGTATGAATGTATCGTGACAGATGTAGGCGCTGAACTATGTTATTATTTAAACATATTCAAGGAGGTACATGTGTTTCCTAGTGCCTCCCCCCTCCCAAAAAAGATTCCTTGAATAATCATCACCATGACCAAGTGAACAAGACACCTTCGTCACAGGGACTTCACACAAACCAACTCGTCCTGCAGTTCCAATGAAGACAAGAAGAAGAATGAACACCTTTTTTTCCGTAACGTATAAGCGATAATTTTTGGATCATCGGATTATGTCACTGCTAACACATCCAGATGGGATTCGCTAGAGGATGAGTACATATTTTCAGAAACATTATTTCAGCCCAAATACCACCTATTACAGGAGATACTGCACAACATTAATGGTGAAACTTTCTCAACATTCAGCAACGCAGTTATATCCTACCACACTGTGCTTATATGTGACGATGTTGCAATGAAAACAAACAAGGATCAATCACGGAAATATTTCTATTTTTCCAGTCATATTGGGGATGACGTCTTTTATTTTTTTCAGACGTACTCTAGGATTCGGAAAAGTTGGTAAGAGATAACGTTGACCTCGTTAACGCCTTCAGACCAGACAGTATGAATGTAAAGCACTTTTATCAAGCACATGTAGAACTGATACGACATTCAATCTATTTAAAACTATATTGGGACATTGCTAGAACCACACATGGTACAGGTTTCTAGTTATTGATCAAATACCTGGAAGATGGGCGATGTAGACGAAACTCACGAGAGTTCTTTTTAACTTAACAGGTTCAGTACAGAAAATAGGTAGCTGCATTCATATCAGGAACTCATCCTGAGAGGTGTATCATAGAGGGACAGAACATTCGTCCGTATGTGGATGCAAAAACTGAAACAAGAACTAACTGCGGTGGTAGCAGTGACAACGACACCTCACTATGAAGGTGCAGATGTTGGTAGACGCTGCTGATCGCATGAATACACTAACTATAAAAGTTAATGAAACAGAAAAAAGTATTAAGATATAAAAAGAGGACTCTTGTAGATCATAACACAGAACGAAAAGTTCGTGAGAAATCATCAAAACATTTCTGAGATTGATCAATAAGGTAAACGCACAGGTTGACAAAACTGAAATAATCTTACACATACAACAAGTAAGCCCCATTCATTAGCACACATAAGTTTCCATATTTTCTTGAAGTCAGTTTAGTACGCAACATGTCGACAAAACATAAATTCATCAAGGCCATACACAGAAATTACGAATGCAAAAGTTAGCCCATTTGGAGCAAACTCAATCACTCAGGGAAACATTTATACAAGTTACTGAATCTTTTGAATGACCCTCTAAGGTGGAAAAAATGTTGTTCCATTAATAGTGAAAGCAATGCCAATATAGGTAAAATACATCGAATGAGGAGAGGAAAACCATATACACTAGGTACACAACGAATATGTTTAAACGAACAAACAGCACAGGTTGGTGGTATAGAAATTGTAAGAACATTAACTTTACTAAATCTTATTCTCCTAATAGTCCCAAAACCCAAGAATTATTTACCAAAATGTTTAGGAATGTATGGCGAAATATCACATTTGACTAATGTGTATAAAAAGCCAGTGGAAGACCAAAACCCAAGCAATGAGAAATAGAAAACCATTAATAAACCATCAATGGATGGTAGATGCAACATAAGTGAGGTGTTTTCATCCAGCATAGAAAACAACTCATTTCTGCAGTACATATGTTACAATCACCTCAACAAAACAATAGAATGGTTACGACTAATCACATATGGCAGTCATGAATGGAAACGTATGAATCATTTCTGAGCTTAGAGAAAGACGCATCATCAAATAATTGTGAATACAATGGTTTTGAGAACAGGGGCACAAAACATTGCCACTTAGATGTATTATAATATACAGCTTGTATGACTTATTGCAAGCAGATCTCATAGATATGAGGCAATATTTGCAAAGGAAAAAGAGTTTCAAATATTCACTCTAAGACAAGAAAGGATCCACCGCAAATGATTAGCCGAATGGGACGGAAATCGATAGACGTGATTTACATTTGGAGACAAACAAATGATTGCAATTCCAGAAAAGCAAGTCAATAACATGTTGGTCCATCTCTGACCCTTATGGAAACAGCTACTCAGCTTGTCACTGACTGGGTTGTTGGATGTCCTCCTGAGGTATAACGTGCCAAATTCTGTCCAGTTGGTGCATTAGGTCATTAAAATCCTGACATGGTGGGAGATTCTTGTCAAATATGCTGGGGTGTCAGGCAAATCCATCACCTTCCATGAAAACCCTGACATGATAAGCAAATCCAGTAGTATGTCACATAGCTCCGAATAAATCGTGACATTAAATTAACCAAAGTAATACGAGTAACTAGTGAGCAAATGGAATATCACAGACTAACACAAGAATGCCTAAACGCATGTCATACCTTCCCACCGTGAGACAGACGCAGTTCCGAGGGAAGAAACGAGAACAGAATCCGAGAGCAGAACCGTGTTAAGCGAGAAGGCCCTACGATAAGGGACGGACACCCACGTCGCCAGCTAACCGCTAGGACCACCCCAGAAGCAAGTTTTAGCGTGAGACTTTTACGCGTCTCTGTTACGTCAGGACCACCCCCCCAGCCCATGTTAAAAGCTAGAGCCCTCCAGAAGAACAGTATAGATCTTACGATAACACAAAAAGGGGCACCCCAGCCGCAAGTTTTAGCGTGAGACTTTTTCGCGTCTCTGTTACGTCAGGACCGCCCCCCAGCCCATGTTAATAGATAGAGCCCTCCAGAAGAACAGTATAGATCTTACGATAACGCTAAAAGGACCACACCAGCTGCAAGTTTTAGCGTGAGACTTTTTCGCGTCTCTGTTACGTTGCAAACTTTAAAAACATTGCCCCACCACGAAAAGTACAACTTTTCTCATTGGATAGACAGAATTTTTGTAGGCGGAGCTTAAGGTTAACATTGAGACCCTGATTGGTCAGATGAAAACACAGCCAGATAGTTTTTTTTAAACCAACTTCGGTAAATTGTATCAAGGAGAAGTTAGGAGAGAGTTGCTTCCGAGACGGCGAGATGTGAGGAGCTGCGCCGCCCTGACGCTGCCTAAACACCGACAAGGTAATGAACGCACGCGATGCCGCACAACAGCGCATAATGCTTCACTCAGAACTGCAGAAGTCTCATCTGTTACACCCCCTTTTTGCGTAATACTAGTGTCGATCGTCAATTAAAGCTCATGGTGTTCACATTTGCCACTTGAAGTAAAAACCTGAAACGCGATGATTTTTCTGTTATATAGTTATTGAGAAGCCACATCAGCCACTGTAATTTACGACAAGTTAGATAAGTAATTAAGGATAATTGAGGGTCACTGTAGACCATTTTGATAGTTTTCTCTTTTGTGAAACTTAATTTAAACCTAGATTATAGATGTGATATGGCATAGATCACCGTTCGATCCATTGTAGAACTTGGAAACCCACTCGGAATATTCGTTTACATTTTTGTTGAACGCAGTTGGTTTTTACCATCCTGTATTAAAACATTTCCTTTTATCAATAGTGCAATTTATAAACAATGTTTTGTGAGTAGAATAAAATTTCCAATGGTAAACTTAACTGCTTTTTCGACGTTATTTTACCAGCTAACTAAAAATAGGAAAGCCTTGAACCACTTCCACTAAATTTAGTTAGTATTAAGATTCTTTTACAGGGAGTGCAGTGGAGCTGACGCTGAAATCATTAAGTATTTGGTTATATCATCGCTAGTCTTACTGAACTCTTCTGAATTCTACATGTCATGTGTGGTCTGGCGTCTCCTTACCAGCAACAGGTCCCAGGTTCAAACTAGTCAATTCCCCAAAAAACACGCTCAGAGCGTCGTTGCGCGAAAGTGGTAGGGAGACACGATATAGAACAAGCAGACACCACGCAGAATGTTAGAATGCTCCAAACCTTTTCCACTGGGGAGGGGTACAGCGACCTCACTTGCCAATGTAGGGTTTGCCAAGCATGAAGACAAACAACAGAAACTCTCCCTATCTGTGTGCAGACATTATCTTGCTGAAATGTAAGCCCAGGATCGCTCGCCACGAAGGGCAACAAAAATGGGTCGATCTACTGCTGTGCGGTAAAGATGCCATGAATAACAACCTTATATGAAAATAAATGGTACCCTAGTGCATCACTATCCGTTGTCGTGCCATATGGTGGGCAACTGTCATGTTGGTATCCCATCATTGTCCAGGGCCTCTCCGGACATGTCTTCATTGGTCAACAGAACTCAGTTCGAAATGGGACTCATTACTAAACACAACTTTACTCCAGCCAATGATATTCCAGGGCGACACTGCAAACAAACACATATTCAGTCGTGATGTACAAAAATGGACTGAGTTAGACACTCCTACGTCACAATCTGTGGACCAGAACACACTGAAGAACCCAAAGTAGAAAATTACTCAGAGTAACAACAACCTCAAGAAAAGATAAGAGCAGTACTTAGGTTCTCATAGACAAAACCGAATGTGCTGAGAAACTGAAACAGTGCCTCACACAGAAGTCCTACCATATCCTCATCGAACGTCCTGCCAAAACCTTTCAACCAATGTCGTAACCCGACGAATATGACATCATAACGAAAATAACGTGTAATACTCTGATACTGTGTGCTGTAATTGTTGTGTTTAATTTTGTCCATTGCGTGAAGTCGAATTTACAATATTAAACTCCTGTTTGGTGCACAACATAAATGGAGAATGCTTAGTTGACAGTTTTTCAACCAGTGTTAAGACCTTACAACCTTTAGCATATAAACGTATAACCAGTAATACTGTAATACTATGTATTTTAATTATTTATTAGGCTTAATATTGTCCGTTGCATAAAGTGTAATTTCAACGTTAAAAAAGATATCTGGTGTAAAACAATCTGAGCAAGTGGATTGTATCTTTGCTTATAGTGTTGGTTACCTACCGACTGAATAATGTCTTCTACTCCATCCACAGTCTATTCGTTTACACGCTCAGATGCAATATGACAGCTGGGCACTGTACCAGCGTCAAGCAGTGTATTGAACACACGAGTAAACGCTTTTGGATCTGGTAGTCTGCATTTAAGAAATTGTTTGACATATTCTCTACAGCAGTAGCAGGGTTTCCATTAAAAAAAACACATACACAGATACCGTATCGGCATACTCAGCATGTGTAAATACGTGTGGCATCTTTACACACTACAGTACAGTAGACTTGGGCAACAAATCACTATGAAAAAAAAATGGTTCAAATGGCTCTGAGCACTATGGGACTCAACATCTGTGGTCATAGGTCCCCTAGAACTTAGAACTACTTAAACCTAACTAACCTAAGGACATCACACACACCCATGCCCGAGGCAGGATTCGAACCTGCGACCGTAGCAGTCGCGCGGTTCCTGACTGAGCGCCTAGAACCGCTAGACCACCGCGGCCGGCTAATCACTATGAAAACTTCAATGTAAACTAAAGCACAACTTCACAACGTGAACATCAACGCTCTACTGCCGACATTCTATCAATATGCCCATAACAACCCATTGCAACTGGTGTACCAATACACGAAATGAAAATGCACTGAACTCAGCTGTATGTCTGTACTCAATAAAAATTGGACGCATGTTATATGGCATTTTCATTGCACTTCGTCTATACCTCTCTATATACGAAAATATTTACTGTTCCTCCTGAAACACCCTGTATAACAAGGAATGCAAAACTAGGAAGTGCATCAGATACACTAGCAGTATTCTCAACAAGCTAGCTGTTCACATTCCTGCATTTAACTGCAGTAGTTGGGAAACAAAGCTGCACAAACAGCTAGCATATGGCACTAAAGGGATGACTCTGCTGGCTGAAACATGCAAGTGGCACGATATTCCATACACTACAAATAAATATCTTCTGGAATGTCATGTTGCAGATCGAATTTTAGATGATAAAGCTAAGGCATTGCAAATACGTAGGGGGATCGGTACAGGATAATGCATTGCGGCATTTGCAGTTGATGAAACAATGCACACCAAACTTAAATTGGATTTGGAAGTAAACTTCTATCAAGTTATGAACTCCACTTTTCGTACATGAAGGAAATACATACGGGATGTTTAAAAAAACTGTATCCAGTCAGTGGGGTCAGTGGCTAAAAGTGTCCTGAAGGAGAAAGGAGTATGAGTTACAAGAAAAGGATCGATTATGACGACTAGGATTTCATCATTGCCTGAGATATCTGATGTAATTATGTCACTTCTAATTCCTGCTCTGGTAGATCTTTCAGTGAATGGCTTTTTACCCAGATGAAAGACAGTCATGACCTGCACAGTGAAAAACGTGAAAAGCGAGCAGAAGCAGCTTGATGAAGTGAAAAGACTCAATATAATGAAGGAATCAGTGGCTGTCAAAAAGAAATATATTGAAAATGGCAGAGAAAAGGGCACGGACTATTCATAATAAAAATCTCCAAACCGTACTATGCAACAGGCAACTGACAGATTCCAGTGTTCTTAAATTCATGAAAAAATCATTACTTCAAGAATCGGAGGAACTTTTATGCATAATGTGTTGCCAAGGACTATGTGGAAATCTAAAGAATGTATGATTGTGAATTTAGATGTTGCACAAGGACTTGTCAGTTACTAGGTTGCATATGGAAAAAATAATTCAATAATGTATACTATTGCGACTCATTTGGTGGCCTGCAGCGGACAGACTAATTGTGCTGATACTTCAGCAACAACAATGTTTTCTGCAATTTACGATACTACAAAAATTTTGATACTTGTTTCGGAGTCGTTTTTTCTTCATGGTCTTCCTGATGAGCTCATAAAGACAAGCACCTTACACATCCCTACAACAGCTAATGTTTTGCTGTGATGTTATAGCTCTGACTGTAAAAGAGCGATCGTTAGTTCGATGTTTGATTTACTTTGTGTGAGTAGGATTGGAGTATCACGTCGTTTGGACTGGAGGCATATAATAGCATTTCTAATCTCATCAATACAAAGAGTCATGTACATTAAGAGACTGATGGTAAAAAAATATAGAAATACCTGTTGGCACATAGATATTAAATCTATTTTTAAAACAGAAAGTAAATGGAATTGTTCAATGTGCTACCGTCAGTACACTTAAATCGCAAAAAAGAACAACATAGGTGACAAACTTCAGCCAGGCAGATACAATAGGACCACTACTACGTTTCTCAGAAATTCACATTTTGCGCAAGAGTCACAACAAATTTTATAAATCTGCCCACCAAAAGGATATACTAGCAGTCAGTACAAGTCTCATTAAGTGTAATATTACAATGAACGCATATTGCAAAACAAAACAAAAAAATGATTCCGGCAATTTACGATTTCTTCCCTGCAGCTCGCCCAGGATATGAGATAGTTGGGACACCCAGTGACCCCATATACCTGTCACTGACCGTCCAGGCATTAGAACATCACGAGTTGCGTATTGAAAACCGAGAAGGGCCCCTACCTGGCATTTGTGCTGAGGAAACTGTGATAAACCGCCACCTAAAATAGGATGGGCACAATGTGTAAATCCAGCACATGTAACCATCAGTGTACGACCTCGCAGAGAGGACACAAAATGACAACAAAGAAGAACTATCACTTTCTAAAATCGTAGGACATGATACCCAACAGTAGCATCATTCAAAATAACGGCTACTGTAGAATTATATGTCAGGGATACTTTTCATACAAGAGCTATGCTTCAGTAAAATTTAATAAAAGCCATCACATGACGACTGTTCTCCAGACCCACAATGCTTGAACCGCTCCATGCAAGAGTTTCCTGTAACTGGATGGGAAAAAAGATGGTAGCACTGCGGTAACACTTAATGCTTCAGTATTTCTGTTTCTGGAAACAAGATCTGAACTGAACATGCCAGAGATCAACCGCGCAAGCAATGTATGCAAACATCAACCCTTAAAACGCATATTTATGAGTTGCCTTCAGCTCGAACAGTTTAGAAAACACAAGATGGTTCATAGAAAAACCGCTACACAGAATAACAGCAGAGCACAGGTCATTTAGAGCAGGTTTATGTCTTAAGCTTATCATAGGATACTCTGAAGACATGAAACGCGTTAGTATGAATGCTAAAAATTAAATTACTCTGGTAAAAATTGCAACTGATAATAACTCATTCATTCAAGTAGATACTGTAGAGAAATGGAATTTTAATGGATAAAATAGGATGGAAAATACCTCAAGTCACTGCAACAGATGAACAGTAGACTTTTGAAGTTTGTGACTGCCAGTATTCAATTGCCCTTAACTGTCTATCCTTACGAGATTGTAATTAACTACTGCTAAAGCTTTTCTTAACTCGGAGTTTTATCCATATGATAGTTTACTAATAGACTGGATACAGAATGCACACAGTCTACAGTACTATATATATGTAAGATTTTTGCCATTCCTCCTATGAGAAGGATGTTTGTTCACTCCATGAAATTTAGGGATTTAGAGTCATTCAATGTGATAGATCGCTCAAAACAAAACAATTGAATCAGGGGTAATAGATGCCTGAACGGAATAGAAATCGTCAGAAAATTTCCTATTTGGCACTATACCTTCTGCTTTAGTACTACACGATGCGGTCTAACGCGCTGCAGTCATGGACTGTGCGGCTGGTCTCGGCGGAAGTTCGAGTCCTCCCTCGGGCATGAGTGTGTGTGTTTGTCCTTCGGGTAATTTAGGTTAAGTAGTGTGTAAGGTTAGGGGCTGATGACCTTAGCAGTTAAGTCCCATAAGATTTCACGCACAGATTACTACACGATGGCACCGTTAATTGTTCACCTCTCATGGGAATTATGCAACGGGTTCTATAAATGAGCGAGTGTTGTGCCACATCTAAAGCATTTGACGGTGACACATCAAATTGAAAACGTTGTATAGACGCTAAAGGTCTCTACGACAAATATGGACACTTGACTTTGAGGAAATCACTTGTATTGTGTTCGCAGACAGTGGATGTGTAATAAAAGTCACCGCAAACGTGGAAAAACACGACAAACTATATTAAGGTTAGCATATTTTCACTATTCAAAACGATGGAATGATTCAAGCATACCTTACGAGGTTGTGCAGTGTTTACACAAACACGTTATTACCAGTAAAATGGCTCTGAGCACTATGGGACTCAACTGCTGAGGTCATTAGTCTATTACCAGTAAAACCCAATCAAATTCGGAATATGTATCAAAAACCATTGAAATATATATCAACTTTTATTGTGACATGATTATTGCTATACATATAAAAGATCCACTTGCGTGTTGTCGCCGGCCCCGGTGGTCGACCGGTTCCAGGCGCTTCAGTCTGGAATCGCGCTACCACCACGTTCGCAGGTTCGAATCCTGCCTCGGACATGGATGTGTGTGATGTCCTTAGGTTAGTTAGGCTTAAGTAGTTATAAGTTCTAGGGGACTGATAACTTCAGATGTTAAGTCCCATAGTGTCCAGAGCCATTTGAACCATTTGCGTGTTATTACCACCTATCTAGACGTGAACGTTTTGCAGAGCCGCTTGTGGTGATCTCAAACTACCCTCTTCACAATTATTTGATGATGCATTTATCTTCAAGCTCTGAAATGATTTTTATGATTTCATTTCTATGACTTTTGTTTCTGTCATGGCTGATGGTCTGAGTAATCTTCATCATTCTACTAATCTGTTTTTGTCATTGTGTTATGTATATTACAAAGAATGGTTGTTCAACTTCTTACGCTGAATGTGGATGTCTTCGTCAGCACTATGTCGAGTAGCTAACATCAACTTAATAACATTTCCGTATTTCAAACTGTTTTTTTTTTTTTGGTCCTCCACTGGCTTTTTCGTGTACAACAGTCATATGTAATAAACTGAGATGACAAAAGTTAAGGGGTATCTCCTAATATCGTGTCGAGCCTCCTCCTACCCGGTGTGCTGCACCAACTCGACGTGGCACGAACTTAACAAGCCGATGGACGTCCCCAGCAGAAATATTGAGCCAGGCTGCCTATGTAGCCGTCCATAATCGCGAAAGCGTTGCCAGCGTAGGATATTGTGCTCTCGATTATGTCCCATAAATGTACTGTGGAATTCAAGTTGGGTGTCCGCAGCTCGTGGTCGTGCGGTAGCGTTCTCGCTTGCCGCGCCCGGGTTCCCAGGTTCGATTCCCGGCGGGGTCAGGGATTTTCTCTGCCTCGTGATGACTGGGTGTTGTGTGATGTCCTTAGGTTAGTTAGGTTTAAGTAGTTCTAAGTTCTAGGGGACTGATGACGATAGATGTTAAGTCCCATAGTGCTCAGAGCCATTTGAATCAACCATTCAAGTTGGGTGATCTGGGTAGCTAAACAATTCGCTCGAATTATGCAGAATACTCTTCAAACCAACCGCAAACAGTTGTAGGCCAGTGATGTGACATTGTTATTTGAGGACATGACGACCATTAACGGGCATTTGGTCTCCAAGTGTCCGAACATAGCCATTTCCAGTCAACGATCGGTTCAGATGCACAAGAGGACGCAGACTGTTCCATGTAAACACAGGCCACACCATTACGGGGCCACCACCAGGTTTCACAGTGCCTTATGGGCAACCTGGGTCCATGGCTTCGTGGGGTTTCGCCACACTCGAGCCCTACTGTCGTCTCTTACCAACTGAAATCGGGACTCATCCGACCAGGTCACGGTTTTCCAGTCGTCTTACGGGGAGCCGGAGGTGGTCAAATCCAAAAAATTACGATTTTTTTTTGATACCGAAAATTAATTGGATCATTCCCCTTTAATGTAAACTTTGAATTATTGTTCTACTCGCCCTAGAAGTGGAGTTATTACCACTTTCCCCCACGCCTGCAGAGGAAATGGGCGGCCGCTGAATGAATCTAACACCCTCTCGTGACTTCCTGGCGAACTGCTTGGGATTTTCTCGGCCTGTTACGCATACAGCGCCTTATGTTACGCATACAGCGAGTGTGCAAGGGTTGGCTACATTGTTTTCTGTGACAAATATTACCCGTATTTCCTTACAGCTTACTCCTACTTTCCTCAGAATTTCGAACATCTTGCTCCATTTAATATTGTCATACACTTTTGTTCTGGTTACGATGCCACGTTTTAGTAACCGTGTATATAAGAAGAGGAAGAAAGTAGGGAAAAGAAAATTAACACTAATACCAAGTTGCGATACTACAATGAATAAGAGCGCGGAACATCGTCTCTTTGCTGTTTACCGTTTCGAATTAGTTCAGTGTTGCGCCTGTTGTTGGTAGTATTATACTTCTTGTGTAAAGCGGGTAATATGCAGTATGTACAAGAATCAGGAGGGAACAATAAAACCAATTTTTCATGACTTTTCACAGCCAGAATTGTTACACAAATGTCTACACGGAAAGACGCAGAATCCTAATGAGAGCGTAAACAATTTGATTTGGAAAGTGATTCCTAAAAGTGTGTTTGTAAGTATAAAAACACTGCACTTTGGCATTTATGATGCAATAGCAACCTACAACCAAGGGAACAGTGTGAAGTGCGAAGTTCTGAAGGCATTAGGATTTACAGCTTGGGTGAACACCGTACGAGCACTAAGAAATATTGACAGAGAAAGGATAAGAGGAGCAGAAAGAAGAGAAAGGCATATGAAGTATGATGGAACAACAGGCCATAAAAGAAGACAGAAGAGGAAGCTTTTGGAGGATGAAGAAGAAGACCCTGATAATCCATCCTATAGTGCAGGAATATATTGAGAAACTTTGATAGCCATTTCCCGTAAATTAGAATTTTTCGAATATAAGGAACATTTTCTCAAAATCCACTCGAGCTAGAGAGATGAAATTTTTATACAGCACTCCTAGTGGTCAAACTTACATTGTAACACAGCCATTTGGCAATATGTTCAGTAGTTTCATTTCAGTTTAATTATAAAGCAATTATTCGTAAAAAATTTGGGTCATTAATAAAAAAAGTAATTGGAAGGAAACTAGAAAAGATACTCCAAAATCCCTCTGTCATAACTGCAATACTAAACCACCCTATATGTAAAAAAAAATCAAATTTTTCTATTTGGTAGTTTATTCATAAATGTTCCTCAAACTTAGTGATTTTAACATGGGCAGCATAGGCACCTCCGGCTCCCTTAAGTCCAGACAATATGTTTACGAGTGCAGGACAGGAGCTGCAGGTGATGTCGTGGTGTTATGAAACGCACTGATGCCGGTCATCTGGTGACGTAGCCCACAAATGCTACATTTCACTGCACCGTCCTAACGGATACGTCCGTCGTACGTCCCTCGTTGATTTCTGCGGCTGTTTCATGAAGTACTGCATGTCTCTTGGCACTGACATCTCTACGCAGACGCTGCTGCTGCTCGATTGTTAAGTGAAGGCCATCGGCCACTGCGTTGTCCGTGGTGATAGGTAATGCTTGAAATTGATATTCTCAGCACACTCTTGACACCGTGGATTTCGGAATATTGAATTCCCTAACGACTTTCGAAATAGAATATACCATGTGTATAGCTCCCACTACTATTTAGGTTTCAAAGCCTGTTAATTATCGTCGTGTGGCTGTAATCATGTCAGAAACCTTTTCACATGAATCAACTGAGTGCAAATGGCAGCTCTGCAAACGCCCTGCCATTTTATACTCGTACTTTGTGTACACGATAATGGCGCCATCTATATTTGTGCAAATCACTATCCTATTACTTCAGTGTATTTCAGCATACATTACGGGAACATTCAGTAAATAATTCTCGAGTTTTTAAGTTTTTGAAAATATTTGATTCAGTAAAGCAGGTGTTCTTTCAAATTCTCTGCCTTGAATTTGTAGTGTGTGCTCTGTTAAATTTATGGGTTGCATGCCAGGCGTATAGATCGTTCTTGCTGCTGACTGCATGTATTTTTTCTATCTTAGAATCATTGTTATGACTAGCGAAGTCGACAATATCATCATGTTCTTCTGTTTTCGCCCTTGTCAGTCGTTCAAGACTTTCAGTAACAGACTTAGACATATCCCCAACACACTGATCTCGTTCTAAATGCCCTAACTTTAGCAACTGTAATTTCCGTTGAACGGCTTTCATAAATTCATGTTTTGTGAAGATGCATACTAAACTGATTCGAATATGGTGTGCAACTGATATAGTCTCATGGGATTTTCTCAAATGTCTAAATTTTTTCCGATATCATTGGCCTTTGCTTTTAATATTTCGATTGACTTATGGACGTTTCTAATATCCTTGATATTAACATTGTGTAACGTCTTCGGAATTATACAGACATTTGCAATTAGTGGCCCTACTATTGTTAGCTTCTCAAACATTTATAGCATCAAGTTTCCCAATGATCAGAGGAAACAAGTCAGTATGGGTTTTGAGAACCTCGTTATTTATTTGAATTTCTGTATTCTATCTTTTAAGACTATCGATTAAGTTCTCTATTTCCATATCACAGCTTTCAAAATTTTGAAGACTTTTTTCAGTTTCTGTACACTGGAATTTAACACTTTCATTTCTATATTCAGTTTTTGCTTCCACATATGAATGAATGTTCTGTCTATGTACCTCCTCCTTTTGTACTGAGTGTCTAACATGAATGCGAGTATTTCCAATGTGTAATGTGTGTTGATGTACTTACCTCGTACTTTTCTGTATATTAAGTTTAAAAAAAATCGTTTGAAATTCCGTCTGTATCGCCCATCATTCAATTTTCTAGTTTTATCACAAACCAAATACCCACGCCTTGTGTGATTCCTTCAAACTCGACATGTGGTATAACTTCATTGAATGTCGTGTCAGTTCTTACATGCACTTGATACATCTCTTTTAAATTCGTATTGTCCTGTTTGGAGACGATAATAAGACTTGTGTTACACTTTTACTAGTTCTTTCGGAATCCTGGAGTATGTCTGATTCAAATAAAAGAAGTCAATTCACACACGGCAAGCAATAGAGAAATACTTCTGTATTTTGTCTTCATTTTCTACAGCAGCATCTTCAAATATAAACACAGTGTTTGCATGTACTCTTTCCGGTGGTGCAGTATCACTGCTTTCACTGGGTGTAGTGTATATTATATCGTTGATGCCATGCAATATCTAACTCAGTGGCTGGTATTTGGTCTGGAATAATGTTTCTGAAAATACATGCACATCCTCAAAGCGGATTCCATCTGGACGTGTTGGCAGTTACATCACAACATTGATCTTACCACAGTAAGATGCGTAATTGTTTTTGTGCTGTCACGCAGGAGTGTTCCATTCTTCTTCTTTTTCTACATTTCGGTAATACTGCAGGATTATTTGTTTACTACATGGGTATTTCGTTTATTTAGCCACAGTGTTGGCTATACATTTACATTAACGCACTGTCTCTCAGAAATTTGTTTATTTGTAAACCCTTAGGCGTATCTGGATATGCAGGCATGCTTAAATAGGAACATAGCTGTGTCTCCATATCTGGCACTGTCGTTTCATACATATACATATATCCATGTATCAATGCACGACACACATCATACAGCTGAGTGACGATTTCTTCTGATGGGTGCAGAGTTTAGCGCACTAACTCCACCAAATTGGTCCATATTTGCTTGTAGAATCTGCAGTTTCTCCAGAGCACATTGGATCCCATATGTTCATACATAACAATATGAAGCGTTTGCATGCAATCTCGCTAGATATAAAGTTTAACTATTCGTAGGAAGCCACTTGCCGAGATGATGTGATTACCTGATATCGCTGAGGAGCTTTGAGAACTTCCTCTGAACATGGCAGCAATTTGCATTGAAGTATCACACACATGAATCCACTCATCGAGTAATAATGTCACTTTAGCATCAGTATACTAAGGATTTTTGGAAGCAAGTACTGGGTTGAACTCACAATCCGTCATGTTCCCATACTAACACATTTACTGTCACTGCTGTTTCAATTGTATGTTGAATTAAACAGTATTATTTGTGCTAGTGTTCTTTCATCTGCGCGAGAAATAGACTTCTTCGAGTTACACGTATACATGGTGCCCCAGGAGGAGGGGGCAATAATCAGAGATACGGCAGGGGCGATCATTTAAGCAAAGAAGTCTAGGAAATATGGCCTCTAATATGCATACCTTAAGAGCTGTGAGCATTTCTTTATCTTCAATACTATTAAACAAATCTCTTCTACTTTAAGTTATTCGATTTTCATATTTTGGAAGGAGATGGTATGTGTCAAAACATGAAAAAATAGTAGAGCAACACCTTAACAGCTGTCAGCACATTTTTGAGTAGAAAAGATTTGTTTCACAGTACTGAAGATGAAGAAGTGCTCATAGATATTAATATATGCACTTTAGAGCCCATTCTTTACTACACTTTTTTGCATAGAACGATCGTTCTGCCTTATTCCTGAATATTGGCCATACCTGCTGGGACACCCAGCATTTAGGACCGCATCCTGCTATGACCGCCGCCATCTTCACTAATGCTTACATGAAAGCAGCACTGAGGAAGCGGAGAGCTGCACTGCACATTTCGACATGCACACACTCTGAGAGTTTTCACATGACTCGGAAAACACTTTTCAATTCTTGTTAATACATAACACTAGGAAATACGGGAATGCTTTACATCTCCATAATATGTATGGCCATTGTCTATGCATCCTAAGCTCCTTGTCCCTCTCTCTCTCTCTGTGCGTCGCTTCCTCCCCCCTCTCTCTGTAGACCGTCTCCTCCCGACCTCTTCCCCCACCCCTTCTCTGCCCATCTCATCCATTTCCCTCTGCATATCCATTGCCTCCCCCTTTCTGTCCTCCACTTCCGTTCTCTCGTTGACCTTGAGCCTTGTTTATTGTTCCTACCAATGAAACTTTGACTGGCAAATAAACTCGCTTAAAATAAATGGAATCTTCAATATAAAGCGAATAAAAAATGTCTCATGCTGCTGTGTCTGTGAGGACGGTAGCTTCAATGACATTATTTCTCATACACTCCTGGAAATTGAAATAAGAACACCGTGAATTCATTGTCCCAGGAAGGGGAAACTTTATTGACACATTCCTGGGGTCAGATACATCACATGATCACACTGACAGAACCACAGGCACATAGACACAGGCAACAGAGCACGCACAATGTCGGCACTAGTACAGTGTATATCCACCTTTCGCAGCAATGCAGGCTGCTATTCTCCCATGGAGACGATCGTAGAGATGCTGGATGTAGTCCTGTGGAACGGCTTGCCATGCCATTTCCACCTGGCGCCTCAGTTGGACCAGCGTTCGTGCTGGACGTGCAGACCGCGTGAGACGACGCTTCATCCAGTCCCAAACATGCTCAATGGGGGACAGATCCGGAGATCTTGCTGGCCAGGGTAGTTGACTTACACCTTCTAGAGCACGTTGGGTGGCACGGGATACATGCGGACGTGCATTGTCCTGTTGGAACAGCAAGTTCCCTTGCCGGTCTAGGAATGGTAGAACGATGGGTTCGATGACGGTTTGGATGTACCGTGCACTATTCAGTGTCCCCTCGACGATCACCAGTGGTGTACGGCCAGTGTAGGAGATCGCTCCCCACACCATGATGCCGGGTGTTGGCCCTGTGTGCCTCAGTCGTATGCAGTCCTGATTGTGGCGCTCACCTGCACGGCGCAAAACACGCATACGACCATCATTGGCACCAAGGCAGAAGCGACTCTCATCGCTGAAGACGACACGTCTCCATTCGTCCCTCCATTCACGCCTGTCGCGACACCACTGGAGGCGGGCTGCACGATGTTGGGGCGTGAGCGGAAGACGGCCTAACGGTGGGCGGGACCGTAGCCCAGCTTCATGGAGACGGTTGCGAATGGTCCTCGCCGATACCCCAGGAGCAACAGTGTCCCTAATTTGCTGGAAAGTGGCGGTGCGGTCCCCTACGGCACTGCGTAGGATCCTACGGTCTTGGCGTGCATCCGTGCGTCGCTGCGGTCCGGTCCCAGGTCGACGGGCACGTGCACCTTCCGCCGACCACTGGCGACAACATCGATGTACTGTGGAGACCTCACGCCCCACGTGTTGAGCAATTCGGCGGTACGTCCACCCGGCCTCCCGCATGCCCTCTATACGCCCTCGCTCAAAGTCCGTCAACTGCACATACGGTTCACGTCCACGCTGTCGCGGCATGCTACCAGTGTTAAAGACTGCGATGGAGCTCCGTATGCCACGGCAAACTGGCTGACACTGACGGCGGTGGTGCACAAATGCTGCGCAGCTAGCGCCATTCGACGGCCAACACCGCGGTTCCTGGTGTGTCCGCTGTGCCGTGCGTGTGATCATTGCTTGTACAGCCCTCTCGCAGTGTCCGGAGCAAGTATGGTGGGTCTGACACACCGGTGTCAATGTGTTCTTTTTTCCATTTCCAGGAGTGTAGTTTAATCTGCGAACTGATGAGATTACAAATGTTTCTGACGACTCAGTTTCCGTAGTAGTATGCTAATCATAAACCCATAAGCCATAAACCGAACATGTCTATTCTCTATTAAAACGGATTGCGAGGAAGAAAACGAAACAGCTGTGTAAAAAATTTTTGTGTAAAATTATGTATGAGGAGAAAAATATATATGGTGGAAACAACTTGTCTGGTGGTGTAAATGCCTGTTATCGAAGTTAAAAGAGGTCGGGAGGGAGCAAATGAAACTGCACATTTTCACAGGAGAGACAAGCGCCGCATCTTTTTTTTCTCAAGGTCGGTTTTGACAGAAACCCTTATAGCGTCTTAATAAATTATTACTGACGATCACACAAGGAAAAGACGCTCAATCACATGTAAGCGAGTTATGTTATTATTAATACAAGTTTTTTTTTTTTTTTCTCGTGAGACGATGGTGAGTCGCCTATCTTCAGAAACTCCGAAGGGTAAAGTTGCGATAGCCGCACCCCAGTAGTAATATATCTCATCCTACGTTTATAAAATGCGACATCGAGTGGTGTGAAGTTGAACCAAATAGTCGTGCGAGTAAGAAAAAACAAGTGAGCCCACCGCTGACTGTCGTGACAGAAAAATAATTAACAGGTAAGTTGTTTGAATGTTTTATTACATTATCTCTCTCACCTGTAAGCGATAACGGAGAAGAATATGATGGTAATGTAATTGTTTAGTATCATGTCTGTTTTCCTGGTACTCTTTTATTCATTTAAGCATAGTCACACGGTAGAAAACTTTGACGTTGTGCCTTTAGTTTTGGTTTGAAAAGGTAGAGCTATCACTGCCTAAGTCGCACCTATGGAGAATTCGTTAATCGTACCGGTGCAACTTAGGCTTTGATGGAAACTATACATCAACTAAAAATTGTTTGTTTTAGCTGATCAATAAGACGAAGAGGTCGTACAATAAGTGGAAGCCGGAGTATTTAGGCGAAGATTTACTGTAACATCGGAATGGTAAAATTGGATTTAATGAAACATAAGGAAAATATAATATACCACAGCCTACACGGTGTTGTCATTTGAAAAGTTTATGAAGACAGTACTTTCAGTAACGGTCTTCTCGAATGTCGTCAGAGATAGAGTGGACTGTTTAGCTACATAAAAATTTGAAAGATCTGCTTGTATGGCAGCAGAAATGGAAGATGAATCAGCACAGAATGTCATTAATTTACAATCTAGTTTCTTTACAGTAACTATTACTGAATTAAGAAACCTTGCCAACCAGCTGCCTGAGAAATATCATTTACCGGATAGAGCCAATTAAGAAAATAAAGATAGCTGGTAAAAAGTGGTTTGTGAAAGATCGTCCCACTTTGTCCTCGCGAGTTCTGCAGCAATATGGATGAGCTGAAGGAATAAGTTAATAAAGAACGTGTTAGTGATTTTTTTGATAAATTTGAGGAAATACAAGATGGGCATTGCTGACCAAAAATATAATGTGGTTGCAACAGCATTATCCACTGTTACACAAACTGTCTAATGTAATCTCCGGAAAAGGCAAACACCAGGTGGCCCCAATCATAAGCGAAGAAAGGAGTCTTACATTTAAATGTATACGTGCAATGAATGCAGCAGACGCATTCATACCTCCGATGTTAATATTTAAGCGCAGCAAATTTAGTTATGGTCGTAACAAAGGGAGCTTCACAGAACATATACGGACGCTCGACGAATGGATGGATAACATCACATCTATTTGTTAGATGACTGGAACATTTCATAAAACGCATAAAAGTAGAAAAAGAGGCCAGAAAGTAAATTTACTTTTACTGGATGGATGCAGCACACCCCCAAAAATTTAGAGACAATTCATCTGCCTCGTGATTATGGTACAATCATGATATCATTTCCCGCTCACACGAGTCATCGTCTGCAGCCACTGGACAGGTCGTTGTTTAAAACACTAAAAGAACAGTTACAACTAAGCGCAGTGTTCGTTACTACGTTCAGACCCTGGCAGTGCCATAAAACAAGCTGACATTGCAGAACTCGTGGGTAGCCCATACTTCACATCAGCTTGTATGGACATATCACTAAATGACTTTAATGCAATAGACTTGTGGCCATCTGATAGAAATGTCGTGAAAGAAAAGGACTTCGTAGCTGCTACGAATATTGTTCATCAGTCAGACCAAGAATCGCCCGATGGAACTGAAGCAACAACATGACAATCTGAAAGGCCGCATAACGTTGCAACACCTCTCAGTGATCAGTCTGGACCTTCTACAAAGTCTCAAGAATGAGGATCCGAAAACAATATTGCAATAGTTGCCGATATTAACAGTCAACAAATGAAATCTCAGTTGAACATTTGATCTTCTATCCCGTGGATAAAAATATTTATCAAGGAAAATACAGAAAATCCAAACCAACAATAGAATTAACATCAGGTCCTTAAGGAAAGGAAACAGAAGCCAAAGAAAAGGCGAACAAAAAGAAGATGCCCGTACACGTACCTCAGTATACGATCGTGGTATCGCGAAAAATCCGAGGAGACGCCAACACCAGCCATAGGGGCTAAAATATTCTGAAGATGGCTTGTAGATAAACCGAAACCGGTTAATAAACACATATTATTGCGATCTCGATCATTCATTTTTAAATTCAGAATAAGGTCGCTGCTCTCCGTGAACTATGTTGTCAAAATTTATAAGCTGTAAAACGACACAGACATATGCAAAATTCAACAATAATAAAAAATAAAGGACAGAATGAACTATTTGTGTCAGCATTGTAAGAAAGATTGAGAAGACGTGATTCAGTGTATGAAATGAACAGTTTAGGTGCATGACCTATGCGCTGGCGTGGAAAGTAAAATTAAGAGCTATGTCTGTGATATCTGTGTTCAAAACAACTGATTTTCGATTTCCCAATTCAAGCAATTTAATTTGCTAAGAAATTATATTTTGTTTCCTACACGTAATTTCATTTCGTCTAACTATGCGAATAACGTTACTTTTATAGTTTGCAATTTGCTATTGTGACTATTTTTATATTATTCCATGGATTTATTATGTCGTCGCTGACGTTGTATCCTAAGTATGACATAAGCAAAATGGGTATGGATTACGAAACCAGCCGTCTTAATTGAACCAAATGTACAGATCTGAGAAAGGTTGAAAACTTATTTTGAAAAAAGATTGTTGTATTGATTTAGGAGCTGGTTCATAGCTGAAAAATAGAGATTCAGTGAACGCAAAAGAAATTGTGCTATTTAAATTATACTATCAAATACAGTAATTCTCTCTTGAAGGGTACGACTTGAGCAACCTTACCCTACATCAGCAACAGTCGAATGTTCATAAATATTATAATGCTCGACCTTTAACTTTCAGTTTCTTGCGTTTCCTTGTAGGGTTTATTATGTCGTCACTCCTTTCACAATAATTCTCCTACTATCATAATGGATAACAATCGGACTTCAGTACGGTAAAGTCTTCGTGACTTAGAACTATCCTATATACTATTATGTGGAAAATAAACCCACAAACACTTGTACGTTTTTCATTGTTTATTTGTGTGTAGATTGTACAGCTCATACTTTTCAGAACAAACTAAGAGGCCATCTCCAAGAAGAGAGTAATAAAACAGGATCATAAAACATCAGTTTTTTTTTACATCAGCGATTCTCTGGCAGCGTTAATGATTATACTGCTGCAGTTAGGTTTCTCCAATGAACACATACTTCTTTTTAGAAATTTTTAGAACAAACTCCCTTTTCCTTACAAACTTTTTGGTCCTGATAACATCACAACGTGAACACTATTGTTTAAAAAATATATAGCCCATGTCTGTATGTTTATTAGACTATTGTATAAAAATTAGAGGAAAACTCCTCAAGAAATTTTCTATATTTTTGGTAACAACGTTAAACATCGACCTGCCTTTGTACAGTAGTATAGACTGTGAATATATATTTATGTACCATACATAATTTAAAATATGTAGCCCCTGTCTTTCCAAATATTTATTAGAGTATAGTGCAAAAATTTGATGTATAACACTCAAGAACTTTTCGAGATTTATTATTGTAACATGTACAAATCTGAAGTAATTGAATTAAGAGCTTTTCGAGATTTTTGTTATCAGTGTTAAACAATAACTTGTCTTTATATAGTAACATGGATTCACAGAAATATGTGCAACAATAAATCGTACAGAAAATGTACAACTATATAATCTCCGCTTTTTATTTATAAAATAAACTTACACCCTTACAAAAATGTGCAGTAATTACAGCTCAGCCAGTTGGGGATATGACAGGAATGGGACTGATGTATTTTGCTGAAGTCCAATGTTTACATATACTTATAAACTTTTAAATCAGTTTAAATGACAGAAAGTGCAAGAGGAACAAAAACAATTCTGTAAGAAGTATAGGTTTAGTAAATATTTTTATACAATTACCTGTACACGTCAACAGCAATGTTTTGAGAGTAACCGTTCTTTACATGCCTTAAATTCACTCTATATTGCGCTTCCATTCATGTGGGTATTCCATTTGCAAATTCTCAATGTACAGACTTAATACGTCTGGTTGTAATAGTTACAGACATTGGTACTGCATGAATACATGAATTTATACACAGATCTAACTCCACCTCATGCACACTATGCTCATGCACATAGCTCACGAAATAATTGACCTATGCTTTGACATATGGTTGCCACTCAGCCAGCCTGTCTTTCACAATCAGTAATGCACTGTATAGAGCACAAAAATTCACAACAATCGAATTATGTAAATTAATGCACTGTGAAGAGTCTCGACATGTTAACTTCAGTGCTGGAGTTCCATGTTAATGATGGAAGCCTTTTTGGTAAAGGTGTAGATGTCTGTAGGGGGATGATGCAGGTCATACTCAATCATCACTGGACTCTTGGTGTAATCCATCATGTTTCAGGGATGGTACCACGCCATCAATGTGTTGAGCACTTCAGGAATGTGTTGAACATTCTCAGTTTCCATTGTCACTTGGCGACCACCATCTGGAGCTATTCCTATATTTAGATGTTTAGTTCTGGTGGCAGTCAGTTCACACGTAATGAGGAAGAAAGAGCAGTACACTGAAACGGCTTAGCTGCTGCACAACGAACAGTGATGGAGAGAACAGAAATTCGAACAGTTGTGTGGCCTGCTCTGATAGATCAGGTAGTGCTAACTTCTGCATCAGGAAGCTGTTGCGCTGTGGAAAAATTAAAAGAAAAATCGTAAGTTTATGCAAAAACAGGTGCACATACACAAATAACACTGATAAATAATAAACAATGAGGAATGAATTAATAGAGATATTCAACTGTGTGAATCAGTTTTTTAATCTATCTGGAGCTGGTGGCTGACATTTTATATTATCGATCTTTCACTGCAGCATTCAGAAGACGAGTGATGAGTGCACCTGATGTCTAGCATGGGCAGGTGAATGGCGCGGTTAGGTGACTGTAGTGCTGTTGGAACAACTATTTTGTATCCACTATCTAGGATCTCCCTTGTTTGAGTGTGTCACCACACTTAATATAAAAAATACTAAATGGGCAATAAATTGTACAATAAGGAAGATGGTAGTCATAAATGTCAGTGATAAGGATAACATATTACAGCAAAAAGGAAATGATTGGTGCTAATTAGATAATAAATTATAGAGATAAAGGGTCTGAACATCTGGCAACCACATAAGCTACACCAACTTCATAGACCAATAGGATAACACCCCTTTGAATTTCTCGCCATTTATGCAGCACTCAGTTGGGCTGTAAGGGAATGGAGAGGGGGGAGAGATGGGGCGACCTTGATCTTGGACCTTGGGAAAATGTGACAACAATACAGACCGCAACAGAGTCTGCTTTGGTCCATTACTATCCAAACTCAGTCTGACTCGGTTCCCAGCTGGGTCTGAGCGGCTTTTGCTGGTAGAGGTATCAGTGCTGTATACTAAATTATTCCATGGAGACGGGCAACAAAACTAGTGGCCAACATGTTAGCCAGAAGGACATTTACTGTAAGGACAGGAAAAGAAACTAGCTGTCCAGGAGTATGGTATAATGACCTACTGTAACGATCTGTCCTCGATTACTTAATTTATATGTACAACTGAGTCTACAAATTTTGGCTATGTGGACGACTGGGCAGCAGCTAGCCAACACAAAACCTTTGACAGAACTGAAGAAATAGTAAATCCCGAGCAAGTCATCTTAAGCCAATACTTCCATAAATGAAGTTTAAACCTAAATCAAGTAAAACAGAAGCTGCTTATTTTTATCAGTCCATTAGACTGACTCACACATAGCCCTTAATGTCTACTATGGGGTAGGCATACTTCATCGTAACATGCATCCAAGATACCTTGGGATCACTTTAGGCAGGACACTTTATTTTGAGGAGCACTGATCACGAACTTCTGCTAAGCTCGAAAGCAGAAATAATATACTTTGTAACCTCCGCGGCACTAGGTGCTGATGTTGTATCAAAATCAATGCAAAGGTCCGTTCATTGATTTCCAGAAAGTGCCGAGTGGTGTGATGTTCGCCTACAGCTGTTGTCATTTGTGTTACACCATACTGGAGAATTGTGCTAAAGCGTTGATATACAATAGTTTAGTAATCTTTGTGTACAAGGTGATGTCACATAATTCATGAGGTGATCCTGCATGAGAATATGAACCGAAAAAGTCCTATGAATGTTTCCGATTCTCGATAGTTACAGAGCTGCAGCAGGTTGAAGACTTACACACATCGATGAACGAATATGAAGACAAGTGTGAATATTACTTGCCGAAATGCTGCCTAGGCCCTGTGGCGCACAGAATAATGGCGGCGCAGATGACTGATGCATCCTACAATGGACGATCAAAAAGTCCCCATCCATCTCAATGTACTTGACAACACACTGGACGGTGTGCTGTGTTGTCATTCAAACATCATCTCGGCGGGCTTTAATGTGGGAAACAGCGTTGGTGATGTGAGCGACAAGTTCTTCACGTGTATCCAGCTCCATAGTGCACACGTCCCCGTTTAACCAGCCCCATAAACAGAAGTCTAATGGGGTTAGGTTGGGCGATCTGGCAGACCAGATAATGGGTTCACCAAGGCCACTCCACCGTTGAGGAAATGTGTTACTCAGACACTGGGATGCTTGTCTGGTACATATGATAGATAATAATAATAATAATAATAATAATAATAATAATAATAATAATACCCGTGGAGGCCCGGGAAAAGAATAGGCCTCCGGTTCTGCCAGTCGTAAAACGCGACGAAAAGAACAAACCACTAATAGGGCTAACCCCCCTTTAGTGTGATTAGTTGGTTCAGGACAGAACTAAAGAAGCCTCGGACAAGCGCCGTCATGGTCGGGGACGACGCTTGAACCCTATGCCCGCCCACAATGGTAACGACACTGCTAGCCAACTGGAAAATGATTTAAATCCAAATAGAGGTGTTTTGCAGGATATGCTTCCTGCAACCACCCTAGAAGGAAAACAAAGACAGAGGATGAGATGGTCAGATGAAGTTAATCGACACCTCATGTTCTGTTATTACCAAGCAACAAACCTAGGAACCAACACAACTGGATACAGATCACAAGTATACACAACATTTATTACCAGATACCCAGAATTAAAATTTTTAACAGAACAACGACTAGCTGATCAGATCCGTGTAATAATCAAAAATAACAGGATACCCCAGTCAGAATTAGAAAACATCAAACAGCAAGTACAACAAATACTGGAACAAAATAATGTGCAATCAGAAGAAGAAGAAAATACAGTAATGGACTCAAACATCCCAGAGCAAACAAACAAAGAACAACACGCACCAATTAAACAATCAGAGGAAAACGAAATCTTAAGACAGCCACCAGAACAAGCACAAATAGAACACGAAGTGACACACATGTTAGATATAGAAGAAAAATTTCAGCTGACATATATAGAATACAAAGACACAAATACAGACATAAGACCATTCTTGCATAGACCACCAAATAACCCACAAGTCGAAACAACATTAAAAACTATCAACACAATCATACACAACAAAATAAATGAAAACACAACTATGGAAGAGTTACAACTACTGGTTTATATAGGAGCACTCACTACACTAAATATACACACTAGACAGAGATCAGAACCAACCAACACACAGAAGAAACCCACAAAACCAGCATAGCAACACAGGCTACAGATCAGAATAGAAAAACTGAGAAAAGACATCGGACAGCTAACACAATTTATAAGAAATGAAATCTCGGAAAAAAAACGAAAAAGGTTAGGTAAAATCTCACAACAAGAAGCGACAGAGCAATTAGACGAAAAGAAGCAGAAATTACAAGCATTAGCCAAACGACACAGAAGATACAAAAAAAGTGAAAATAGAAGGAAACAAAACCAAACATTCAACACAAACCAAAAGAAAATTTACCAGACAATAGATAACACACACATTAAAATAAACAATCCACCAAACATAACAGACATGGAACACTTCTGGAGCAACATATGGTCTAACCCGGTACAACATAACAGGCATGCACGGTGGATACAAGCAGAAACAGACACATACAAGATGATACCACAAATGCCTGAAGTGATAATTTTGCAACATGAAGTCACCCAAGCAATTAATTCTACTCACAATTGGAAAGCCGCTGGAAATGATAAAATAGCAAATTTCTGGTTAAAGAAGTTCACCTCAACACATTCACATCTAGCTAAATTATTTAACAGTTACATTGCAGACCCATACACATTCCCTGATACACTTACACATGGAATAACTTATCTGAAACCTAAAGATCAAGCAGACACAGCGAACCCAGCTAAATATCGCCCCATAACATGCCTACAAACAATATACAAAATATTAACTTCAATCATTAAACAGAAATTAATGACACATACAACACAGAACAAAATTATAAATGAAGAACAAAAAGGCTGTTGCAAAGGAGCACGAGGATGTAAAGAGCAACTGATAATAGATGCAGAGGTGACATATCAAGCTAAAACTAAACAAAGGTCGCTACACTACGCATATATTGATTACCAAAAAGCTTTTGATAGTGTACCCCACTCATGGTTACTACAAATATTGGAAATATACAAAGTAGATCCTAAATTGATACAGTTCCTAAACATAGTAATGAAAAATTGGAAAACCACACTTAATATCCAAACAAATTCAAATAATATCACATCACAGCCAATACGGATTAAGCGTGGAATATACCAAGGAGACTCATTAAGTCCTTTCTGGTTCTGCCTTGCTCTGAACCCACTATCCAACATGCTAAATAATACAAATTATGGATACAATATTACTGGAACATACCCACACAAAATCACACATTTGCTATACATGGATGATCTAAAACTACTGGCAGCAACAAATCAACAACTCAACCAATTACTAAAGATAACAGAAGTATTCAGCAATGATATAAGTATGGCTTTTGGAACAGACAAATGTAAGAAAAATAGCATAGTCAAGGGAAAACACACTAAACAAGAAGATTACATATTGGATAACCACAGCGACTGCATAGAAGCGATGGAAAAAACGGATGCCTATAAATATCTAGGATACAGACAAAAAATAGGAATAGATAATACAAATATTAAAGAAGAACTAAAAGAAAAATATAGACAAAGACTAACAAAAATACTGAAAACAGAACTGACAGCAAGAAACAAGACCAAAGCTATAAATACTTCTGCCATACCAATATTGACCTACTCATTTGGAGTAGTGAAATGGAGTAACACAGACCTAGAAGCACTCAATACACTTACACGATCACAATGCCATAAATATAGAATACATCACATACATTCAGCAACAGAAAGATTCACATTAAGCAGAAAGGAAGGAGGAAGGGGATTTATCGATATAAAAAACCTACATTATGGACAGGTAGACAATTTAAGAAAATTCTTTATAGAACGAGCAGAAACTAGCAAAATACACAAAGCAATCACTCATATAAATACATCGGCTACACCACTACAATTTCATAACCACCTCTACAACCCTTTAGACCACATAACATCAACAGATATGAAGAAAGTAAATTGGAAAAAGAAAACACTTCATGGCAAGCACCCGTATCATCTAACACAGCCACACATCGATCAAGACGCATCCAACACATGGCTAAGAAAAGGCAATATATACAGTGAGACAGAAGGATTCATGATTGCAATGCAGGATCAAACAATAAACACCAGATATTACAGCAAGCATATTATTAAAGATCCCAATACCACAACAGATAAATGCAGACTTTGTAAACAACAAA
The DNA here is from genome assembly GCF_023898315.1 of Schistocerca nitens. Classification (NCBI taxonomy): domain Eukaryota; kingdom Metazoa; phylum Arthropoda; class Insecta; order Orthoptera; family Acrididae; genus Schistocerca; species Schistocerca nitens. The sequence goes on along the minus strand of NC_064623.1, from coordinate 64,993,808 downwards.
TAGAAACAGTAGATCACATCACAAGCGGATGTACAATACTAGCAAATACAGAATACCCCAGAAGACATGACAATGTCGCAAAAATAATACATCAACAGCTAGCCTTACAACATAAACTTTTAAAACAACAAGTTCCTACATACAAGTATGCACCACAAAATGTACTGGAGAATGATGAATACAAATTATACTGGAACAGAACCATTATAACAGATAAAACAACGCCACATAACAAACCTGACATCATACTCACCAATAAAAAGAAGAAATTAACACAACTAATCGAAATATCCATACCCAATACAACAAATATACAAAAGAAAACAGGAGAAAAAATTGAAAAATACATCCAACTGGCTGAGGAAGTCAAAGTCATGTGGCATCAGGATAAAGTTGACATCGTACCAATTATAGTATCAACTACAGGAGTCATACCACACAATATCCACCAGTACATCAATGCAATACAGCTACATCCAAACACATATATACAACTACAGAAATCCGTAATTATTGATACATGTTCAATTACCCGAAAGTTCCTAAATGCAATATAACACATACCGTACAGTTAATAGGAAGTGACGCTTGATCAAGGTCCGCGTCACTTTCCATTCTCAACCAGACTTAACGTCTGAGAAAGTAAAGAAATAATAATAATAAACCTGAAATCACTTCTGAATTAAATCATGTGTTCTTTCTACTGTAATATACCTGCACCGTAAGTAAACTTCCATTATTTGCTGTCACTTATGCTGCTGCAGTTGTGACTGCCTGCAGAGCACTTTGCTCGGACACTAGTTCCATGTGTATCCTCCAGTAGTGTCAACTGTCAGCGACGTATTTCCCTGCCGCAGACAATGTGCCAGGGAGACTCGGGCGGGCCTGTGATGTGCTCGACAGCGACCGGCTCCAAGCAGTGGGCGGTGAACATGGGCATGGCTCCGGCCGAGAAGGAGTGCCTGCCGCAGAAGACGGCCAACGTGTACGTCAGCACCGCCTACTTCCGGTGAGTTCCCTCCTCCCTCTCCGCTGCAGTGTACACACACACATTTATACCTAAATGAGCAGTAAATGCACTGCAGTAGTAGGTCGCTTGCAGGCTGGCAGTAGGAGCGTTGTCATATTGTTAATACTTGTTTGTTGGCGGTTGTGCCAACAGTGAAATTCGTATGAGAAAAGAGGCAGTGTTGGTTGCAGTGTTACAATTTTTTTTATTATTTTCCAAGCATACATTTCGTCTATATTTAGACTTCTTCGGTTTGACCTAGGGAAGAAGTATGAAATTTCATAATATTTACTGAGACTGATTACCAAGAAAATATTAAGCTACTGATATTTGGTAGCAAAGCTTACAGTGCATGGGATACGGTGCATAGAAAATCCAGGCAGGTATATTTCCCTTTCCAAAGCTTTAAAAACAGTGTGCGGTGTCCTATAACACAGAATAAAACGGAACATGACATAAACGTATTTTTTAAAAAAATATGGTGATCAAATAGGAGATATGATACTGCGTGAAGAGTTTGACAGAGCAATGAAAGACCAAAGTCGAAACAAGGCCCCGGGAATAGACAAAATTTCATTAGAACTACTAATAGCCTTGGGAGAGCCAGCCCTGACAAAATTCTACCATCTGGTGAGCAAGATGTATGAGACAGGCGAAATACCTTCAGACTTCACGAAGAATATAATAATTCCAGTCCCAAAGAAAGCAGGTGTTGACAGATGTGAAAATTACCGATCTATAAGGTTAATAAGTCACAGCTGCAAAATACTAACGCGAATTATTTACAGACGAATGGAAAAACTGGTAGAAGCCGACCTCAAGGAAGATCAGTTTGGATTCCGTAGAAATATTTGAACACGTGAGGCAATACTGACCCTACGAGTTATCTTAGAAAATAGATTAAGGAAAGGCAAACCTACGTTTCTGGCATTTGTGGACTTAGAGAAAGCTTTTGACAATGTTGACTGGAATACTCTGTTTCAAATTCTGAAGGTGGCAGGGGTAAAATACAGGGAGCGAAAGGCTATTTACAATTTGTACAGAAACCAGATGGCAGTTATAAGAGTCGAAGGACGTGAAAGGGAAGCAGTGGTTGGGAAGGGAGTGAGACAGGATTGTAGCCTCTCCCCGATGTTACTCAATCTGTATATTGAGCAAGCAGTAAAGGAAACAAAAGAAAAATTCGGAGTAGGAATTAAAATCCATGGAGAAGAAATAAAAACTTTGAGGTTCGCCTATGACATTGTAATTCTGACCTGGAAGAGCAGCTGAACGGAATGGACAGTGTCTTGAAAGGAGGATATAAGATGAACATCAACAAAAGCGAAACGAGGATAATGGAATTTAGTCGAATTAAGTCGGGTGATCCTGAGGGTATTAGATTAGGAAATGAGACACTTAAAGTAGTAAATGAGTTTTGCTATTTGAGGAGCAAATTAACTGATGATGCTTAAAGTTGTAAACTAGTTTTGCTATTTGGGGAGCAAATTAACTGATTATTGTCGAAGTAGAGAGGATATAAAATGTAGACTGGCATTGGCAAGGAAAGCGTTTCTGAAGAAGAGAAATTTGTTAACGTCGAGTATAGATTTAAGTGTCAGGAAGCCGTTTCTGAAAGTGTTTGTATGGAGTGTAGCCATCTATGGAAGTCAAACGTGGACGATAAATAGTTTAGACAAGAAGAGAATAGAAGCTTTAGAAATGTGGTGCTACAGAAGAATGCTGAAGATTAGATGGGTAGATCACATAACTAATGAGGAGGTATGGAATAGAATTGGGGAGAAGAGGCGTTTGTGGCACAACTTCACTAGAAGAAGGGATCGGTTGATAGGGCATATTCTGAGGCATCAAGGGATCACCAGTTTAGTATTGGAGGACAGCGTGGAGGGTAAAAATTGTGGAGGGAGACCAAGAGATGAATACACTACACAGATTCAGAAGGATGTAGGTTGCAGTAGGTACTGGGAAATGAAGAAGCTTGCACAGGATAGAGTAGGTTGGAGAGCTGCATCAAACCAGTCTCTGTACTGAAGACCACAACAACAACAACATGTAACCTACTGTGTCCCTAAAATGTCAAACCACACTTGAAATAAGGAGGAAGCAGCAGATTACCTTATTACGGCGAGTGGCGCATTCCAGTGGAAACCAAGTGGGACCAGACCTACAGTAAAGCTCTACATCATAAACATGCCGGAGGTGTAGGGCATATTCTGATTTGCACACATCACGTAGGATGTAAAAACATACAAGCACGCAGCTCTCGACAAATAGCGCCTGCAAGCTGTGAGCTACGGTAGTGTTCAATTGCTAAATCTTGTCATAACGACAAATCATAACAGTTATTATACATGACTGCTGTTCAAAAAATTCCCGATAATATGCTTACATTGAGAGGCGAATGAAAATTAAAAATTAAAGTATATAAAGACAGGGAAAGCATAAAAGTACGCAGGACAGCTCTGAATTCCAATTTTTAGTTTAGTATTATACCCAACAACATTGTGCATACCCGTATCTCCCTAAAATCAGAATTTAGGCCCACCCCACTCTTTCTGAAACACGAGATCATCCCTACCTGTCACTACTGACTAACAGTGTCAATACTATGTTCGGATGCCTAGCAAGTGCGGCATCTATGTCGTAAAACATGCTTCATTGGGACGCTGATAAAGGCATGTGCAAACATAAAATATAATATAAAGTCACATCAACGTTAAAAACTGCCAGCGTTAACTACACTGTTGCTCATACATTAAGGATAATTGCAGCTTGTGGTGCCACACAACGTGGTGCTACACAAAACTGGCGCTAATAGCATAGGCACATAGGGAACACACACGACACATCTGTAAGTCCACGGTATTGGTGTTGAGTCGAGAAAAGCATCCCGAAACACATGTGCTACAAAGCTCCACGGTTTCTTGCGCATATACCCCGACATCAGTATGGGATATTATCATTATGCACACGTATACAGGCTGCACAACGGGCTGGCATACTCTGGATCAGATGGTCGAGCAGCTGCTGGGGTATAGCCTCCCATTGTTGCACCAGTGCCTGTCGGAGCTCCTGAAGTGTCGTAGGGGTTTGAAGACGTGCAGCGATACGTCGACCGAGAACTTCCCAGACGTGCTAGATGGGGTTTAGGTCTGGAGAACAGGCAGGCCACTCCATTCGCCTGATATCTTCTGTTTCAAGGTACTCCTTCGCGATGGCAGCTCGGTAGGGCGTTATCATCCATCAGGAGGAAGGTGAGACCCACTGCACCCCTGAAAAGGCGGACATACTGGTGCAAAATGACGTTCCGGTACACCCGACCTGTTACAGTTCCTCTGTCAAAGACATGCAGGGGTGTACATGCACCAATCATAATCCCAACCCACATCATCAAACCACAACCTCCAAACAGGTCCCTTTTAAGGACATTAAGGAGTTGATACCTGGTTCCTGGTTCACGCCAGATGAAAACACTGCGAGAATTACTGTTCAGAATATAGTTGGGCTCTTCCGTGAACACAACCTGGGACCACTGTTCCAATGATATTCTTGACACCAGGTATTACGGGCTCTCGTGTGACCAGGGGTCAGTGGAATGCATCTTGCAGGTCTCCAGGCGAATAAACCATGTCTGTTCAGTCGTCTGTAGACTGTGTGTGTGGAGACAAGTGTTCCAGTGGCTGCGGTAAGGTCCCGAGCGAGGCTACATGCAGTACTCTGTGACCGTCTGCGGGCACTGACGGTGAGATATCGGTCTTCTTGTGGTGTTGTACACTGTGGACGTCCCGTACTGTAGCGCCTGGACACGTTTCCTGTCTGCTGGAATCGTTGCCATAATCTTGAGATCAAACTTTGTGGCACATGGAGGGCCCGAGCTACGACCTGCTGTGTTTGACCAGCCTCCAGTCGCCCTAGTATTCTACCCCTCATACAGTCATCAATATGTGTTCTCTACGCCATTTTCAACACACAGTCACCATCAGCAACTCTGAAAACGTCTGGACACTTACTCGCTTCACCATACTCTGACATGCTCCAACACACCTGTGTATGTGGTCTGCTGCCAGCGTCACCGTGCGACGACCGCAGGCCAAATGCACCGCATGGCCATACCCTGAGGTGATTTAAACCCGCAAACCACCCACCAGGGCGTTGTTTCACCATCTATTAGCATTATCCTTAATTTATGAGCACGAGTGTAGATGACACCCTATATAAAATACCGAGGTCCCTCAGTGCAAAAGCTGAAAGCAAGAATCAATCTTAAAAATCCCAACTTTCAAAATATAATGGTTGTTAAAAAACATAGAATTACTTAAGGTCAAGAGCGCCAGTATGATCTAAATGTTACAGGATGCATAGTGAGAATTAATAAACTTTACTAATTTTTTTCGTTCCCCAAACCATAATGGACCTTCTTCGTGAAAAGTAAAGTTACATCAGCGCAAGAGTACCCGTGACAGCTATTATGTCGCACTGTGCATAATATATAGCACACACTGACTAAAAACTAAAAACTAAAAATCAATAAGCTTTAAAAATTAGACATTTAAAGAGATAACCTTTTGAAAAAATGTACAAGGCGGCGCGATTCAATTAAATAGCGTCCACGCCTTAGCTATAAACATTAAACAATGATCTCATAGAGTGAAAGTACACCTGGTTCTTCCCAGTTAGCTGATACCTCTTTTGTAATTATTAGACGGTGGGTGATGTTTTAAGTGGTCACTGTAGCAAGTAGATATCCACTAATACCAGTATTGCTGGCCCCTGCTTCGATCACAAGAGAGGTATATTCCTACACGTCGGCCAGGGGTCTGAAGATGGCGTAATTAAGCGCCGGAACTGGTTGCCTAATAAAATAAGGTTGAAAACTGACGTTTGAAAGGTGTTTAATTTGAAATCCTTATACAGACAGTGTCAGTAAGAGAGGATGCTGCATATGAATGCCTAAATACAAAGAGATATTGGGTAAAGGGATTTAGAATGTTCTGTGTTAAAGGAACGGGAATGCGTTCGCATGCCAATAGTTTTGGTGACGAAGGAGAAATGGGGATTGAGGAAACTGGTTCCTCAGTTTCCCTTCAGAGTGTTTTGAAGAGCTACATTCGCCTTTTTTGTGCTCCAACAGAAGCATTTTTCTGCTGGTAATATTCTGACTCCATCTGTTATGTGGTGTTGAGGTATCCTTAATACACTTGAACAGATTAATTTCGTACGGTAACAGTTTCCAAAGCAGCCTAAAATTTTGTTAATGTTTCACCACACTGTAGTTCAGTGTTTTTATATTTCTCTTTAAAAACTTCTAGTTATGTAATGACATTCTGATAAAGCGTGATAGATAAAAGCTGAATGAAATAAAAATTAAAATACCGGGTGATCAAAAAGTCAGCTATTTTTTTTTTAGTCATCAGTCTACTGACTGGTTTGATGCGGCCCGCCACGAATTCCTTTCCTGTGCTAACCTCTTCATCTCAGAGTAGCACTTGCAACCTACGTCCTCAATTATTTACTTGACGTATTCCAATCTCTGTCTTCCTCTAAAGTTTTTGCCCTCTACAGCTCCCTCTAGTACCATGGAAGTCATTCCCTCCTGTCTTAGCAGATGTCCTATCATCCTGTCCCTTCTCCTTATCAGTGTTTTCCACATATTCCTTTCCTGTCCGATTCTGCGTAGAACCTCCTCATTCCTTACCTTATCAGTCCACCTAATTTTCAACATTCGTCTATAGCACCACATCTCAAATGCTTCGATTCTCTTCTGTTCCGGTTTTCTCACAGTCCATGTTTCACTACCATACAATGCTGTACACCAGACGTACATCCTCAGAAATTTCTTCCTCAAATGAAGGCCGGTATTTGATATTAGTAGACTTCTCTTGGCCAGAAATGCCTTTTTTGCCATAGCGAGTCTGCTTTTGATGTCCTCCTTGCTCCGTCCGTCATTGGTTATTTTACTGCCTAGGTAGCAGAATTCCTTAACTTCATTGACTTCGTGACCATCAATCCTGATGTTAAGTTTCTCGCTGTTCTCATTTCTACTACTTCTCATTACCTTCGTCTTTCTACGATTTACTCTCAAACCATACTGTGTACTCATTAGACTGTTCATTCCGTTCAGCAGATCATTTAATTCTTTTTCACTTTCACTCAGGATAGCAATGTCATCAGCGAATCGTATCATTGATATCCTTTCACCTTGTATTTTAATTCCACTCCTGAACCTTTCTTTTATTTCCATCATTGCTTCCTCGATGTACAGATTGAAGAGTAGGGGCGAAAGGCTACAGCCTTGTCTTACACCCTTCTTAATACGAGCACTTCGTTCTTGATCGTCCACTCTTATTATTCCCTCTTGGTTGTTGTACATATTGTATATGACCCGTCTCTCCCTATAGCTTACCCCTACTTTTTTCAGAATCTCGAACAGCTTGCACCATTTTATATTGTCGAACGCTTTTTCCAGGTCGACAAATCCTATGAAAGTGTCTTGATTTTTCTTTAGCCATGCTTCCATTATTAGCCGTAACGTCAGAATTGCCTCTCTCGTCCCTTTACTTTTCCTAAACCCAAACTGATCGTCGCCTAGCGCATTCTCAATTTTCTTTTCCATTCTTCTGTATATTATTATTGTAAGCAGCTTCGAAGCATGAGCTGTTAAGCTGATTGTGCGATAATTCTCGCACTTGTCAGCTCTTGCCGTCTTCGGAATTGTGTGGATGATGCTTTTCCGAAAGTCAGATGGTATGTCGCCAGACTCATATATTCTACACACCAACGCGAATAGTCGTTTTGTTGCCATTTCCCCCAATGATTTTAGAAATTCTGATGGAATGTTATCTATCCCTTCTGTTTTATTTGACCGTAAGTCTTCCAAAGCTGTGTTAAATTCCGATTCTAATACTGTTTCCCCTATCTCTTCTAAATCGACTCCTGTTTCTTCTTCTAACACATCAGACAAATCTTCACCCTCATAGAGGCTTTCAATGTATTCTTTCCACCTATCTGCTCTCTCCTCTGCATTTAACAGTGTAATTCCCGTTGCACTCTTAATGTTACCACCGTTGCTTTTAATGTCGCCAAAGGTTGTTTTGACTTTCCTGTATGCTGAGTCTGTCCTTCCGACAATCATATCTTTTTCGATGTCTTCACATTTTTCCTGCAGCCATTTCGTCTTAGCTTCCCTGCACTTCCCATTTATTTCATTCCTCAGCGACTTGTATTTCTGTATTTCTGATTTTCCCAGAACATGTTTGTACTTCCTCCTTTCATCAATCAACTGAAGTATTTCTTCTGTTACCCATGGTTTCTTCGCAGCTGCTTTCTTTGTAGCTATGTTTTCCTTCCCAACTTCTGTGATGGCCCTTTCTAGAGATGTCCATTCCTCTTCAACTGTACTGTCTACTGCGCTATTCCTTATTGCTGTATCTATAGCGTTAGAGAACTTCAAACGTATCTCGTCATTCCTTAGTACTTCCGTATCCCACTTCTTTGCGTATTGGTTCTTCCTGACTAATGTCTTGAACTTCAGCCTACTCTTCATCACTACTATATTGTGATCTGAGTCTATATCGCCAATGCATGGCTGTCTTCAGTTACACGCATCAGCTGCGCAAGGCGGGTGACCTTGAACGAGCTGCGCCTGGCTGCCGCCAGTCAGTATAAATTTGAAAACTTAATAAACCACGGAATAATGTAGATAGAGAGGTACAAATTGATACACATGCTTGGAATGACATGGGGTTTTATTAGAACCACCCCATATTGCTAGACGCGTGAAACATCTCTTGCGCGCGTCGTTTGGTGATGATCGTGTGCTCAGCCGCCACTTTCGTCATGCTTGGCCTCCCAAGTCCCCAGACCTCAGTCCGTGCGATTATTGGCTTTGGGGTTACCTGAAGTCGAAAGTGTATCGTGATCGACCGACATCTCTAGGGATGCTGAAAGACAACATCCGACGCCGATGCCTCATCATAACTCCGGACATGCTTTACAATGCTGTTCACAACATTATTCCTAAACTACAGCTATTGTTGAGGAATGATGGTGGACATATTGAGCATTTCCTGTAAACATCACCTTTGCTTTGTCTTACTTTGTTATGCTAATTATTGCTATTCTGATCAGATGAAGCGCCATCTGTCGGATATTTTTTGAAATTTTGTATTTTTTTGGTTCTAATAAAACCCCATGTCATTCCAAGCATGTGTGTCAATTTGTACCTCTCTATCTACATTATTCCGTGATTTATTCGGTTTTCAAATTCATACTGACTTTTTGATCACCCAGTACAATATACTAATTACGAGAACACATGTTTGCTATTAACGAAAATGTGGTTCATTTCCCATCATTTTCTATTTTCCTCACGTATCACCACCAGATTCGGGACGTTGTAAATAAAGAAATAGGAATGATAAATATTTCGAGATAGTTCATTTTACATGTAACAACTCACATCTTCATAGACGTCGTATTCGAGTTATGAGTGTTGAGCGGAAGATGGTATTCTTTTTCAGGAGCTGGATCGTCGACAACATTAGAGACTTGGCATCGTGTGCTGGCAGCGCCCGGCATGGCTCAGTGCGAATTTTCACGCGCAAGGTATGGTGTGCCATTCAATTTCTTTTTCTTCTCTTAGCAGTCTTTGTACAGCATCTGAAAGCAGCAGATATGACTAAACCACCCAGTACAGCTCTACTTTTGATAGGGTCAGCAGTCTCGATTTAATAAAAGCTCATTGGCCCAATATACTGTACACATTGGACATCTCAGAAGTTATAAATCTCGTGATGTTACTGTAGGAGATACAAACATTAATGGAAGTAAAACAGTCCTAATAACTATAAAGACAAGTCATTTGAAAAGACACTCAAAATCAAGAATTTCACGTGTGACTTTACTTAATAACTGTTTTGTAATTATTTTTGGCTTCATTATGCACAATTTATCCAATTACTTTCATGTCCTCTTTCTGCAGTCTAGATCTGATTAATTTAAGAAGATGTAGAAATTAAAATGGTGTGATGAAAGTTATTTACTTTACCAACAGCTGAAGATTGTATACGTTATCAACAAGACACTCATGTGTCAAAGCATTTATGAACACGTGCCAAATAGGATGTTGGTCCACATCTGAAACGAAACACTGCAGCGATTCTTCATGGCATTAATTCTAGAAGTTGAATTGCTGCTTAGAGCAGGATCAGGTTATCGAGGGTGGAGCGATCCGTCCTGAGCCCACACAGGGAACGATTCAGTAGGGACCTGTTTCGAGAACCCACGCTAGGCGCCGATCGACTATATGCTCCACTGTCTTTCCTACGCAGCTTGTCAGGCTAATACTACGGGTTTCCAGAATGAGATTTTCACTCTGCAGCAGAGTGTGCACTGATATGAAACTTCCTGGCAGATTAAAACTGTGTGCCGGAGCGAGAGTCGAACTCGGGACCTTTGCCTTTCGCGGGCAAGTGCTCTACCAACTGAGCTGCCCAAGCACGACTCATGCCGCGTCTTCACAGCTTTACTTCTGCCAGTACCTCGTCTCCTACCTTCCAAATTTAACAGAAGCTCTCCTGCGAACCTTGCAGCACTTGCCGGCGAAAGACAAAGGTCCCGACTTCGATTCTCGGTCCGGCACACAGTTTTAATCTGCCAGGAAGTTTCATATCAGCGCACACTCCGCTGCAGAGTGAAAATCTCATTCTGGAAACATCCCCCAGGCTGTGGCTAAGCCATGTCTCCGCAATATCGTTTCTTTCAAGAGTGCTAGTTCTTCAAGTTTGGAAGGTAGGAGACGAGGTACTGGCAGAAGTAAAGCTGTGAGGACGGGGCGTGAGTCGTGCTTGGGTAGCTCAGATGGTAGAGCACTTGCCCGCGAAAAGCAAAGGTCCCGAGTTCGAGTCTCGGTCCGGCACACAGTTTTAATCTGCCAGGAAGGTTACTAAGGGTTTGTCTGATTCTACCCCGGTTTTAAAATTGGGATTCCTTCGTAAGCAACACCTTACGGCTATTTTCTTCGATTTGGATAAGGCCTACGATACTACCTGGGGGCATAATATTTTGTCGCAGCTATTCACTGGCTATTCCGTGGATGCCTACCTACCTCCATACGTCCCTTCCTCTTGGACAGATATTCAAGATACAAGCCTGACCGTTATAAGCAGGAGAATGGTGTCCCTCAACCGAGTGATTTAACTGTCACGCCATTCGCCATGGCAATAAACAGTACTACGTCCAGAGTGCGACGTTCTGTACTGTGGATCACCTTGTTTGTGGACGACTTCTCCGTTTTCTGTGCATCCTCCAACATCGCAACCGCTACCCAGCAATTGCAGCTGACGATCAGACGGTGAGAGGAATGGACTTACACCACAAGTTTTTAATTCTCTCTGGAAAAAACTGCCTGTATTGATTCTAATGTGTTCAGCTCTCTTTTTAATTCTCCCGTTTTAAAACTGCTGTGGGGGGGGGGGGGGGGGGGGGAAGAAGAAGATACCGTTCCCACATTTAAGGGAAAGGTGAAATATCTGGACCTTACATTTCATGAGAAGCTTACGTGGCTGCCACAGCTATAAGAACTGAAACTGAGATATCTCAAGGCCTTAAACATTCCTAACTGAGTCAGTCACAGGTCTTCTGAAGCCGACAGGGCCATCTGGGATCTGTGCAAGGGAGAGGGTTGAGCTGTTACATTCTGAAAACATTAATGTCCAAAGCCAGCGGTGGAGTTGGCCGTCCCTCTGGCTATTAAAGGGGTACAGATTACTTCTAGAGCTGACTCCTTACATGAAGCATTGTACACCAGAAGTTTAAAGAGGTTTTACATCGCCACCCAGATTTTATTACTGTTACATTGATGGACCCAAACAAGGAAATTTTCTCGTTTGTTCTGCCGTGGTCACCGACATTGTGCTCAGGATAACGTCCCAGAGCAGTTTTCAGTTTATTACTTGGAATTGTTTGCTATCCTGAAGGGATTCAGGGGAACGAACTGGCTGATGCGGCTGCCTACTCCTGCTCGATGTTCAGTTCCCCTGCAGGGGAAGGTCATATGTTGGTGGAAGGCTTAGTGCCTTGAAGTTTCATAAAGCATCAAGTGCGACCTAGGTTTACCTCCTTCCAGCCATTACGGCTTCAAGAAATAGCCCTTTCACGGCTCAGAGAGGCATGTCAGAGATGCGGGACGGAGCTGTCAGTACAACATATTTTAACTGTGTATATTTTATATTGAAGTGGGTCTCCCTCTATTCTGACTGATAACGAGGCGAGTGTTCGTGTTTTGAGATTTTATGAGGTGCCCGGAACTCTTCCTAAAATATTGTGTGTGAGGTCCTAATGTGTCACAGAACAGATGGTTCACTCATTATTTGTAAGCAGTCATCCAGCGTCGGTTATCATCCCTTTTTTAACCGTGTATTTACAGGTGTTTTTCCATGTTTCTTTTCTAGTTATTCTCCTGTATCTCGCTGGAATTATATTACGAACTTTCCTGAAGCTCATTTTATTGGTGTTGTCGTACGATTCTGGTGGGGGGGGGGGGGCGGATGAAACTTGATTTTAATGTTATCAGTAAATCATTACCTCAAGGGCGCTGATGGCACAGCTGTTCAACGCCCTCTGCCACAAACCAACATAATTCGACAAGTACTTGCTCATTTACCAGAGGTGTGTGGCCCCAGATGACAATGCATAGTTCCCCCAACTGCCATAAATTACGGACCGATGGTATTTTAGGCGCGGAGCGGGCTGTCCGTAGTGTCCCACATGCGTTCCATTGGGTTCAGATCAGGCGCATCTGGTGGCCGGGACATCAGCGTGAGTTCACTGTCACGCCCCTCATATCACTGTAGCACGAATCTAGCCTTTTGACACAGAGTGTTATCGTGCTGGAATTTGTCGTCACCATCAGTGAGCTGGCCGGAGTGACCGAGCGGTTCTACGCGCTACAGTCTGGAACCGCGCGACCGCTACGGTCGCAGGTTCGAATCCTGTCTCGGGCATGGATGTGTGTGATGTCCTTAGGTTAGTTAGGTTTAAGTAGTTCTACGTTCTAGGGGACTGATGACCTCAGAAGTTAAGTCCCATAGTGCTCAGAGCCATTTGAACCATCAGTGAAAACCTCGAGCGTGAAAGGATGCAGATGGTCTGCACTAAAGTTCATGTAGGCTACTAGTCTCACGGTGTCACGGACTGCTACCACAGGCCCTACTGAAGCCGAGGTGAAGTCCCTCACAGCATAATTCTGTCCTCAGTGGGTCGCATCTTTTGTGGCATGCTCGTCGAGCTGATGTATCAAGAAACGTCACCAGGCGACAAGTTCTATTGATCAACACTCCAATCTCGATGATCCTGTGAGCAACACAAACGTAGTTGACGATGGCTCTGGATCAACATGGCAAAACTCGGTATTGTACTCCATTAGGTTATCTGCCACTGCTTGTCGCCGCCTATCCCACTTTACAGAGTGGGCAAGCCACGTTGTGTGATAAGACATAGACTCGTGGCTAACCCTCCTCTTCTACATCTGCGCAGTTTCCATATGTCGGGGGGTGCCCTTGAGCTTTCCGTCCAGAAGGACCAGGGTTCACGTCCTGCCAGTTCCAGGGCGGGGCATGCGGTGGGACATCAGCATAGCCTTGGGAGAAAGAAAGACTTAGCAAAATTCGAAATTCCTACCAAAATTCGAAATTCCCATCAATAGGGTAAGTAGGGGAGGGTGAGAGTGAGAATGGGAAGGCCAGCCGATGTGGCCGAGCGGTTCTAGGCGCTTCAGTCTGGAACCGCGCGACCGCTACGGTCGCAGGTTCGAATCCTGCCTCGGGCATGGATGTGTGTGATGTTATTAGGTTAGTTAGGTTTAAGTAATTATTAGTTCTAGGGGACTGATGACCTCAGATGTTAAGTCCCATAGTGTTCGGAGCCATTTGAACCATTTTAGAATGGGAAGGTTCCGGAACCCAGTCCGCAGCTCGTGGTCTCGCGGTCGCGTTTTCGCTTCCCAAGCAAGTGGTCCGCGGCTCGATTCCCAACGGGGTCAGGGATTTTCTCCTGCCTCATCATTCATGAAAGTGGCGAGATCGGACTGAGGAAAGGTTGGGTATTTGTACGGGTACTGATAACCGAGCAGTTGAGCGCCCCACAAACCAAAACATCCATCCAGAACCGAAGTGCAGGTTGAGGAAAACACATGTTGTCAGTGGCTGGGGGAGCGGTGGTGAGCGATGTGGAGGTAATTCATTGGTCAATTTAATTAATTTGCATATCAATTTGTTATCAGTTTGACATCAACATTGTGATTGTGACGCCATCTCCCTACTAGTACTGCAGATCATGATTAATTTCAATGGTAATTGCAATCATCATTTACACAAATTTTTAAGCAAAGAGGATGTTTCTCAGGCCTTGAATGAACAGTGTAGACAGAAGACCAACCTCTTATGACTTGCAGCGTCTCCTATTTGCGCCGCATGTCCTCGGGTAGCAGCTTCAGTGCGACAAATGGCTGCAGCGTTTGCAACCACTCGATGTGCAGGTGCAGTCAGAGGCAGACAAGTCGCACAGTCTGACGTGGAGCTGCAGATCACACTCACGATAAATTTTATGGAGAGGCACACATTAGCAACGATTACAACGCCTTTTACCTAGCACAGAAAAAATTGTTTCACGTAAACCCTAGACATTTTTGGGGCGTAATTGGAATCTGAACTTAAAAATGCGTCTACCCATTTGAAAATAGAATGTTGAATTCCCTCACAGAGGTTTGGGGAGAGGAGTTAGTGGGTGACCACTCTTAGCACAAATAGATGTCCCTCTGGAATGTATTAGCGTTTCATCTGGAACATTAGTTTTGGATTATGCGCATTTCTAGAGATATTTAGTTATTCTAAACAAACGCCTGTATATGTTTTTGCCCTTTAATTTTGCCACTGATAAACTTGATTGTCCCTTGGATTAAAGACATAAATCACTTCCATAAAAAAGTGGGATGTTAAAGATAAAGAGGTTGGAGTTTTAAGATATACTGTTGATTTCTTCTACAGCACCCATAGTAAAGTCAAACAGCAAACAACCACTTGTAAAATTACCTCTGGCTACCTGTTCACAGATTTTGTGAGCAGTCTGTTTCACACCTTTGCTTTCCATTTTCAGGGTTCCAGGCAGGATACATAGAATGAAATAATATGTACCTTGTACTTCTGTTGTGAATCTTATTGTTACAGGTGCTTCCGTATCGACCTCTGTGGCTGTTGCCTATAACCGCAGTCACATTGTTTTATGTACACTGAATTAGTGATGGTGAGTTCTTTTGCAAGTAAAACATTACAATAATGATGTTAGAAATAGTGTTGTAATATATCGTTTCCTAGGCCATGGGAATGAATCATTCTTTATTAGTCAGTCAGCTCTCCTAGTTGGCTCTGGAGTTTTGGGGTATCAGGTTTCAGCCAAAGCTTCACAATGCATATACTCCCAAGAGACTCATCATAAATTACAGAGACGCACCCACCTACATCCTCGACAGACATGTTGAAAGTCTACCCCTTGTTTGTTATGCTGATTATTTTTCATGTGAGAAGTATCTCCCTTTAATGTAAGCGGACACAGTGCTCCATGGTTCCCATTTCTACCGCTATGTGTCTAATTCTTTCATTTAGGCCGGATAAATTGAGATATGGGTAATCAAACACGCTAGAAAAGATAGTATTCTAATTTAAAAATGAAGGAACGGATAACGCAACATCGGTGAATGGCCATGGAACAATACGTGCACATTAGGGACTGTAAGACTTTCTTTTTTTTTGATACTATGAATTCAGTTAGTTGCATAATGTGCATAATGCATACAATAGATATGCCTGGATTGAAAATTAATAGAATATAGTCATTATCTCGGTGGTATGGATGAAGGATACTGAATAACGCTAAGAGAGAATTTCAATTATCATTCTGATTTATTTCGATAACATTTAAGAAAACTATTACCCTCTGTGACAGAACATACATGAAATCTATTATATTTAAGAAAACGACCACTCTCGGTGACAAAACCTTCATGAAACAATCACTATCTCTTGCATCTCATGATAACGGAAACATAGACAATACTTCGTCGCCAGTTACATCTACTAATGATTAAAATGGGTAAAAATGAATGTTACTGAATGGTGGCCTCTTAACACCATTTAGTTATTGTCACACCCATTTAACGCGCGGAGAAGGGAAGGATACCACCTTTCACTCTCTCAAACATTACTTGCGTTACTTCACATGCAGTACCATTCGGATAAGTTCATGTTGAAACCGCGTATTATGCAACCGCACTGCAACGTGAGCAAACCAGCCCAGGCTTCATGACTCCACATTATTCATGCTATAATTAACGAAAGGCAAATCGATTGACTACCGTCATGAATGATGGCAACACGTGGCCAAGTTCGACAACAAAGAAACAAGTAAAAAAACCGTTGAATCATGAAACCTTTATGTTGCTTGTATCCAGAACTAAACTATGCAACAAATGAAACATTAATGAACCTATCTGCTATTGACCTAAGAACAAGAACCGTTGGTTCATGCCCTCAGTCACCTCGCGCCCAAGTCTGCTAGTTGAAACACATTAATCTGAAAATTTTCTACAAATAAAATATCGCTGAACGTTTCCCGGTATTAATTCACACCCGAACATGCTCCATAATCAATGTTACCCCAGAAGACCGACATTATGAATAACTTTTCTCACCATCCATGACGAGCGCCGCACCCCTGCGTCCGTCTCGTTCAATCGGCGGCCCCAGAGTGTCCTAACATGGCGCGTTCCAGGACCAACCGCCAACCGTTCAAAAAAAACTGGTGGTGGGGGTAGGACCTCAGTGAGAAACAACCTCACAAACTCTGCCCTGCTCATCCCCACCATCTTTGGAATCACGAACTCTCTGCCAAATCTACTCACGTTGTTATCTTGGTGCTAAACTACCCTACTGTTACCATCTTTGACTAACCCAGATTATTATATATTCCGTGCATAATTACGTTTATCCATCCACATACATCACGGGATTAAAGAATGAGAGAGGAGGTGTGACACCAACAGAAGAAAAAATATACATGGAAGCATTCTTGAATCCAGAGGATAATTAGCTAGACGAAACATTGAAATGACGCTCTCGGCGTAAAATAAAATGAATTATTAAACATGTAGAAATTATTTAGTTAAATGAAGCGTAAACCTGTGACGTTTCAATGTGCTAAACATTCTCACAAAGCAACATAAAAGGCAAGCTGACAGAACAATGAAACACAAAGAACTAATAAACGTAGATAATCTGCAACCCACCGTACGGTGCTTGGTGGAGAGTACCCTATACCGTTTCTCGTCATTTCCTTTTCGGTTCCACTCGCAAATAGAGCGAGGGAAAAACGGCTGTCTGTATGCCTCCGTATGAGCCCTGATTTCTCGTATCTTATCTTCGTGGTCCCTACACACAATGTTTGTTGGCGGCAGTAGAATCGTTTGGCAATCAGCTTCAAATACCGGTTCTCTAAATTTTCTCAATAATAATTATCGTAAAGAACGTCTTATTTCTTCCAGAAATTTCCATTGTTGTTCAAACCCACCGGTAACAAATCTAGCAGCCTATCTCTGAATTAAAAAACGAGCGTTCTATAATCCTGTGAAAAGAAACAATCAAGATAACAGAACATGACCTAGATACTTACAATAACACACAACAGAGATAAACACACTCCTGCACACCATTACTGAGCAAAATTACTTTAAATTCAATAAAGAATATTAACTTCAAGAAGGATTGCCCATGGGATCCCCAAGTTTATGAGAAGTGAGAAAATATCTTCATGAACAAAATGGAAGATAAAATTGTCCAGAAAACAGTAGCATGAAAATACAGTACACTGCATTGGTGGAGCTACGTGGATTGCATCTTGTACTTGCTAGATGAACCAGAAAATAAAATAGAATATCGACAGTCAGAGATAAACACATTACACAAAAGCATAAAGTTCACCTTTCAGGCAGAACAAGCAGTCCAAATAAACTTCCTAGATATATCCATCACAAAGTAAATTAAGCAAGACTCATAGTCATTTACAGGAAAAACACCACAATAGATATGATATTAAATCTGTCATCTAACTGCCCACAGGCTCGAAAAGAATCTGCCCTCAGATATATGCTCCACAGAGTAAACATAACAATAGTAAGGAGTTAAACATAATTATTGATATAGCAAAAAATAACTAATACCAAGAATCACTAGTAACAGAAATCAACCCAGAAGAACATAAAAGTAAAAAAACGAAACACTACACAAATTTAGAGACCCATAACACCCACCACTAATACACACACAGACAACATAACCACTAGACAACAAGAGCACAACACAGACGATCTGGTGCACACTCACACACAGAATTGAGAATCTGCTCAAAAAACAAAGAAGAAAAACAGCTTAACAGAGTAATGACTCTGTACAGAAATATCTAAGAAAGGAAGAAAAACAAGGAAGAAAAACAGCATAACAAAGTAATAACTGTGTACAGAAATATCTAAGAAAGGAAGATCACATTGACGTGTACAAAAAATTTGGTATCCCACAATTCCAGTGTAGCAGCTGGATCCTCTATACTTAGAGCAGACAGGCAGAACTTTCGAAATACGGTGTAAATAACACAAAAGAGCATGGAAATATGGCGTCAGTCAGTCAACATTTGTAGAACACCTCAATCAAGAAGACCATCATCCTGCCACAATAGAAATGAACATGAAACTACTCTGATTCAGTAGCAAAGAACGTCTAAACATACAGGAGAACTTCCAAATTCGAAAAGCAATGATAGAGACTAAATACATAATAAAAGTCCAGGCAAACATCAGCAACCGGACGTTGATTAAACTAATAGAGCATATTGCAGAGAAAGAACAGCGCCCTGAGATACCACAAAATAATATCTCAAACTAGATAATATCTCCAGGCTGGATCAGCCATCATTGTACCGCACACACACAGTAATTAAGAATGTTAGCTCCCTTTGCAGAAACACACACACACACAGACACACACACACACACACACACACACACACACACACACAGAGAGAGGGCAATATCAAATGCTCCCACTACTACAAAAACAAACAAAAAACCAACGCATTCCATAATCGGAAAAGGACAGTAGTTCTTCACAATACGAAAAACGTGAATAAAATGGTTCAAATGGCTCTGAGCACTATGGGACTCAACATCTTAGGTCATAAGTCCCCTAGAACTTAGAACTACTTAAACCTAACTAACCTAAGGACATCACACACACCCATGCCCGAGGCAGGATTCGAACCTGCGACCGTAGCAGTCCCGCGGTTCCGGACTGCAGCGCCAGAACCGCTAGACCAAACGTGAATATGTTTAGTGTTAGTGTAAGTGCTGCTTGCTGCAATCTAACACACATACGTGGAACAATACGAAGAATGGCGTAAATAACAAAGAAACCGTGAGTAACGATAAGAAGTAATACTGTTTAATGTAGTAAGTTCAACCATGTGAAATGTTCATGATCCTAGCAAACGAGATTGTCAGAGAAAAAAAAAAACTATATTCTTATAGTGGCCACTGAAGATGCTTTAGAATAAACGAAAGGCGTTTGGTCTTAATAAGACATTCAGTACACTTGCAAAAAGCGGTACTCGTATTTAGCCTAACAACTTATATATCTGCAAATGAGGAAAAGAGAGGCTGAAAAACGTGACAGACAACAGCAACACGTAGTTTCTATTAATTTTGAGTGTAATTTTGTCGTGAGATGCACTCTGCGGACTGCGGTCACCAGAAAACGCCCACCTCATTGTGCAATGAGTGATCACCATTGCTACTCGTACTCTGAAGCATGTGACGAGGTCTTCATGAGTGGAATTCAAGCTTATATGAGGGAGCGCTAGGGAAAAAAGTTGGCCGAGTTCAAAGGAACCATGCCAGCGTCTGCCAAAAGTCCTCAAGAAAGCGAGTCCAGTGTGTTACCAAAGCGCAACCTCTTTCGGTACCATGTGGTGGCAAGACATGTTTCGCTTATAATGTAACACGGAAGTTTGATTTTACAACACAAACAACACATGTAAGCAATCAAGAATTCAAACTCTACCTGGTAACTGTGCAATTCATTCCACTTTAAGATTTTAATTAGTGAAGCACCTGAGTGTAGTCTCTGTTACACTTTATTTTGGCAGTGGGACTCTAAGTTGGCAAACGATAAATTAGTAAGACTCATGTTATCCTCGACCATCACTTAATTCAGACGGTGTAATGCTAATAGTCACTTAGGCTGCTAAAACTAAACCAGATGAACGTGCTAGAGAACAACTATTGTGAAAGTTACATAACATTAAGTCCTTCTATACTCCACCTGTGAAAGGTCCTTATAGCAAAGACAGGGACTTTATGAAAGAAAATCGTTCAACAGAGGAAAGTCAACTGGATCTAATGGGACATTTATATCACCAGCGAGAAAATGCTCGTATTGGAGCACAGAAAAAGTGAATATGTTTCTGTTTAAAACACTCTGACCGAATAGTGGCGAACCAGCGCCTCATTCGACACTACTGGCCACTAAAATTGCTACACCACGAAGATGACATGCTACAGACGCGAAATTTAACCGACAGGAAGAAGGTGCTGTGATATGCAAATGATTAGCTTTTCAGAGCATTCACACAAGGTTGGTGCCGGTGGTGACTTCTACAACATGCTGACATCAGGAAAGTTTCCAACCAATTTCTCATACACAAACAGCAGTTGACCGGCGTCGCCTGGTGAAACGTTGTTGTGATGCCTCGTGTAAGGAGGAGAAATGCGTAGCATCACGTTTCCGACTTTGATAAAGGTCGGATTGTAGCCTATCGCGATTGCGGTTTATCGTATCGTGACATTGTTGCTCGCGTTGGTCGAGATCCAATGACTGTTAGCAGCATATGGAATCGGTGGGTTCTGGAGGGTAATACGGAACGCCGTGCTGAATCCCAACTGCCTCGTATCACTAGCAGTCGAGATGACATGCATCTTATCCGCATGGCTGTAACGGATCGTGCAGCCACGTCTCGATCCCTGAGTCAACAGATGGGGACGTTTGCAAGACAACAACCATCTGCACGAACAGTTCGACGACGTTTGCAGCAGCATGGACTATCAGCTCGGAGACCATGGCTGCGGTTACCCTGGACGATGCATCACAGACAGGAGCGACTGTGATGGTGTACTCAACAATGAACCTGGGTGCACGAATGGCAAAATGTCATTTTTTTTAATGAATCCGGGTTTTGTTTACAGCATCATGATGGTCGCATCCGTTTTGGCGACATCGTGGTGAACATACATTGGAAGCGTGTATTTGTCATATTGGCGTATCACCCGACGTGACGGTATGCGGTGCCATTGGTTACATGTCTCGGTCACCTCATGTTCGCATTGAAGGCACTTTTAACAGTGGACGTTACATTTCAGTGTGTTACGACCCGTGGCTCTACTCTTCATTCGATCCCTGCGAAGCCCTACCAGCTGTACCTGTACACGCCATCCAAGCTCTGTTTGACTCAATGCCCAGGCGTATCAAGGCCGTTATTACGGCCAGAGGTGGTTGTTCTGGGTACTGATTTCTCAGGATCTATGCACCCAAATTGTATGAAAATGTGATCACATGTCAGTTCAAATGGCCTGAGCACTAGGGGACTTAACTGCTGTGGTCATCAGTCCCCTAGAACTTAGAACTACTTAAACCTAACTAACCTAAGGACATCACACACAGCAATTCCCGAGGCAGGATTCGAACCTGCGACCGTAGCGGTCTTGCGGTTCCAGACTGTAGCGCCCAGAACCGCACGGCCACTCCGGCCGGCTGTCAGTTCTAGTATAATATATTTGTTCAATAAATACTCATTTATCATCTGCATTTCTTCTTGGTGCAGGAGTTTTAATGGCCCGTAGTGTACCTTCCATAGCAACTTTAAAGAATTTCTTAAATATTTTGGCATGGGAACACATTCGCGCTCGTTTTAACATGCAGTTCACCTTACACTCCCATGAGCTCCCGTAACTGTAACTCGCACCTACCCACTACTTCAACACTTTAAGTCACTCATACCCATCTACTTCCACTTGCCGGTTTTCATTGCACATTCAGCCCAACTTATTATCATTATCTCTTTGTGTCTCTCTGTGACTGCCTCCTGTCTCACAGCCACAGTCTTTTTCGTTCTGTCCTACTACTACTGTTTCCACTCACTGTCACTATCTCGCTGTTGCTCTCTCTTACTGCTATTATCTCGTTCACTTCCTCCCACTGCTGCTGTACCTTCTCACTGTCAGTATCTCTATCTTCCTCGTTGCCTTTCTCATAGAGTCTGTCTGTCATTATCATTGGCTCTCACCCACTTGCACTTCCTCCTTCTCTTTATATTTCGTGTCATGCCGCATTTTACGTG
This sequence comes from Schistocerca nitens, assembly GCF_023898315.1. Classification (NCBI taxonomy): domain Eukaryota; kingdom Metazoa; phylum Arthropoda; class Insecta; order Orthoptera; family Acrididae; genus Schistocerca; species Schistocerca nitens. The sequence continues at coordinate 64,971,310 of NC_064623.1, read as the reverse complement.
CGTATTGTTCCCATGGAAGTAAGGTAACTCTCTACCTCTGTATCTCGGAGACGGATAAAGATACCAAGAAATGTTTCAAGGCTGATCGAGATCGGTATCGTAGAAACATACCGTAGACATTTCAGCCGTTTTCTGTGCCTAACGGTCTTGGAACCCCCGGCTTGGTTTTGGCAGGAAAATACCGTAAAAATAAACTTTTTTTCAGGTTCTCTAAGGAATAGTTCGTGAACTAATAACGATGCCTCCATAAACCCCCGAAGACCTTTTGTATACCACATCAAATGCAAAAAAGGCCAACTTATTTGCTCCATTTGCCTAAGCAGGAGAAACAGCCTAATATCCATACTTTGATCTTGTACTGTAGGGCAGTGACGCTAAGACAATCCTTCTGTTGGCTATACAAATGGCCCCCAGGCCCAACGGCTATCTAAAACACTAGACCCTACGTTTCTGTCACCAACAGAACCCGAGGTATGGGCCGCGTTAGAATTCTGCTTGTATCGAAGGCTGTCGCAAGCGTACCGATTATCCTAAATTTTCGATTGAGAAGTACGTACAAAAAGAACTTGGTAAGAGGATGCAGAAGGTGAATTTGAAGCACAAAGAATAAATAGCCATTCCTTAGCATAGAAACATCCTTCTTCACTCCCCCGTCGTTTCTGTGTTCGGGTATGTAAGGGATATTCTCTCTCCTATACTGTCCGCAGCTCGTGGTCTTGCGGTAGCGTTCTCGCTTCCTGCGCACGGGGTCCCGGGTTCGATTCCCGGCGGGGTCAGAGATTTTCTCTACCTCGTGATGACTGGGTGTTGTGTGTTCATCATCATCATTTCATCCTCATTGACGTGCAAGTCGCCGAAGTGGCGTCAACTGAAAAGGACTTGCGATACGGCGGCCGAACTTCCCCGCAAGGGGCCTCCCGGCCAACAATGCCATACGATCATTTCATTTCATTTCATTTCTCCTATACTCTCTAATTTCTGTTTTACAACGTGTATGGCTCAAATGGTTCAAATGGCTCTGAGCACTATGGGACTCAACTGCTGTGGTCATAAGTCCCCTAGAACTTAGAACTACTTAAACGTAACTAACCTAAGGACAGCACACAACACCCAGCCATCACGAGGCAGAGAAAATCCCTGACCCCGCCGGGAATCGAACCCGGGAACCCGGGCGTGGGAAGCGAGAACGCTACCGCACGACCACGAGATGCGGGCCCACAACGTGTATGTTCACATTTTTTTCTGTATGGATTATGTTGGTAAATATGTGTTTTTACATGTGTAAAATAGATTAGATTTGAAAACCAAAAAGAAAAATCGGTCTTTCTTATGTGGATTTATTTTGTCGTCAAAATTACAAAATCAAACATTTACGAGTATATATGATTTTCTGTCTCTAACGTTTAAAAATACCAGTTGCATATCAGTCATATATGTACGAGGGTTATTCAGAAAGTAAGGAACGATCGGTCGCAAAATGGAAAATATAGTAAAAATCTGATGAAGCTTTGCGCAGATGCGTTGGGCACTGTGTCTACTTCGCTCGTCGATCGCATGGATCATGTCACTCTTTTCAGTTCTGACCTCACAGTGAGAGCATAAAGACGGCTAGAAATTAGCATCTTCCACCAAGTATTAGGATCTGGCGAAAGATTTCGCCTGAAGCTATGCAATCCACAAAACATAACTGTCATGCGGTTCTTTCTACACGACAGTTCTCGGCCGCACTCTGCAGGGGAAATGGAGATGCTTCTGCAGGGTTTTCGATGGGAGGTGTTTGATCACCCACAATACAGCCCGTAATTGGCTACCCCCGAGATTCATCTCTGCTCAAATGAACCGCTGGCTATGAAGACGATATTTTGACACAGACAACGAGCTGCAGTCCAGAGTAGAAAATTGTCGAAAAACACTGGTGGCTGTCTTCTATAACGAGGGAATTGAAAAGTGATAACGACTGTGTAAAGAAGTAGCTGGAAGGTGTGGCTAACTGAAGCAAATAAACAAGTTTTGAGTTTCATTGTATTTTCCATTTCGCGACCTATCGTTCCTAACTTTCCGAATATCCCTCGTATTAATTCTTCATATTAACGTATTTACTGCCTTGTTATCTTGCCTACGTAAATTAAAAGTGTGGTCCAGATTTATTCGAGACAAATGCAGTTTTGTCTATAGCACTCTGATGAGTTACATGCACCTTATTTTGTTGCTCTTCATGTCATCTACATGTGCAGTAACATTTATTTTCTTTACCTTTTGCAGGTTTTTGTGGGAGTCTCCAATTTTTTGGGATGTTTGTTGATTGCAGCGGCCTGTACTTGCACCAGTAGAAAATTTTAGTTACGATTGTATTGTTTTTATAAAGATGTACATTTATATATCAAACCATGATTATTGTTCTCTGTCCGTTTACAACTGCTGTGTGCTCTGAAATTATAACTCTTACCAGAGTCACGTTTTAAGTATTTGCAAACAGAATCAAAGCAAAATATTACGGGTGGCAGTTGTTGTGCTTGTTCTAAGAATATTCGCCTTTAAAATTGAGTTACTTTTGCGTCGGTTCGAAACGACTCCGTTGGCATTTCTCACTACGCTCATGTTGGTACCTCAAAGTCATAGGTTAGGAAAGGTCCGACAGCTTTTTGAGGCGATGAAACTTTTTGTCCACGTATTTTTGTGTGATAATAGGGAACTTGCAGAAGATATAAACGAGGACAGTACGGGCAGTGAACTGTCAACACTATGTTTTTCTCTCCCAGGTAACAAGATCTTTGAAGTCAAAAAAATGTTCAAATATGTGTGAAATCTTATGGGACTTAACTGCTAAGGTCATCAGTGCCTAAGCTTACTCACTACTTAACGTAAATTATCCTAAGGACAGACATACACAACCATGCCCGAGGGAGGACTCGAACCTCCGCCGGGACCAGCCGCATAGCCCATGACTGCAGCGCCTTAGACCCTGCGCGGCATCTTTGAAGCCCTATGTGGCCTGTGTGGCAGGCGACTTTCTCACGATGGACAATGTTATGGCTGTTTCTTTTTTCTTTTCTTTTCTTTTCTTTTTTTTTTTTTTTTCATCGCTGACTTGTGCAAATAGAATGCTCTACACTATTCAGCATTCACTTTCTGAACTTCTGAGCCGACGGTCACGACGTGTCCAGGGTAACCACTTTGGCTGGTTCCAGTTCACCTTGGAGTGTCCTGATAATTGACTGCTTTTTTACCGCCGTCTCCGACGAATACAGCCATGTTTAGTCTCACGTTATCACTTGCGTTAGGTGGTGATCATTTCGGCTTTAGGAAAGGTAAAGGCACGAGAAAGACAATTCTGGCGTTGCGCTTGATAAAGGAAGCAAGACTGGGGCAAAATCAGCACCCGTTCATAGGATTCGTCGACATGGAAACAGCGTTCGACTATGAAAAATGGGCAAAGATGTTCGAAATTCTGAGAGAAGTGGGGTAAGCTGTAGGGAGAGACGGGAAATATGCAACACGAGACTGTACACGAGCCAAGAGGGAACAATAAGAGTGGAAGACCAAAGAAGAAGTGCAGGATTAGAAAGTATGTAAGACAGCGATATAGTCTTTCGCCCCTACTGTTCTATCTGTACATCAAATAAGCAATGTCGGAATTAAAAGAAAGATTCAGGAGTGAAATTAAAATTCAAGGTGAAAGTATGTCATCGACAAGATTCGCTAATGACATTGCTACCCTCAGTGTCAATGAAGAAGAATTACACAAGCTTGTGAAGGGGATGAACAGTCTAATGAGCACAGAACATGGAGTGAGAGTATATGAAAGAAAGACTTTCATGAGAAGCAGCAGAAATGAGAAGAGCGAGAAACGTAACATCAGGACTGGTGATCACGAAGGAGATGAAGTGAAGGAATTCTGCTGCGCAGGCAGCAAAATAACCAATGACGGACGGAGCAAGGAGGACATCAAGAGCAGACTAGCACCGGCAAAAAGGGTATTCCTGGCCAAGACAAGTCTGCTACTATCAAACATGGCCTTAATCGGAGGAAGAAATTTCTGAGAATGTGCGTTTGGAGCACAGCATTGTATGGTATTGAAACATGGACTGGGGCAAAACCGGAATAGAAGAGAATCAAAGCATTTGAGATGTGGTGCTACAGACGAATGTTGAAAATTAGGTGGACTGATAAGGTAAAGAATGAGGAGGTTCTACGCAGAATCTAAGAGGAAAGGAATATGTGGAAAACACTGATAAGGAGACGGGACAGGATGATAGGACATCTGTTAAGACATGAGGTTTTTTTTTAAGACCACTTACGTTAGTAAACCTCAACGTGTGCTCCCTTGGTAGCTCGGAGAATGTCGAGGCGGTATTCCATTTCCCGCCAGGTGTTTCGTAATATGTCCTCTGTCACAGTACCCACAGCAGCTTGTATACTAGCCTTCAGTTTTTCGACGACAGCAACTGTTGTAACGAAGACTCCGTCCTTGATATAGCCCCAGAAAAAAAAGTCAAGGGGTGTAATGTCGGGAGAGCGGGGTGGCCAGGCTGTTGGACCATTCCTTCCAATCCACCGATCAGGACATTACTCCCCTCTCCAGACATTACTCGCCTTGACAGGAGTGATGACTCAAAAAATCTCGTGTATGTTTTTTTCTGAGCATTTCGAATGTGCTGCCATCTTGGACGCGCCTGAGCACACCTCTGCTTTTCACAGTGGGACACGTACCGATCTTCCGCTGCGGTCACGTAACGCTCGGCATCGACAGAGCCGATTTTTTGCGACCTTCACAAGATTCTGAGGTGACGGAACACCAGGAAGTTCGGCAAACTTAATAATAATAAGAATAATGTCTTATGGTTCAACAGCGTGGTGGAAGTCTTTCACTTGGGCGCCACTTCGGCTACTCAAAACGTGTCCCTGTGCCAAAGGCGCCTGGTGTTCCGAGGCGGAAACACGTCCCAGTACCAACGGGGCCCGGCGTTGCTTGACTTGGGTGGTCGGACAAAGGTTATGTTAAGCTGAACGAAACTATTGGATCCATTGCTGTTGAGTTAGTATTTACAAAAATTGTAAAAAAAAATGCTCAGGTTGTTTCACATAATTCTTTCTTTAAAGACTGACTTTAAACAAAAAGCTATGCCAATTTTTGGTTAATTAAAAATAACAAACGAGAAATCTCGAAACAATAGTGACGTCATGTCTCGACTACGCCGATCCTTGTACAGTAAATTACCGTCTCTTACCAAATATAACGGCTGCGGGAATATTATACATACATCTTCAGTGAGTGAAAGTAAGAGTGCAGTAGTGTATCTAGACCCAAACTGACCTGTGACGCGAACTTTGAGCTGCCACTCACGAAAATGCACGGGGGTCTTCATGCAGAGAGAATCCCAGGGTGCCCTTGAGAGCCGAACCAGCAAGAATCGCTTCTCGACTTCTAGCAGGATCAATGTGTGACTTTTTTTTTCAAGATCACACTTTATTACTGAAAATATACAATAAAATCACCAACAAAATTTACAGTTTCACATCTAGCATGCCCTTTACACCAGACAAAAACTGTCTCACCAGCGCCAGCCTTATGACGACTACCTGTTCTCACAACAAAAGCCATAATCACATTAAAATAACATGTACCGAGATCTCTATTGAAAACTTCGAAGACATTAGAAGTACGATAAGTACACTACTAGCCATTAAAATTGCTACACCACGAAGATCACGTGCTACAGACGCGAAATTTAACCAACAGGAAGAAGATGCTATGATATGTAAATGATTAGCTTTTCAGAGCATTTCACACAAGGTTGGCGCCTGTGGCGACACCTACAACGTGCTGACATGAGGAAAGTTTCCAACCGATTTCTCATACACAAACAGCAGTAGACCGGCGTTGCCTGGTAAAACGTTGTTGTGATGCATCGTGTAAGGAGTAGAAATGTGTACCATCACTTTTTCGTCTTTGATAAAGGTCGGATTGTAGCCTATCGCGATTGCGGTTTATCGTATCGCGACATTGCTGCTCGCATTGGTCGAGATCCAATGTCTGTTAGCAGAATATGGAATCGCTGGCTTCACGAGGGTAATACGGAACGCCGTGCTGGATCCCAACGGCCTCGTATCACTAGCAGTCGAGATGACAGGCATATTACCCGCATGGCTGTAACGGATCGCGCAGAGTCAGCAGGTGGGTACGTTTGCAAGACAATAACCATGTGCACGAACAGTTCGACGACGTTTGCAGCAGCATGACTATCAGCTCTGAGGCCGTGGCTGTGGTTACCCTTGACGCTGCATCACAGACAGGTTCTGTTTACAGCATCGTGATGGTCGCATCCGTGTTTGGCGACATATCGGTGAACGTACATTGGAAGCGTGTATTTGTCATCGCCATACTGGCGTATCACCTGGCGTGATGGTATGGGGTGTCATTGGTTACACGTCTCGGTCACCTCTTGTTCCCATTGACGGCACTTTGAACAGTGGACGTTACATTTCAGATGTGTTACGATCCGTGGCTCTACCCTTAATTCGTCCCCTACGAAACCCTACATTTCAGCTAGATAATGCACGACCGCATATAGAAGGTCCTGTACGGGCCTTTCTGGATACAGAAAATGTTCGACTGCTTCCCTGGCCAGCACATTCTCCAGATCTCTCACCAATTGAAAACGTCTGGTCAATGGTGGCCGAGCAACTGGCTCGTCACAATAAGCCAGTCACTATTCACGAGGAACTGTGGTATCGTGTTGAAGCTGCATGGGCAGCTGTACCTGTACACTCCATTCAAGCTCTGTTTGACTCATTGCCCAGGCGTATCAAGGCCGTTATTACGGCCAGAGATGGTTGTTCTGGTACTTATTTCTCAGGGTCTATGCACCCAACTGGGTGAAAATGTAATCACGTGTCAGTTCTAGTATAATCTATATGTCCAATGAATACCCGTTTATCATCTGCATTTCTTCTTGGTGTAGCAATTTTAATGGCCAGTAGTGTAATTACGTCACGATCGTTTAAACGCTCTCCGTACAATGCCAACATTGAGCCAACCGCTAACACGTGAAAAGCATCGGCCTTCTTACTACTAAAATTCAGTACTCCTCCTACGAAAACGCATGGTCTGTCCAATGCAGCGAAAGAACCAATGTCTCTCAGCTTCACTTCATTCTTTGTAACGACAGATCCTGTAGCAAAAGTGACATTATCAACAGCTTTATAAACAATACTTACATGGGTAAGGGGAAAAACATGACATCATCATGTCCCCTTTTCTCCTAAGCCACATATCCCCACCCCATACTCCTCCCCTTCTTCACAGCTATGCCCCAAACCATACACCACGTCTAAATTGTGTTTATTATTTAGCAAAATACACATAGATATTTTCATTTCTATCTTTCTCCTACCTGACGTTGTGTTCCACTACTGGTATATAAACAAACTTCCATGAACTCACCAGGCACGATTTTAAGAGGGGGAGACGAATGCATCATATTCTACGTAACAAAAATGTAATTGACGTTAATAACTGGCTAATACAACTTTTTCAATATTTTTGATCTTATGCATAATTCTGTTATGTTCCACCAGTGGTAGAAAAATTAACTTTCAAGGAGTGCTGTGAAATCATCGATTGTAATTATGGTGCTAAGTTTCTTGTGTAACGGCTACAGTTTACATCTCCTTTACTTTTCATAATCAACTAGTAAATAATACCAAGATCTGTAACATATTTATCCTATGGCGTCATTAATTTTTAACGCTTTGGCGTAACAAGTCATACTAAAAATAACCCAATTTGGAGCGCTCTCTAATGTGGTATATCACTTAAACCAAATATTTTCGTAATACGCAAACATAACTGCGAAAAGCAGTAAATACGATATGTCAGCTTTGTAAAGACTTAAATCAATGTGGAGTCTTTTTCTGTAAAAGACATTCCATATCCATACGTGTACTACTAGTGACAAAGTTCCACAAGGACGAGAGTTCGATTTGTGATTACAGACGAAAACTCGATGTTTGCACCAGAATAAAATTTCACTTTAAGGAAACCAAAATTTGTCTTTATCATTTGTTTAAATACTTAAAGACTTAGTCTATAATAGTACAAAACTCATATGGCTTGTTTTTTGGCACTACCGTTGTAAACTGCTGTCGAAGGGTACATTGGCGGTGACAGTAGTTAAATCTTAGTGCTACAGTAAAAAACGTAAATTTGCCAGTATTAGTTCTCAAAAGTTCCTCTTAGTTCTGCTAAAACAGATATCAAAGACATCGTTGTAATGACCCAATACTAGGCTAACAACGTCCTCCTTCAGTGCGATGATTGGAGCCTGGAATCTGCACAATGCTGGAGGATGCGACTGTGTACCCCTTTCACAACCATTCTCCTACCTGAAAATAACCGGGAATTTAAATTTTTTTCTTTTATTTCCTGCATAGTGGTATTGTAACAGCATTTTACATACTCATTGATATAATATGGCAACTCTTCCAACTCTATTCTAGTGGAATGTGGGTATAATAATTTATGTTTAGCACTTTAGCAGACGAATTATCATTAAATACAGATATTCCAATAAAACCTAAACATTTTAAATGGCATTTGTATCTATTACTAGATGCAAAATGTTGAGACGAATATATTTAGATACAGATACATCTTAAGCAGATCTCTATGGGTATGAAGGATTATAAAAACGATTTTCGTGTATCCTCAGTAATAGTAAACGTATTTTGATCCATTTGCTGTGAGTGCTTCAACAGAGGGCCACTTTGCATTTGTATTTGCAGCCAATATTGTTCTCTTATACCCCTCTATGTCATATCAAGTATTTCCAGTACAATGTTTTTAAAGCCGTTTGCTGTTCTTGTCTATACATATGAAATAGATAGTTCATTTTCCAATAGCACGTTATATTCATCCTTTCTTGCAATTGTTTTAGCCAAAATACTTGTTTATTTTTTTCTCCCATCTCTTTCATTTCCAGTTTTCTTCTGCATATGCATACACATAACACATTTCTGAAATAGGTCATGGTTAAATCTGTTTAATATATTGTTAATTCTTCGTATGACCTGCTGAAAAACATTAGTTATGGGAAATCATCCTCATTTGTCGGTATCTATACTTTTTGGTATTGTGAAGAACGATGTTCTGGATTGAGGAGAAAAAATACGTTTTTCTACCTTTATTATGACATTTATATTGTTCTTGCAGACAGAGCATAGGAGACAATCTTTTCTTGCTGTCGATTGTCAGGGGTTTGACTGTAAACAAGACAAATTTTGTGTGTTTTTATTGCTTGAGTGGATAAATTGCGGAACACTGTTAAACGCAACGCAGCAACTATTCTGTAACATGCTAATAGTTTAAACCATACTGAAGTGACTGGCACATAGTATAGCAGAGCGTACTGTGACTGCTGCTTGTTGACATTTGAAGTGCTAAGAGTAGAAATGGTACAAGAGACATTTCACAACAACATACTCTAAATACACATTTGGAAAGCTAAATTGTGGATCTCTTACTAGCAGAAGAAGAACACGCGAATTCATGCTTGGTGCCGCACTATGTGATGATGAAGTTTGCGCTCTAAGCGAATTCCTGGTTTGCACTTAGTATACAAGTATTACAAGTGGAATGGCAGACAAGAGGAGAATCGTTGATGTGTTTAATGAAGATTCGGATATGCATTTTTTGGAAGTTCAGCTATTCTTTGTTTTTAAGAGCAGTTATAGTAGTATTTAATACATGTTTAAATAGGTCATATTTTGAAATACTGATCGTACATCTTTGGCCAAAATCAGCATATTTACAGAATATATCATAAGGTCCTTGGAATTTGATAAACATTTTTGGCTCTCTGAAGCGCCAAAGAAACGCTTCAGACATGTATTTGTTCCTCTGGTCTGGATGTAAGCACTAAAACAGACCAGCAGAAAGCTTTCCGCAGTGGAAATGAAAACAGAAAACATTCTTTTAATCAAAGCCATGGGTGCACAGCAAAGGATAATGTTGCTAAAGACACAGAAAGAAGCAAAATACAACAGCGGAATACCATGTTGATGTACAGCATTTGCATCAAGATGAGTTTGAAATAAAATTTGAGGAATGGAAAAATCTGCAGGAAATGATGAACTATATCTCTCTACTTCATCACGAATTCCGTAACAATATATCCCATCCAAGACAGCAGGTACCATGGGTGTAATGAGAGGAAATGGAGAAAGCAGAGGATATTATCAGAGAAGGGTGCGAAAAAGACTGGAAAAAGCAAAACAGAATGGTACAGCAGCACAAGTGCTGCCTAAAGGAAATTCTTCAAGAACCGCCACAGAAGGAAATTACTATGATTCTGGAGACAATGACTATGATGCGATTGTAGAAAGTGTCTACGAATAATCTTTCATATTTGTTAGAACTATAACAAAACATTTTCATTTTGATATTTTAATTTTATTTCCTGTTTATCTATAGTTTTTCACCTTCTTATATTAATTTTATTTTAATTACTCACATATTCTTGTTTAATAACGAGCATGTATTGTACTATGTACATCATAGGCACTGTAAACAAAATCTTCTAAATATAGTACAGTAAATAAAAAGTTTTTGCACTTGTAACTGTTTTACTCCAAATAGTTTTAAGATGTAAGCAGTATAAATACTTTTAATACATTATAAAAATAATGCAGAGGCACTACAATCTCTAACTATATCTACAACTACACACAGACTAACTTACCATTAGGAAAAAGTATCCAACGAGTCCATATTAAGTCACATAGTTTATAAATACCCATTTAACTGCGGCAGTCATTTACTGCGAATGCTTTAGCATGCGCTAGTACAATTTACGTTCTCAGCTCCCCACTTAATACATTACACAGACTTGCACTTTGTAAAATACAATAACCATTCTGTAGTTATCAGTCAGACCATCCAGTATGGCAGTAGCACGTTTATTAGACGAGTAAGATGTAGAATTTTCTGAAATATATGTATCAGGGACATTTTGTAAAATTGATAGTATGGTTGTAAGTAGGCTGTTTAGGTTTTTTTATTGGTAACGCCACCTCTGTATGAAAATCACTGGCTGTGCTGTGTGCAGTCTGTGGCTGCTTTGCATTGTTGTAATACTCGCCATCGTAGTGTTAGGCAACTGGCTGTGAACAGCGCGTAGCGTTGGGCAGTTGGAGGTGAGCCGCCAGCAGTGGTGGATGTGGGGAGAGAGATGGCGGAGTTTTGAAATTTGTAATGAACTGCTATATATATATTATTATTGAGGTAAATACATTGGTTGTTCTCTATCAAAATCTTTCATTTGCTAACTATGCCTATCAGTAGTTAGTGCCTTCAGTACTTTGAATCTTTTATTTAGCTGGTAGTAGTGGCGCTCGCTGTATTGCAGTAGCTTCAATAGCGAAGATTTTTGTGAGGTAAGTGATTTGTGAAAGGTATAGTTTAATGTTAGTCAGGGCCATTCTTTTGTAGGGATTTTTTGAAAGTCAGATTGCGTTGCGCTAACAAAATATTGTGTGTCAGGTTAAGCACAGTCGTGTATAATTTTTCAAAGGGGACGTTTCATGGTTAACAATCTCATTCTTCACCCCTGAGCTGTGAGTTGACAAATTGTTATACCATATATATTTGTTTTACAATTATGGGTCTCCACAATAAACCGTCTATTCCAACTGTCTTATCGTTGTCCACAGTCACATGCTATTTCCTTGGTGGTCACTTTGTACAAAGAAGTTATGATTTGATGCTTTGTATTCCACACATCTCCAGTCTATTAGAAATATCAGCCAAATTTTGCGTTATTTCCATATCCACATGGTAACAGCCGTGTATGCAGACTTGCTCCAATATCCTGCAGAATTTACTATCTAGGTAACTGTTAAATACACATTCATCAACATTACATCCTTAATTGTTCTTGGCAATGCACCAATAGACACCTGTCCCTCTGTGGCAACAACGAGAAACATGTGCAGCTTACATCTCTGTAAAATGAATGTGTGAAGAAGTATAGACTGAAACCTTGATAACTAAGCTAAGATGTATATACATAGCAGCCGAGTTCCCCTCATGTCAAAAAAATGGTTCAAATGGCTCTGAGCACTATGGGACTTAACATCTATGGTCATCAGTCCCCTAGAACTTAGAACTACTTAAACCTAACTAACCTAAGGACATCACACAACACCCAGCCATCACGAGGCAGAGAAAATCCCTGACCCCGCCGGGAATCGAACCCGGGAACCCGGGCGTGGGAAGCGAGAATGCTACCGCACGACCACGAGATTCGGGCTCCCCTCATGTCACATGCATACTGTACGTCTCACGAAGCGAATGATGTGCACTATTTATTTGGCCTGTCTGTCTACAAATTACAAAAACGAAATTGTAAATACCTGCCAAAATTCTCACATGAGGGCTGTTAGGAGAGACACACACATCATTGAACATAAGATGAAGGTTACTACGTGATCGTCTTATTAAGCGAAGAGTACTTGCTGCATTGTATGGCGTAGTCTTGTAGGTTTGCTCCAAGATATTATCTTGCTCAACGTTGGCGAATGTGATACACACCTGATGGGGTACTGGAACATTTTTCAGCTGATGTAAGTCTACACCTAACGCACTAATATCGCCAAAGCTGGATACTTTGGATTCTTGGACCCGTGCCGGCACCTCGGACGCCAGAGACACATGACCTCCGATTTTTCTGTCTGGGGCCTCCTCAAAAGTGAAGTATGCATGAGGGTACTGATGAAGGCCTTGGGAAGCTAACTGTGAAGTCTTGTCGAGGTTTACGAGATGATCCAGAGATGTTTGAAAGAACTCACAACTACCTGCAGAGACGAGTACAGCGTTGCCTCCAAACGTGTGGATGACGTGGTGACTACATCCTTTAACAGGTGTGACAGCATGCTGTAACGTGTGGAAGTAGTGTTAAACTAGGGATTTAATCTAACAGTTAACATTTCAAATATATTTACTGTAACTGTTACAATATATGTAACTTGTATTACTATGTAAATGAGATTGAAACACATGTTTCTGTCTTGTTTCACATCCTTGAGGGCAACCTCACGTAAAATGAGCCGAATGATTGCTAAAAGGGACCACATAAATTCATTCGTGAAGCCTATATTCTGAAATGCATTTTCTCACACACGCTATACCCGTGAACATCTCTGCTTTGGAGATTTATGCAGAAATACTGTATACAATCTAATATTGCCAGGTAGTGCATATTTATTCGAACAGGATAATGTAAAGTTGTTCCATTTGCAAACTTCAAGGTGCCTCAACTGAGGTTCCAGAACCACTGTTTGAAAACTTATAGAACGTTCCCACATTCGTTTTTCTTTTCGTGTCTTCGATGTTCCATTTTTATGCCGCATTCTTGCTTCAACATGTCATGAAATTCTTCCTTTGTTGTTTCTCGAGATGTTAGATTTTTTTCTATTTAATTAAATAATATACACTGTTTTTGCTTTTATTAGTTACTAAATAATTTTATTATGTTTCGTCTCACTACAAGCTGGTTTCGGTTTGAAGGCAGCTTGTCAGCTGCAAGTAGTGTTGTAATATAAAATTCAATATACAGTATTTCAAAAACAATACACTCAAAGTGAAGGAACATTTCATGCTTGCAAAAGTTTACTTCATTTTTAGCACCTATGATGAGGTAATTTTCTGAATGTCCGCTATTACGAATGATGAAAGTGCAGATGATTATTAGAACAATCAAAACATATGAATGGATATGATTGATTTGCTGCTGGACTCTATACTTCCTGCCACACATCAGAGGTTTGCCCAATTATAGATACTTGTGTTGTCCATTACGCAGCTCCCCAATTAGTTACTTCACCATATCCGGCAGTTTAGATATATCTTCTGTTTGGCTCCATTAGTACATTAACTGCAATGTTGATTACATATAAAATTATGAACTGTTGCTTTCTCGTTCGGCAGAAGATAAGAAGATGCAGAAACTTTAACATCCATGTGAAAAGTATGAAAGAGAATCGGCATCTACACGTATTTCACTCCACAAAATGCAACAAAAGGAAAATTTGGTAACAGCTATAAAGCCACGCACGGATCTAATGCAGGCATCATGAGGGTTTGACACGCCCCCTCCACCCTCCAAAAAATATTTTAGTATAAGTGTTCCTACGAGTACAGTTGTCAATTACCATATACGTCAGCTAAATATCGGAGAATAAAACAGTATCAAAACCAAGCTTCTTAAAAGCGACTTTCAAGTGTGTGTGTGTGTGTGTGTGTGTGTGTGTGTGTGTGTGTGAATACAGCAGGATAGGAAATCAGCACAAATAACTGCTATGTTTAATTCTCAAGCGAAGATAGTGTTTCTGGATACAGTGTGTAACAATCACCCATGGATAGTGAAAATATGCGTTAATAACAAGAATACCATGCAGTGAGCGAGTCACATCTCACGTAAGAAATTCGCTGAAGTATCGTTACTCGTGGTTTGGCATGTTTTACGCAAACTATGTCATCAGACGTTTCCACTGAATCTATGACGTCAGAATCGAAGATGGTGATGCAAGATGGCTGACCTCGAATACTGGTTCTATGACGTTGGAATCCAAGACTTGGAATACTGGCACAGTCTCTCTGATGCTAGAATAGAAGATGGCGACTTTGCGGTCAAGGTCATACTGACACAGCTCATGATGTCGGAATCCAAGACTTGGAATTTTGGCACTGGCTCTATGGTGTCACAATCCAGCTGAGACTGGTCGGGCTATTGGCAGCAGTGTAGAATTCTGGCATACTGTCCCCCCAGAGGTATGTGGTCACTAGATACTGCACCTCCTAAGTTTGTATCTCTACATTTTATTTCTTAAACAGACATTCGGGAGGGAAACGCCACTCGGCCATATGCCGGGTCTCTCCCCCATCCCGAATTCACTTATGCTATGCTTCATCAACCCCCCACACCCCCTCTGAGATTTCAGTTTAAATAATTTATCTCTCCACACCAGCTACCAAAAGTTCAAATTGTGAGAAAATCAGCTTACCTCAAGTTTAAACCGAGGGCAAGTCTGCTGGTTGTCATACTTTAAACATGAGTAGCCCACTATTGCAGTCTGTATAGTTGTCAAACATTCGTTACCGTCGAGTGTAGTTGGGGGAAAGGAATATTTAAACACCGTTATATTACAGGGTGCCGAATGTCAGTCGCACCATGACGCTGACTCACGTCACCTACGCCACACTAAGGCCCACGAGAAACAGGCAGTGGCATGGACGTCACCTTCTGTGACATTGAAGGTCTTGCCAGCAGCCATCACTGGCGGGGATCAAATAAGTATTTCAGAAGAGTATGCTAATTCTTGACTAAGGATTTAAATGCATGTAAGCTCACGATAACACACAACGAATTTAAGACGCTTAGTTGGTATCTTTTAAATTACACGATCATTTTCCCTAGACCCTGAATGAAACCAAGCGTTTGCAAAGTGTGGCGAACAAGCCAACTAGTGTGACGTCACAAGTTCGTTGTGGGGCCCCTATCTCTCATGGATCCCACACGACACCTCCCAGCGTGTGCCTTGTTGGAGGATGCCGGTTTGTCTAATAAAACAAAACAAAACTAAACTCCGCCCAAACAGACTATGATGACCCAACGGTACCGACCGGCCGCCGTGTCATCCTCAGCCATCAGGTGCCACTGGATGCGGATATGGAGGGGCATGTGGTCAGCAAACGCTGACGCCCGAAGCAAACACCCAGCCTGAAAGTGTTTATCTAAGACATCTAAAGACCAACCGTCATTATGTTGTAGAATAGAGTAAACCAGGAACGTTACCTCCATTAAAAAAAAGAAATAAAAAAAAACACTGCATGTTGTCATCGTGAGACAGTGCACACTGAATTTAATACCAACCAGAAGCCAGAAACACTAACTTTGTCCCAACAAAAACACATCCATTCTCCCATTGCCCCATACGCAGGGACACGGACTAGCAATGATATCACATAGTCTTCACAATGTATTGTATGCAGGCTTACTACACGTCAAAAGTACGTTCACCAGAAACTGCACATCTCACCTCCCATTTCTGCTGAACTGTGAGGGTGCTTGTACAGGAGAAAGTGCTATAACGGCTACACAGAAGCGGCGAACTGCTTCCCAACTTGTAGAAGCACAGTGGGGTCTTCTCACAACCCTGAAGGCACGTCGGAGAATACCGTTACACAGTCAACATCACACAAGAGCATATGGTACACGTTCTAGTTCTTAGTGGGAAAAAAACCTAACAACACAGTGGAGTCACAAAGAGCATCTTAATAATGTATTCCTTTCGCCATGGAATTTTATAAATTTATCTGTATACCGCAACCACCTAGACTGGAGTCAGGCCATAAACCAGGCACAAGGTAGATACCAGAGAGCAGTTTTCTATGTTGGGAGGAATCCAATGTAACTGCAGTGAGACTTGTCTCCAGAATACATATCTTATTAACGCTATTTATTGCACACAAACCTTCCATTGCCATATCCATGCGAACTACTTTCACGTTCTTTGTTCGAGGACAATGATATTGTTGGCGCAAATTATAGGTGTAGGAGCATTTGAAGGAACTGTAGTAAACCAAGTACAAAATTTATGATAATGGCTGCAACACGAATCCATAGGAAAGTGTGAGAGACATGCTCCAGGAATTTCGACGGATTTTCATGGAGAAACGACGATGAAATTCTCGTAGGACCGCTTTGGGTAAAGGGATGTGAACATCAAGAATGGAAGAAAGAAACCACAAGCAGGAGTGACTTAAACAATGCAAAATTAGATGGTCTTACATAGTATAGTACATACAGTTAGTTTTACTACAAATTTACGCAATTTTATTGTGGTTCCTCTGTAATTGCGGTGCTATTGTACAGTACTACATAGAGAACTCTCAAAACTATTATCAGTATGATATACAGGACGTAAAATCCCGTCTGAGGCCAGCGATCATTTTTATGTTAATAATTGGCAACCAATGCTGTACAATCGCAATAAAGTCATGCCATGTTCAATTGGCTCTTTTATTAGAACATGTTACGCGTTTCGGGATCACACCCATCTTCAGACATCACAAATTTTAACTCTTTCCTAACGGACCAGGCGTACAGCCTTAACAACTCAAAGAAAGTGTCCAATAACATATGAGATGTTGAATTACGTGAATTTTTATTTTTTTATTTTATGTAATTTAAATATCCCAGAATTGCCCAGTGACTGCAGTGCTAACAATCGCATGATTATTTTGATGTAGGATACGATCACAACCTTCATGTAGTTATTAAGGACGTTAATTTCTGCTGTTCTGGTGTCAAAAGCTTCCGTTTATTATGATTTAATTTTCGAATATTCCTCATTATGACACAGTCACGTCGATTAAATATTTGGGCGTAACATTGCAGAGCGATATGAAGTGCGACAAGCATGTAATGGCAGTTGTGGGGAAGGCGGATAGTCGTCTTCGGTTCATTGGTAGAATTTTGGGAAGATGTGGTTCATCTGTAAAGGAGACCGCTTATAGAACGCTGCTGCGACCTATTCTTGAGTACTGCTCGAGCGTTTGGGATCCCTATCAGGTCGGATTGAGGGAGGACATAGAAGCAATTCAGAGGCGGGCTGCTAGATTTGTTACTGCTAGGTTAGATCATCATGCGAGTGTTACGGAAATGCTTCAGGAACTCGGGTGGGAGTCTCTAGAGGAAAGGAGGCGTTCCTTTCGTGAATCGCTACTGAGGAAATTTAGAGAACCAGAATTTGGGGCTGACTGCAGTACAATTTTACTGCCGCCAACTTACATTTCGCGGAAAGACCACAAAGATAAAATAAGAGAGATTAGGGCTTGTACAGAGGCATATAGGCAGTCATTTTTCCCTCGTTCTGTTTGGGAGTGGAACAGGGACAGAAGATGCTAGTTGTGGTACGAGGTACCCTCCGCCACGCACCGTATGGTGCGTTGCGGAGTATGTATGTAGATGTAGATTATGAAGCAAAAATCACAAACAAAAATGTGCACCCATGAAAAAATACACTCGCATTTCGAACCATTTCCAACGCATGTAACCCATCTGTAAATTTGCAAAGTATTTTAATTTCTTACTATAAAGGTTTTGGTATCGTTTATTAATGTGTAACCCTGGCACCATTAAAACTAGCTTGTCGTTTGCAAAAGTAGGTCTGTTTATGTCTGTGTACATCTTTACATCGAAATTTTTGCTTTAAAATGTGCAGCTTACTAAATTGCAATTACAGTAAGAAGTGATTTGATAGCTGTAAGCAGGAAATACCATGTTTATTGTTAGGAGAACTAAACATATAGGAAATTATTCACTCTTTTCCCTCAATAACGTTGTAAATATCTTGTACTAATGCCATGAATTTTCATGGCATATTACATACTTTTATTATGTTTCATATCGCACACAAACTAAAATAATTATCAAATAAATTTTTAGTATCAACAGAAAATGGAAGAAAACTGCAGGAGGAGTCTGTGATACAAAGGATGAACCTAAAAGTGGATTTATAAGATGAAATCAAAATGAGATATAGTTCCAATTTTTATCCAAAAATTTTTATTTTAGGTAGTAATTATACAAATAAGTAACATATAATAGGAAGAATCTTAACAAAAATCGTGGAGAAAATTAGTTGTTCAATTGTAAATAACAGCGATCATAAGGGGTGAGTACAGAACATAAGGTGGTGTGTGTCTTGATAAGTAACAAAACTGAAAATTTAGAGTAAGGATAGTAATGTGAAAAAAATGCTATGTCTATAGTATAGCTAGAGAAATGTGGAAGCAAAATAGTGTCTGCAGTTGACGTTTTTGCATTCAACCATAGTAGTAATGTACACATAAGCTTCACAATAATACATCCTAACGCTAACAGCAATACCAAGGGGGCCTGCACACGTCTTTCTGTGAGGCGGCATCCATACTTGTACAAACACCACTGCTACTGCTATAACTAATCCGTCACCAGTCATGGTAATGGAGGTAACCCCATGCCCTGGGCTGATGGGAAGTTGGTCAGCAGATGCTGCTGTCCAGTCGCACGCTGCTGCCCTGTGTGGTCAGTCAATGTCCAGCTTCTTGAAGGACCCCTCCACCCCGTACAGGGTCTCCGGGGTCCCGGCTTTCGGCTTCCCCTGCCGCCTGGACTCGTCCACACGTCGCTTCTCCTCCTCCACCAGGAAGTCACGGTTTGCCTTCATCACTTCCATCGTCTTCTCTGGAAGCAGACAGGATGCAATAATCAGTGCAATTTCAGGAATTCAGCTTCTGCAAACAGCCTATGATATAACGCCCACACATGTTTTAGGATCCATCAATAGGCAGTTTTGGACAGGTCTGTTATACATTTTACAAATAAATAATTATTGGGCAACGAAAACGGGACGTAAAACCAAACGATAATGAAATCAGTGCAATATTTACAACTGTGTGTGATTAATGTGGTGTATTTACCTCAACGTCAGCATGTCACATTTTGAGACATCTGTCCCTCCTGACGCTCCTTACCCCCCTCAGTCATTAGCTGGGGTAGTCTATGTGAACATTTCTATCTTAGAACTTACCGTGTCATAGTACCTGACTTTTAACCAATGATGACTGGATTTATATTGTCTGTTGTCACGGATATTATTATTATTGTTAACATTAGTGGTATTAGTACTAGTACACTACTGGCCATTAAAATTGCTACACCAAGAAGAAATGCACATGATGAACGGGTATTCATTGGACAAAGATATTGAAACTGACATGTGATTACATTTTCACCCAATTTGGGTGCATAGATCCTGAGAAATCAGTACTCAGAACAACCACCTCTGGCCGTAATAACGGCCTTGATACGACTGGGCATTGAGTCAACCAGAGTTTCGATGGCGTGTACAGGTACAGTTGCCCATGCAGCTTCAACACGATACCACAGTTCATCAAGAGTAGTGACTGGCGTATTGTGACGAGCCCGTTGCTCGGCCACCATTGACCAGACGTTTTCAGTTGGTGAGAGATCTGGAGAATGTGCTGGCCAGCGCAGCAGTCGAACAATTTCTGAATCCAAAAAGACCCGTACAGGACCTGCAACATGCAGTCGTGCATTATCCTGCTGAAATGTAGGGTTTCGCAGGGATCGAATGAAGGGTAGAGCCACGGGTCGTAACACATCTGAAATGTAACGTCCACTGTTCAAAGTGCCGTCAATGCGAACAAGAGGTGACCGAGACGTGTAACCAAATCCACCCCCATACCATCAGGCCGGGTGATACGCCAGTATGGCGATGACGAATACACGCTTCCAATGTGCGTTCACCGCGATGTCGCCAAACATGGATGCGACCATCATGATGCTGTAAACAGAACCTGGATTCATCCGAAAAAATGACGTTTTGCCATTCGTGCACCCTGGTTCGTCGTCGAGTACACCACAGCAAGCGCTCCTGTGATGCAGTGTCAAGGGTAACCGCAGCTATGGTCTCCGAGCTGATAGTCCATGCTGCTGCAAACGTCGTCGAACTGTTCGTGCAGATGGTTGTTGTCTTGCAAGCGTCCCCATCTGTTGATTCAGGGATCGAGTGGCTGCACGATCCGTTACAGCCATGCGGATAAGATACCTGTCATCTCGACTGCTAGTGATACGAGGCCGTTGGAATCCAGCACGGCGTTCCGTATTACCCTCCTGAACCACCCGATGCCATATTCTGCTAACAGTCATTGGATCTCGACCAACGCGAGCAGCAGTGTAGCGATACGATAAACCGCAATTCCGATAGGCTACAATCCGACCTTTATCAAAGTCGGAAATGTGATGGTTCGCATTTCTCCTCCTTACACGAGGCATCACAACAACGTTTCACCACGCAACGCCGGTCAACTGCTGTTTGTGTATGAGAAATGGGTTGGAAACTTCCCTCATGTCAGCACGTTGTAGGTGTCGCCACCGGCGCCAACCTTGTGTGAATGCTCTGAAAAGCTAATCATTTGCATGTCACAGCATCTTTTTCGTGTCGGTTAAATTTGGCGTCTGTAGCACGTCATTTTCGTGGTGTAGCAATTTTAATGGCCAGTAGTGTAGGTTTAGCATGGAATGTCCGTGGGAGAAGTTGGTACCACTGCCGTGTAGTGGAAGCCAGAGGAAGGAACGTGCATTCTCAACAATCAGTAGCTCGTCGATTACTGTTGTGGTGACTGTTAGAACTGGGCTCTCATTCCGACTTCCGCCGGCACGCGCGCTGTAATTCGTTATCTAAATACTCAGGGCATGAACGCCGTTGTGATTCATCGCGAAATTGTTTCAATTTATCGAGAGGCAGTGATGTCGAGGCAGCATGGGTACGGAATTACAATTTTGGAAGGCCGGAAATTCACGATGAAGACAGAAAGGGAAGGCCGTCAGTTGTGACTGATGATGTGGTGCAGAAAATTGAAAAACATCTCTCTAATCGCCGTTCGACAATTGACGACCTGCATGCAGTTTGTCCAAACATTTCACGAACTGTTGTGTGCGCGATGGGTGCCCAAGATGCTTCCCGAAGCACCCAAAATGAATAGTGTCAGTCCCTCTCACGAATTTCTTGACCGTTTTGAGAATGAAGGCGAGGCTTTTCTCGGCTCTATAGTGACAGGAGATGGAACTTGGGCTTATCACCGCATTCCAGAGAGCAAACGACAACCCTGCGGTGGTTCCATATTGATTCTCCTTCAACCAAAAAATTCAAAAATGAGCAAACAGGGAGGAAATCGTGGTGTGACAGAAAAGGGGTTCTGCTCGTTAACTTTTTGCAGAGAGGTGAAACAATAATTGCTGCAAGATATTGTGAGACAATGAAGAAACTTCGCAGAGCCACAAAAAAACAAACGTCGCAGGATGATGACAAAGGGAGTCTGTGTCCTTCATGACAACGCACGTCCGCACACCACTTATGCCACATGAGAGTTGTTTACTTCGTGTCGTTGGGATGTTTTAAGCCACACCTATCACAGCCCTGATCTCGCACCTAGTGACTATAATCTGTTCACTAAATCAAAGGAACACCTTCGGGAAAAACACTTTTCCGACGAGGACGAGGTGAAAATCGAAGTGAATAACTGGCCGAAATAGGCGAAGGGAGACGTCTGTGACACAGGAACAAAAAAATCCCCACCCACGGATGACAAAAAGTATTGGAGTAAATGGTGATTATGTGGAAAAATAATGCGAGACCTACATCTATCCAAGCACGCTTCATGTTCTACATTACGTTAGTTCACATACAAATATTGCAAGTCTTACATCTAATATAAAATTCAGTGCTTAGAAGTGGTTGTTGTCTGATATAATGTGTAATATCTGCTGTAGAAAATAATACAGATTATATTCATTTACGAGAAGTAAAACGATAAGAAAACCAAATTACGGGCAGTTGGATTACAACTTTCGGCATTTGTAGCAATACAAACGTATGGCAAAAGTGTTTGGATACCTCCTAAAATGGCGTCGGACCACGTTTTGCCTGGCGTCGGACCACGTTTTGCCTGGTGTAGCGAAGCAACTCGACGTGGTTCGGCTCAATAAGTCATTGTAAGTTGGCTGCAAAAATACACAGCCATGTTCCCTCTATTTTTTTTTTTTTTTGGGGTCATCACTCTATTGACTGGTTTGATGCGGCCCGCCACGAATTCCTTTCCTGTGCTAACCTCTTCATCTCAGAGTAGCACTTGCAACCTACGTCCTCAGTTATTTGCTTGACGTATTCCAATCTCTGTCTTCCTCTCCAGTTTTTGCCCTCTACAGCTCCCTCTAGTACCATGGAAGTCATTCCCTCATGACTTAGCAGATGTCTTATCATCCTGTCCCTTCTCCTTATCAGTGTTTTCCACATATTTCTTTCCTCTCCGATTCTGCATAGAACCTCCTCATGCCTTACCTTATCAGTCCACCTAATTCTCAACATTCGTCTATAGCACCACATCTCAAATGCTTCGATTCTCTTCTGTTCCGGTTTTCCCACAGTCCATGTTTCACTACCATACAATGCTGTACTCCAGACGTACATCCTCAGAAATTTCTTCCTCAAATTAAGGCCGGTATTTGATATTAGTAGACTTCTCTTGGCCAGAAATGCCTTTTTTGCCATAGCGAGTCTGCTTTTGATATCCTCCTTGCTCCGTCCGACATTGGTTATTTTACTGCCTAGGTAGCAGAATTCTTTGACTTCATTGACTTCGTGACCATCAATCCTGATGTTAAGTTTCTCGCTGTTCTCATTTCTACTACTTCTCATTACCTTCGTCTTTCTCCGATTTACTCTCAAACCATACTGTGTACTCATTAGACTGTTCATTCCGTTCAGCAGATCATTTAATTCTTTTTCACTTTCACTCAGGATAGCAATGTCATCAGCGAATCGTATCATTGATATCCTTTCACCTTGTATTTTAACTCCACTCCTGAACCTTTCTTTTATTTCCATCATTGCTTCCTCGATGTACAGACTCAAGAGTAGGGGCGAAAGGCTGCAGCCTTGTCTTACACCCTTCTTAATACGAGCACTTCGTTCTTGATCGTCCACTCTTATTATTCCCTCTTGATTGTTGTGGATATTGTATATGACCCGTCTCTCCCTATAGCTTACCCCTACTTTTTTCAGAATCTCGAACAGCTTGCACCATTTTATATTGTCGAACGCTTTTTCCAGGTCGACAAATCCTATGAAAGTGTCTTGATTTTTCTTTAGCCTTGCTTCCATTATTAGCCGTAACGTCAGAATTGCCCCTCTCGTCCCTTTACTTTTCCTAAAGCCAAACTGATCGTCACCTAGCGCATTCTCAATTTTCTTTTCCTTTCTTCTGTATATTATTCTTGTAAGCAGCTTCGAAGCATGAGCTGTTAAGCTGATTGTGCGATAATTCTCGCACTTGTCAGCTCTTGCCGTCTTCGGAATTGTGTGGATGATGCTTTTACGAAAGTCAGATGGTATGTCGCCAGACTCATATATTCTACACACCAACGTGAATAGTCGTTTTGTTGCCACTTCCCCCAATGATTTTAGAAATTCTGATGGAATGTTATCTATCCCTTCTGCCTTATTTGACCGTAAGTCCTCCAAAGCTCTTTTAAATTCCGATTCTAATACTGGATCCCCTATCTGTTCTAAATCAACTCCTGTTTCTTCTTCTATCTCATCAGACAAATCTTCACCCTCATAGAGGCTTTCAATGTATTCTTTCCACCTATCTGCTCTCTCCTCTACATTTTACAGTGGAATTCCCGTTGCACTCTTAATGTTACCACCGTTGCTTTTAATGTCGCCAAAGGTTGTTTTGACTTTCCTGTATGCTGAGTCTGTCCTTCCGACAATCATATCTTTTTCGATGTCTTCCCTCTGTAGCCGAACATAATTGCGAATCTGTTGCCGGTGCAGGATTTGTGCACGAACTGACTAAATTTCGGTGGGACTCATTCGGGCAATCTCGGTTTCCAAATCATTATCTAGAACTGTCCAGAATGTTCTTTAAAACAATCGCGAAAAATTATGGCCAGTGACATGGCGCATTGTTCTTTGGGAACATTTATTCCTGAAAATGGTCTCCAAGTAGCCGAAAATAATCAGAGGAGTCAGACCATCCGATATAAACACATACCACACCATTAGGGCGCCACCGCCATCATTTCGCCTTGTTGACAACCTGGGTCCATGGCTTCGTGGGGACAGCGCCAGACTCTAACCTACCATCGGTTGTTATGAACCACACTCATGCTCATAAATTAAGGATAATGCAGATCCATGGGGAAACAACGCTCTGGTGGGCGGTTTGCGGGTTTAAATCACCTCGGGGTGTGACCACGCGGTGCATTTGAACTGCGGTCGTCGCACGGTGGCGCTGGCAGCAGTCCACATACGCAGAGGTGTGTTGGTGCATGTCAGAGTACGGTGCAGCGAGTAAGTGTGCAGACGTTTTCAGACGTGTTAATGGTGACTGTGTATTGAAAATGGCGCAGGGAACACATATTGATGACGTTATGAGGGGTAGAATACTAGGGCGACTGGAGGCTGGTCAAACACAGCAGCTCGTAGCTCGGGCCCTCCATGTGCTACAAAGTGTGATCTCAAGATTATGGCAACGATTCCAGCCGACAGTAAACGTGTCCATGCGCTACAGTACGGGACGTTCACAGTGTACAGCACCAGAAAAAGACGATATCTCACCATCAGTGCCCGCAGACGGCCACGCAGTACTGCAGGTAGCCTTGCTCGGGACCTTACCGCAGCCACTGGAACAGTTGTCTCCAGACACACAGTCTACAGACGACTGAACAGACATGGTTTATTCGCCTGGAGACCTGCAAGATGCATTCCACTGACCCCTGGTCACAGGAAAGCTCGTAAAGCCTGGTGTCAAGAATACAGTACATGGTCACTGGAACAGTGGTCCCAGGTTATGTTCACGGAGGAGTCCAGCTAGATTCCTAACAGCGATTCCCGCCGTCTTTTCATCTGGCGTGAACCAGGAACAAGATACCAACCCCTTAATGTCCTTAAAAGGGATCTGTATGGAGGTCGTGCTTTGATGGTGATGGTTGGGATTATGATTTGTGCACGTACACCCCTGCATGTCTTTGACAGAGGAACTGTAACAGGTAAGGTCGTCATTTTGCACCAGTGTGTCCGCCTTTTCAGGGATGCAGTAGGTCCCACCTTCCTCCTGATGGATGATAACGCACGGCCCCACCGAGCTGCCAGCGTGGAGGAGTACCTTGAAACAGAAGATACCAGGCGAATGGAGTGCCCTGCCTGTTCTCCAGACCTAAATACCATCGAGCACGTGTGGGATGCTCTCGGTCGACGTATCGCTGCACATCTTCAAACCCCTACGACACTTCAGGAGCTCCGACAGGAACTGGTGCAAGAATGGGAGGGTATACCCCAGCAGCTGCTGGAACACCTGATCCAGAGTATGCCAACCCGTTGTGCGGCCTGTGTACTTGTGCATGGTTATCGGCCGTAGTGGCCGAGCGGTTTTATACGCTTCAGTCCGGAACCACGCTGCTGCTATGGCCGCAGGTTCGAATCGTGCCTCGGGCATGGATGTGTGTGTTGTTCTTAGGTTTGTTAGGTTTGAGCAGTTCTAAGTCTAGGGACTGATGACCTCAGATGTTAAGTACCATAGTGCTTAGAGCCATTTGAACCATTTGTTTTCCTTAAATCCAACCTGGTATGGATGCCAAACACTCGAACAGTATTCAGGAATAGTTCGCACGAAAGTCCTACATGCGGTCTCCTTTAGATGTCGACCACTCTCTCCTAAAGTTCTAAGTCTAATGGACTGATGACCTCAGATGTTAAGTCCTATAGTGTTCAGAGCCATTTGAAACATTTGAACCATGGTGATCATATCCCATATTGATGTCGGAGTACATGAGCAGGAAGCAGTGGCCTTTTTGAAGCACATGTGTTTCGGGACGACGGTTTTCTCAACTTATCACCAATACCGTCGACTTACAGATCTGCGTCGTGTGTGTCATGAGGTCATTATTTTAACTATGTACTTGGACTCCTTGCTTCACTTCATGCCAGATGAGGCCTGGTTGCATGTGTCAGATTACATAAACTCTAGATTTTCAGTTACTAGTCGCAGGACAACCCAAACATTCGGCATAAAGAACCTCTCCACTCAAGGAAGGAAGGAGGATTGAGTTTAACGTTCCGTCGGCATCGAGGTCACTGGAAACGGAACACGAGCTCGGACTATGTCAATGGTGGGGGAGATAATCGGCCGTGACCTTACAAAGGAACCATCCTGGCATTTGCCTGGAGCGATTTAGCGAAATCGTGGAAGTCCTAAATCTGGATGGCTGGACGCGGGTTTGAACCGTCGTCCTGAGGAACGAGGCCAGTGTGCTAACCACTTCACCACCTTGCTCGGTCCTCTCCACTGAAAGAATATAGGTGTCTGGAGTCTGTCGTCCAGCATGCGCATTGTTGGCCCTATACTTTTTAGTCATACCTTAAACGATGGCACATATTCAGAGATCTTTGACTCTTGCTGTGCACAGCTAACAATTGCAGGCAAACGGTAGGCAGTGTTCCAGCAAGATGGAGCAACAGCTCACACATGCAGTATGGCCCACGTCATCAATGTCTTCCCTGAAGACAGACTTGTCAGAGAGGCCTCTGGCCCCAAGGTCCCTGGTGTGTGATTTTTATTTATGGGGCGCAGTAAAAAGCAAAGTGTATGCTAACAATCCTTACACGATAGACGATGTGAAACGGAACATCACTAGAGAAATTAACAACATCATGCCTGAAGAATTACACGTGTTGCCGGTAACGCCATCACACGAAGTTAGCGATGCCTGTATGACCATGGCCAGCATTTTCAGCATCTCTTATAAACAGATAACTAAATGTTCTCGGGTTTCCAACCACGTCAATTGCTTAAAACTACACGAGCTTTCGGCCAAGCACTCCTTGGCACATGGTATGACTGCCAGTGGGCTGTTGGTGCGCCCTTATATTCGCTAGCTGCCGGTTGTGACGTCACTGGTGCCCGTGACATTGCCATATATGGGCATGTTTTGAGTCGGCGTTCGATGTGCCCTCTTCATAAGGGCACACCAACAGCCCACTGGCAGTCATACCACTTGACAATGGTCAAGGAGTGCTTGGCCGAAAGCTCGTGTAGTTTTAAGCAATTGACGTGGTTGGAAACCCGAGAACACTTTATTCAATGTTATCGCCGCGAGACTCTGCATTCATAGATAACTAAATGTTTTTAACGTCACTTTTACCTATTCCTTTTTAGTTAGTTTATTGTTACTTGAATCTTGGGCGTCAGGCGTACCGATTTTAAGTGGGACACCCTGTACAGTTGTTATCTCCCCAACTCGCACAAACAAATCCCTACATTGCGTAGTTGACTACTTCTTGGTCCCCCAAGACGTGATCTCAGCAGATCCGTTCTTTCAGAAGCATTATACGACAAATTTCGTTTTCCCGTAATTAGATTTAGTACCTCATCACTAATTACTAGATCCACACAATCTTCTTGTAGCCTGCTGGAAAGTGCCACGTATTAAACAGGCAGAGAATTACACGAGAAAAACAATGGTGCCTCCTCCGTTTGATATCCCCTTTCCATCCGAAAATGAGTCTCATCTAGGGATGAAGACGTCTAAAATGGCTGCCGTGTTGGGAAACAACTTCACAGCTTCTCCCTATTCCCTTCCCACACTATTTCACTTGAAATTTCTGTTTGTCCAACTGTTTTTGTTTTGGACGATTTGTTCCAGATCCATGCAACGCTGAACACATATCTGTTAGTGTTACGTTCTTCTGACTTGCCACTCGTGAATAACTGAAAAGTAACGGAATGTGTCTTTATATTGGAGTTTCAGGAAGACAAAAATTGTTCGCAGCCTGTAGAGTTTCTTCGTCATCATCTATACACTATTCGATTTTCTGCACACATCAGAAAGTCACCCCGTATAGTCTGAACAGTGTTCAAGCTGGCACACTGTCTTGCGGCAAAGAGTATACTCTGTCAGTCCAAAAAACAGATTTTATTCCTGGCGTATAAGCAACGTCAGCGACTGCGGTGACAGCTTGAAGTAACGACTGTTAACAACAGATGTGCATTCCACCAGTCAGCTATAAGTCAGTCCTCGTTAATTAACGGACGTGAAGCAGTAGTGTATGAAAATTGTTGTGAAAAATCATCACAGGTGATTAAACTTGGTTTTACCAGTACGAATCTACCACAGAGCAACAAAGTCAGAAATTCGCGTGAAGGGTCAATATTTCGACGGCATGTCTCACATTCAGGTCAATGAGATGTGCGAGTTGAACAAAATCCTAGAGAAGGACATTTCTTACTGTTTCATATGGTTGTATCAACGTTCTGGGTCTTCGCAGTTTTCCGTCATGGAGTCCTTGCACAAAAAGTTCTCAGTTCGCCTGCCGCGTCAAATTTGGATAAAATTCCAAGTTTTCGATGATACTCCTCCATCATCGTCGTCAAGGACTAAAACTGACTGTCTTTCTTCTTCTGTGTCGTAATTTCATACCCCTGTCCTATGTGGGCTGTATAAAATATCACAGGAGGGTGCTACATACGTAAAACATGGGGTTAAAATATGTAGTTTACACATGAGAAGGGGAAACAAATTGGAGTTAAAATATACAAAATAGAAGTAGTTTGACGAGACACATTTACATAAAACCCACATATAATTGAAATGACATTCGACGAAGATCTAGCACATAAACACTGGCTGGACGAAGAGAACAATTAAAAACGGCTTTCACAGTACGGGATGACGACACTGAACACACACTGCATTTATGTTAAATACACGGCGAGCACCAAACCAAGACAAAATACCTGGAGTAAAATAGGAAGGACCTGCCAAGGGAGTGGAGGTCAGAGAGGGGGGCGAGAGGAAAGAGAGAAGAAGGTCAGGGGGAAGAGAGAAGGCAGGAAGGGGGAGCTGGTAGCACACCAAGAGGCAGGAGATGGGGAGGGTGGGGGAGGGGAAAGCCCAGGAAGGAGTACAAGGAAGAGGGAAGTGAGAAGGGCAGGGAGGTAGGAGGGAGGAACCAGCTGGGGAGGAGGGGAAGAAGAGGAAGCCTTAGGGAGGAGGGGAGAGGAAGAGAAGGGCCAGAATTGGAAGGAAGGATAAATATTGGGGCGAAGCATATCATCTGGGATGGGGAGATGCTGCAAGTTTCTTTGCGAGGGCAGATGGAAGGTGTGGAGATGGAGAGAGGGTGGGATACATTGGTAGAGACCCGCAGCAGGCAGGGAGTGGAAAGGAGACACTAGAGGGTGATGGGGATCAAGGTGACGGTGTAGAGAATATGGATGTGTTCAAGGGAAAAGAGGAGATGTGGAAAAAGGATGAGACATAGAGGATTCATGGTGGGGGATGGGAGACGGATATGAAAAGCAGGGGGAGTGCATGGAGTTCAAGAATTTGGTGGGCTTTATAGAATTTAGGAGGTGAGGAGATCCACGCAACGATGGCGTAACAGAGGATGGATGGGTCGACGATTTTTAGGTATGAAGGATGGTGGAAGGGCGCAATCCCTGTGTCTGGCCTGACAGGAGGTGAAGTCTACTGTAGGCTTTGCATTGGATGTTAAGGGAATGGGAAACCTAGGTGATGTGACAGTCAAGGGTGAGGCCAAGGTATTTCAAGCTGGGGGTAAGTTGGATAGGACAGTCATAGATAGTGAGGAACAAATTATGGAGCCGGAAGGAGAGGGTGGTACATCCTATAATGACTGCCTTTGTTTTGGTAGGATTGAGTCAAAGGAGCCACTGATTGCAGCAAGCAATGAACTGGTCTAGGTCAGTTTGGTGGGAGTGCTGGGTCCATTGAAGGTTAGGACAGAAGGCAAGGAAGGTAGTGTCATCAGCGTGTTGAAGGAGATGGATGGGTGTAGGTGGTTTGGGCACATCAGCGGTGTCCAGGAGATATAGGAGATGAGAAAGGATGGCGCCCTAGGGCACAGCTGCATTACGGTAGAAGGTACGGACATTGGTATTATCAATGGTGATACAGGAGGGACAGAGGGAGAGGAAGGAGGCAATGTGAACTACCTTTTTTTTATTGTGATTTCATTCCCCTGCCCCAAATTGGAATGGGAGGGCTTGCAGCAGCAGAATCCGCCGCTCTTCAATCGAGTGATATGTTTATTAAAAAGATGAAAATGATACATGTAAAAGGCGATAAAAGGGGAGTTACGAAAATAGTAAGAGGTGCTAGTGGGGGTTAAAATATACACATACACGGAGATTTTCATGTGTGACAGTGAAAGATAGTCCACATAAAGTTAAAAAAAAACAGTTGGCAATATGTGTAACATGTAAAATATACCGAAGTCACATGTACAAGTTAAAGGTTGGCCACAGTACTAAAATACTCCAGAAAGATGACACTTGAAAACCAGTGCATGAAACAGAGCACCTACCCAAAAGAATAAAAACTGCCAGGAGGGACCTGCTGAGGGAGGGAAGGCCTGAGAGGAGGGGAAAGAGTGACTGGAGGGGCAGAGGGGGAGGGGGACTGGAGTGGGACAAAAACCAAGGGGGGCAGGGGGTACACCAAGGGCAGAAGACGAGTGGGGTGGGAGATGGAGAGGGATGGCAAGGCAGGAGGGAGCACAGAGATGCAGAAGGAGTGCACTGGAAAGGAGGGGGTGGAGGAGAGAGGAAAAACTGCTCAGGGGGAGGGAAGAGGAGAGGAGAGGGAGCCCTGAGGAGGGGGAGGGGAAAGGTGGCAATAGAGTTGGTAGGAACCCATCTACTGGGAGGGGTAGGCGCTGGAAGTTGTATAGGAAAAGGAAGATGAATAGAGGGCGAGACACCACAGTAAAGGTGCAGCAACAGGCTAGGGGTAGAGATAGCAGAAGACAACAGGGAATTGGGGGGGGGGGGGTCGAGTCTGAGGATGATGAACAAGGTGTGGATGTCATAACATACCCCAGGTGTGTATAAAATTCCGTGTAGCTGTGGCATGGTTTATATTGGAACAACTAAAAGGAGTGTTAATACCCACCTAACGGAACACACAAGGAACTGTAGATTGGGACCAATTGACAAATCAGCTGTAGCAGAAGACGTTTTCAAAGACGGTGATCACAAAATAATCGCTAGGACCTCACATTATTGTACCGACATGTATAGAGAAGCTATAGAGATCTAAAAGCACGAAATTAATTTTAATAAAAAAGAAGAAGGATTAAAAGTAGACAAGATATGGCGGTCGACTCTGTACCAACGAAGTGACTATCGATTACCTATAATCGAGAGAGACGGCACTAGCCAGAGATAGTTTCAAAGTCGAAAGCACGTGATGAGTGGTGGCGCCATCTAAGCGCTCTGTATAAGTGGGACCTCCAGCGCATAGCAGCCAGTCGCCGACTCACCTCGGAAGATGTTGCCCGCAGTAGGCAACGAAACGTCAGGAAGGAGAAACAGTTTTATATATGGACCACGGCAATTCAGCCCGGAAGTTTTAATCAATGAAGGTGTGGATGTCTTTGAGGAAAGGGGAAGATCTGGGAAGGGGATGGTGTCATAGAGGATACATGTGGGGTATGGGAGGCAGATACAGAAGGTGTGGCAGAGTCCATGGCGTTCAAGGATTTGGAGGGCTTTATAGAATCTGGGCAGGGCAGAAATCTAAGCTACGCTGGCATAACAAAGGAAGAGACGAATCAAGGATTAGTAGGTATGCAGGATGATGGAAGGATGCAGTCGCAATGTCTGGCCAGACAGGAGTTTTAGGAGCTGGAGTCTACTGTAGGTTTTGTGTTGAATGTTAAGGAGATGGGAAACCCTGGTGAGGTGATGGTGAAGGGTGAGGTCAAGGTATTTCAAGATGGGGGTAAGTTGGATAGGGCAGTCGTAGATGGTGAGGTAGAAATCATGGAACCGGAAGGAGGGGGTGGTACATCCTAAATGATTGCCTGTGCTTTGGTAGGATTGACTCGAAGGAGCCACTAGTTGTACCAAGCAGTGCACTGCTCTAGGTGAGTTTGGAGGGAGCGCTGGGACTGTTGAAGGCTGGGACAGAAGGCAAGGAAGACGGTGTCGTCAGTATAGTGTATGAGATGGACAGGTGGGGTCGTTTGGGCATATCAGCGGTGTACAGGAGATAAAGGAGATGAGAAAGGGGGTCACACCTGCGGTAGGGTAGAAGGTACTGGAATTGGTATTATGAATGGTGACACAGGAAGGACAGTGGGAGAGGAAGGAGGCAGTGCGAACTGATTGTCGCAAGTTTCCCTCTTTTATAGCCACAGGACTGCATCTGACTGGCTGGGTTACACCGTGATGGTGGGTACGGAGTTTTGCTTGCACTCTCTGTCTAGCGTTGCTTACAGGCGGCTAACTGCGAGAATTAGTCCTCTGTTTCTTTTTTTTTTCTTTTTTTCTTTTTCAACTGCTCGCTTCCATAGACTGCTAAGTGCATAGCTGTTGTCTCCATTGAATTTGTTTTCGCAGAGTCTGAGTTCAACTGCTTCTCTGATCACAAAATCCCAACTGGTCGACGTGTGAGCAGGTATTCTCTTTTGTCTGAACAGGTTGTGCTCTGCCACCACTGATTTCTGCAACTGCCTTTATTTATGATGACACCGATGCTCGACGCAGCGACCGGCTACGTCCTTGCAGACTGGCCCACGTAACTCTTGCCTCACTTGCAACGAATGCTATAAATTGCTGGCACTTGTAGGCCGAAATCATCTTCAACCCGTCGCAACATTTCTTTAATTTTTCCGGGTGGCCAGAAGACTGGTCTGATCCCTGGCCTGTTTAGGACGGTGCCTACCTTGCCGACTGTTGCACCGCAGAACGGAAGCTGCGCTGTGTGTCGGTCCTCTTGGCTTGTCTGAACGGCGTCACGCCATGGTTTCCTCGACACCGTTGATCCAACGTCACGACAGAATACCAGTTACTTCCGAATACCATCTTCAGATGCTTAATCTGGAAACCGATGTGGTCCTTGCCCGAAAACGTTCTGGGTCTATGTACTAAAGTGTTCAGCATAGCTCCCTTCTGAGCTGGGTGATGAAAGCTACGTCCGTTGACATACAGATACGTACGCGTCCGTTTCCCGTACACAGAATGGCATAGTCATCTATCTGAGTCCCGTTCGACCTACAGTTTTTTAAAAGGTAGCTTTCCATCCTTCTCCACCTCTACTGTAAATCTTATGTTGGGATGTCTACTATTCAAATAATAGTGGGATGTCTAACATTCAAATAACTGCTGCAGCCTCTCAGTGCTATGTGACGAGGTTGTGCTTGACACTTGTAAGGAAAAAACGTGGTGGAGTACCTCCCAAAGTTCACAGTCTGATGCGATGGATGACGCTGCAAGTGGTGTTAGAGATAGAGAGCGCAAGAACAATCTGTGGACATAAAGCGCTACACCTATGTATAATCCAGCCAGTCAGGTGCCGTCCTGTGGCAATAAAAGAGGGAACAGCTTGCCTGTTCAGGACAGTCAGTTTTAGCCCCTGACGACAGTGATGGAGGGTATCAAAAGCTTGGAAATTTTATCCGAATTTGAGCCCGCAAGTGAACCGAGAACATTTTGTGCAACATTCTGTGTGTTGCACTTAAGTGGGAGGAGACTTTGTAGACCATCTGAAGTATTAAGAAATCCCTCCTCAACTTTCCTCTACTTTTTATTAATCCAGTCTCGGAACGTTTTGAACTGACGAGGTACGTAGGAACACGACTCGAAACACACCAGGAGAAGTGCTGGGCCGGTCGTCGAGATTTCGTGCAGGAAACGGATTCGACGCAGCTGAACAGCCAGAAGAGCAGCTACAGCCACGTCTCCACTTACACCAGGCACACAATCTTCGTCTAAAGCAGGGTAAATCCGGGGGAGGCGCCACTTGCGCCTTAGATTGCGCACCCCTCGTAGTTTCGACAAACACTGACACAGTGTGCGTGCGCACATCGGCACTGCAGGTGTTCAGTGGACACCGCGCCATATCTGTCTGGTTACGTTTCGATCCAGCAAGTTTTACGTAAGCTTTGGGGAAATAACTGAGGTAAGTCTGTTAATATACCTTCAAAAACGCTTTTAGCGTCATGATTAATTCTTCGTGTGGAAATAGTAAAATATTTCGGTATATTTGAATAGTATTAACAATAAGTTCCATTAGGCGTGCCCTAATGCAAATGCGGCCAGCTTACCAATCAAGGTCGTACAAAGATACGACGTCTCTCCCCTGCAGATCGGGAAACATTCCGCAGTAATATGCAGTAAATATCCTGCCCATTTATTCATTAGGGATACTTGCCGCCCATATCAAATAACAGTTTTAAATAGGAGAAAACATTCCCGTTTTGTCTGTATTTTCGTTCAAATGACGTAGCATGCCCAGCGTTTCACATCTCAACGACCCGGATGACGACAAAAAGCATCAAAAAGGTGTCGCTAAGTAAGTTGTAACATTTGGTTACACGAAGACTGCACAATTTTTGATATGGTTTGTATCGATCGTGGCCGAGAAAAAGAAAAAAAAGCAAAAGAACTAATTTTTTAAATCTTACTTTTATTTCTCATTTAATATGTCGCCAGGATTTAATGAGTGTGTTAACTAAAGTTCAATGAATTATATTCCTTAGTTGTAATGTTTTCAGCTACCAATAAGTAAACTAGTAATCTAAACTAGAGAACTACTTACATATATATATTTTAAAAACGATTGCTAACAATTTATCGTTTCTTCTTTATCCATTTATACGAGGGGTGGAACTTCAAATTAGTGTCAACTGCTTATTCACAACCGATACAAAAGAGTTACATGTTTGCACCTGTTACTGCTTTCAGAATAGTCACCAGCGTTGTGTGGAACCCGTTGCCAGCGATGTGGAAGGCGTAGTACACCGTTAGCAGAGCTTGATAGTGCGAATGGAGCGGTCTACTGCCAGTCGAATCTCTGAAACAGTTCTGAAGCGAATGCCACGAAGTGGTTCCTTCATCTTCGGAATCAAATCAAAGTCACAAGGACCTAAGTCCGGAGAGTGTGGTGGATGGTACAGTACTTCCCAGTCCCATCGACCGAACAGAGCAGCCACTGCTTGCGCTGTATGCGCCCGCGCATTGCCGTGCAAAATGATGGGTGGGTTGCGCAGAAAGTGTCGCCGCTTCTTTCGCAAAGCTGGTCGCAGGTGATGCTCCAAAAACGAACAGTAATACTGTGCATTGACGGTCTGCCGTGGAGGAACGTAATGCGTTACGGTAACACCATCACTGTCGTACACGAGAATCACCATAACTTAAGACCGCTCTATTCGCACCATCAACAGAACAGACTCTGCTAACGGTATACTACGCCTTCCACATAGCTGGCAACGGGTTCTACACAACACTGGTGACTACTTAGAAGGACAGTAACAGGTGAAAACATGCAACTCTTTTGTATCGGTTGTGAATAAATAGTTGCCACTATTAAATTTCAACCTTCATATATGTATGCAGGGTATTACAAAAAGGTACGGCCAAACTTTCAGGAAACATTCCTCACACACAAAGAAAGAAAATATGTTATGTGGACATGTGTCCGGAAACGCTTACTTTCCATGTTAGCGCTCATTTTATTACTTCTCTTCACATCACATTAATCATGGAATGGAAACACACAGCAACAGAACGTACCAGCGTGACTTCACTTTGTTACAGGAAATGTTCAATATGCCCTCCGTTAGCGAAGATACATGCATCCACAATCCGTCGCATGGAATCCCTGATGCGCTGATGCAGCCCTGGAGAATGGCGTATTGTATCACAGCCGTCCACAATACGAGCACGAAGAGTCTCTACATTTGGTACCGGGGTTGTGTAGACAAGAGCTTTCAAATGCCCCCATAAATGAAAGTCAAGAGGGTTGAGGTCAGCAGAGCGTGGAGGCCCTCCATACAGTGACGTGGTCAACGTTACCTTGTAGAGCAGCAACTTCTCTGACGCTGACATTAGGGATATCGCCAACTGCACGTATAATTGCCTCGTTCATTGCTGGTGCCCTCGTCGTTCTAGGTCTTCCCCAGTCGCGAGTCATAGGCTGGAATGTTCCGTGCTCCCTAAGACGCCGATCAATTGCTTCGAACGTCTTCCTGTCGGAACACCTTCGTTCTGGAAATCTGTCTCGATACAAACGTACCGCGCCACGGCTATTGCCCCGTGCTAATCCATACAGCAAATGGGCATCTGAGTACAAAACCACGTTCGCGATGAACACTAACCTGTTGATGCTACGTACTGATGTGCTTGATGCTAGTACTGTAGAGCAATGAGTCGCATGTCACCACAAGCACCGAAGTCAACATTACCTTCCTTCAATTGGGCCAACTGGCGGTGAATCGAGGAGTACACTACATATTGACGAAACTAAAATGAGCTCTAACATGGAAATTAAGCGTTTCCGGACAGATGTCCACATAACATATTTTCTTTCTTTGTGTGTGAGGAATGTTTTCTGAAAGTTTGGCCGTACCTTTTTGTAACACCGTGTATACACGGCTATCAATATTTAGTGGGATGAATAAAAAACAATCAAATGTTAACAATACCTTTTTAATATATTATTTATTATATTAAATATTTATTAAATATATTAAATATTATTATTATTATTATTAGCGAATGTCCCCATGGGAGAACGATAAGCAGGTGATTAACATTTCTTAATGTTCTTCTTATTTTCCCAGTATTTCTTCATTGCCTCCCCAAAGGCCTTCTTCCTTTCTTCGGTCCACTTTGGTCGGAAAGGTTTAGATTCCGTCTCTGGAGTAAACTTCCACTTGTCGATTTTTCTTCTGAATGTATCCCGGTCTGATGTGTTTGTTATGTCAATTTTTGCCTTTTTCAAATCCTTCTTAACTTCAGTTACCCAGGGTATTGTTGCCTTAAGTGATGTCATATAGTCCAATAGACGTTTAGTTAACCTGTTTCCATGTAATCTGTCTATATGTCCATAAAACTTCATCCGCCTCTTCCTGATATCTGCCTCGATGTTTGATATTTTTTCGGTTGTCTCGGTAGTCTGCAGCCTGTATCCATCTTGTGTGTATCGTGGTCCTAGGATTTTTCTAATAATTTTTCTCTCTACTTTCTTAATTTCGTGTAAATCTAATTTTCTATTCAGGGAGAGTGTTTCACTTGCATATGTGACTGTTGGTTTGATGACTGTGTTGTAGTGTCTGATTTTAGTGCCTTTTGATAGACATTTCTTGTTATATATATTTTGAATAAGTCCGAATGCTTTCTTGATTTTCTGTAATCGGTTTTTTTGTGCTATTTTCTCAAGTCCTGTTGGTTCAATAACTTCACCGAGATACTTAAAGTGCTTGACTCTAGTTATTTCACCATACTTTGTTTTTAGTTTCGAAATATCTAATTTTGAGCAGATGAATTCTGTCTTCTCAAAGGAGATTTGCAGGCCAACCTTCTCAGCACATTCTTTAAGTGTCTCAATTTGTTTTACTGCTGTTTCTTCACTGTCAGTTATAATTGCCAAGTCATCTGCAAACGCTAAATAAGGGATGTTCAATTTTCCTTTACCTCTTCCTAGTTCAATTGGCTTCCACAAGCTTTGTTTCCTTAGTGTTACTTCCCACTCTTTCATAACTTTGTCCAAAACTATATTGAATAATAGTGGTGAGATCCCATCTCCTTGTCTTACTCCTGTTTTAATTGAGAATGGTTCCGAAATTTCCCCTCTGAATTTAATTTTTGATTTGGTTTCTGTTAGTGTTTGTTCAATTAGTTTTCGGGTTTTAGTGTCTAGGCCTCGTTCTTCGAGAATGTGACATAGAGACTGTCTGTCTATGGAATCGTATGCCTTTTTGAAATCAACGAATGTGCAGATTATTGGTTTTGACCTGATTGCTTTAATCTTTAAAATAGTTTTAAGGTTGAATATCTGTTCCGGGCATGATCTATTAGGACGAAAGCCTGCTTGGTAATCTGAAATTGTATGTTCTAGTTGTTCTTGTGCCCTCTTTAGGAGACATGCAGATAGAATTTTGTAGGTAACTGGTAAAAGTGAAATGCCTCTGTAGTTGTTTACGTCTGATCTCTCTCCCTTTTTGTGCAATGGGTGAATTAGTGCACACTTCCACTCCTCTGGGATATTTTCTGTCTGCCAAATTTTTTGGATGATGCTAGTGATCTCTTTTAACGAATTTGGACCAAGGTTTTTCAGTAGTTCAGCTACAATTCCATCTTCTCACGATGATTTATTATTTTTGAGTTTTCTAATGTGACTATAAATTTCTTCTTGAGATGGTGGTAGTGAAGTCTCATTCGTGTGTTCTGGTTGTAATCTGGGGAATCTTGTACTTGGTTGTGGGCAATTTAGGAGTTGTGAGAAATATTTAGCTAGTTCTTGGCAATTTTCTTTGTTAGTTAGTGCCAATTTTCCATTCTGTTTCCGGAAGCAGAGATTTTGTGGAGTGTATCCTTTGATTTGATTTGCGAATATTTTATAAAAATCTTGAGTGTTGTGGTTCTTAAAGTTTTCTTCAATTGTGTTTAGCTGTTCATTAAGGTATTTTCTTTTAGTTTGTCTAAGTATTTTAGCTGTTTGTTTTCTCACTTTGAAAAATGTTTGTTGTGTGGTTTCTGATTT
Organism: Schistocerca nitens; assembly: GCF_023898315.1. Lineage (NCBI taxonomy): Eukaryota > Metazoa > Arthropoda > Insecta > Orthoptera > Acrididae > Schistocerca > Schistocerca nitens. The sequence goes on along the minus strand of NC_064623.1, from coordinate 64,932,113 downwards.
GTCACAATTGTAATTTAAAAAGGCTTGTTGTCTCTCTTCTAATGCGTTATCACAATTCGAATTCCACCATGGATGCTTGGATATTTTCTTTAACGGAATCAAATCTCTTGCTTTCTGTATAATTTTCGTTCGGAAATCTTTCCAGTTGTTTGTTGGTTGTTTATCCCATGCTTCTGTAATTTCTGATTCCTTGATATTTTTCAAGTCAAATTTGGGAATTAGTGGTGATTTCCTTTGGCGTTTCCTTTTTGGAGTGAATTTAATTTTAACTCTGGTAAGGTAGTGGTCAGAATCTATATTTGCCCCTCTGCGGACTTGAACGTCGTGTATTTCTTTCTGGAAGTCATAGGAGATCGCAACATGGTCTATTTGAAATTCACCAAGCTGAAGGTTTGGTGATCTCCATGTTTTTTGTTTCTTGGGGTCTTTTCGAAGTGATGTTGTCACGATTTTTAGGTTGTTTTGCTGACATAACTCGATGAGTCTCATGCCGTTCTTGTTTGTGAATTTGTGTGCAGGGTAATTACCGACTGTTTTTTTATATTTCCTCTCTTTGCCAATTTGCGCGTTGAAATCCCCTAGAAGAATTTTTACATCCTCCTCTGGAATTTTGGACATTTCAGTTTCGAGTTTTTCCCAAAATTTTTCTGTCTTCTCCGGTTCTTTTTTGTTGGCAATGTTGGTAGGTGCATGAACATTAATAAATGTATATATTTTGTTGGTGTGCTTGATTCGCATGGTCATTAGTCTGTTACTGATTTGATTTATGTCTATAACAGAGTCAAGGGTGTCCTTATTTACAATAAAAGCCATGCCAAATATTGCAGCTCCTTTGCCAATTTTCTTGTCTGTTTTACTTTTAAAGATACGGTAATTGTTGTAGTCTATTGTTTCTGAATCAGTGAATCTGGTCTCTTGGAGAGCAAGGATTTGAATTTTCTGTTTGTTGAGTTCTGTTGTAAGATTATGAAGTTTGCCTGTCTGAATTAGTGTCTGAATGTTAAAAGTGCCAATAAATGTATGGGACTTTCGTGGACGTTTACTAGAGAACTCCGACTTTCTCTGTCGTACGAGCCCAAGCTCCCCAGAATCCGATAGCTTGGTTGTCGCCACAGGGCGAGTGGATTGGCCACCTGGGGTAATATTAATTTTACTTGTACGAATCATACTGCTTGTAATTAAGTTCCGGCTAATGCTGGGTAGTTAGAACCAGGGATTGTTAGTTCCTGGAGCTTGGTGTTCAGCCGCACCTCACATGGTGAATATATATATTAAATATTTATATATTTAATATATATATATATATATATATATATATGTTTTGATTTTAAAAAGTTTAGCGTAGCGGTTTTTAGCATGCGGCACATCACCCATAACGGACAGACGCCGCAATGTAAAGATGATTTGCTGGTGAAACTGTATGTCATAGACAAGTGGTTTGTTTAGTTGTACAAAAAAAGTTTTGCTAAAATTGCATCATGGGACGTTATACATGGAATTTTGAAAATGTGCGCCATCTTTCCGTGATTTGTGTATACAAAGCATTATTCTAACGCATTGTACAGAGCTTTTGCAGCAAACGTTTTGTGGTTTATCGTGTCGTATGCGGACGATATGTCTACTAATCCAGTATGGTTAAATAGTTACTCGAGAAAACTTTAGTCTGTGTGTGCTGCTAGGCTATGAACTTGACTTGTGCATTTAATCAGTGTGCGATTTGCAGGGGGGGATTCCCCTCCCCCCTCTGCATCAGACCATCCCCTCCTCTGGTTTTAGTTTATGCATCTCAACCTGGGATGTTTATTTCCCACGCAGTGGAGTAAAACTTTACATATAATTTAAATTTGTGGAGCCGAACACTGAAAGTTTTGAATATAGTCTTACAATTAATATTATTAATATGTTTGCTTATCAAATTTGAAAAAGTGTTATGCAGTAGTTAAGCATTTCCAAACATTTAGAACTAAATGACAAGACGACGCACGCCACATTTCCGTAGCATGCCATAATGTTGCAAGACGTCGCCCCAGCGTAAACGAGGCTTTAGAGCCAGGTCTGTATTGTATGGTGGATGTCATGTGTGGCGTACGAAACTAAAACCTGCAATCAGATCCAAACATCGTGGAAAACAGTGAAGAGGTGTCATCCTGCAGCAAGATAACGCTCGCCCACATTCTGCCAAACGGACAGCCGACGCAATAAAGGAGTTGAGATTCGAGGTGCTGGAACATCCACTATACAGTCGAGACCTGGCTCCAAGCGATTTTCACATGTTTGGACCCTTAACGGAAGCACTACAGGGAAGAAGATTTGAAAGTGATGAAGACGTCATTTCTGCGGTGCAAAATGGTTAGAGATGCAAGCGAAAAACGTATTTTCTGTTAAAATTAAAAACTCGTAAAACGTCGGCAAAACTGCATTGAAGTCCAGGGAGGTTACGTATAAAAATAACGCATGTTTCAGTTTTCTATCATCAGAATAAGCACAGCTTTTCACAAATGTGCCTTTACTTTTTGAATTTCCCTCATATACCTGTATGTAGATGATTTTGCAAATAAGCTTTACCTATAAGGTACTTTTAAAGATATAACAAGGGATGGCTTTTCTGATAGTGCATACACGCGACTAGTGAGTTTCGGCATTAACATCTATTTATAAATAACTGTTTAACCATGGGTAACGCCACGGTCCAAGCAAGTAACGTATGTAATTATACTAATCCCGTAAGACATGCCCCCCCCCCCCCCCCCCCCCACTGGTAAAAGCACAAATCGCACACTGCATTTAATCATAGTCGCACTAGCAGAGTTTGACTCCATAAGTACTGTTTCGTATTTAAGCGCATGGTCGGGTTTAGAATGAGCTCTGTTGTAGACAGAAGACCCACCTCTGATAGCCTCCAGGGTCTCCCCCTCGCCCCCCACGTCCTTGGGCAGCAGCTTCAGCGGGACGAACGGCTCCAGCGTGTGCAGCCCTTCCGTGTGCAGGTGCAGCTGGAAGCAGACAGGAGAATCACGCAGGCTCAAAACGCAGCTGCAGACAACACTCACGACAAATTTTACACAGACGAGCACATCAGCAACGACAGCAGAGGCAATAACACTGAGGCGAAAAACAGTCAAGTGATAGCGATGTGCATGTATACAGATGGCGCTAGTATCGCCTACACCAGGTATAAAGGGGCAGTGCATTGGTGGAGCAGTCACGTGTGCTCAGGTGATTCATGTGAAAAGGTTTCCGACATTATTATGGCGGCACTGCAGGAATTAACAAATGGCTTCAAATGGCTCTGAGCACTATGCGACTTAATTTCTGAGGTAATCACTCGCCTAGAACTTAGAACTAATTAAACCTAACTAACCTAAGGACATCACACGCATCCATGCACGAGACAGGATTCGAACCTGCGACCGTAGCGGTCGCTCGGCTCCAGACTGCAGCGCCTAGAACCGCACGGCCACTCTGGCCGGCAGGAATTAACAGACTTTGAACGCAGAGTGGTGGCTGGAGCTTCCATTTCGGAAATCGTTAATGGATTCAACATTCCGAGATCCAAAGTGTCAAGAGTGTGCCGAGAATACGAAATCCCCACGGACAACACAGTCGCCGACGGCCTTCGCTTAACGATCGAGAGCAGCTGTGTTGGCGTCAGTGCTAGCAGACAAGCAGCACTGCGTGAAATAGCCGCAGATATCAGTGTGGGACGTATGACGAACTTATCTGTCAGGACAGAGCGGCGAAATCTGTCGTTAGTGGGCTGTGGCCGCAGACGACCGACGCGAGTGCCGTTGCTAACAGCACGACATCGCCTGCAGCGGCTCTCCTGGGCTCGTGACCACATCGGTTGAACTCTAGACGACTGGAAAACAGTGGCCTATCCTCAGAATTTCCCAGAGAGTATTCGAGTGAACATTGTCAAAAGATTTCTATAAGTCTATAAATGCTATAAATGTAGGTTTGGCTTTCCTTGACCTATGTACTAAGACAAGTCATAGGGTCAGTGTTGCCTCATGTGTTCCTGCATTTCTCCAGAATCCAAACTGATGTTCCCCGTGGTCAGTTTTTCACAGATTTTTCATTCTTCTGCAAATAATTTGTGTCAGTATTTTGCAACCGTAATTAACTAATGAGGAGGTATTGAATAGGATTGGGGAGAAGTTTGTGGCACAATTTGACTAGAAGAAGGGATAGGCATCAAGGGATCACAAATTTAGCATTGGAGGGCAGCGTGGAGGGTAAAAATCGTAGAGGGAGACCAAGAGATGAATACACTAAGCAGATTCAGAAGGATGTAGGTTGCAGTAGGTACTGGGAGATGAAGAAGCTTGCACAGGATAGAGTAGCATGGAGAGCTGCATCAAACCAGTCTCAGGACTGAAGACCACAACAACAACAACAACAATTAACAAAACTGATTGCTCGGTAATACACACACGTGTCAGCATCTGACGTCTTTGGAACTGCTATTATTACACTCTTCTTGATGTCAGTCAACAACATACGCAATTAACAAAGTTTGTTATATCCTAAAAACAGCGGTTGGTAGGTTATCGTATACAGGGACAGAATTATACAATGAGACGTGGCTTCGCAGCCTTCGAGTCTGCCGTTTTCAGATCAGCGATGCTTATCTCGGATTGATTAGTCTTGCCCCGTGAATGGCACTTCTCTTTAAATGAGCATAAATGCAAGATTATGGCAGTAGTCAAGAGAAAACGATTCTGATGAAAAGATGAACATCTTGAGCACGTCATATAAGAATGCATAATACCGGGTATTCAGAAATGAATGTCGAGGCTTTAGGGCTTTGTAGCGGTTATTATATTCAACTTACAATTATAAAAAATAAAATAAAATGATAGAGCTGTTCAAACAGTTTTTCTTACAATTGTTAAATGTGAGCACCATTCGTAACACGGCACACACCGAGTCGATAGGCGATTTCTTTCCAAATCTTGATCAGTGTGTCTGGAGTAATGGTCGCAACAACTGCTTCAATCTTGTTTCTTAAGTTGGGTAAATCATCAGGTAGGAGAGGCACATACACCTAATCCTTTATCAATCCCCAAAGGTAAAAAGAGCATGGCACCATAGTGCATGAACGTGGAGGCCATGCGAAAGAAGCCCTGGTAATTAGCCTTGGATTCCTAGACATTTTAGAGGGATGATCAGCTGTTAGAGGCTTGTTTCTGAATGTGTACCACCCTCTAATTAAAGGCTCGTCTTAATACGTGAATAATCTGCACAGCTGAAATATCCTCTTGATTTATTATCACAATGGTAAATACAAGGAAGTGCGAGCATTCAGAGGAGGTAATGTATCTTAAGCAACTCTCAATCTTCCTATACAGTTCATTGATATTATAGTTCACTGCCCTGATCCGCAATGAGGAAAATGGTATGGATGGGATTAACATTGGCTTAAGTGATTGAACAGTTACTTTCGTGAGCAACAGGGTTTCTGTTTCGGTTACAAACCTCATTTACTTTCTTAAAGTCAAGAATTTGGGGAAATCAAATTGGAACACAATAAATACCGTTACAATGCAACTATGCATCTTAAAAATCATACTAGAATACCGGTCTCGTATTGACTTGGTTAGGGACACAGGATATTATGGCCAAGCCGAGCAAGCATCGAGCATGCCAGATAACGGGAGAGGCCCACGTCGAAGGTATTTTTACACTAGCAGGGTTCCAAGAGAAATACGAAAGCGGTTGCTAAAAATGCACTGTGAAAGGCACGAGAGCTAACAATTGCACCGGAGGGATAGCGTGGTAGTTCCCTTATAAGCGTGTATGGCACAAATAGTAAAAAATGGCACACAAATAATCAAACAAGAGGAAAATGCCAGTTACTCTCAAAATTTCACCTCTCATCCGGCTCCAGTCGCCAGTCCAATGGTCTGGTACAACGCGGTTTAACCAAGCGCGTACTGAATTACGTCAGTGAGGCGTCAAACAATCTCGCTGCCGAATAAAGTTCTGTGGTTCAGCTTCTTACAGATGTGAGACGCATTAAGATAAGAAACACCAGTTACAGTTGTTTCACGAAAAAAGAAAGGCCCATAAACTTTCCTCTCGGATACGGCACATAAAACATTGAATTCTTTGGAGTCTCGCAGTAACTCGGCTATTTGTTGGGGATTTCCTGACTGCCAGCTGCACACATTATGTGATTCATCACTGAACACGACACGATACCGAAAATCTCCACTGTCAAGCAGCAGCAGTTCGTTTGCAGAGTTGGATTGTAAACCATAGACGACTAAGATCCCGAACTGATTTTTTTGGGCTGCACGCGAAAAATTCTGTCACTAATTCAACACATCCTTGAGTCATTCTTCGTCATCCCATACTCTTCTATATGTCTTCAAACTGATAATACCGTCATTGCATATTATTACCACTTGGAGGATTATAGAGGAACTTAATGCGGAATACACTTTGCACTGTAACAACTGACTCAGTCTTTGCAAATTGTAAAACACAATAAGTTTTCTGCTCACTGGTCGCCATCTTTGCTACTAGCGCTTTCTAACGGAAGACACTGGAAACAATACATCCGCGCATGTACAGACACACACAACTGTTTGAGTTGCTCTTTCATTTGATGTATTATTTAAAATTGTAAGTTGAGTAGAATAAAAGCTTAAAAGTCTTAAAACCCCGATATTCGTTCGAAACGCCCAGTACTAAGAAGCGATACGAAAGGCAACAATCACGTAAAATCGGTATTATGGAAGGCATATGGACGACTTAAATTTATTAGAAGGTTACTGGAAAAATTGCATCCGAGATGCTAGTGGTACTATTTCTACAGTGTCGTTCCAGTGTTTGGTTTTGATCAAGTGGGTACGAGAACAGGGACTAAACATATTGAGTAAAGCGCAGCCAGCATCGCAACAGGGCGGTACAGCCTCCACGAAACTATAATATAAATACTTGGGGAACGTACATGTGAATCCTTCGAAGAAAGATATGTTACTCGGTAAGTTTACAGAACTTTTGTTCGAAGAATATCGTGCATCATCGCATGCTCGCCAGACAAAAATTAGTCATCCCTAGAGAAATACACTCCTGGAAATTGAAATAAGAACACCGTGAATTTAGGCGGCCGCGGTGGTCTAGCGGTTCTGGCGCTGCAATCCGGAACCGCGGGACTGCTACGGTCGCAGGTTCGAATCCTGCCTCGGGCATGGGTGTGTGTGATGTCCTTAGGTTAGTTAGGTTTAAGTAGCTCTAAGTTCTAGGGGACTTATGACCTAAGATGTTGAGTCCCATAGTGCTCAGAGCCATTTGAACCATTTTTTGAACACCGTGAATTCATTGTCCCAGGAAGGGGAAACTTTATTGACACATTCCTGGGGTCAGATACATCACATGATCACACTGACAGAACCACAGGCACATAGACACAGGCAACAGAGCATGCACAATGTCGGCACTAGTACAGTGTATATCCACCTTTCGCAGCAAAGCAGGCTGCTATTCTCCCATGGAGACGATCGTAGAGATGCTGGATGTAGTCCTGTGGAACGGCTTGCCATGCCATTTCCACCTGGCGCCTCAGTTGGACCAGCGTTCGTGCTGGACGTGCAGACCGCGTGAGACGACGCTTCATCCAGTCCCAAACATGCTCAATGGGGGACAGATCCGGAGATCTTGCTGGCCAGGGTAGTTGACTTACACCTTCTAGAGCACGTTGGGTGGCACGGGAGACATGCGGACGTGCATTGTCCTGTTGGAACAGCAAGTTCCCTTGCCGGTCTAGGAATGGTAGAGCGATGGGTTCGATGGCGGTTTGGATGTAGCGTGCACTATTCAGTGTCCCCTCGACGATCACCAGTGGTGTGCGGCCAGTGTAGGAGATCGCTCCCCACACCATGATGCCGGGTGTTGGCCCTGTGTGCCTCGGTCGTATGCAGTCCTGATTGTGGCGCTCACCTGCACGGCGCCAAACACGCATACGACCGTCATTGGCACCAAGGCAGAAGCGACTCTCATCGCTGAAGACGACACGTCTCCATTCGTCCCTCCATTCACGCCTGTCGCGACACCACTGGAGGCGGGCTGCACGATGTTGGGGCGTGAGCGGAAGACGGCCTAACGGTGTGCGGGACCGTAGCCCAGCTTCATGGAGACGGTTGCGAATGGTCCTCGCCGCTACCCCAGGAGCAACAGTGTCCCTAATTTGCTGGGAAGTGGCGGTGCGGTCCCCTACGGCACTGCGTAGGATCCTACGGTCTTGGCGTGCATCCGTGCGTCGCTGCGGTCCGGTCCCAGGTCGACGGGCACGTGCACCTTCCGCCGACCACTGGCGACAACATCGATGTACTGTGGAGACCTCACGCCCCACGTGTTGAGCAATTCGGCGGTACGTCCACCCGGCCTCCCGCATGCCCACTATACGCCCTCGCTCAAAGTCCGTCAACTGCACATACGGTTCACGTCCACGCCGTCGCGGCATGCTACCAGTGTTAAAGACTGCGATGGAGCTCCGTATGCCACGGCAAACTGGCTGACACTGACGGCGGCGGTGCACAAATGCTGCGCAGGTAGCGCCATTCGACGGCCAACACCGCGGTTCCTGGTGTGTCCGCTGTGCCGTGCGTGTGATCATTGCTTGTACAGCCCTCTCGCAGTGTCCGGAGCAAGTATGGTGGGTCTGACACACCGGTGTCAATGTGTTCTTTTTTCCATTTCCAGGAGTGTAATTACAAGCATCATTTAATACCGTGTAATTCCACCCCTGAATTTGATAATCTCCTGGATTCGATTACCAAGTGAGTCCTCCAGGTTGTGGACGTATGTAGCGTCTACGTTAAGCCACTCGCCGAGGATTTGATCGCTTAGTTCCACCAAATTGCGGAGATTCTGGTATAGGCCTTTCACCCGATGTTGCAACATGTCGCACAGATTTGCTACGGTCTGCAAGTCAGGCAATTTTGCAGGCCAATCGTGATGTAATAGGATGTAATAGGGTGGGGGAGTGTTCGGAAAACCAGGCACATATTCATGCTCCACGACGAACTTTGTTTTTTTCGTCTCTAAGTGCCTGTGTGAGCAATAGCCTTATGTGAGGCGACGGACTCCGAATATTCATAGCATACAGTTCTCGTCGTATTCTTCTCTCGCTAACAGCAGTTCTTCCCGGGTTTGGAAGAGGGGTGGGAAAATCGACGTGTTAAAACTGATACCAGTATTTTAGTTCTGAATAACCGGTATTTGTTTGATCTCCGTTATAAAAGGTGCTTTTTATTTCTTAAGTATAAACGGATAAAAAACAGAAATATCAGTTAGCCATAGCAGAAATGATAAAGTTTTCTGTTTTGAAAAACACCTTTTTTAAAGAGGAGACATTTTTATTAGGCATTAGTTTGAAATATTGTGTTATTAAAGAAAATGGGAAAAGCGATGGGTGCTGTTTGAGTAACAGTGACGACGGAAAAGCAGAGTAAGGTACGTGTGTATGTGCAGTGTGCAAAACTTGCGCCCACCTTGTCTAAACGGTTGTTTCACGTTGTCGTCATATATACTTGTTGTATTGCGAAATGGCACCAGCCGTAATCTGGAAATATTTTACGACCTGCCGCAGCAATGAAGTACAACGGTTCATTTACTTTAAAGGAGTGAAAATTGGTTGGTCGGTTGGTTGGTTGATTTGGGGGAGTGGAACAAATAGCGAGGTCATCGGTCCCGTCGGTTTACGGAAGGATGGGGAGGAACTCGGCCGTGATCTTTCAAAGGAACCATCCCGGAATTTGCCTGAAGCGTTTTAGAGAAATCACTAGAAACGGAAATAAGGATGGCCAGACGCGGGTTTGAAACGTCGTCCTCCCAAATGCGAATCCAGTGCGCCTACCACTGTGTTACCTCGCTCAGTAAAAAGAAATTGGTCTGCCGTTTCTACGAAATAATAAAGGAGGAATGAAATTATGGTAAAAGTAATAAATTAAAACTAAACAACAGCTCATTCATAGTATACAGTAAGAACATAAAGTCGCTGATTTGCTGCCTGTGTCTGCATAATATGTCTTTATGTACATATAGCCCTCGAATACGCACAAATTGACAACAAAAATAGACTATGAGCACTGATTGTTTGTAATGCTCAAATAATAGTATGACCTCCGATTACAACATTATTTTTGAGCAGAGTTTCGAAAAAAATAGAATAAATATAAGGTAGGAAATTTTTTGTAGTATTCAGCTACATAGTGAGAAAACAGCGAACGGTGGACAAACTAACTTTTTTTTTTACTATTTAATTTAATATTTTGATCCTATGCGTGTTAAAACGGAGGTAGTCAACATTTTTCAATCTTTGTTTGATTTCCACGTTTATTATAGGAAATAACTGAAATGAAACACGGAAGTTAGTTATTTCAAAAACCGATTATTTTGAGCGGTTTTAACAGCCAGGTTAAACTAACGCGGAATAAAATCAATGACATAACCAGAAACCGGTTGTTTCAGCGATAACCGCCATCCCTGGTTTGGAAGCGATTTTCATTCACAAGTCGTGAAACATATATGAAGATGGTATCTGTTCTTTCGGATATGTTGTTTCAGTAGCATGTTCGAAAGAACAGATACCATTGATGACGATACAGCGCTCTACAATGAAATGACAACTAAATCAAGACCCTACGCTGCCGACAGTCGTTGATGTACGTCAACGGGGACGGTTGAAAATGTGTACCCCGACCGGGACGCACATTCCCTACTTAATGCCCACACACTATATTAATGCCCTCGGTGGCTCAGATGGACACCGGCACGGTAGCTCAGCGGGTTTGGTCAGAGGGTTAGCTGCCCTCTGTAATGAAAACACTGAGTTGATCAATCAACGACGAACTTAAACGGGTGTCTTACGACGTTCGCCCCGAGCAGATGCAACGAACGAAAGCGAACAAAATGAGATTAAAAAAAAAGATGAATAGAGCGTCTGCCATGTAAGCAGGACGTCCCGGGTTCGAGTCCCGGTCGGGGTACATATTTTCAACTGTCCCGGTTGATGTATATCAACGCATTTCGGCAGCGTAGGGTCTTGATTTAATTATCATTTCAGTCATGAAACGTCTCTAGCCCCTCTGTGCCCTCGGTGGCTCAGATGGATACAGCGTCTGCCATGTAAGCATGAGGTACTGGGTTCGAGACCCGGTCGGGGCACATATTTTCAACTGTCCCCTTGATGTATATCAATGCCTTTCGGCAGCGTAGGGCGTTGATTTAATAATCATTTCAGTCGTGATACGCGTCTCCAGTCCCTCGCAGCTAGGATCTTCCTCCGACCACAATTCTGACGTCATGTGTCCGGGCTCACAGCTTGTACACACGCTGAAGAATCCGCCGCCAAGTACCAACAAATCCAGCACTTTGGACTTTATTCGCTTGCTAGCGACACTACTCCAGCCTCGCCCTAACGCCTCCAGTTTGTCGACCTTCGCACGGAACTTCACGATAGTGCCTCTGTGTACACTGATGGCTCTCGGACTGACCGTGGTGTCCGGTGTGCCTTCGTCACTGGCACCATTTCCGGTATCGGCTTCCGGAACGCTGCTCAGTATTTACAGCCGAGCTCTTCGCCTTGTATCAGGCCACGCAGTACTTGTGGCGACACAGGTTTTTCAATTGCCTCCTCTGCTCAGACTCTCTCACTGACCTTCAGAGCCTCTGTGTACTGTACACCGTCCGTCCCGTAGTGAAACGGGTCGAGGAAAGCCGTCACTTCCCCGCTGTTGATGGAGCCACTGTGGGGTCATGGTCGCTAGGGTCTGACGGGAAAAGAGGCTGTTGACCCTGCTACTGAGGCTGCAGTCTTCCTACCTCGGTCTGTTAGTTCTTCTACTCCTGTGTTGCCATCTGTCGGCAGGTGGTGTCACTTTGAAATCACCACTCTTCTTCCCTTCATAGGAACAAGCTCCGGGAAATTAATCCTCTCCCAGCGGCTTGGAAGACCTATTCCCGGCACTCTCGCCGTGAGGAGATCATTTCAGCATTGGGAACTGTCGCTTTGGCCACCATCATTTGGTAAATGGTGATACCCCACCATTTTGCGCTCATTGCCGCGTGAGGTAGCCGCGCGGTCTGGGGCGCCTTGAAGTTCGCCCCCCCCCCCCCCCCCACCTGCCCAGACACCCCCCACCCTCGAAGGATGGAGTCCTCCCTCAGGCATGAGAGTGTGTGTGCTGTCCTTAGCGTAAGTAAGGGAATACCCCCTTTTTAACTACTTACGTTTTAATTTATGTGTACCCTCAGAGTAATCGGTTGTTTTAGCCAATGACGCACGGGCTGTCGACCGCGTTTTACTTTTTATACATCGTAGCAATATGGCGAAGGATATTTAATCCTTCGTCCAGGACCTCCATTGTCTCTATGGCTTATGTCATGTAACTTTCTCTAAGAGAAACTCCCTGTTTTTAGCTGTCTTGCCTTCCGTCGATTGGGCTTAACGTGCAGTCGCTTTTAACTCGTTTTTCGTCTTCGTGTTCTACGGTTCTGACATGGACGCGTATGACCTTCGTTGTTTTTGCGCCCTAAAACAAAACAAAACATCTCCAGACACTATTTGGCCATGAGTATGGTCAAACACGATGTCCCCAGCTGCCAGGCAATCACGTCCTTACATTTACCCTTGTTTACGTACAATGTCCACATCAACGTCTCACCCATCGTCTCACCCATCGATATGAAAAAACAAAAACGATGACGTTCAACTATTTTAAGTGATTATACTATGATGTGGCACTTCAACCACGAACGTTGTATCTTTCGTGCAAGTCGGTGAGTGACTGCATGATTGTGAAGCGTCTAAAAGGCAATAGCGTCTAAAAACAAAATAAGAGAACAGTCAGATGACGAAAATGATAACATTTAGACAATTCTACACAACTATGGTTCCGAAAAACAAAAAATAATTCAATTATTGAACGTTGCAATGAAAAGTGTCCCCTTTAAGAACAACACCAACATTTTTTTTACTGTTCGTACCATGTCGATGAGCTCCTTCTTCATGAAAGGCTTCATGAGGGCGAGGAATTTGTCCATAAAAGGCACGACGTTGATGTAGTGGATGGCCTTTATCCTGACAGGCAGCGCTTCCTGGAACAAGCAAAGAAAGGTACCTCAGTGAAGCGATGCAATGAGGGCATTTACGTGGCTATAGAGTAGTCCGAGCGATTTTTCGCGGCTGTTCTTAAGAAATCGGTCGAACAAGAACCTACAGTTATCGCTCTTGCACAAAATTAAAAATTTTATTTCTTCAAATACAGCCACAGTTCTGTTCTTTTTTTAATAAAAATGGAGTAGAGACAACATGAATGTTACTAAATTTATCAAAAATAATGAACATCACCTAAAGGCACCTAGCCAAAACAAAAAATAAAAACTAAAATCTCACAGTACGTAATTTTTCTTTAGAGATGAAGACATGAAATAATGAAGAGAACATTATTACTGGTAAATACGACGTTATATTGTGATGGAATGAGGACAGAAGTGATTTCAAACGATGCCGAAATTATTAATCCTCTTCTTACACACATTCAGTGGCGGAAGTCCTACTGAGTAGGAACAAATACTGAAGGAAATTATGTCGAGTAACGGTAAGCCAAAATCACCACGTGACCACTGACTGCTCAACATATTACCTGCAAAATCCAAACACTCGCGCTCCTCACTTCCTCCATTCCCTCTTCCCCGGGAAACCACCAGGAATTGATCAACACTCTCAGGGGAATCACTCAGGCAACCGTGCTACTTACATTCAAGGTCATGTGACATGAAAATGACCACAACCCCTTCCACTCCCCTCTAGACCTAATGGGGATCATGCAGCCCCTCCACACTTTCATCTTTTATAAATGGAGCACTTCTGTGGTAGGGCGCACTCAGGAGAGGATGTGCCTATTCGTTAATACCAATATTAAGTGGCACCAACAGGGCCCTCACCTAGGTGGTAAGTACTCTCAGTCTTACGTAGTTTTCGAATTTTCTCATTTCTACGCATTTTTATCGAGATTCCCACAATTTTACGTGTTTTTTTTCCAATAAAACAAGACTCTTCACGACGTCGGGCCCACGTCATGACCTTCTCAGGCAATCACAATGGAGAATTAGATATCACTGATCTTTCATAACTGGGACACTCTGGAGCTGGGAACAACAGGGATAAGCCGAGTCTGTTAATAACATATTACATCAAGTTGAGATCTGTTTGTTTAACATTTCGAGGCGCCACCAGAGGCCTCTCAGTTTAACGTATTTTCGACAACTTACCCCATCGTACCCAGTTACGTGAACTACTTGACAACATCGCGTTATATCGTGTCACGGGGGCGTGTCACAGTGTTGTGTCTCATAGCGTCACCTAGCGTCGCGGCGCATCGTCGACGTCATGATGCTCTCAGCAGGGTCCCGATTTAGGCATCATTGCTAAGCCATAGCTCCATTACTACAGTGTGGCGTTCTAGAAACGAACACGCTGGTAGAAATAGTGACATCATGTAGAGGATGTCATAGAGAATTTAATAAGGACTACCGATTTCTAGCCGGCCGAAGTGGCCGTGCGGTTAAAGGCGCTGCAGTCTGGAACCGCAAGACCGCTACGGTCGCAGGTTCGAATCCTGCCTCGGGCATGGATGTTTGTGATGTCCTTAGGTTAGTTAGGTTTAACTAGTTCTAAGTTCTAGGGGACTAATGACCTCAGCAGTTGAGTCCCATAGTGCTCAGAGCCATTTGAACCATTTTGAACCGATTTCTAGCCGAACACATTGTTTTAGAAAATGAAGCATGCTTCGCAGTCTTGCGTCTGTAGAAGGTAACAGATGAGACGAAATGACGTTCAGTCATCCGACAGAGTAACATTGAATTCCACAATTAGTTTGGCTGCCAGTACAGATGTTTTGTGTAATCTATTTCCGTCTTAGAACTATAGGCATACAGGACATTGTTTTATAAACTATTTTAGATCGTGACAGCTTTTCTTGTAAGTAGAGTGCCATGTTATTACATCTTTCCATTACAAAAAAATCCATTAAAGCTACAGTCTTCCACACCATCTACAAATCCAGCTAAAAAAGTATCACTTATTTCTTGTAATTTTAGGAGTCACTGCCAGAAAAGACATCTCTATCAATACCATATGATTTAGCATCACTCACCCCCAGAGACAAGTTCCAAAATGATCTTCCAGATACATACACGAAACTTTAACAGTTAATGGTCTAGATATCCTTGACAGACAATGTCCCCTATACGAATCAGGAAGGTATAATTAAAAAAATTGGTTCAAATGGCTCTGAGCGCTATGGGACTTAACATCTGAGGTCATCAGTGCCCTAGAACTTAGAACTACTTAAACCTAACTAACCTAAGGACATCACACACACCCATAACCGAGGCAGGATTCGAACCTGCGACCGTAGCGGTCGCGCGGTTCCAGACTGCAGCGCCTAGAACGGCTCGGCCAGAACAGCCGGCAAGATATAATTTATTCTGTAACACTACCAATTAGACCCTCTAGAGCAGATGCATGGTTGTTCTTTCCATTCTCGGATTTATTATCATTAGAATTTTCCCTGCCGATTTGCTTACGACGAATAGATAGTCTTCTGGATGTGCAGCATCATTACTGTCAGTTCCCGATTTGGTGTTGTATGTAACTATTTGTCCCTTTATCAGTCCATTGTGGTGGGGGTTGATGGGGTTCCCCCCAATCACATCTACATTAATTCTCCGGATGGCGGCAGGTTGATCCCACGCCAGTCTATTTTAGTAACTTTACTTATACATGACGGTAGTATCTGTTCCCGAAAGAACAGTTACCGTGGATGACCATGCAGCTTTGCTAGAAATGAAATGATAATTAAATGGACACCCTAGCTGCAAACAGGCGTTGATGTACTTCGTTGGGAACATGTTGAAAATGTGTGCCCCGACCGGGACTCGAACCCGGGATCTCCTGCTTACATGGCAGACGCTCTACCCATCTGAGCCACCGCGGGCACAGAGGATAGTGCGTCTGCAGGGACTTATCCCTTGCACGCTCCCCGTGAGATCCACATTCCCAACATGTCCACACCACTACATTCGTAGTGCGCCTAATAGATGTTTGCCCATCATACTCATTACTCGTGGCAGATTAATCCACCAAGTCCCGTACGAGTTCGGGCATAGCGTGTGCGTTCGCACAAGAAGGTCAATGGCCGGGAAGCCATATTTTGACTATACATGACGGTAGTATCTGTTCCCGAAAGAACAGTTACCGTGGATGACCATGCAGCTTTGCTAGAAATGAAATGATAATTAAATGGACACCCTAGCTGCAAACAGGCGTTGATGTACTTCGTTGGGAACATGTTGAAAATGTGTGCCCCGACCGGGACTCGAACCCGGGATCTCCTGCTGACATGGCAGACGCTCTACCCATCTGAGCCACCGCGGGCACAGAGGATAGTGCGTCTGCAGGGACTTATCCCTTGCACGCTCCCCGTGAGATCCACATTCCCAACATGTCCACACCACTACATTCGTAGTGCGCCTAATAGATGTTTGCCCATCATACTCATTACTCGTGGCAGATTAATCCACCAAGTCCCGTACGAGTTCGGGCATAGCGTGTGCGTTCGCACAAGAAGGTCAATGGCCGGGAAGCCATATTTTGACTATACATGACGGTAGTATCTGTTCCCGAAAGAACAGTTACCGTGGATGACCATGCAGCTTTGCTAGAAATGAAATGATAATTAAATGGACACCCTAGCTGCAAACAGGCGTTGATGTACTTCGTTGGGAACATGTTGAAAATGTGTGCCCCGACCGGGACTCGAACCCGGGATCTCCTGCTGACATGGCAGACGCTCTACCCATCTGAGCCACCGCGGGCACAGAGGATAGTGCGTCTGCAGGGACTTATCCCTTGCACGCTCCCCGTGAGATCCACATTCCCAACATGTCCACACCACTACATTCGTAGTGCGCCTAATAGATGTTTGCCCATCATACTCATTACTCGTGGCAGATTAATCCACCAAGTCCCGTACGAGTTCGGGCATAGCGTGTGCGTTCGCACAAGAAGGTCAATGGCCGGGAAGCCATATTTTGACTATACATGACGGTAGTATCTGTTCCCGAAAGAACAGTTACCGTGGATGACCATGCAGCATGTTCCCAACGAAGTACATCAACGCCTGTTTGCAGCTAGGGTGTCCATTTAATTATCATTTCATTTGTAGCAAAGCTGCATGGTCATCCACGGTAACTGTTCTTTCGGGAACAGATACTACCGTCATGTATAGTCAAAATATGGCTTCCCGGCCATTGACCTTCTTGTGCGAACGCACACGCTATGCCCGAACTCGTACGGGACTTGGTGGATTAATCTGCCACGAGTAATGAGTATGATGGGCAAACATCTATTAGGCGCACTACGAATGTAGTGGTGTGGACATGTTGGGAATGTGGATCTCACGGGGAGCGTGCAAGGGATAAGTAGTCCCTGCAGACGCACTATCCTCTGTGCCCGCGGTGGCTCAGATGGGTAGAGCGTCTGCCATGTAAGCAGGAGATCCCGGGTTCGAGTCCCGGTCGGGGCACACATTTTCAACATGTTCCCAACGAAGTACATCAACGCCTGTTTGCAGCTAGGGTGTCCATTTAATTATCATTTCATTTCTAGCAAAGCTGCATGGTCATCCACGGTAACTGTTCTTTCGGGAACAGATACTACCGTCATGTATAGTCAAAATATGGCTTCCCGGCCATTGACCTTCTTGTGCGAACGCACACGCTATGCCCGAACTCGTACGGGACTTGGTGGATTAATCTGCCACGAGTAATGAGTATGATGGGCAAACATCTATTAGGCGCACTACGAATGTAGTGGTGTGGACATGTTGGGAATGTGGATCTCACGGGGAGCGTGCAAGGGATAAGTAGTCCCTGCAGACGCACTATCCTCTGTGCCCGCGGTGGCTCAGATGGGTAGAGCGTCTGCCATGTAAGCAGGAGATCCCGGGTTCGAGTCCCGGTCGGGGCACACATTTTCAACATGTTCCCAACGAAGTACATCAACGCCTGTTTGCAGCTAGGGTGTCCATTTAATTATCATAACTTTACTTATCTACACACTGGCCATTAAAATTGCTACACCACGAAGATGACGTGCTACAGACGCGAAATTTAACCGAAGGGAAGAAGAACCTGTGATATGCAAATGATTAGCTTTTCAGAGCATTCATTCACACAAGATTGGCGCCGGTGGCCACACCTACAACGTGCTGACATGAGGAAAGTTTCCAACCGATTTCTCATACACAAAACGGTAGTTGTCCGGAGTTGCCTGGTGAAACGTTGTTGTGATGCCTCGTGTAAGGAGGAGAAATGCGTACCATCACGTTTCCGACTTTGATAAAGGTCGGATTGTAGCCTATCGCGATTGAGGTTGATCGTATCGCGACATTACTGCTCGCTTTGGTCGACATCCAATGACTGTTAGCAGAATATGGAATCGGTGGGTTCAGGAGGGTAATACGGAAAGCCGTGCTGTATCCGAACGGCCTCGTATCACTAGCAGTCGAGATGACAGGCATCTTATCCGCATGGCTGTAACGGATCATGCAGCCACGTCTCGATCCCTGAGTGAACAGATGGGGACGTTTGCAAGACAACAACCATCTGCACGAACAGTTCGACGACGTTTGCAGCAGCATGGACTATCAGCTCGGAGACCATGGCTGCGGTTACCCTTGACGCTGCATCACAGACACAACGCCTGCGATGGTTTACTCAACGACGAACCTGGGTGCACGAATGGCAAAACATAATTTTTTCGGGTGAATCCAGGTTCTGTTTACAGCACCATCACGGTTTGGCGACAAGGCGGTGAACGCACATTGGAAGCGCGTATTCGTCATCGCCATACTGGCGTATCACCCGGCGTGATGGTATGGGATGCAATTGGTTACACGTCTCGCTCACCTCTTGTCCGCATTGGCGGCACTTTGAACAGTGGACGTTACATTGCAGATGTATTACGACCCGTACCTCTACCCTTCATTCGATCCTTGCGAAATCCTACATTTCAGCAGGATAATGCACGACGGCATGTTGCAGGTTCCGTACAGGCCTTTCTGGATACAGAAAATGTTGGACTGCTGCCCTGGCCAACACATTCTCCAGATCTCTCACCAACTGGAAACGTCTGGTCAATGGTGGCCGAGCAACTGGCTCGTCACAATAAGGCAGTCTCTACTCTTGATGAACTGTGGTATCGTGTTGAAGCTGCATAGGCAGTTGTACCTGTACACGCCATCCAAGCTCTGTTTGACTCAATGCCCAGGCGTATCAAGGCCGTTATTACGGCCAGAGGTGGTTGTTATGGGTACTGATTTCTCAGGATCTATGCACCCAAACTGCGTGAAAATGTAACCACATGTCAGATCTAGTATAATATATTTGTCCAATGAATACCCATTTAACATCTGCATTTCTTCCCGGTGTAGCAATTTTACTTGCCAGAAGTGTAGCAGAAGCCAGTTATTATTTCTCTCAGCGTACAATAATAAGCTTGTTATAACCGTTCGACATGCATACATTCCACAGACTGGCGACTGCGGCCTGGACGCACCTGCAGGTAGTAGAGGAACCGGGAGAGCGGGCCCGGCGTGAGCCGCAGCAGGTGGCCGAAGACGACGCCGCTCATGTCGAAGATGAGCACGAGGCCGGGCGCGGTGCCCTCGCGGCGCTGCCACACGTCCAGCAGCATGAAGAAGGCGCGGAAGCAGTCCGAGTAGTTGAGCAGCGCCGGGTCTGTGTTGCGGAGCCGCATCAGCACCACGCAGTCGCCGTCCGGGGACCTGCCCGCCATCCCGTACCTGCGGCGCGACACACACACACCCCGTAAACAGCGTCGCTGTTGGCTGGGCCACCACCGCGCAGCACGTATACACCGATGACTCAGAGCATTATGCTCTCGTGAGAGAAGCCGTCGGATGGCGATGTGCACTTATACAGATAGCGGTACTAATGCATACACAAGACGTAAAAGGGCAGCGCATTGATGGAGATTTGTTCTCAGGTGATTCATACAAAATGTTTTACGACCTGGTTACGGCTGCACAGAGGGAACTGACACACTTAGAATGAGGAATGCTAGTTGGAGCTAGACACATGGAATATTCCATTTCAGAAATCGTTAGGGACTTTAATATTCTGACACACACATTGTTAAGAGAGTGACGAGAATACAAAATTTCAGGCATCACCTCTCACCACAGACAGCAAAGTGCAAGACAGTCTTTATTTAACGACCGAGAGTAGTGAAGTTTGAGTGGAGTTTCTAACAACCATACCACAACAAAGGTCAAAAATTAATTATGATTGTAGTGTGACTCACGCAGCTAAATATTGCATTTTCAGGCAACAACAAAGTTATATTATGTGGCAGGTATCACTAGAGCACAGTTATTAAAGTCATTTCTTGAAATAATGGGTAAACTAGTCACTCATCTTTTTGTGTTTCCCACACTGGTCTCGTTGTGAACTCATGGCTGAATCGTCAAAAATCTGATGATTCCAAGCTTGGGTGCAAAGAGGCCTAGGTGTTATTCTGAGATATTCAAAAGCTTTATAGATGTGTTTCATAAACCATTCTTGATATTGCAAGTTAGGACAATGGTGATGTAAAAAGTAATCAGCACTCCAAATTTAAGTTACACTTCTTTTTCATTATTTTTCTTGCAATATCACATAACTCGTTCAATAAAACATCACTTCGCAATATAAAACGTACTTGAAAATATCTTCCTCACTGTTAAAGTTCACATTTCATAAACTGACTACAATTTGCGTCTTTTTAACATGACAACCAAAGCTTGACTCTCTAATAACCGCTTACGCGCCCAAAAATCAGAGTTACAAGTACGTCAAAGATCATAGTGACAAAAGAAAGAATACACATAAGAACAATATCATTGCAATATATACATATCGATGTATCGAAGTCCCTCTACATTAATGAAATCAAATCTGAATGTTGTCACAGAAATATGTTAATTATTTTACAGAAACACAGTAGAAAATTGCTGGTATCAAGAGGTTGAGGTGAGGTGCCTTAATGGTTACATAATTCAAGTACCACTACAAGTTGTCAGTGCTAACAATTAACAATGCATGAAATAACCGCAGAAATCAATGTGGGACCTACAATGAATGTATCTGTCAGGGCAGTGCAGCAACATTTGGCGTTAATGGGCTATGGTAGCAGATGACTGATGCGAGTGCCTAACAGCACATCACTTGCAGAGCATCTCCTGAGCTCGTAACCAAATCAGCTGGACCCTCGTCAGACGAGTCCAGATTTCAGTTGGTATCAGTTGATCATAGGGTTTGAGTGCACGCAGGCTCCACAAAGCCATGTATCCAAGTTGTCAAGAAGGCACTGTGCAAGCTGATGGTGGCTCCATAATGGTGTGGACTGTGTTTACATGGAACAGATTGGCTCCTCTCGTCCAACTGAACCGATCATTCACTGGGAATGGCTATGTTCGGCTACTTGGAAACAAGTTGCAGCATTCTACAGTTTTTGCCCTCTACAGCTCCCTCTAGTACCATGGAAGTCATTCCCTCATGTCTTAGCAGATGTCCTATCATCCTGTCCCTTCTCCTTATCAGTGTTTTCCACATATTCCTTTCCTCTCCGATTCTGCGTAGAACCTCCTCATTCCTTACCTTATCAGTCCACCTAATTTTCAACATTCGTCTGTAGACCACATCTCAAATGCTTCGATTCTCTTCTGTTCCGGTTTTCCCACAGTCCATGTTTCACTACCATACAATGCTGTACTCCAGACGTACATCCTCAGAAATTTCTTCCTCAAGTTAAAGCCGGTATTTGATATTAGTAGACTTCTCTTGGCCAGAAATGCCTTTTTTGCCATAGCGAGTCTGCTTTTGATGTCCTCCTTGCTCTGTCCGTCATTGGTTATTTTACTGCCTAGGTAGCAGAATTCCTTAACTTCATTGACTTCGTGACCATCAATCCTGATGTTAAATTTCTCGCTGTTCTCATTTCTACTACTTCTCATTACCTTCATCTTTCTCCGATTTACTCTCAAACCATACTGTGTACTCATTAAACTGTTCATTCCGTTCAGCAGATCATTTAATTCTTCTTCACTTTCACTCAGGATAGCAATGTCATCAGCGAATCGTATCTTTGATATCCTTTCACCTTGTATTTTAATTCCACTCCTGAACCTTTCTTTTATTTCCGTCATTGCTTCCTCGATGTACAGATTGAAGAGTAGGGGCGAAAGGCTACAGCCTTGTCTTACACCCTTCTTAATACGAGCACTTCGTTCTTGATCGTCCACTCTTATTATTCCCTCTTGGTTGTTGTACATATTGTATATGACCCGTCTCTCTCTATAGCTTACCCCTACTTTTTTCAGAATCTCGAACAGCTTGCACCATTTTATATTGTCGAACGCTTTTTCCAGGTCGACAAATCCTATGAAAGTGTCTTGATTTTTCTTTAGCCTTGCTTCCATTATTAGCCGTAACGTCAGAATTGCCTCTTTCGTCCCTTTACTTTTCCTAAAGCCAAACAGATCGTCACCTAGCGCATTCTCAATTTTCTTTTCCATTCTTCTGTATATTATTCATGTAAGCGGCTTCGATGCATGAGCTGTTAAGCTGATTGTGCGATAATTCTCGCACTTGTCAGCCCTTGCCGTCTTCGGAATTGTGTGGATGATGCTTTTCCGAAAGTCAGATGGTATATCGCCATACTCATATATTCTACACACCAACGTGAATAGTCGTTTTGTTGCCACTTCGCCCAATGATTTTAGAAATTCTGATGGAATGTTATCTATCCCTTCTGCCTTATTTGATCGTAAGTCCTCCAAAGCTCTTTTAAATTCCGATTCTAATACTGGATCCTCTATCTCTTCTAAATCGACTCCTGTTTCTTCTTCTATCACATCAGACAAATCTTCACCCTCATAGAGGCTTTCAATGTATTCTTTCCAGCTATCTGCTCTGTCCTCTGCATTTGACAGTGGAATTCCCGTTGCACTCTTAATGTTACCACCGTTGCTTTTAATGTCACCAAAGGTTGTTTTGACTTTCCTGTATGCTGAGTCTGTCCTTCCGACAATCATATCTTTTTCGATGTCTTCACATTTTTCCTGCAGCCGTTTCGTCTTAGCTTCCCTGCACTTCCTATTTATTTCATTCCTCAGCGACTTGTATTTCTGTATTCCTGATTTTCCCGGAATACTATCAAACATATCTGGGACATAACTGAGAGATCAGTTCATGCACAAAATGCTGTACTGGCAAAACTTTCGCAATAGCGCACAGCTATAGAGACAGGATGGTTCAGTATTTCTGCAGGGGAGTTGCAATGACCTGTTGAGTCTGTGCCACTTCCAGCTGCTTCACTACAGCATGCAAAAGAAGATATTCCTTGACTTTTGTAACCTCAGTATATAATCACCTGTTTCATAGCCTATAGTCCACCTTAGGGATACAAAACAGCAGCCATTCTATGTGGCAAGGCTTAGAAAAGTCCTCGACAGGTTTTTGTAGGTATGTGGTCTCAGACATCTATCCACAGCTTCCACAGCTTTCATAGTTTCCACACATTACAGGGTAGCAGTTGGTGCAACTGGCAACTAATAGTATCCCACTTGTGTTCTTTTGGGCTCAGGTGAGGTACATTTCGTGACAAAGACATCAAATTGAGACCACTCTGCCACTTCTAAAACTGCAGCAGCTGGATTCTGGCCTTATGATAAGGGTGGTTATCCTGCTGGAAGATGCCATAACCATCAAGGCAGCCAATAATGTCCACTGTAATGTTCAAATAATCCATAGCTGATACGGCCCCTTCGACTAGTACCAAAGGTCCCTCATAAGACAATGTCAATGTATCCCTTAGCACAATAGTGTCATTACAAGTACGTGTCCATTGCGCAGTGGATGTTCACACAGATGATGGCACATACAGACACGAGAATTCACCTTGTGCAACAAAAACATGGTTCTCCTGACCAGGCGATACGTCTCCATTGATCCACAGTCCGATCTCGATGATACCTACACACTGAAATCGTAACTGATGATGTCATTGGGTAAGCATGGGAACACGTAGAGGTCGTCTGCTGTACGTCAAACAATTTGTACTTAAGGGGCTCCAGAAAGGCTCAAAATCATGAAAAGTTCTATTTTTACTTTTTTGCGTTTTCTGAATGTGCAAACTATTACCTTTTAATAGATATATAATTTATTCAATTCCGAAGACTACAACTATTTTTAAATTTTTTTTGAAATGTATTCTACATGGGCGTGACCCACTGTGGCGCTGTTAAACTGCTGTCAAATGGTGTTATTATTAACGTCCGTGTTCACCGGGTACATTTTAGTGATGTGAGATAAAGTATGTGCTGTGGCTAACCTGTGATGGTTCAATATATATCGCTGGTGTGATTGTCGATTGTTTCATGTTTAT
Source organism: Schistocerca nitens (assembly GCF_023898315.1). Lineage (NCBI taxonomy): Eukaryota > Metazoa > Arthropoda > Insecta > Orthoptera > Acrididae > Schistocerca > Schistocerca nitens. The sequence continues at coordinate 64,907,590 of NC_064623.1, read as the reverse complement.
TTACTCTGTCGTTATCTCGAAAATATTCGTAGTTAATTCTGTTTCTTGAGTCTCTGTTTTGTTGAAGTATAATAATGAGTAAAAGTAAAGTTATTAGAAATCCTCTGAAGGCTTTTAAGAAAAGGAGAAATGTTGGAAAGCCAAAGGTATGTGTTATTACTGTAAACAATAAAGACGATGAAAATCCCCAACATAGCTTGTGTCCCAAAGAAGAAGACAGTTGGTGTAAATATAACAAAGGATTGCTAACTGGTGAAGTGTACACTCATAAGCATAGTCTGCCTCATGCAATAATGGAGGTAATAAAACCTATTTTCAGAGACTTAGCAGCACCTGAACTGTTGAAAAAGTGTATTCACGGAAAAACTCAAAACCCCAATGAAAGTGTAAATAGTGTTATATGGTCGAGAATCCCCAAGACTGTATTTGTTGGAATAGAAACACTTCACTTTGGTGTGTATGATGCTGTTGTGACTTTCAATGATGGCAACATTGTAAGGTGCAAGGTATTTAGAAATATGGGAATGAAGATAGGAATGAAATGATAATTAAATAGACACCCTCGCTGCATACAGGCGTTGATGTACTTCATTGAGGACATGCTGAAAATGTGTGCCCCCGACCGGGACACGAACCCGGGACCTCCTGCTTACATGGCAGACGCTCTATCCATCTGAGCCACCGCGGGCACAGTGGATAGTGCGTCTGCAGGGACTTATCCCTTAACGCTCCCCGTGAGATCCACATTCCCAACATGTCCACACCACTACATTCGTTGTGCGCCTAATAGATGTTTGCCGATCATACTCATTACTCGTGGCAGATTAATCTACCAAGTCCCGTACGAGTTCGGGCAAAGCCTGTGCGTTCGCACAAGAAGGTCAATGGCCGGGAAGCCATATTTTAACTACACTCCTGGAAATTGAAATAAGAACACCGTGAATTCATTGTCCCAGGAAGGGGAAACTTTATTGACACATTCCTGGGGTCAGATACATCACATGATCACACTGACAGAACCACAGGCACATAGACACAGGCAACAGAGCATGCACAATGTCGGCACTAGTACAGTGTATATCCACCTTTCGCAGCAATGCAGGCTGCTATTCTCCCATGGAGACGATCGTAGAGATGCTGGATGTAGTCCTGTGGAACGGCTTGCCATGCCATTTCCACCTGGCGCCTCAGTTGGACCAGCGTTCGTGCTGGACGTGCAGACCGCGTGAGACGACGCTTCATCCAGTCCCAAACATGCTCAATGGGGGACAGATCCGGAGATCTTGCTGGCCAGGTTAGTTGACTTACACCTTCTAGAGCACGTTGGGTGGCACGGGATACATGCGGACGTGCATTGTCCTGTTGGAACAGCAAGTTGCCTTGCCGGTCTAGGAATGGTAGAACGATGGGTTCGATGACGGTTTGGATGTACCGTGCACTATTCAGTGTCCCCTCGACGATCACCAATGGTGTACGACCAGTGTAGGAGATCGCTCCCCACACCATGATGCCGGGTGTTGGCCCTGTGTGCCTCGGTCGTATGCAGTCCAGACTGTGGCGCTCACCTGCACGGCGCCAAACACGCATACGACCATCATTGGCACCAAGGCAGAAGCGACTCTCATCGCTGAAGACGACACGTCTCCATTCGTCCCTCCATTCACGCCTGTCGCGACACCGCTGGAGGCGGGCTGCACGATGTTGGGGCGTGAGCGGAAGACGGCCTAACGGTGTGCGGGACCGTAGCCCAGCTTCATGGAGACGGTTGCGAAAGGTCCTCGCCGATACCCCAGGAGCAACAGTGTCCCTAATTTGCTGGGAAGTGGCGGTGCGGTCCCCTACGGCACTGCGTAGGATCCTACGGTCTTGGCGTGCATCCGTGCGTCGCTGCGGTCCGGTCCCAGGTCGACGGGCACGTGCACCTTCCGCCGACCACTGGCGACAACATCGATGTACTGTGGAGACCTCACGCCCCACGTGTTGAGCAATTCGGCGGTACGTCCACCCGGCCTCCCGCATGCCCACTATACGCCCTCGCTCAAAGTCCGTCAACTGCACATACGGTTCACGTCCACACTGTCGCGGCATGCTACCAGTGTTAAAGACTGCGATGGAGCTCCGTATGCCACGGCAAACTGGCTGACACTGACGGCGGCGGTGCACAAATGCTGCGCAGCTAGCGCCATTAGACGGCCAACACCGCGGTTCCTGGTGTGTCCGCTGTGCCGTGCGTGTGATCATTGCTTGTACAGCCCTCTCGCAGTGTCCGGAGCAAGTATGGTGGGTCTGACACACCGGTGTCAATGTGTTCTTTTTTCCATTTCCAGGAGTGTAAGTTCAACTTCCTACCTCAAATACTTTGTGAGGAAAGATGTAATTTATAAGCGTTATTTTAACATTGCAAGTATAGGGCGTTCCGGAGCCCCTTAAGCACGTGGTCCTGGAACGTTTGTGTGTGCACCAGCACTGTACTCAGTCATGAGTGAAGCGGCAGTTTGCACTTTTAGCTGTAGCAGTTTGTCTCATACAAAATAATTTAATTTAATCTCTGTTTTTATATACTCCTGCAAATAAGTAAACTGTATTGTGTATTTTACTGTGAACCTTACTCCAAGTTCTTTCCATTCATTTTAGTGCATATTGAAATGCCATTGATAATTTTGAGCCTTAGTAGTTGAGAAGCGGCTCCATTGCTGTTGTATGTGAGGGAAGCTGGCAGGTGCAGGGGTGCAGAAAGGCCATGCAACTATGAACCAGCCTGCAGTGTATTTACATACAATTGAAACACCTTCGAAACTTTTCATGCTACATAAGGCCATAGAAGCATGGTCTTCTCCAAATGTGGTTCTGACTAAAATGCGATTCTGGTAACTGGAATCCAAGATTTTTGTTAATCATGCCTTCTACGTTCTTGTGCTGATGTTTCCATAGGGACTTTCATCCCCTAAGACATATTTACTTATATCTAACCAAGAAGATAAATACCAGTTATCACAGATATAGTTTTAACAATTTTTTAATATAAGGAAATACTTTCTTAAAATTTTTGATGCCCTATTTCACCACATTAGGGGATGAATTTTCAAAAACAATGAAAGAAATACTTTTTCTTAATTTTCAACCGTAAAGCCAAATTCAAATTGTCATACATTTAGCTTTAAAAATGATTTCATAATGAATTAGTTTCCTACAACATTTGTCTTTGACATGTATTTTTTATTTCTAACCGAGAAGCCAGAAGTCAGATAGCAATATTCGTAGAAGTATCCTTCAAAATGCTTTAGTAGGTCTTTAATAACGATTTATTTTTAAAAAATTCACGCATTAATTCACCCCCATAGGGTTTAAACTTCCGAAGATACTGAAAGATGTATTACTTTATATCTGACCGAAAAGCGAAATGCCAGTTTTTGTAGGGCTAGCTTCAAAATTGCCTTAATAGCAATATACAGGGTGATTCAAAAAGAATACCACAACTTCAAAAATGTGTATTTAATGAAAGAAACATAATATAACCTTCTGTTATACATCATTACAAAGAGTATTTAAAAAGGTTTTTTTTTCACTCAAAAACAAGTTGAGAGATGTTCAATATGGTCCCCTCCAGACACTCGAGCAATATCAATCCGATACTCCAACTCGTTCCACACTCTCTGTAGCATATCAGGCGTAACAGTTTGGATAGCTGCTGTTATTTCTCGTTTCAAATCATCAATGGTGGCTGGGAGAGGTGGCCGAAACACCATATCCTTAACATACCCCCATAAGAAAAAATCTCAGGGGGTAAGATCAGGGCTTCTTGGAGGCCAGTGATGAAGTGCTCTGTCATGGGCTGCCTGGCGGCCGATCCATCACCTCGGGTAGTTGACGTTCAGGTAGTTACGGACAGGTAAGTACCAATGTGGTGGCGCTCCATCCTGCTGAAATATGAATTGTTGTGCTTCTTGTTCGAGCTGAGGGAACAGCCAACAAATGCTTGCTGGATGCGTGCTACATTTTCATCACTCGTTCTCGGCCGTCCAGAACTTTTCACTTTGCACAAACACCCATCCTCTGTAAACTGTTTATACCAACGTTTAATACACCACCTATCAGGAGGTTTAACACCATACTTCGTTCGAAATGCACGCTGAACAACTGTCGTCGATTCACTTCTGCCGTACTCAATAACACAAAAAGCTTTCTGTTGAGCGGTCGCCATCTTAGCATCAACTGACGCTGACGCCTACTCAACAGCGCCTCAAGCGAACAAATGTACAACTAAATAAAACTTTATAGCTCCCTTAATTCGCCGACAGATAGTGCTTAGCTCTGCCTTTTGTCGTTGCAGAGTTTTAAATTCCTATAGTTGTGGTATTCTTTTTGAATCACCCTGTACATTAAAAAAAACTTTCATGTCCTCTTTCACCCCTTACTGGAGGAATTTCGAAAAATCCAGAGTTTTTATCCTAAGTGGTTTTGGCTGAGCGATGATGAGTCACTGAGTTAGAGAGTCAGCCTTTTACTTATAGATATTGAGAAGTAACAGGGCACATCGTTGTTTGGAAACGTTTAGTAAATTAATGGCTGTAAGTGGTGGCTGCAAGTAGCCCAACATAGCCATTTCCATTCAATGATCGGTTCAGATGCAGCAAAAGATCAGGCCTTTCTATGTAAACACAGTCCACACCATTGACATTTTCCGTCCATGGCTTCGAGAACTCTCCATCTCACGAACCCTAACGTAAGCTCTTAGCAACTGAAATCTTCAGTCATTTGACCGCACTACGACGTTCAAGTCGTCTAGGGTCCAACCAATATCGTCACGACCCCTGGAGGGGTGCTGCAGTCGGTCGTCTGCTGCCACAGTCCATTAACGTGAAATTTCGCCGCTCTGACCTAACTTAACGCGTTCGTCGTACGTCCTACATTGAGTTCTGCGGTTGTTTCATGCAGTATTGCTTGTCTGTTAGCAGCGGCAACTCTACGCAACTGCTGCTACTCTTGGTCTTAAGTTGAGGCGGTCGTCCACTGCTTTGTCCGAGGTGAGAGGCTGTTCCTGAAACCTGCCATTCTCGACGCACTCTTGATACTGTGGACATCGGTGTACTGAATTCCCTAACGATTTCCGAAACTGAATGTCCCATGCGTCTAGCTCCAACTACCATACCGCGTTCAATGTCTGTTCATTCTCGTCGTGATGCCATAATGACGTCGATGGCTTCGCACTGCTTGCTTATTATTATTGTCATTAGATACACCTTGCAGTGGGATTGCACTAACCTTTTATACCTTGTGTATCGAATTCTACTGCCACATGTATATGTGTATGTCGCTATACCATGGCTTATGTCACCTTATTGAGTAAGTAGCAACAAGTGGGTAAGGGATCAGTGTGGCATTCGTGATTTTACGATGTTGTTGTTGTTGTTGTGGTCTTCAGTCCAGAGACTGGTTTGATGCACCTCCCCATGTTACTCTATCCTGTGCAAGCTTCTTCATTTCCCAGTACCTACTGCAACCTACATTCTTCTGAATCTGCTTAGTGTATTCACCTCTTGGTCTCCCTCTATGACTTTTACCTTCCACGCTCTTCAATACTAAATTGGTGATCCCCTGATGCCTCAGAACATGTCCTACCAACCGATCTCTACTTCTAGTCAAGTTGTGCCACAAATTTCTCTTCTCCCCAATTCTATTCAATATGTCCTCGTTAGTTATGTGGTCTACCCATCTAATCTTCAGCATTCTTCTGTTGCACCACATTTCGAAAGCCTCTATTCTCTTCTTGTCTAAACTATTTACCGTCCATGTTTCACTCCACACAACTACTTTCAGAAACGACTTTCTGACCCTTAAATCTATACTCGATGTTAACAAATTTCTCTTCTTCAGAAATGCTTTCCTTGCCATTGCCAATCTACATTTTATATTCCATCTACTTCGACCATCATCAGTGATTTTGCTCCCCAAATAGCAAAATTCATTTACTACTTTAAGTGTCTCATTTCCTAATCTAATTCCCTCACCTGATTTAATTCGACTAAATTCCATTAACCTCGTTTTGCTTTTGCTGATGTTCATCTTATATCCTCCTTTCAAGACACTGTCCATTCCATTCAATTGCCCTTCCAGGTCCTTTGCTGTGTCTGACAGAATTACAAAATCATCGGTGAACCTCAAAGTTTTTATTTCTTCTCCATGGATTTTAATTCTTACTCCTAATTTTTCTTTTGTTTCCTTTACTGCTTGCTCAATATACAGATTGAATAACATCGGGGATAGGCTACAACCCTGTCTCACTCCCTTCGCAGCCACTGCTTCCCATTCATGCCCTTCGACTCTTATAACAAATATCTGGTTTCTGTACAATTTGTAAATAGCCCTTCGCTCCCTGTATTTTACCCCTGCCATCTTACAGTCAACATTGTCAACAGCTTTCTCTAAGTCTACAAATGCGAGAAACGTAGGTTTGCCTTTCCTTAATCTAGCTTGTAAGATAAGTCGTAGGATCAGTATTGCCTCACGTGTTCCAACATTTCTACGGAATCCAAACTGATCTTCCCCGAGGTCTGTAAAGAATTGGCGTTAGTATTTTGCAGCCGTGACATTCTATTTTGATAGTTCGGTAATTTTCACATCTGTCAACACTTGCTTTCTTTGGGATTGGAATTATTATATTCTTCTGTCTTATATATCTTGCGCCCCACATGGTAGATTTCTGTCAGGGGCTGACTCTCTCAAGGCTATCAGTAGTTCTAATGGAATGTTGTCTACTCCCGGGGCCTTGTTTCGACTTAGATCTTTCAGTGCTCTGTCAAATTCTTCACGCAGTATCATATCTGCCATTTCATCTTCATCTACATGCTCTTTCATTTTCATAACATTGTCCTCAAGTACATCGCCTTCTATAGACCCTTTATATACTCCTTTCACCTTTTTGCTTTCCCTTCTTTGCTTAGAACTGGGTTTCTATCTGAGCTCTTGGTATTAATGCAAGTGGTTCTGTTTTCTCCAATGGTCTCTTTAATTTTCCTGTAGGCAGTATCTATCTTACTCCTAGTGATACGCGCCTCTACATCCTTACACCTGTCCTCCAGCCATCCCTGCTTAGCCATTTTGCACTTCCCGTCAATCTCAATTTTGGGACGTTAGTATTCCTTTTTGTCTGCTTCATTTACTGTATTTTTATATTTTCTCCTTTCATGAGTTAAATTCAATATGTCTTCTGTTACCCAAGGATTTCTACTAGCCTTCGTGATTTTACCTACTTGATCCTCTGCTGCCTTCACTATTTCATCTCTCAAAGGTACCCATTCTTCACCTGCTGCATTTCTTTCCCCCATTCTTGTCAATCGTTCCCTTATGCTCTCCCTGAAACTCTCCGTAACCTCTGGTTTTGTCAGTTTATCCAGGTCTCTCCTTAAATTCCCACCGATGTACATATGATGAATGTGGAACCGTGATCTATGGCGTCGATATTACCACATGCGTTCAGACAGGACCAACGCGCTGTTATTTTTTTCTTGGCTGCCAACGGGCAAAGAATGAAGAATGTGTATGGAGCAGCTTGTCCATCGGAAGCCAAGTTTTGCGCCGGTCGCTACTCGACACGTCCCCATATCGTGAATGTCTTAATGCAGAAGTTACGCCATTTCAAGTGGGAGACAATCGAGCAACCGTCCGACAGTCCTGATCTGTCCCCATGCAGTCATCATGCCTCCAGTCCCTTAAAACAAGACATGAGTGGTCGACGATTTCTGTCAGACGAGGATGTGGCAGCACACAGTTACGGTATTCTTCATGCAAACTTGCTGCGTTGCTGGGATCAATGCCTAAGTGCTCACTGGTATTTTCCTCGATTGCCTTACCGATTCTGAACTGTATGGTCTTCAGATGGAAACTTTTTGATGGCCCCTCTAACTTAATTGGGTCGCATAGAACAGAATTGAGCCGTGCGTGGCTCGTGTTCCCGCCGTCATGTATTTTACACCCTGTTTTTAACGTACTTCCACCTCACTATGTTGATTTAAATTACTACTGTCACTGAGTTGCTGCTTTGCCTGACCGTGAGCGGCGTTAGCAGCGCGTATCGATATATCCACTCTCCTAGTATCTTTGCTTGACTGCAATTACTTCCCGGTCGTTGTCTGTCGTAAGTGGAATACGGATCGCGAGTTTGGGCTGCCAGTCAGTTGGAATGTGTCTGGAGCGCAGTCCGGACTTGCCAGTCGGGGAGTTGCAGTGCGGCACTAGTGCAGTCGGGTTGGAGCTGTGAGGTCTGCGTCGACGTGGCTCGCCCGACCATTGCCGCCACGCATCACTTGAGCCGGGCCACGGTCTTGTTGGATCGTCGGTCGGTCGTCCTACCGGGCGACGCGTTTTGGCTCGCCGATCGTTCATGAATTGGCTGTGTGTGTGTGTGCATCGACACCCGATTTGTCTTCGTGTGTGCTTAGTTACTGTTGGGTATCATTCAGGTCTTCATGCAAGTGTTTGTCAGGTTGGGTGTGTATTTGGCGTTATTTCGACTGACGACTATTTTAGATGTTGACAGCATTCTGAGGGAGTCGGTCGGTTGCTGCGGACCAGGGAAGATATCTCCGCGTTGTCTGGGTCTGCTGGCGGTCCCTGCACAGTGTCGGAGCGTGTGAAGAGCTGTCCGATCTCTACGAGCTTCGTGGCTCACCGACAGAGGACGTCAAAGCTGAGTGGTGTTTTAAGTACCCAAGCCACGTCGTTTCGGTAGTACGCCGTTGGGGAGGTTTTCCTGTGAGTAACACCGTGTGTTTGTATTCCTGAAATTTAGCCGTCATGCTATGGAATTAACTATATTGGTTGACTACAATTCAAGTGCACCAGTGGAATATTCTGCCTTGTGGTCGTTAGTGTTTTGGTTACCTGTCGTGGCGACTAACGTAATTTCAGGTAGCGTCCTTTCCTCACCTGTTGCTGCTGTCCAAGATGGTGTGTAGTTTTGACAGCTTAATACATATTTCACTGAGGATACGTTTGAAACATTTTGTGTTTGAGTTCTCATGTACCGATTGGGAGCAAGCAACTCGTTTTGTCAATCGGTCCATGGCTGTTCCCTGGTTGGGTTCCGACGGATCAAGTGTAGCTGGGCTCACCACCTGTCTCACCTAAGTGAACGAGGGCAGACAGACCCCCTGGAGGCTTCTGAGTGCCGTTATCTTTATTGTCTTTCTCACCGGTATTTAATTGTCTGTCTATAATCTATCATAGTCAACGATTTAAAAAATGCTTAGTTTTACTGTATTTAATGTAAATTAAAGGCCTTCAGCTGTGTATACGTAAGTTTGAATTGCGGAAACTAGATATTTGCTGAAAGTTTATTGTCGTTGTGTTGTCTTTTCTTTTAGTGCGTTTCAACCACCTAAAACTTAAGATTTAGGGTTATAGTTTTTTTAAAAAAATTTTGAGAAATTAATTGTGGGCCTTCAGCTGCTTGGAACCTTATCTTAAAATTACCTTTCAAGCTTAAATATTGCGGCCTTCTGCCCTTAGAGGTTTATGGTATTTTTGAATTTTGGAAAATCAATTGCGGGCCTTCAGCCTCTTAAAATCTTATTCTTGAAGTTACCCTTTGAGCAAGAACATTGCGGCCTTCTGCCTTAGAAAGGTTATGGTAATCTATTTTAAAATCTTGAAAATTTTATTGCGAGCCTTCAGCCATTTGTATTGCATCTTGTTTATATTTATATATGTATATTAATTATTTTAATTGTAATTGCAACTGCGTGTCTTTAGTCACTTGAAATTGTTGATTTTTTTAAAGATTTCGTGTTTGGAGGCCTTCAGCCGTGAAAGATTTGGAGTTTGATGTGTTATTAAATTACAGTAAATTACAATTTTAAGATGAAACTGACCCCAACCTTATTTGGCCCTTTCCGCAGTCCTAATCACCTGTTCTTCCCAGCAGGTATAGCGGGCGTTTCAAGAATGATTCAGTAATCTGGGTTACACAAGAGAGGATAGCATTCTGGAGGAGAGAATTAACTAAAGGTCGTGTTGCACAACCGGAGAATGCTGCCAAGCGTAAGGTGGAAGGACAGTACGATGGGTGGTTGAATGGATGGTGTTCTCAGGATAGAATGGAAAATTAAATATATGAATGACGAAGTTCAACGTTCACCAAGGGTTGTAGTGGCCAAGAAGAGGAAAAAAGGCACGTGGTCAGGGTGCCGCACGTGCTGGCGGTGCTACTCACAGGTACTCGTTGGTGGCGACGTTGACGGGCAGCAGCGGGTCACGGTCGGTGAAGAGGTCGGGCATGTGGGTGCGCGCCGTGTACGCCGCGTCGATGGTGTTCTTGGCCGCCTCCAGCCGGTAGTGGCAGCTGTGCAGGAACAGCACCAGCTGCAGGTCTGCAACGGAAGATAAGGCGGGTCCAGGACGCAGCCAAGCAACTGTGCCGGCACCAATCCCAAAGTGAATCTGTCTTTTTTACTCATAGAAGGAGCTTTTTAATTTTATTTTAACGGTCCGAGATATCGAAAAACCCGCCGGGGTAGCCGAAAGCGCTAACGCCCTGCTTCCTGGACTCGTGTGGGCGCGCCGGCCCCTGATCGGATCCGCCCGGCGGATTAACGACGAGTGCCTACGTGCCAGCCAGCATGGATGTGGTTTTTAGGCGGTTTTCTACATCCCGCTAGGTGAATACCGGGCTGGTCCCCATGTTCCGCCTCAGTTACACGGCTCGCAGACGTCTGAACACGTTCGCACTATTCCATGGATTACACTCGACGCAGACAGTTGGCAGGAAGGGCATCCGGCCACCCATTAACCATTAACATGCCAAATCCGATTAACGATGGCAGACCCTATGTAACTGCGGGACAAGCCTCAAGTGATAAATACACTCCTGGAAATGGAAAAAAGAACACATTGACACCGGTGTGTCAGACCCACCATACTTGCTCCGGACACTGCGAGAGGGCTGTACAAGCAATGATCACACGCACGGCACAGCGGACACACCAGGAACCGCGGTGTTGGCCGTCGAATGGCGCTAGCTGCGCAGCATTTGTGCACCGCCGCCGTCAGTGTCAGCCAGTTTGCCGTGGCATACGGAGCTCCATCGCAGTGTTTAACACTGGTAGCATGCCGCGACAGCGTGGACGTGAACCGTATGTGCAGTTGACGGACTTTGAGCGAGGGCGTATAGTGGGCATGCGGGAGGCCGGGTGGACGTACGGCCGAATTGCTCAACACGTGGGGCGTGAGGTCTCCACAGTACATCGATGTTGTCGCCAGTGGTCGGCGGAAGGTGCACGTGCCCGTCGACCTGGGACCGGACCGCAGCGACGCACGGATGCACGCCAAGACCGTAGGATCCTACGCAGTGCCGTAGGGGACCGCACCGCCACTTCCCAGCAAATTAGGGACACTGTTGCTCCTGGGGTATCGGCGAGGACCATTCGCAACCGTCTCCATGAAGCTGGGCTACGGTCCCGCACACCGTTAGGCCGTCTTCCGCTCACGCCCCAACATCGTGCAGCCCGCCTCCAGTGGTGTCGCGACAGGCGTGAATGGAGGGACGAATGGAGACGTGTCGTCTTCAGCGATGAGAGTCGCTTCTGCCTTGGTGCCAATGATGGTCGTATGCGTGTTTGGCGCCGTGCAGGTGAGCGCCACAATCAGGACTGCATACGACCGAGGCACACAGGGCCAACACCCGGCATCATGGTGTGGGGAGCGATCTCCTACACTGGCCGTACACCACTGGTGATCGTCGAGGGGACACTGAATAGTGCACGGTACATCCAAACCGTCATCGAACCCATCGTTCTACCATTCCTAGATCGGCAAGGGAACTTGCTGTTCCAACAGGACAATGCACGTCCGCATGTATCCCGTGCCACCCAACGTGCTCTAGAAGGTGTAAGTCAACTACCCTGGCCAGGAAGATCTCCGGATCTGTCCCCCATTGAGCATGTTTGGGACTGGATGAAGCGTCGTCTCACGCGGTCTGCACGTCCAGCACGAACGCTGGTCCAACTGAGGCGCCAGGTGGATATGGCATGGCAAGCCGTTCCACAGGATTACATCCAGCATCTCTACGATCGTCTCCATGGGAGAATAGCAGCCTGCATTGCTGCGAAAGATGGATATACACTGTACTAGTGCCGACATTGTGCATGCTCTGTTGCCTGTGTCTATGTGCCTGTGGTTCTGTCAGTGTGATCATGTGATGTATCTGACCCCAGGAACGTGTCAATAAAGTTTCCCCTTCCTGGGACAATGAATTCACGGTGTTCTTATTTCAATTTCCAGGAGTGTAGATAGATCCGAGATATCGAAATAAGGTTCTCGACAGACGATAATAGCCATAGTGGGACGCATACCTTAAGTGTAGAATGACCTGATTTTTGACGGTAATAATTACGAAACGCCAGCCGCTGTGGTCGAGAGGTTCTAGGCGCTTTAGTCCGGAACCGCGATGCTGCTACGGTCGCAGGTTCGAATCCTGCCTCGGTCATGGATGTGTGTGATGTCCTTAAGTTAGTTAGGTGTTGTGTACATAGTTCCACGTAGTCAGCGCGTACACTACTTTCCCACTAGAACGCTCCCCGCTAAGCACAACAGCGCAGGCGCAGCGCTCGTCCGTCTCCGCACTACGAGATGGCACTGTCTTAGATTCAAATGGTTCAAATGGCTCTGAGCACTATGCGACTTAACTTCTGAGGTCATCAGTCGCCTAGAACTTAGAACTAATTAAACCGAACTAACCCAAGGACATCACACACATCCATGCCCGAGGCAGGATTCGAACCTGCGACCGTAGCGGTCGCTCGGCTCCAGACTGTAGCGCCTAGAACCGCACGACCAACTGTGTTAGAGACGGATCAAATTCTGCTTCCGCCGATCCGCGTATTAAAATGTAACGTGGCCAATGAGATTGCTGCTAACGTAGAACCTTTTCTCCTCGCGGATCACACTCGCGCAGTGATACCTGAACGCACGAGGTATTATAACGAGTGTACAGACCTCCGATTAGTCAGTCTGCATTAGTATGCATTAGTCTACAGTCAAGTTTCAGTCTGCGCCTAATAAGATTATCAAATTCCTGTACATAGCCATGAAGATAAATGAATAGACACTTTGTCAAGTATCAGAGATATGTGAGAATAAGATTAACGTACCAAGACCAAAGGAACTTCAGATTGTCAACTGTAAATAGCATCCAGAATCAAGTTAAGTAAGGTTTATGATTGTTATTATTTTAATAAATATATGTGAAAATTAATCAAGTTCTGTTTAAAGTTGGTCACCGTCAATCTGCTACTCTAATCGTGCAAGTGGCATTTCTATCGTCTGACCGAACGGCAGAAGATAAACACGCCACGATAAGACCACGAGACATATTGCTGACACTCGCCTACTTCGTTAGAGCAACAAGTCAAATAATCTGATGGTGTGTGTACCGAAGGTCTTACAGTACGCATACCACATTAGGTTTAAGTACTTCTAAGTTTAGAGGACTGATGACCTCAGATGTGAAATCACATAGTGCCTAGAGCCATTTTTGAATTACGAAAAACGGGATGTGCAGGCAAGGAAATGTGTGTTGTTTGAATGGAAGCGAGCTAGAGTTTCAGAGTATCGCTGTCAGACGTCAGCCAATACGTCTTTTCAGTTTGCAGACAGAAGTAAGATGGCGTCCGCTCAACAGCAGCCTTTTTCAGTGCTGCAGTTTGCAAAGAGAGAGTCAGTGATTTCGGTCAAGCGTATTTTTCCTGGACGTTTTGCCCCTTACCTGCCTGCACCCAAAAATATTCGTCGTTGGTGTCGGCAATCTGAAGAGACAGGATGCTTGTGTAAGGGTAAGAGTGCAGGTTGAACTCGGACAGGAAAACACAGTGGCTGGAATCAGGTATCTTCGGATACTGCGGAACTGGCTTTTCCAAAACTTCAGGAGGACTCCGATGACTTCATTTTCCAACAGAATGGAGCTCTACCGCACTGGCACAGCAACGTACGTTAGTTTCTCAGTGGCACTCTTCCTCAACACTGGGTAGGTCGCACGGTACTCTCAGAAACTACTCTGTACCCTTGGCCTCTAAGAACGCCAGACGTGACCCCATACGATTTTTTCTTGTTTGGATATCTGAAGGAAAGTGTGTCCATTTCCCCCAGAACTCGCGACATAGAACAAGTGAAGAAGAGAATAACAGCTACCATAACTTATGTAAATGCAGATACATTTTGTAAAGTTGATGAGGAACTTAGCTATCATCTAGATCAGGGCTTAACAACTGGCCGGTTTTGAGCGCGAGTACTCGCGTCTGCTCAGGCATGTGCTCGCGAGCAGGTGCAAGGTCGCGGAGTAGGGAGGGAGGGGAGGGAGGGGAAATGCGCGCGCACGTTTGAATAGAGCCGCTGCGTGCCTATTGAATTCGCGCCGACTGTGTAACGTTTAAAGTACTACGATCAGCTCTTAACAGTCACTTCGCTAGTTAAGAATCATGTGATGTCGCCGTTGTGTAACCCCAAACATGCTTTCGCAGTTCAACCCCCATTGGGAGGAATTGTATCTGTTTACAGAAAAAGATGGTGTTGCAAAATGTTTAGTATGTCACAAAACGCTGAATTCTTTTACGAAATTTAATTTGCAGCAACATTATATGTCGTACCACGCGGAAGACTACGGACGTGGAAAATGTGATTGACCAGATCGTGCACAGGAAGTTATTAAATTTAAAAGGAAGTTATCTGAAGAAGATCTGGACGACGAAGAAAAATCAACTGAGGCAGCTCTCAGAGTGGGTTACAAAATTGCTTTGCTTTTAGCAAAATCCCTGCGCCCCTTAACTGATGGCTATTTAATAAAAGAATGTTTGGTAGTTGCAGCGGAACATTTGTGTCCATCTCAAGTTGAACAGTATCGGATTGTGCCATTATCTAACATGACCATTATGCGTCGCATACAGGACATGGCAGACGACGTCCAGAGCCAGCTTGTAAACATCTGTAAAGATTTTATGGCGTATTCTCTAGCTCTGGACGAAAGTGTTGATATCACTGGAACAGCGCAGCTTGCCTCATTTATTAGAGGTGTTAATAGAGATCTTCAGGTGAGGGAGGAGCTCCTCGATGTAGTAGCCATCAAGAACACTACAACCGGAGGTGATATTTTAAGTAGTGTTGAGGAAAGTGTTGAAAATATAGGATTGTCGTGGAATTCTTTAGTTTCAGTGTCTACGGATGGTAGAGGCATACACTAAGCTAATAAAATTATGTGGCACCTGTACATTCTCCTTTATTTGTTTCATTTGCCGCAGTAATAATTCGTGAGTGATATCCCTGCAGGTGGCCGCGGATTTACATTGACTGGCGGCAGCTGTTGTGTGCCCCACGTGACTCTCCCCACTCTCCACTCTGGTCCGGTAGCGGGGGTAACGTGCTCGCGCTGCTCCGTGCTCGCGCCTTGCTGCTCACAGCTTGCTCCGCGAGCACGTATGTTGTGAAGCCCTGATCTAGATGTTACTCGAGCTGCTACTGGTGGACACACAGAGCATTTGTAATAGCGTAGCTAAAATTTAAAGGTTTTGCAATTCATCCCATGCTTGCAGTACGTTTCTGTCAATAAATACGGAGTTTTGTAATCAGGTCATTCTTTTTGAAACACCCTGTATTATACAAATGGATCTTTTTATGAGTGTATGGTTCATGTCATCTCCTTAACCAGTGGACCGATGTCAACTTGGTACGTATGTTCCTACTGTCACGCAAGAATTATTGTTCAGACGACATGACGTCATAATCAATGGGGTGCGCAGATTTAATACATTTATTCTTTACTCCTGAGACTCTTCTACAGCTGATTCAACTTCTAGAAATCCCTGATCACTGGCAGCGCTTTTCACAGCTTTCAACTGCGAAGCGCAAACTGCTGTAAGCGAAAACGATAGCTGTCTAAGGCGTTACCACAGAGACGTTTACAAAATGGCTTCTGAACATGTAATTAGAAATATTGTCGATAATCAATTTGTGGGTTAAATAAACATTACAGGGAATTTGTATTTTGCATGCTATGATTCTTAATTTAGATACTTAATTTGTACATTTGCACATATGCATATTTCTTTGCGCGACTGTTCCATAATTTCAATAGTATTTCCACCAAGTGGCAACGCAACACAACGACTATTCACGTTGGTGTGTAGAATATATGAGTCTGGCGATATACCATCTGACTTTCGGAAAAGCATCATCCACACAATTCCGAAGACGGCAAGAGCTGACAACTGCGAGAATTATCGCAGAATCAGCTTAACAGCTCATGCATCGAAGCTGCTTACAAGAATAATATACAGAAGAATGGAAAAGAAAATTGAGAATGCGCTAGGTGACGATCAGTTTGGCTTTAGGAAAAGTAAAGGCACGAGAGAGGCAATTCTGACGTTACGGCTAATAATGGAAGCAAGGCTAAAGAACAATCAAGACACTTTCATAGGATTTGTCGACCTCGAAAAAGCGTTCGACAATATAAAATGGTGCAAGCTGTTCGAGATTCTGAAAAAAGTAGGGGTAAGCTATAGAGAGAGACGGGTCATATACAATATGTACAACAACCAAGAGGGAATAATAAGAGTGGTCGATCAAGAACGAAGTGCTCGTATTAAGAAGGGTGTAAGACAAGGCCTTTCGCCCCTACTCTTCAATCTGTACATCGAGGAAGCAATGACGGAAATAAAAGAAAGGTTCAGGAGTGGAATTAAAATACAAGGTGAAAGGATATCAATGATACGATTCGCTGATGACATTGCTATCCTGAGTGAAAGTGAAGAAGATTTAAATGATCTGCTGAACGGAATGAATAGTCTAGTGAGTACACAGTATGGTTTGAGAGTAAATCGGAGAAAGACGAAGGTAATGAGAAGTAGCAGAAATAAGAACAGCGAGAAACTTAATATCAGGATTTATGGTCACGAAGTCAATGAAGTTAAGGAGTTCTGCTACCTAGGCAGTAAAATAACCAATGACGGACGGAGCAAGGAGGACATCAAAAGCAGACTCGCTATGGCAAAAAAGGCATTTCTGGCCAAGAGAAGTCTACTAATATCAAATACCGGCCTTAATTTGAGGAAGAAATTTCTGAGGATGTACGTCTGGAGTACAGCACTGTATGGTAGTGAAACATGGACTGTGGGAAAACCCGAACAGAAGAGAATCGAAGCATTTGAGATGTGGTGCTATAGACGAATGTTGAGAATTAGGTGGACTGATAAGGTAAGGCATGAGGAGGTTCTACGCAGAATCGGAGAGTAAAGGAATATGTGGAAAACACTGATAAGGAGAAGTGACAGGATGATAGGACATCTGCTAAGACACGAGGGAATGACTTCCATGGTACTAGAGGGAGCTGTAGAGGGCAAAAACTGTAGAGGAAGACAGAGATTGGAATACGTCAAGCAAATAATTGAGGACATAGGTTGCAAGTGCTACTCTGAGATGAAAGGGTAGCACAGGAAAGGAATTCGTGGCGGGCCGCATCAAACCAGTCAGTAGACTGGTGACCAAAAAAAAAAAAAATTTCCACCAGCACATGGAAATTAATTTTTTCTATAGTACATTTCAAACACAGTCCGTTTTTTGTTTTCGTGTCTAATACAAACTGAGCGAAAAGAAAACCCAGGTGTCGCCACGCGTATCAGCTAATTTTTTTATAAAGAATGGAAACGAAACGATAACTGTTTACAATGTACCACAGCGGAGCAGAGCAAGTCGAGACCAACTGTTCGATGTACGATACTTGTGGCCTATCAGATCGGGAAGCTACCTTTTAGTCGCCTACGAACCTTACCGAAGCTACAGTGGGTGCGTCCCGTGGGAGGTTTTCTATATTCTCTCTCTCCCCTCGCGCATACTATTAGCGCTGGAGAAAAAACATGAGTACGCCCTTGGTCGTACGAAATTTAATGCAGTTTACTTTTGTTCTGGGATACGTTTTCACTATATGCCGCTGTTTTCGAGTTATTCGGAAAAATGGTACAAAAATGACCTCCAAAGGCAACCGTAGCTCCAAACTCACCTCTCACCGATCAGGGTTTTTAATATTTTCTTCACAGCAATCCTTCCTACCTCTGCACAAAATTTCCGGCTACAAGAGTTATCTTCCATACTCGACTCATTCTGGTTATTACCGACTGTCCTTAATCGTGCACTTATAAATTGTAAAAGTGACGTTTGTGTAAAATTTACCTCACAATTTTACGAATTTTAACAGCATAAAATTCACAAATTAAATATTGTTGTTTGTATGGTTTTCTTACTACAAGATCGCTGTGCTTGTAGGGCTTAAGCCTTGACTCAATTGTAAATATAACTAGTTTTTGCAAGATGTTCACAGAAGTATTTTTCTGTCATTACCCTTAAATTAATAATGTTACCAAAACAGTCAACTAAGCTGACGGCATAATGAAGACTAAAAAAGCCGAATATGGACGGTAATTGGCATAGTCGCAAATTTTTAGAGTTAGGAGGGAGCGCCATAAACAATAGGCTCTAAATTTTAACCAGTAGGGAGCGAGTGTGGACGTGGGCGTATACGAGGGTAAGTCAACTAAAAACCTTAAATATTTTTTTAAATATTATTTACTGTGCAGAAGTGGTACAAAGCTGTATCACTTTTCAACATAATCTCCCCCACGCTAAATGCAAGTCCTCCAGCGCTTACAAAGTGTACAAATTACTTTAGAAGAAAATTATTTTGGTAGTCCGCTCAACCACTCATGCACCCCGTGGCGTACCTGTTCATCAGAACGGAACTTCTTTCCTCCCATTGCTTCTTTGAGTGGTCCAAACGTATGGAAATCACTTGGGGCAAGGTCTGCTGAGTATGATCGATGAGGAAGACACTCAAAATGCAGGTCTGTGATTGTTGCAACTGTTGTACGGGCAATGTGGCACCTTGCATTGTCATGTTGCAAAAGGACACCTGCTGACAACACTCCACGTCGCTTTGATTTGATTGCAGGCCGCAGATGATTTTTTTAGGAGATCTGAGTTTGATGCACTGGTGACAGTGGTCCCTCTAGGCGTGTAATTCTCCAAAATGACGCCTTTTTCGTCCCAAAAGAGATTCAGCATAACCTTCCCTGTTGATGGTTCTGTTCGAAACTTCTTTCGTTTTGGTGATGAGGAATGGCGCCATTCCTTGCTCGCTCTCTTCGTTTCCGGTTGGTGGAAGTGAGACCAGGTTTCGTCCCCAGTAACGATTCTTGCAAGGAAGAAATCACCTTCTCTTTGAAAGCCCCGAAGAAGTTCTTCAGAAGCACGTCGTTCTCTTATTTCAGGAGTCAGCTGCGGTGGCACTCATCTTGCAGAAACTTTGTGAACCTGGAGCATATCATGCACATTGTGGTGTGCTGACCCCTGTCTAATCAGTAAACATGCTGCAATGTCATTCAGTGTCACTCGGCGGTTTTCCTTCACTATGGCTTCAACTGCTGCAATGTTCTGTGGAGTCACAACTCGTTGTGCCTGACCTGGACGAGGAGCATCTTCCACTGAAGTCACACCATTTGCGAACTTCCTACTCCATTCGTAGACTTGCTGCTGTGAGAAACATGCATCACCGTACTAAACCTTCATTCGTCGATGATTTTCAATAGGTTTCACACCTTCACTAAGCAGAAACCGAATAACAGAACGCTGTTCTTCCCTGGTGCAAGTCGCAAGTGGGGCGGCCATCTTTATACTGATACTGCGACGGTAAGTGTGCATCTGCACTATGCTGCCACCTACAGGCCATTCTGTAGGCTGTTTGTAGCACGCTTACCAACTTACAGGATAATGGCGCGAAATTTCGATTTGTTATTACAAATTTAAGGAAACATCCCCCAGGCTGTGGTTAACCCATGTCTCCGCAATATCCTTTCTTTCAGGAGTGCTAGCTCTGCAAGGTTCGCAGGAGAGCTTCTGTAAAGTTTGGAAGGTAGGAGACGAGATACCGGCAGAAGTAAAGCTGTGACACCGGGCGTGAGTCGTGCTTCGGTAGCTCAGTTGGTAGAGCACTTGCCCGCGAAAGGCAAGGTCCCGAGTTCGAGTCTCGGTCGGGCACTCAGTTTTAATCTGCCAGGAAGTTTCAAATTTAAGGTTTTCATTTGACTCACCCTCGTAATTCAAGGAAATTTTTGTACGTTTTTCTCGAATAACTCGTAGACCGCTGCCTGTAGCGAAAACAGACCCCAGGCCAAAATTAAGGCGCGTTAAATTTCCTACGAAAATGGTCTTATTAATTTTTTTCTCTACGCCTAACAGTTTGAGAGGGAGACTACACTGAAAGTCTAGTGCGAGACGCATGATCTGTATTCTCGGTGGTTTTTGTAGACGAGTTCGAGGTTGCTTAGCGGCTTGACAGTTACCAGCGCACCGTATCAGACTGTTCGTCTCGCCTTCCTCTATATCCCTGTGGTAGACTATAAACAGTTATCGTTTACACGTTGTATGCTTTACAACTTAAAGAACGGCAGGACGAAGCTACAAAATGTTGCTGTAATGTGTGGTCATTGATCGACAACCAGTTTCGGTCAAGCGGCAGCCCTCAAGTCGCGATTCTCAATAGTGAAACACAACTAGGAGATGGCGTTTTTGTGCGGCCAAGCAGACGGAGACGATCGAGAGTCAGCACGGCAATAACAAAACAAGTACCCGCACAGTCAACAAACGTTTCGAACAACATTTCAAGCCCTTTTTGGTCATTTGTGTGACCATGGTTCCTTTCAGATAGACAAACGCGCGGAGAGGTGGCGGACTGCGCATTCATCACCGGGTTCTACAAGATACTGAGACGAACTCTAGTACAAGCTCCAGGAAAATGCCCCAGCAATATAAGCCGAAGTGCGATTATGGGCGTCCTGCATGACAACCGCTACTATCCTTATACCTGCAACGGGTGCAAGGGTTATCACCAGCGGATTTCCCTCTACGGTACGGATTTTGTCGATGGTTTTTGTACCAACCATCTACACCTACATCACGCTTTGCAAGCCACCTAATGGAGAGCACTTTCGGTACCACTATCTGATACGAGGTGTATTCAAGTTCTAAGGCCTCCCATTTTTTTTCTAATTAACTACTCACCCGAAATCGATGAAACTGGCGTTACTTCTCGACGTAATCGCCCTGCAGACGTACACATTTTTCACAACGCCGACGCCATGATTCCATGGCAGCAGCGAAGGCTTCTTTAGGAGTCTGTTTTGACTACTGGAAAATCGCGGAGGCAATAGCAGCACGGCTGGTGAATGTGCGGCCACGGAGAGTGT
Organism: Schistocerca nitens; assembly: GCF_023898315.1. Classification (NCBI taxonomy): domain Eukaryota; kingdom Metazoa; phylum Arthropoda; class Insecta; order Orthoptera; family Acrididae; genus Schistocerca; species Schistocerca nitens. The sequence continues at coordinate 64,886,315 of NC_064623.1, read as the reverse complement.
CTTTCATTGTTGGCAAAAGCCAAAATTCACTAGGAGCCAGGTCAGGTGAGTAGGGAGCATGAGGAATCACTTCAAAGTTGTTATCACGAAGAAACTGTTGCGTAACGTTAGATCGATGTGCGGGTGCGTTGTCTTGGTGAAACAGCACACGCGCAGCCCTTCCCGGACGTTTTTGTTGCAGTGCACGAAGGAATTTGTTCTTCGAAACATTTTCCTAGGATGCACCTGTTACCGTAGTGCCCTTTGGAACGCAATGGGTAAGGATTACGCCCTCGCTGTCCCAGAACATGGACACCATCATTTTTTCAGCACTGGCGGTTACCCGAAATTTTTTTGGTGGCGGTGAATCTGTGTGCTTCCATTGAGCTGACTGGCGCTTTGTTTCTGGATTGAAAAATGGCATCCACGTCTCATCCATTGTCACAACCGACGAAAAGAAAGTCCCATTCGTGCTGTCGTTGCGCGTCAACATTGCTTGGCAACGTGCCACCCGGGCAGCCGTGTGGTCGTCCGTCAGCATTCGTGGCACCCACCTAGATGACACTTTTCGCATTTTCAGGTCGTCATGCAGGATTGTGTGCACAGAACCCACAGAAATGCCAGCTCTGGAGGCGATCTGTTCAACAGTCATTCGGCGATCCCCCGAAACAATTCTCTCCACTTTCTCGATCATGTCGTCAGACCGGCTTGTGCGAGTCCGAGGTTGTTTCGGTTTGTTGTCACACGATGTTCTGCCTTCATTAAACTGTCGCACCCACGAACGCACTTTTGACACATCCATAACTCCATCACCACATGTCTCCTTCGACTGTCGATGAATTTCAATTGGTTTCACACCACGCAAAATCAGAAAACGAATGATTGCTCGCTGTTCAAGTAATGAAAACGTCACCATTTTAAGTATTTAAAACAGTTCTCATTCTCGCCGCTGGCGGTAAAATTCCATCTGCCGTACGGTGCTGCCATCTCTGGTACGTATTGACAATGAACGCGGCCTCATTTTAAAACAATGCGCATGTTTCTATCTCTTTCCAGTCTGGAGAAAGAAAATCGGAGGCCTTAGAACTTGAATGCACCTCGTACCTCCAACCCTGTTCCACTCGCGAATAGTGCGTGGGAAGAGTGATTGTCGGTAAGCCCCTGTATTGGCTACAATTTCTTGAATTTTCTCCTCGTGGTCAATACGCGAGACGTATGTGGAGGGGGGGGGGGGGGAAGTAATATATTGTCTGACTCCTCCTGAAAAGTGCTGTCCCGAATGTTCAACAGTAAATCTGTCTCTGATGCTCAACGTCTCTGTTGTAACGTCTGCCAGTGGAATTTGTTTAGCTTCTCCGTAACGCTCTCTCGCCAGCTAAACGATCCCGTACATGAGCCCACTCGAAGTGTAAATGGTTGCGAAAGCATACGGGACCTTTTAGCAACAAATAATACTGGACAAATAGTATTGTGACGAATACAGGGATTACCGACCACAAGGCAGTTGCTGCTAGGCTGAATACCGTAACACCCGCAACCATAAAAAAGAAACGCAATTTAAAAAAGCTGATAAAAATGCTCTTAACGCCTTTTTAAGAGACAGTCTTCACTCCTTCCGATCTGATCATATAAGTATACAAAAGTTGTGGACTGTTTTCAAAGAGACAGTGTCGACAGCAATAGAGAGATTTATACCACATAAATTAATAAGCGATGGTACTGATCCCCCATGGTATACAAAACGAGTCAGATCGTTGTTGCAGAAGCAACTAAAAAAGCATGCCAAATTTAAAAGAACGCAAAATCCCCAAGATTGGGAAAGTTTTACAGAAGTTCTAAATATAGCGCGTACTTCAATGCGAGATGCTTTTAATAAGTTCCACAACGAAATTCTGTCCCGAAATCTGGCAGAAAACCCAAAGAGATTCTGGTCACACATAAAGCACACCAGTGGCAAGACGCAATCAATTCCTTCACTGCGCGATACCAACGGTGAAGTCACTGATAACAGTGCCACTAAAGTACAGTTATTAAACACGGTTTTCCGAAACTCCTTTACCAAAGAAGACGAAGTAAATATTCCTGAATTCCAATCAAGAACAATTGCCAAGATGAGAAACATAAAAGTAGATATCCTCGGTGTAAAAAAGCAGCTTAAATCACTTAATAAAGGCAAGGCCTCCGGTCCAGATTGTATACCAGTCAGGTTCCTCTCAGAGTATGCTGAGAAAATAGCTACATATTTAGTTATTATATACAACCACTCGCTCACAGGTAGATCCGTACCTAAAGACTGGAAAATTGCTCAAGTCACACCAATACCCAAGAAGGTAAGTAGGAGTAATCCACTGAATTACAGGCCTATATCACTAACGTCGATCTGCAGTACGTTTTTTGAACATATTCTGTATTCGAACATTATGGAGTACCTCGAAGAAAACGATTTATTGGCACATAGTCAGCACGGATTCAGAAAATATCGTTCTTGTGAGACACAACTAGCTCTTTATACTCATGAAGTAATAAGTGTTATTGACAGGGGATGTGAAACTGCTTCCATATTTTTATATTTCCAGAAGCCTTTCAACACCGTTCCTCACAAGCGTCTTCTAACCAAACTGTGTGCCTACAGAGTATCGCCTCATTTGTGCGACTGGAGTCGTGATTTCCTGTCAGAAACTTCACAGTTCGTAGTAATAGACGGAAAGTCATCGAGTAAAACAGAAGTAATATCCGGCGTTCCCCAAGGAAGTGTTATAGGCCCTCTATTGTTCCTGATCTATATTAACGACATAGGAGACAATCTGAGTAGCCGTCTCAGATTGTTTGCAGATGATGCTGTCATTTACCGTGTTGTAAACTCATCGGATAATCAAAACCAATTGCAAAATGATTTAGATAAGATACCTGTATGGAGCGAAAAGTGGCAATTGACCCTGAATACAGACAAGTGTGAAGTTAATCACATGAGTACTGAAAGAATTCAGCTAAATTTTGATTACGCGATAAGTCACACAAATCTGAGGGCTGTAAATTCAACAAATAACCTAAATTGGAACGATCACATAGATTGTGGGTAGAGCAAACTAAAGACTGCTATTCATTTGCAGAACACTTAGAAGGTGTAACAGGTCTACCAAAGAGACTGCTTACGCTACTCTTGTCCGACCTATTCTGGAGTATTGTTGTGCGGTGTGGGATCCGCGTCAGGTGGGACTGACGGGTGACTTCGAAAAAGTACAAAGAAGGGCAGCTCGTTTTGTATTATCGCGAAATAGGGGAGATAGTGGCACACACATGATACGTAAACTGGAGTGGCAATCATTAAAACAAAGGCGTTTTTCGTTGCGACGGGATCTTCTCATGAAATTACAATCACCAGTTTTCTCCTCCGATTGCGAAAACATTCTGTTGGCACCCACCTACACAGGGAGAAATGATCATCACGATAAAATAAGAGAAATAAGGGCTCGCACGGAAAAATTTAAGTGCTCGTTTTTCCCGCGTGCCGTTCGAGAGTGGAATGGTAGAGAGACAGCATGAAGGTGGTTCATTGAACCCTCTGCCAGGCACTTTATTGTGAATAGCAGAGTAATCACCTAGATGTAGATGTAGACACCATGGAAGCACCATGAACGCACGATAAGAAAAATTAGGGCTCTACGGAGGCATACAGACAGAAATTTGTCTCCGGCTGCACTTGCGGGTGGAACAGGAAAGGGAGTGTAATGTGCTGCGAATACATAGAAAGAAAGATCCCTTATCATTTAGCTACAATATAGCGGGTCAGCAACTGAACGCAGTTAATTCCGTAAATTATCTGGGAGTACGCATTAAGAGTGGTTTAAAATGGAATGATCATATAAAGTTGATCGTCGGTAAAGCAGATGCCAGACTGAGATTCATTGGAAGAATCGTAAGGAAATGCAATCCAAAAACAAAGGAAGTAGGTTACAGTACGCTTGTTCGCCCACTGCTTGAATACTGCTCAGCAGTGTGGGATCCGTACCAGATAGGGTTGATAGAAGAGATAGAGAAGATCCAACGGAGAGCAGCGCGCTTCGTTACAGGATCATTTAGTAATCGCGAAAGCGTTACGGAGATGATAGATAAACTCCAGTGGAAGACTCTGCAGGAGAAACGCTCAGTAGCTCGGTACGGGCTTTTGTTGAGAACGTGCAAAATGGCTAAGCAGGGATGGCTGGAGGACAAATGTAAGGTTGAAGAGGCTTATCTCACTAGGGGTAAGATAGATACTGCCTACAGGAAAATTAAAGAGACCTTTGGAGAAAAGAGAACCACTTGTATGAATATCAAGAGCTCGGATGAACACCCAGTTCTAAGCAAAGAAGGGAAAGCAGAAAGGTGGAAGGAGTATATAGAGGGTCTATACATGGGCGATGTACTTGAGGACAATATTATGGACATGGAAGAGGATGTAGATGAAGATGAAATGGGAGATACGATACTGAGTGAAGAGTTTGAAAGAGCACTGAAAAATCTGAGTCGAAACAAGGCCCCGGCAGTAGACAACATTCCATTATAACTACTGACGGCCTTGGGAGAGCCAGTCCTCACGAAACTCTACCATCCGGTGATCAATATGTATGAGACAGGCGAAATACCCTCACACTTCAAGAAGAATATAATAATTCCAATCCCAAAGAAAGCAGGTATTGACAGATGTGAAAATTACCGAACTATCAGTTTAATAAGCCACAGCTGTAAAATACTAACGCGAATTCTTTACAGACGAATGGAAAAACTAGTAGAAGCCGACCTCGGGGAAGATCAGTTTGGATTCCGTAGAAATATTTGAACACGTGAGGCAATAGTGACCCTACGACTTATCTTAGAAGCTAGATTAAGGAAAGGCAAACCTACATTTCTAGTATTTGTAGACTTAGAGAAAGCTTTGACAGTGTTGACTGGAATACGCTCTTTCAAATTCTGAAGGTGGCTGAGGTAAAATACAGGGAGCGACAGGCTATTTACAATTTGTACAGAAACCAGATGGCAGTTATAAGAGTCGAGGGACATGAAAGGGAAGCAGTGGTTGGGAAGGGAGTAAGACAGGGTTGTAGCCTCTCCCCGATGTTATTCAATCTGTACATAGAGCAAGCAGTAAAGGAAACAAAAGAAAAATTCGGAGTAGGTATTAAAATCCATGGAGAAGTAATAAAAACTTTGCGGTTTGCCGATGACAATGTAATTCTGTCAGAGACAGCAAAGGACTTGCAAGAGCAGTTGAACGGAATGGACAGTGTTTGAAAGGAGGGTATAAGATGAACATCAACAGAGGCAAAACGAGGATAATGGAATGTAGTCGAATTAAGTCGGGTGATGCTGAGGGAATTACATTAGGGAATGAGGCACTTCAAGTAGTAAAGCAAAATAACTGATGCTGGTCGAAGTAGACAGGATATAAAATGTAGACCGGCAATGGCAAGGAAAGCGTTTCTGAAGAAGAGAAATTTATTAACATCGAATATAGATTTAAGTGTCAGGAAGTCATTTCTGAAAGTATTTGTATGGAGTGTGGCCATGTATGGAAGTGAAACATGGACGATAAATAGTTTGGACAAGAGGAGAATAGAAGCTTTCGAAATGTGGCGCTACAGAAGAATGCTGAAGATTAGATGGGTAGATCACATAACTAATGAGGAGGTATTGAATAGGATTGGGGAGAAGTTTGTGGCACAACTTGACTAGAAGAAGGGATCGGTTCGTAGAGCATATTCTGAGGTATCAAGCGATCAACAATTTAATATTGGAGGGCAGCGTGGAAGGTAAAAATCGTAGAGGGAGAACAAGAGATGAATACACTAAACAGATTCAGAAGTATGTAGGTTGCAGTAGGTACTGGGAGATGAAGAAGCTTGTACAGGATAGAGTAGCATGGAGAGCTGCATCAAACCAGTCTCAGGACTGAAGACCACAACAACAACAACAACCTTCACCGAGGAGTCAACCAGTATATTGCTCCCTCCTACGTATATCTCGCGAAGAGACCATGAGGATATAATCAGAGAGATTAGAGCCCACACAGAGGCATACCGACAATCCTTCTTTCCACGAACAATACGAGACTGGAATAGAAGGGAGAACCCGTAAACGTACTCGAGGTACCCTCCGCCACACACCGTCAGGTGGCTTGCGGAGTATGGATGTGGATGTAGATGTAGATGTAGCAGTGACTAGTTACAGTACAAGGTGCCCTCCGCCACGCACCGTACGGCGGCTGGCGGAGTATGAATGTAGATGCAGATGTACTATTTGACCTAGTGTTCGACCGCCGACACACAATCTCGCCACTTCGTAGCGGCGGAACCGGTTGTCACGAGTTTCACTGTCTGCCGGCGGACAGGTTTTGTGGCTCAGTCGGGGACGCGATACGCAAGGTCAGGGGCACCTCCGCCTGCTGCTTGACCGCGTCGTGAAAGCCGTGGGCGAGAGTGGCCTATATTCGTTGGAAGAGGCTCCGCCGGCGCTGTAACATAACGCGGCCAGAACGGACCTCTCTGCACAGATCTTACTAACAAGGGCTGTACGAACTTCCCCTCACTGATGCGACTCACTTTCAGAGGACGTGTAGGCCACGACTAGGAGTTCGACAAATGAAAAAAGGGAGACACAACTTTCATGCAGTGTAGAGAAAAACTAGTTTGAAAATTTACGGCGAGCTTAGACGAGGTGAAGCTTAAAAAAGCAGAGAACCTGCAAGGAGGGATTCCTGACTGCAAAAGGAGGAGAAAAGGTCCTACGAACATGTGTCCAGAAATGCATCCTTGCCACGGTATATGGCGCTGACGAATGACAGTCGATTCTTCTGACCACGGGCCGTGTGTTCCTTATATGTTGGAGGCTGTGTGATTGATTGACGCAGCGTACTGTCGGAATTCCATGCGGCTTTTCGCGGATGATGCTGTGGTATACAGAGAAGTTGCAGCATTAGAAAATTGTAGCGAAATGCAGGAAGATCTGCACCGGATAGGCACTTGGTGCAGGTAGTGGCAACTGACACTTAACATAGACAAATGTAATGTGTTTTGAATACATAGAAAGAAGGATCCTTTATTGAATGATTATATGATAGCGGAACGAACACTGGTAGCAGTTACTTCCGTAAAATATCTGGGAGTATGCGTGCGAAACGATTTGAAGTCGAATGATCATATAAAATTAATTGTTGGTAAGGCGGGTTCCATGTTGAGATTCATTGGGAGAGTCTTTAGAAAATGTAGTCCATCAACAAGTACTCGCTCGACCTATACTTGAGTATTGCTCATCAGTGTGGGATCCGTGCCAGATCGGGTTGACGGAGGAGATAGAGTAGATCCAAAGAAGAGCGGCGCTTTTCGTCACAGGGTTATTTGGTAACCGTGATAGCGTTACGGAGATGTTAAGCAAACTCAAGTGGCAGACTCTGCAAGAGAGGCGCTCTGCATCGCGGTGTAGCTTGCTGTCCAGGTTTCGAGAGGGTGCGTTTCTGGATGAGGTATCGAATATATTGCTTCCCCCAACTTATACCTCCCGAGGAGATTACGAATGTAAAATTAGAGAGATTAGAGCGCGCACGGAGGCTTTCCGCAGTCGTTCTTCCCGCGAACCATACGCGACTGGAACAGAAAAGGGAGGTAATAACATTGGCACGTAAAGTGCCCTCCTCCACACATCGTTGGGTTGCTTGCGGAGTATAAATGTAGATGTAGATGTACTGTATTTAGCACGATGTTCCGGGAACGAAATCACGTAACTGTGATGGTCTGGTGCAAAAACCATTGACAAAATCCTTCCCGCAGAGGGAAATTCGCTGGTGTTAATCCTTGCTCTCGTTGCTGGTGATACAGATAGTAGCGGTTGTCATGCAGGATGCACACAATCGTACTTTGGCTTGCACGATGTTGGAGGGACACTCTCTTTTTGCTTGTACTAGGGTTCGTTTCAGTATCTTGTAGAACCCTGTCCTCTAGATTCAGTGTACACACAGTCCACCACACCTCCGCAAGTTTGTCTGTCTGAAATGACACATGATCACACATACGACCAAAAAGGACTTGAAATATTGTGTGATGTGGTGGGTGTCTGCGAGGGTACTTGTTTTGTTATGGCCGTGCTGCCTCTCCACCGTTTCCATCTGCTTGGCCCTATACAAATACAATCTCGGCTTGTTCCCTGTAGTGTACCTAAACTGGGATACAAAAGGACTGTAATTTTTTTAAAATTATTTGCCTCTCTCTTTCTCATGAGTTGTAGGAAGAAAGTCCTCACAACATGTGGTATAGCATCAATTTCAATTTTTTTTTTTAAATTTACAATTGTTAACAGATTTCTATTATTAATCACTTCTCTTGTTTCGGTGCGCCTCCAAGGTAGGACGTTTTATGGAGACCCTCCGTCTTTTGTGTAAAGAAAAAAAGTGTAAACTTGTATCACAATACAGTGTTGATTACATTATGCCACATAGGCTGCAAGGGAGACAGCGATGTGATTGTGGACAATGATTAGATTGCTGGAATAGACTGCTTAAAGTCGATGACCCCCCGTTGTAGCATAAAGATGTGTAATGAATTTATGTGACGAATCACAAGCCCAGGCATGAACAAAGTTATCGGTAACCACCTTATAAATTTTGTAATGTGTCCAGACACGTGTCCGTGAGGAGCTTTGACGTATTCCTTGGTTACAGATCATCGTATTACCACGTTGGAAGCTTCAGTACACAACTACAGAATGAGTCGTGTATTTGGCTCAGCGCAAGACTGTTTACGTCTTTCTGAACTGTAACCAACAGTATTTACAATGTGCTCCACTGTAATCTGTGCCAGCTACATCCGTGTGGTGACAGCCAACGGATAACTTGCAGAACAGCTGCTCTTTGTCTCCTGCAGGTTGTAAGAATACTGCCCTCAGACTCAAGACCGAGAAAAGCTTATTAATTGTCGTCTGTCTGCACAGACTTTTAATTATCTACTACACGGAGATTCTTAATACTGGCTCCAATAAAAATGACGTAAGTATTTCTCGGAGGAGCTATATTATAGCATGAAAAACATAGTTCATTTGAATCCCGGAAGTTGTTCTACGCAATAACGTCAGGTAAAGATATTACCGAGCTAGGACTGGTACCCACAAACAATATTGACCACAACAGCAGTCTGGTGCAGTAGCCAGAAACTCGTGCCAGCATATCTCCCTCTTTCTCTAAAGGTGTCTCATAAAATAAACTTGACATACAGCCCCGCAAGAAGTAGTCCATAGGAGTTATTTCTGGCGATTGCTGGGGCCACGCTGTTTAACGATCTCGGCCTATCCATCTGTCACGACATAGACTGTTGAGATGGAACCGCACGTGGAGAGTGAGGCGATCTTAGAACGGAAGCTGTATGTTTCCGGACAAGCGTTCCTATTCAGAATACGAGAGTTGAAACTTTAATAGTGGCAACCATTTATTTACAGCTCGGACAAAATACAAACGAGTTTCAAAGTTTTACTGACCTTCAAAGTAGTCACCAGCATTGGGTATAACCCGTTGCCAGCGGTGTGGAAGTCGTAGGATACTCTTAGCAGTGCCAGTTGTGTTGACAGGTCGAGCGGCGCGGTCTATTGCCCGACGAATTTGTAGCAGTTCTGAAGCGAATGCCGTGAAATGTTACCTGCAGTTTAGAAATCGAGTTGAACTACGAGGTCTTAAGTCAGGAGAGTGCAGTAGGTGGTATACAACTTAGCAGCCCCATCAGTCAAACAAATCAGTAACAGCTTACACTGTACGTGCTTGAGCACTGTCCTGCAAAATGATGGACAGGTACTCTGCTCACACTAAGCAAGTTGACGTCGCCTTAAACGAAACTGTACGTATTGCCACAGGATGCCTCAAACCAACTCCCACAGACATCATTTACCCCATCATAGGCATAGCACCACCCACTATCCGCAGACAAGTAGCCGCCGAGATCGAAAGACCAAAACAAAAGAATGATCCTCGACACCCGATGCATATGCACCGAAAACAACGTGTCCGGCTGAAATCCCGCAGGAGTTTCATTGAAACTACTGAAGAGCTCGCCACCAAGCCCGTCGCAAGGCGGCTATCTCTCTGGGAAGAAATGGTGCCACACTCCACAATGGAACTACTTGAGGAGAGATCTGTAGGATTTCAACTACCTTTTACAACTTGGAGGTCATTAAACCGGCTGCGCACTGGAGTAACTGGGTGCAAATCGAACCTATTTAAATGGGGTTACAGTGATAGCGATAGGTGTGAATGCGGAGCAATACAGGACTTGGACCACCTACTGATCTGCCCAGATATGTCTATGACATGCACTAAAGATGATATTTTGAAAGTCAATGACAAAGCAATCTACGTTGCTAATTACTGGGAAGGGAAGTTATAATTGGTGCATCCGGACACGGAAGAAGAAAAAAATGGTCAGGTCCTGCAGAAAGTGTCGACACTTCTGTCTCAATGCTGTTCATTTTTGGAACACAACCTACAACCAGCTTAGAAGTGAAGACACTTTCTGCAGGACCTGACCATCATTTTGCAGGACAATGCTCTCAAGCATGTACAGTGCAAGCTGTTACTGATTTGTTTGACTCATGGGTCTGCTAAGTGCAAGACAACCTACTACACTCCCGTGACTTCAGCCCTCGTAAGTTCCACCCGATTTCTAAACTTCAGGAAACACTTCACGGCATTCGCTTCAGAACTGCTACAAATTCGTCGGGCAATATACCGCACCGCTCGAACTGTCAACACAACTGGCACTGCTGAGAGTATCCTACGACTTCCACATCGCTAGCAACGGGTAATACGCAATGCTGGTGACAACTTTAAAGCCCCGCGGGGTTAGCCGAGCGGTCTGAGGCGCTATAGTCATGGACTGTGCGACAGATCCCGGCGGAGGTTCCTCCCTCGGGCATGGGTGTGTGTGTTTGTCCTTAGGATAATTTAGGTTAAGCAGTGTGTAAGGTTAGGGACTGATGACCTTAGCAGTTAAGTCTCATAAGATTTCACACACATTTGAACATTTGTACTACTTTAAAGGTCAGCAAAACTTTGAAACTCGTATGTATTTTTTTGAGCTGTAAATAAATAGTGGCCACTATTAAAGTTCCAACCCTCATATTGTGTTCTCATTTCACTCTACAAGTCCTGGAAGTTTTAACGGGAATTGTTGAACGCACTGTGTAAAACTAGTTTGTGTTATGTGGGAGCAGAAATTTCTGAGAATGTACGTCCTGGGTACACCACTGTGTGGCAGTGAGAATTGGACTGTGGGAAAATCAGAAAACAGGGTAATCGCAGCGTTTGAAATGTGGTGCTGTAGAAGGGTGTTGAAAAATTTAGTGAGCTGATAAGATGGCTCTGAGCACTATGGGACTTAACATCTAAGGTCATCAGTCCCCTAGAACTTAGAACTGCTTAAACCAAACTAACCTAAGGACAGCACACAACACCCAGTCATCACGAGGCAGAGAAAATCCCTGACCCCGCCGGGAATCGAACCCGAGAACCCGGGCGTGGGAAGCGAGAACGCTACCACACGACCACGAGCTGCGGACAGCTGATAAGAAATTGGCAAGGTCTCCTCAGAATCGATGAGGGGACAAATGTGTGGAAAACCTATTCTAAGGGACAGGACCGAATGACATGGCCTGTGTTAGAAAAATGGTTCAAATGGCTCTGAGCACTATGGTACTTAACTGCTGTGGTCACCAGACCCCTAGAACTTAGAACTACTTAAACCTAACTAACCTAAGGACATCGCACACATCCATGCCCGAGGCAGGATTCGAACCTGCACGGTTCCAGACTGTAGCGCCTAGAACCGCTCGGCAACTCCGGCCGGCCTCCTGTGTTAGAACAGGGAATGACTTCTGTCGTACTGAAAGGTGCTGTAGAGTGCAGAAACTGTTGAGATGGATGGAGACTGCACTGTAAACAAGAAATACATTGGTGTCCAGATTTAAAGCAACAAAAAAAATGGTTCAAATGGCTCTGAGCACTATGGGACTCAACTGCTGTGGTCATAAGTCCCCTAGAACTTAGAACTACTTAAACCTAACTAACCTAAGGACAGCACACAACACCCAGCCATCACGAGGCAGAGAAAATCCCTGACCCCGCCGAGAATCGAACCCGGGAACCCGGGCGTGGGAAGCGAGAACGTTACCGCACGACCACGAGATGCGGGCTTTAAAGCAACAACCGCTGTTTCCCCATCCTGTGTCTTATTCATAATGTAATCATACAAAATATCAACAGATGTTCGTTAGATAATGTTCTGGCCACAAGACGGCATTCCAGTCATTCCAGACTATGACGTCAGATCACCTGTCAAATGGGATACTGTTTGCCAGTTAGTCCCACGTCCACATCTCCCCGTCGGAGGTTCGAGTCCTCCCTCGGGCATAGGTGTGTGTATTGTCCTTAGCGTAAGTTAGTTTAAGTAGTGTGTTAGCCTAGGGCACGATGACCTCAGCAGTTTGGTCCCATACTCCTTACCACAAATTTCCAAATTTTTCCCACGTCCACAATCGCTGTCTACGCAGTTACAGATGGTGCAATACGGCACACGTAAGGCGCCTACCTGATTCTCTGTGGTGGAGGGCCACATGAAGAATGGGAGCAGGACAGTCGCAAACTGATGTATCTCGATAAAATGTAAATGTCGTGTGACTAGGGCCCCCCGTCGGGTAGACCGTTCGCTGGGTGCAAGCAGCATCCACTGGAAGTGTTGTATCGAGGGCAACACAGAAGGCTTCCGCAGAGTGACTTTTGCTGTCGGAGACCTGCTGTCTGTGTAACCTCCGACGCATCTTCACAGAAGATCTAGGGTGGAGGCGTCAACACGGCACTTGGCCAGTCGAACAGTGGGCAAATGTTCTCACAGATGAGTCCCGATTTGGTCTGGAGAGTGATTTTCGACAGATTCGCATACTGAGGTAACGTGGAACGCGACTTCGGGAGCCTGCCGGACTCCGGTATTGACTTCTTGTGTGTGCATTGGCTCCAATTCAAATTCCACCACTTCTTCGCCTAAATCATCATATGCTGGATTTCCACCATATCTTATTTGATTCGCAGCGTCTTGTCTGCCAAGTGTCCTTATATTGTTGCTCCTTTTAACATTAAAATTACCACTCCTCTCCGCCATTTCAATATCGTCCACTGGTCCTGGATATAAAGTTCCTCCTTCGTACTGTACTGACGGGTGATTTCCAGTGCTTAAATACCCATTTACCCACGACATTCTGCTGACTGCATAAATATTACTCAAGCAGCAGCATTTATATAATTTACAAAATAAAAATCTCTTGCTGCATACCGCTCACATTTCAAAATTTCTGCACGTGTCAACCTTTTTCTAGCGTGGGTGCTTGCCCATATAATGTCCTAACCGAACTACACTCCTGGAAATGGAAAAAAGAACACATTGACACCGGTGTGTCAGACCCACCATACTTGCTCCGGACACTGCGAGAGGGCTGTACAAGCAATGATCACACGCACGGCACAGCGGACACACCAGGAACCGCGGTGTTGGCCGTCGAATGGCGCTAGCTGCGCAGCATTTGTGCACCGCCGCCGTCAGTGTCAGCCAGTTTGCCGTGGCATACGGAGCTCCATCGCAGTCTTTAACACTGGTAGCATGCCGCGACAGCGTGGACGTGAACCGTATGTGCAGTTGACGGACTTTGAGCGAGGGCGTATAGTGGGCATGCGGGAGGCCGGGTGGACGTACCGCCGAATTGCTCAACACGTGGGGCGTGAGGTCTCCACAGTACATCGATGTTGTCGCCAGTGGTCGGCGGAAGGTGCACGTGCCCGTCGACCTGGGACCGGACCGCAGCGACGCACGGATGCACGCCAAGACCGTAGGATCCTACGCAGTGCCGTAGGGGACCGCACCGCCACTTCCCAGCAAATTAGGGACACTGTTGCTCCTGGGGTATCGGCGAGGACCATTCGCAACCGTCTCCATGAAGCTGGGCTACGGTCCCGCACACCGTTAGGCCGTCTTCCGCTCACGCCCCAACATCGTGCAGCCCGCCTCCAGTGGTGTCGCGACAGGCGTGAATGGAGGGACGAATGGAGACGTGTCGTCTTCAGCGATGAGAGTCGCTTCTGCCTTGGTGCCAATGATGGTCGTATGCGTGTTTGGCGCCGTGCAGGTGAGCGCCACAATCAGGACTGCATACGACCGAGGCACACAGGGCCAACACCCGGCATCATGGTGTGGGGAGCGATCTCCTACACTGGCCGTGCACCACTGGTGATCGTCGAGGGGACACCGAATAGTGCACGGTACATCCAAACCGTCATCGAACCCATCGTTCTACCATTCCTAGACCGGCAAGGGAACTTGCTGTTCCAACAGGACAATGCACGTCCGCATGTATCCCGTGCCACCCAACGTGCTCTAGAAGGTGTAAGTCAACTACCCTGGCCAACAAGATCTCCGGATCTGTCGCTCATTGAGCATGTTTGGGACTGGATGAAGCGTCGTCTCACGCGGTCTGCACGTCCAGCACGAACGCTGGTCCAACTGAGGCGCCAGGTGGAAATGGCATGGCAAGCCGTTCCACAGGACTACATCCAGCATCTCTACGATCGTCTCCATGGGAGAATAGCAGCCTGCATTGCTGCGAAAGGTGGATATACACTGTACTAGTGCCGACATTGTGCATGCTCTGTTGCCTGTGTCTATGTGCCTGTGGTTCTGTCAGTGTGATCATGTGATGTATCTGACCCCAGGAATGTGTCAATAAAGTTTCCCCTTCCTGGGACAATGAATTCACGGTGTTCTTATTTCAATTTCCAGGAGTGTATTATCTCAACGGGACAGTGACGCCGCCATGCTGACGTCAATTGACCCCGGTCGGGACACAGCGACCAAACGACCTTGGGTGTCGAAACGAAACAGCACGCAGTTCCATGTTTCATGTTTCGAGGAGGATCCCTAATGGTGTGAGTAGGGATTAGGTTGACCACTCCAACATCTCTTCATGCAATTGTACCGATGAATCGAGAACGTCTAACTGCTGTCAGGTATCGTGACGAGATCTTGGGACCTCATGCTGCGGTTGTTGCGAGTTGGTGCGGGCCCGGACTTTCTGCTGATGGACGATAATGACCGACATCACAGGGAACGGGCGGTTGATATCTTCTTGTAAACGGAAGGTATAACACGCATGGCGCGACCTGCTTGCTCTCCCAATCTGAATTCCATAGGGCGTGTCTGACTTGGACCACGCACACGTGTTGCATCACGCCAGCATCCACCAACCACTCTCCTAGACCTGCGAGCAGCTAAACATGATGACTTTGCTTTACTCCCTCACCACGAGATTGATTACAAATGGTTCAGATGGCTCTGAGCACTATGGCACTTAACATCTGAGGTTATAAGTCCCCTAGACTTAGAACTACTTAAATCTAAGGACATCACAAACATCCATGCCCGAGGCAGGTTTCGAACCTGCGACAGTAGCAGCCGCGCGGTTCCGGACTGAAGCGCCGAGAACCGCTCGGCCACAGCGGCCGGCGCGATTGATTACATCATCCACTGCACGACACGTCGTTGTCAGACCTGTATTGTTGCCAGAGGTGGTCACACCCCATACTGAGCGCAGTAACCCGCTGTCGGAATGTGTGAGCTAATCCGTTAAATTGCAAAAGTGAACATTTTTGTCTACCATTATGCATGTTGCAGTTGTTTACGTTCCGTATTCTTTACATTAATTCTACTTCACTGTCACCTGTTTATACTTTTTTGTGGCATAATGAACACAGCCTTGCAAAATTTTCGTTTGTTGAGTTAAGTTTGGACACTAGCGCAATTACACTACTGGCCTTTAAAATCGCTACACCACGAAGATGACGTACTACAGACGTGAAATTTAACCCACAGGAAGAAGATGCTGTGATATGCAAATTATTAGCTTTTCAGAGCATTCACACAAGGTTGGCGCCGGTGGCGACACCTACAACGATTTCTCATACCGATTTCTCATACACAAACAGCAGTTAACTGGCGTTGCCTGGTGAAACGTTGTTGTGATGCCTCGTGTAAGGAGGATAAATGCGTACCATCACGTTTCCGACTTCGATAAATGTCGGATTGTAGAATATCGCGATTGCGTTTTATCGTATCGCGACATTGCTGCTCGCGTTGGTCGAGATCCAAGATTGTTAGCAGAATATGGAATCGGTGGGTTCAGGAGGGTAATACGAAACGCCGTGCTGGATCGCAACGGCCTCGTATCACTGGCAGTCGAGATGACAGGCATCTTATCCGCATGGCTGTAACGGATCGAGCAGCCACGTCTCGATCCCTGAGTCAACAGATGGGGACGTTTGCGAGACAACAACCATCTGCACGAACAGTTCAACGACGTTTGCAGCAGCACGGACTATCAGCTCGGAGACCATGGCTGCGGTTACCCTTGACGCTGCAGCACAGACAGGAGCGCCTGAGATGGTGTACTCAACGACGAACCTAGGTGCACGGATGGCAAAACGTCATTTTTTCGGATGAATCCAGGTTCTGTTTACAGCATCATGATGGTCGCATCCGTGTTTGGCGACTTCGCGGTGAACGCACATTGGAAGCGTGTATTCGTCATCGCTATACTGGCGTATCACCCGGCGTGATGGTATGGGGTGCCATTGGTTACACGTCTCGGTCACCTCTTGTTCGCATTGACGGCGCTTTGAACAGTGGACGTTACATTTAAGATGTGTTACGACCCGTGGCTCTAACCTTCATTCGTTCTCTGCGAAACTCTACATTTCAGCAGGATAATGCACGACCGCATGTTGCGGGTCCTGTACGGGCCTTTCTGGATACAAAAAATGTTCGACTGCCGCCCTGGCCAGCACATTCTCCAAATCTCTCACCTATTGAAAACGTCCGGTCAATGGTGGCCGAGCAACTGGCTCGTCACAATACGCCAGTCACCACTCTTGATGAACTCTGGTATCGTGTTGAAGCTGCATGGGCAGCTGTACCTGTACACGCCATCCAAGCTCTGTTTTACTCAATGCCCAGGCGTATCAAGGCCGTTATTACGGCCAGAGGTGGTTGTTCTGGGTACTAATTTCTCAGGATCTATGCACCCAAATTGCGTGAAAATGTAATCACATGTCCGTTCTAGTGTAATATATTTTTTCCAATGAATACCCGTCTATCATCTGCATTTCTTTCTTGATGTAGCAATTTTAATGGCCAGTAGTGTAATTATGTGGTGTGAATGGTATTCTGACACACTCCAGACATTAGATTCGTAAGAAGAAAATTAAACTCGGTTCCTGCATTATCTCCGCGCAGTAAGGCTGCAATGTTTTCGCGTGGATTTGCGACCGACTGGCGAGCGAAACCTCTGAAGTGCTGCGAAGACCCTCAGGCAGTGGGTGCATCCGGGCAGGATCTGAGGGCTATCCTCTCCGCGGTTGCCTTTGTAACGTACCAGTTCATTTACCTAGCTAGGTTGGCTGATGGAAAATTATTCTGTTACGTAGCTCTACACATTATTAGGCGAATTTAAATAGGGATTTCATTACAGAATACATCTACGGTAGCCACCTGAATTGACCTACCATTTAATTACCCTGGATGTTTACCTGAAAATTATGGATAGGCCTCAATTCAGGACAGTTTATGAAATTTTGATTACCTCGATAATTCTTGTCTAGTTCTGCAGGAGAATCAGCTTGGTAAAGGCTATTAAAAATACTAAAAAAATCATACAACAGTGAGGTCAGCTGGCCTGAAGAGCCTCGATAGGGAACACGGTAAATAGGTGCTAAGTTACTGAACATCAGGAACGGTTTATGAGCCGTGTGGGATTAGCCGAGCGGTCTGGGCGCTGCAGTCATGGACTGTGCGGCTGATCCCGGCGGAGGTTCGAGTCCTCCCTCGGGCATGGGTGTGTGTGTTTGTCCTTAGGATAATTTTGGTTAAGTAGTGTGTAAGCTTAGGGACTGATGACCTTAGCATTTAAGTCCCATAAGATTTCACACACACTAAAAAGAACGGTTTCTGCTATACACGTATTTCAAGATTAAATCTTTACGAAGGAAGCACATGTACAAACGCATATTTAAGAGAAAAACCTTAACCTATAGTTGAGTGTCGGTGGTCAATATTGTTGTTAAAAAGGTTCGAAATTCATACATTAATAACACTATTTTTGCAATCGGGAGTCCCGTAGAAAAGATGGATTACACACCCATACATTCAGACTAATCATCCATTACAGAAATCGAAGTCGTTCAATAATTTAATAAAACAAACAAGATCCAAATTGTGTTAGAGAGAGAGACTAGCCACGATGGTCGAATACTTTAATAGAAAATTATTCCCAACTTCACGAAAGAAATTACGCGAGATTGCAATTAAGGACAATGAATAACAACTACGTTTTGTGGGTAATTCTTCCAAAAGGTAGCAGCCGCCGAAAATCAATAATAGCCACGTGGCTACCCACTACAAAGAAACATCGAAAAAATGTAACAAGAATTCACGACAACAAAGCACTAGAATTTACTCATGCAATGAAAATAGTTAAATTGCAACCAAAAAACACTAAAATACAATCTCATGAAGAAAACACGTGGTAACGGCTACCAACAATGCAGAAAGCAAACTCATTGAAATCTGCCAAAAACACAGTGGTACTTTTCTTAATACGACTCCCAGGTGTTAAAACGATACGCACTGCTCCAATCACAAACACAATTTATTCAGGAATGTAGTCACACTCACTGATCCACGTGGCCTCGTGCCCCGCAATCGCAAGGTTGTAGAGCGCAAAGGAAACACACCCATAAATTCAAAAAATCACGAATTAATTCTCAATCCCCGGCTGCGCAAGGTATCCCGAGCTATTCCATAATATCTGAAACCTACTAAGAATTGATTAAGGACTCAGTTAAGCTGAAAAATTACGCATTCACAAAATTACGACACTAAGGATTAAAACTGGATGTTACCTACTGAACGATGTGCAGCGCAGTGAGACTGCTCACCATCCACCCACAGTCCCTGCCGCAGACCAGAAACCGGCGCACAGACGATATGCATATTCTACCTGTGCCAGCTTAACGAAAGTGAAGGATCAGTCTCTCTGGCCCAGAAGGTTTCCCTCTGATACACACAATAGTTGGCTAAGCTGTTCCTGCATTCAGAGAAATTTATTTTAAGTCCAAAGGCGTATAGAAACTCCAGCAGACGACAAACACGCTTCCAAGCAGACAACCAGATGGATGGAACAAGGAATAGATGGGGTGATAACGCAGATGTATGATGAATGCTTTCCTATCTCAAACTCTGCCCAGAACAGTATTCTGTGTAGCTGCGAGTGCGTTACATCGGAGCCGAAGTTTTTTGGTGTTTCAAGAGGCACCGTATTGAAGATTGATACCACGTACAGGAAAAGCGTAAGAACATCATTCGCCAAGTCTCAACGTGGACGGAAGGATGTGTTAAGTGCTTGTGACAGATGGTTATTGAAGAGGGAGCTCCATAAAGAAGGAATCGCAGGGCGAGCACTATGGGTATCGCAGGGCATTATATGGTAGCCTTTGTGGACTAAAGAGACTGACATCATGATATCAGTTCCTGAATTACAACTAGGTTGAACTCCCTGTCTGCTGTCCAGTTTCAGAACATCCGCCAAGGAGCGCTGAATTAAACTAAAAGTCATGGAAAATCTAAACGGTATCGGAACTAGTTAAAAACAGTCTTGGTTGCAATGTTTTTTATTTTTTTATTTTTTTGTTTATCTTTTTTTTTTCAACGACGCGTTTCGCCTTATTTAGGCATCTTCAGCTTATCTTAATTTGGTATTTCTTAGAAGAATCCATTAGTCAGTGTAGCGAAAGGGCATCGTCGAATGTATCAGGCCAAGATCGCCTTCGTTAAACTCAGTTTTTACTGAGTTTAACGCTGATAATGGTGGGCACATCATAATGATATATATATGAAGATGGTATCTGTTGTTTCGGACATATCTGAAAGAACAGATATCATCTTCATATATATATATATATATATATATATATATATATATATATATATATATATATATATATATATACAGGGTGTTTCAAAAATGACCGGTATATTTGAAACGGCAATAAAAACTAAACGAGCAGCGATAGAAATACACCGTTTGTTGCAATATGCTTGGGACAACAGTACATTTTCAGGCAGACAAACTTTCGAAATTACAGTAGTTACAATTTTCAACAACAGATGGCGCTGCGGTCTGGGAAACTCTATAGTACGATATTTTCCACATATCCACCATGCGTAGCAATAATATGGCGTAGTCTCTGAATGAAATTACCCGAAACCTTTGACAACGTGTCTGGCGGAATGGCTTCACATGCAGATGAGATGTGCTGCTTCAGCTGTTCAATTGTTTCTGGATTCTGGCGGTACACCTGGTCTTTTAAGTGTCCCCACAGAAAGAAGTCACAGGGGTTCATGTCTGGCGAATAGGGAGGCCAATCCACGCCGCCTCCTGTATGTTTCGGATAGCCCAAAGCAATCACACGATCATCGAAATATTCATTCAGGAAATTAAAGACGTCGACCATGCGATGTGGCCGGGCACCATCTTGCATAAACCACGAGGTGTTCGCAGTGTCGTCTAAGGCAGTTTGTACCGCCACAAATTCACGAAGAATGTCCAGATAGCGTGATGCAGTAATCGTTTCGGATCTGAAAAATGGGCCAATGATTCCTTTGGAAGAAATGGCGGCCCAGACCAGTACTTTTTGAGGATGCAGGGACGATGGGACTGCAACATGGGGCTTTTCAGTTCCCCATATGCGCCAGTTCTGTTTATTGACGAAGCAGTCCAGGTAAAAATAAGCTTCGTCAGTAAACCAAATGCTGCCCACATGCATAACGCCGTCATCAATCCTGTGCACTATATCGTTAGCGAATGTCTCTCGTGCAGCAATGGTAGCGGCGCTGAGGGGTTGCCGCGTTTGAATTTTGTATGGATATAGGTGTAAACTCTGGCGCATGAGACGATACGTGGACGTTGGCGTCATTTGGACCGCAGCTGCAACACGGCGAACGGAAACCCGAGGCCGCTGTCGGATCACCTGCTGCACTAGCTGCGCGTTGCCCTCTGTGGTTGCCGTACGCGGTCGCCCTACCTTTCCAGCACGTTCATCCGTCACGTTCCCAGTCCGTTGAAATTTTTCAAACAGATCCTTTGTTGTATCGCTTTTCGGTCCTTTGGTTACATTAAACCTCCGTTGAAAACTTCGTCATGTTGCAACAACACTGTGTTCTAGGCGGTGGAATTCCAACACCAGAAAAATCCTCTGTTCTAAGGAATAAACCATGTTCTGTACAGCACACTTGCACGTTGTGAACAGCACACGCTTACAGCAGAAAGACGACGTACAGAATGGCGCACCCACAGACTGCGTTGTCTTCTATATCTTTCACATCACTTGTAGCGCCATCTGTTGTTGAAAATTGTAACTACTGTAATTTCGAAAGTTTGTCCGCCTGAAAATGTACTGTTATCCCAAGCATATTTCAACAAACGGTGTATTTCTATCGCTGCTCGTTTAGTTTTTATTGCCGTTTCAAATATACCGGTCATTTTTGAAACACCCTGTATATATATATAGCTGAGGCTCACCGGCGATTTGACCTTCTTCTTCTGTGCGGATGCACAAACAGTGCCCGAACTCTTACGGAAATCGGCAGTAAAGCCGCGAGTAGTGAGTATGATGGGCAGGGGCACTATGAATATAGTGCGGGATAATAAGTTGCGAATGTGGGTCACACGGGAGGCGTGCCAGAGACAAGTCCCTGCAGTCGCACTATCCTCTGTGTCCTCGGCGGCTCAGATGGATTGCCGGCACGGTAGCTCAGTGTGTTCGGTCAGAGAGTTGGGAATTCTCTGTGATACAAAAAAGTGAGCGAAGGGATCAATAACGAACTTCAACGGATGTCGTGTGACGTCCGCTACAATCAAATGCAACGAACAATAACGAACAAAATGCAAAAAAATAAATAAATATATAAATAAATGGATAGAGGGTCTGCGATGTAAGCCGGAGATCCCAGGTTCGAGTCCCGGTCGGGGCAACATTTTCAACTGTCCTCTGACTTATATCAACGCCTGTAAACAGCTAGGAGTATTCATTTCATTGTAACATGATAATGAACCTGACATATTACGCTACAAGTACAGGAATAATGAATTTTTTTTCCCGAATAGTTTCTGTACAATCGTTTCAGAAAAGTTGCAGCGTGTTCTGTTATCGCTAAGCGACCGAAAGATGGCAAACACTTATCGGCCTCTCCATCCCAACAAACGAATGAAGTTGCCCAGCCTTTGGAAGAAAAGTAGTCACCGCTCATTGGTCACCGTATCCTGGCCGCACTTTTCTTTCTACCGGGAAATGCCGGCTATTCAGCACTGAAATACCCGTGTCGGTTCTAACCGGTCGGTGTTTTTCCATCCCTGGTCCGCACTGTAGCGCAGTGGACCAGTGCGTGGAGGTGGGGTCGCAAAACTACGCAGCCTTCCATCACGTGGCGGCCGGTGTAATTGCCCCTGTCGTTCAGAAGGCAGCCGCGTCCGCTATGTTTTCCGATCCAACGGCCTTGGCGACTCTTTGAGTTTCGCACAACGAGCTCGCGTCCTGAGACCGGCATTCCGACACTGTGGCTGCCAGCTGCCGCTCACCGCCATGTCGTCCAGACAGGCCCACGTAAACCCAAAACGTTAAAAGTGACATTAGCGCATTACATTTTGTGTCGTCAGTTATAGTCATTCATATTCTTACTAATTAGACAATGGAGAAAAGAGCAGCACTTGACCGCCAAATCTGTCGTTTTTATTACAGCAGATCAGTGATCATAAGGCCGTTGCAGCATCCCTGAATATGGAAGTAAATAGGAATATAAAAAAGGGAGGAAGGTTTATCTGTTTAGCAAGAGTAATGGGAGGCACATTTCAAACTACCTAACAGATCCGACACTGACAATGTTGAGTGTTTATGGAAAAAGTTCAAGGCAATCGTAAAATGCGTTTTAGACAGGTACGTGCCGAGTAAAACTGTGAGGGACGGGAAAAATCCACCGTGGTTCAACAACAAAGTTAGGAAAGTACTGCGAAAGCAAAGAGAGCTTCACTGCAAGTTTAAACGCAGCCAAATCCTCTCAGACAAACAGAACCTAACGATGTCAAAGTCAGCGTTAGGAGGGCTATGCGTGAAGCGTTCAGTGAATTCGAAGGTAAAATTCTATGTACCGACTTGACAGAAAATCCAAGGAAGTTCTGGTCTTACGTTAAATCAGTAAGTGGCTCGAAACAGCATATCCAAACACTCCGGGATGATGATGGCATTGAAACAGAGGATGACACGCCCAAAGCTGAAATACTAAACACCTTTTTCCAAAGCTGTTTCACAGAAGTAGACCGCACTGCAGTTCCTTCTCTAAATCCTCGCACAAACGAAAAAATAACTGACATCGAAATAAGTGTCCAAGGAATGGAAAAGCAACTGGAGTCACTCAACAGAGGAAAGTCCACTGGACCTGACGGGATACCAGTTCGATGCTAAACAGAATACGCGAAAGAACTTGCCCCCCTTCTAACAGCCGTGTACCGTAAGTATCTAGAGGAACGGAAGGTTCCAAATGATTGGAAAAGAGCACAGATAGTCCCAGTCTTCAAGAAGAGTCGTCGAGCAGATGCGCAAAACTATAGACCTATATCTCTGACGTCGATCTGTTGCAGAATTTTAGAACATGTTTTTTGCTCGCGTATCATGTCATTTCTGGAAACCCAGAATCTACTCTGTAGGAATCAACATGGATTGCGAAAACAGCGATCGTGTGAGACCCAACTCTCTTTATTTGTTCATAAGACCCGGAAAATATACAGGCTCCCAGGTAGATGCCATTTTCCTTGACTTCCGGAAGGCGTTCGATAAAGTTCCGCACTGTCGCCTGATAAACAAAGTAAGAGCCTACGGAATATCAGACCAGCTGTGTGGCTGGATTGAAGATTTTTTAGCAAACAGAACACAGCATGTTGTTATCAATGGAGAGACGTCTACAGACGTTTAAAGTAACCTCTGGTGTGCCACAGGGGAGTGTTATGGGACCATTGCTTTTCACTATATAAATGACCTAGAAGATAGTGTCGAAAGTTCCATGAAGCTTTTCACGGATGATTCTGTAGTATACAGAGAAGTTGCAGCATTAGAAAATTGTAGCGAAATGCAGGAAGATCTGCAGCGGATAAGGCACTTGGTGCAGGGAGTGGCAACTGACACTTAACATAGACAAATGTAATGTATTGCGAATACATAGAAAGAAGGATCCGTTATTGTATGATTATATGATAGTGGAACAAACTTCTGTGAAATATCTGGGAGTATGCGTGCGGAACGATTTGAAGTGGAATGATCAGATAAAAGTAACTGTTGGTAAGGCGGGTACCAGGTTGAGATTCATTGGGAGAGTCCTTAGAAAATGTAGTCCATCAAGAAAGGAGGTGGCTTACAAAACACTCGTTCGCCCTATACTTGAGTATTGCTCATCAGTGTGGGATCCGTACCAGATCGGGTTGACGGAGGAGATAGAGAAGACCCAAAGAAGAGCGGCGCGCTTCGTCACAGGGTTATTTGGTAAGCGTGATAGCGTTACGGAGATGTTTAGCAAACTCAAGTGGCAGACTCTGCAAGAGAGGCGCTCTGCATCGCGGTGTAGCTTGCTGTCCACGTTTCGTGAGGGTGCGTTTCTAGATGAGGTATCGAATATGTTGCTTCCCCCTACTTATACCTCCCGAAGAGATCACGAATGTGAAATTAGAGAAATTCGAGCGCGCACGGAGGATTTCCGGCAGTCGTTCTTCCCGCGAACCATACGCGACTGGAATAGGAAAGGGAGGTAATGACAGTGGCACGTAAAGTGCCCTCCGCCACGCACCGTTGGGTGGCTTGCGGAGTATAAATGTAGATGTAGATGTAGATTTACGTTCAACTATGTAGTAGCCCTTATGTAGTTACTGTTATATCATACTGGTAATTAATTCATTTACATAAAATTTTTGAAAACATTATCAGCGATCTTTTATTAATATTATAATTAAAAATACAGTCTTGATCGCAAATATCTTTTAATCGGAGTGACCGGTTTCAATCCTTACGGAATATCTTCAGACTCTAGAACGGCAGGTAGACTTCCATGGAGCAAGCTGCGCCGACCCACGACGCTGAACTGACTGCTCCATGCAAGTCCACCTGCCATTCTGGAGTCTGAAGATAATCCGTAAGGACTGAAACCAGTCACTCCGATTAAAAGAAATTTGCGATCAAGACTGTATTTTTTAATCATCATAATTCATTTAGCTCCTGTGAAGTGAGCAATGAAGAAATTTCTGGTCTGTTGCATGAAATACCTACAATTTGGAGAAGACATTTTCATCATGTATCAAGTGTTTGTTATGTATAGGCCACTATGTGTCGTTTTTACAGTCATCGATGTATAATAGAAAGCCCAAACTATGTGTGTACTTGGTGGAGTATGTGAGGGACCTGCAAGTCCACCGCATAGTGTCACACATTAATGCAAGTGATTGAGAAAAACTAATTATTGTTGACTTACATAATCAATATTATGTTTTGAAGAACATACTGTAGTTCCACAACTGAAATTATCAAACCCTTTTCGTTTTTACCCCTCAGAACACGTGATTACCCTTCCGCGGGTAAGCACCCCCGGAATGGGACTTGCTGATATATACTGCAAACCTAAAGAAACTGGTACACCAGCCGAATATCATGTAGGGCCACAGCGAGCACGCAGAAGTGCCGCAACACGAAATAGCATGCATTCGACTAATGTCTGAAGTAGTGCTGGAGGGAATCGACACCATAAGTCCTGCAGGGCTGTACATAAATCCGTGACAGTATGAGGCGGTGCAGATCCCTTCTGGACAGCACGTTGCAAGGCATCCAGATATGCTCAATAATGTTCATGTCTGGGGAGTTTGCTAGCCACCGGAAGTGTTTAAACTCAGAAGAGTGTTCCTGTAGCCACTCTCTAGCAGTTTTGGACGTGTGGGCTGTCGCATTATCCTACTGGAATTGCCCATGTCCGACGGAATGCACAATAGACATGACTGTATGCAGTTGATAAGACAGGATGCTTACGTGCCTGTCACCTGCAGAGTCGTATCTACAAATATCAGGAGTTCCATATCACTCCAACTGCTCAGGCCCATACCATTACAATGCCTCCACCAGCTTGAGCAGTCCCCATTCTGACATGCAGGGCCCACCTATTCATGAGGCTGTCTCGATACCCTTACATGTCCATCCGCTAAATACAATTTCAAACGAGACTTGTTCGACCAGACGACATGTTTCCAGTCATCAACAGTCCAATGTCGGTGTTGACTAGCCCAGACGAGGCTTACAGCTTTGTGTTGTGCAGTCATCAAGGGTACACGATTAGACCTTCCGCTCCGAAAGCCCATGTCGGTGATGTTCGCAGGCTGACAATTGTTGACGGCCCAACACTAAATTGTGGAAGGGTTTCACTTCTGTGCTGTTGAACGATTCTCTTCACTAGTCGTTCGTCCTGTACTTGCAGGATCTTTTTCCAGGCGCAACGATGTCAGAGATTTGATGTTTTACCGGATTCCTGATATTCATGGTACACTCATGAAATGATCGTACGGCAAAATCACCACTTCATCGGTACATCGAAGATGCTGTGTCCCATCGCTCGTGCGCCGACTACAGCACCACGTTCAAACTCACTTAAATCTTGATAACGTGCCATTGTAGCAGCAGTAACCGATCTAACAACTGCGCCAGACACTTGTTGTCTTATATAGGCATTGCCGACTTTAGCGCCGTATTCTGCCTGCTTACGTATATCTGCATTTGAATTCGTATGTCTATACCAGTTTCTTTGGCACTTGAGTGTATAATGCTGTACACAGTATTATTATTATTATTATTATTATAGTACCCAGACACGAAGCATTAAAACCTGGAAGTCTTTCAGTTTCTGCTAGTGCAGATGTAAAGAGCCCAACAATAAAGTGATTTACAAAGAGTAAGTATAGAGCATACGTACGAACTTGGTTGATTTGAAGTTGAGTTGTAGATCATTCATTGTAAAAGCGCGCACGCACACACACACACACACACACAGTCTCTCTGTCTCTCCACACACACACACACACACACACACACACACACACACACACACACACACGTACACGGAAAAGAAATGTGGCAAGCTTTTTATATACACTCCTGGAAATGGAAAAAAGAACACATTGACACCGGTGTGTCAGACCCACCATACTTGCTCCGGACACTGCGAGAGGGCTGTACAAGCAATGATCACACGCACGGCACAGCGGACACACCAGGAACCGCGGTGTTGGCCGTCGAATGGCGCTAGCTTGTGCACCGCCGCCGTCAGTGTCAGCCAGTTTGCCGTGGCATACGGAGCTCCATCGCAGTCTTTAACACTGGTAGCATGCCGCGACAGCGTGGACGTGAACCGTATGTGCAGTTGACGGACTTTGATCGAGGGCGTATAGTGGGCATGCGGGAGGCCGGGTGGACGTACCGACGAATTGCTCAACACGTGGGGCGTGAGGTCTCCACAGTACATCGATGTTGTCGCCAGTGGTCGGCGGAAGGTGCACGTGCCCGTCGACCTGGGACCGGACCGCAGCGACGCACGGATGCACGCCAAGACCGTAGGATCCTACGCAGTGCCGTAGGGGACCGCACCGCCACTTCCCAGCAAATTAGGGACACTGTTGCTCCTGGGGTATCGGCGAGGACCATTCGCAACCGTCTCCATGAAGCTGGGCTACGGTCCCGCACACCGTTAGGCCGTCTTCCGCTCACGCCCCAACATCGTGCAGCCCGCCTCCAGCGGTGTCGCGACAGGCGTGAATGGAGGGACGAATGGAGACGTGTCGTCTTCAGCGATGAGAGTTGCTTCTGCCTTGGTGCCAATGATGGTCGTATGCGTGTTTGGCGCCGTGCAGGCGAGCACCACAATCAGGACTGCATACGACCGAGGCACACAGGGACAACACCCGTCATCATGGTGTGGGGAGCGATCTCCTACAGTGGCCGTACACCACTGGTGATCGTCGAGTGGACACTGAATAGTGCACGGTACATCCAAACCGTCATCGAACCCATCGTTCTACCATTCCTAGATCGGCAAGGGAACTTGCTGTTCCAACAGGACAATGCACGTCCGCATGTATCCCGTGCCACCCAGCGTGCTCTAGAAGGTGTAAGTCAACTACCCTGGCCAGCAAGATCTCCGGATCTGTCCCCCATTGAGCATGTTTGGGACTGGATGAAGCGTCGTCTCACGCGGTCTGCACGTCCAGCACGAACGCTGGTCCAACTGAGGCGCCAGGTGGAAATGGCATGGCAAGCCGTTCCACAGGACTACATCCAGCATCTCTACGATCGTCTCCATGGGAGAATAGCAGCCTGCATTGCTGCGAAAGGTGGATATACACTGTACTAGTGCCGACATTGTGCATGCTCTGTTGCCTGTGGTTCTGTCAGTGTGATCATGTGATGTATCTGACCCCAGGAATGTGTCAATAAAGTTTCCCCTTCCTGGGACAATGAATTCACGGTGTTCTTATTTCAATTTCCAGGGGTGTATGTTAAAGTAGATTTTTTACTATGATAACAGTTAAAATAAAAACACGGGACTGAATGGACTTGGAACATGATTTATGATCTGCAGAGACTTAAAAAGACTGAAATATAAGTGAGGGTGTTAGACACAAGCAGTACCAATCGTTTTATTGACACATTAATCGGTGGCTTAATGAAACACAAAAGTTAGCTGTGATTCATGTTCCGTCATTTTAGAAATAAAAGTGCTGAAAGGAAATTCTTTTTCATTCTAAAGCTTAGTTGGGTGCCAAAGGTGGTGATGGAGGGAGAAGGAGGAGGGGGCAAGGTACTACTTAACATCTGGTTGCACTCAGGGATAATCATCTATGAAAAGTTGCCTCAGCCTGGACGTCGGACTACGGGGCGACTTTACGGGGATTTCACTGTTGCAGACGTGTCAGGTTTTTGGCACGTTATTTACCACGTCCTGACATGGACAATTCGCAGCTTGTGGACGGCGTCACTGTGTTGACACCTGCAGGTTTTCGTCGAGATGCGGCAGGATGCACGGCTAAACTCGTGCAAGACACCAGTGGCGAGTACGCTGACTTATTGAAGCACGGACAAGACCTCAGGAAGCACCGGAGCAAATAACCGCACGACACGGTGCAGCACACACAGAGTACAGACGGCCCAACAGACTCCTACTGACCTCTGCGCTAGGCACGAGATAGACTAAGCGAAATTTGACATCATGATCCGCGAAAGCGATACATATCATGAAGCCATTAAAGTTAGCCCAAGTTTCAACTTTGAACAGCCAGATTGAAGTGAGACACTACAATATCCTATCGAATTTTGATTATCTGAATTGTCACCGGTAGCTACTAGGATGATTTTCGAGTCAACTTAGCAACTACTGTATATCATACTCAAATACTATTCTTCTGGTAATTTTCTAGTGTTCAGGTATGTACGTCAAGCAGATTACATTTTATTTCTCATTTCATGCCTGTAATAAATCAAAGATTTTTAAAGTTATGTAAGGCGATTCCCAGCCTTCAGTTGGTTTTCTATTCACGACTGCCCCATTGCAGCTGTTGGTGTGTTTGTATTTTATTGTAAGGCACTGTATTGAACCGGGGACCTAGGAACGACGGAGCGGCTTCGTCCTGACGTCGCCCTCAGTGATTCACAACTCCACAACAGGCCACAGCAGTCCACCCACCCCACCGCCACCCCAAGCCGATCCAAGGATTATTGTGTGGTTTGGCCACCGGGAACATCTCATACCAGACGAGTGTAACCCCAAATGTTTGCGCAGTAGATTAATTCTGGTGTACACGTATGTGGAGACTGTTTGTGCAGCAATCACCGACACAGTGTAACTGAGGAGGAATAAAAGGAACCAGCCCGCATTCGCCGAGGCAAATGGAAAACCGCCTAAAAACCATCCACAGACTGGCCGGCACACCGGACCTCGACACAAGTCCGCCGGGCGGATTCGTGCCGCGGACCGGCACGCCCTCCCGCTCGGGAAGCAGCGCGTTTTTTTTTATTTTTTTAAATTTTTTTTAATCTCATTTTGTTCGCTATTGTTCGTTGCATCTGCTTGGGGCGGACGTCGTAAGACATCCATTTATGTTCGTTGTTGATCGATTGACTCAGTTTTTTTTATTACAGAGAGCACGTAACTCTCTGACCGAACACGCTGAGTTACCGTGCCGGCATTTTTATTCGCTATTGTTCGTTGCATCTGCTCGGGGCGGACGTCGTAAGACATCCGTTTAAGTTCTTTGTTGATCCATTAACTCAGTTTTTTTATTACAGAGGGCTACTAACCCTCTGACCGAACACGCTGAGCTACCGTGCCGGCGATGGGATTTTAAGTTTTATACAGTGGTGCCTATCGAATTCAGTAATGTATCCTACAGTATGTTATCGGTGAACTACTTTTCGGATTTCTTCCATTCTCGACGTTTCGGTTGTATACTAGAGTATTACTTTTTGAGTGATATTTCCCCTGTACGTATGGTACTTTCCGTACATGTTAGTTAATTTTTAGGCATTTTTATCCCCTTTTTCTCCTGATTCTTTCTAGGCCTGACTCATTAAGCATTCACGCTTTGTAAACTTTGACACGCATCTTTGGGGTGTACTCAGTTTCACTATGACAACCCACGTGGATAACTTCGTGGATAACTTCGCAAAAGCTGAGACTCAGTGATCCTCCCACTACATTATTCAGATAAAACGATTGTGAGTACTCGTCACTATTTGTTGTTGAATGCCAACTCCATGGTTTGTATTTCTACAATGTCAAAAATTCACACAGTGATTTGTATTCTTGACAGATAAACCTGAAGACACATCTATAGTGACGTGAAACCGGTAGCTGCGAAGCTGCGAATAAAGCAGCTTCATACAGCTATGCGGCTTTTGGAAACAACTCGTCATTCTTTACTTTTTAGTTGTTATAATTTTTATGGTAATATGAGTGGTTATCGCATGTTGAATGTTGTTATTCATATGACATAGTCATCTTCAGTGCATATAACAGCTAATTATCCCAGGGCTTTTAATATACTTATTCTTAAGCTATATCATACAACCTGCTTGCATAGCCACCGCCTTTGGGACAGGAAGGTGCGCCAGCTCCAGATGGAATCCATTTGGCACATTAACGACAACGGCAAATGTGGCAGCCAGCCAGGATACGGTTATTAGGCGGTTCCCCATACCCCACTAGGCGAATACTGGGCTGTTACCGAAGTGCCACCACAATTACACGATTCGCAAACATTTCGAAAACTTTTTCTAACATTCACGTGAATAACACTACACGCAAACAGCTTGGTTACACATATTCTGTTCCTTCAGGGGCTAATGGGGTGGCGACAGAAGTCGCATCCGGCCACCGTTTAAACTAAACACGATCAGTGGCGGCTGCTGTGTAAGAGCACAGGAGTATGTGAAACGCCCCCTCCCTAACTTCTGACATGTTCCGGATTTTTTGGTTATTTTCTTTGAGTGCTGTTAAACGTAACGTAGATATGGTAATCTGAGATACGAGGGTTGGAACTTAAATAGTGGCAACGATTTATTTACAGCTCGTACAAAATACACTCCTGGAAATTGAAATAAGAACACCGTGAATTCATTGTCCCAGGAAGGGGAAACTTTATTGACACATTCCTGGGGTCAGATACATCACATGATCACACTGACAGAACCACAGGCACATAGACACAGGCAACAGAGCATGCACAATGTCGGCACTAGTACAGTGTATATCCACCTTTCGCAGCAATGCAGGCTGCTATTCTCCCATGGAGACGATCGTAGAGATGCTGGATGTAGTCCTGTGGAACGGCTTGCCATGCCATTTCCACCTGGCGCCTCAGTTGGACCAGCGTTCGTGCTGGACGTGCAGACCGCGTGAGACGACGCTTCATCCAGTCCCAACCATGCTCAATGGGGGACAGATCCGGAGATCTTGCTGGCCAGGGTAGTTGACTTACACCTTCTAGAGCACGTTGGGTGGCACGGGATACATGCGGACGTGCATTGTCCTGTTGGAACAGCAAGTTCCCTTGCCGGTCTAGGAATGGTAGAACGATGGGTTCGATGACGGTTTGGATGTACCGTGCACTATTCAGTGTCCCCTCGACGATCACCAGTGGTGTACGGCCAGTGTAGGAGGTCGCTCCCCACGCCATGATGCCGGGTGTTGGCCCTGTGTGCCTCGGTCGTATGCAGTCCTGATTGTGGCGCTCACCTGCACGGCGCCAAACACGCATACAACCATCATTGGCACCAAGGCAGAAGCGACTCTCATCGCTGAAGACGACACGTCTCCATTCGTCCCTCCATTCACGCCTGTCGCGACACCGCTGGAGGCGGGCTGCACGATGTTGGGGCGTGAGCGGAAGACGGCCTAACGGTGTGCGGGACCGTAGCCCAGCTTCATGGAGACGGTTGCGAATGGTCCTCGCCGATACCCCAGGAGCAACAGTGTCCCTAATTTGCTGGGAAGTGGCGGTGCGGTCTCCTACGGCACTGCGTAGGATCCTACGGTCTTGGCGTGCATCCGTGCGTCGCTGCGGTCCGGTCCCAGGTCGACGGGCACGTGCACCTTCCGCCGACCACTGGCGACAACATCGATGTACTGTGGAGACCTCACGCCCCACGTGTTGAGCAATTCGGCGGTACGTCCACCCGGCCTCCCGCATGCCCACTATACGCCCTCGCTCAAAGTCCGTCAACTGCACATACGGTTCACGTCCACGCTGTCGCGGCATGCTACCAGTGTTAAAGACTGCGATGGAGCTCCGTA
The DNA here is from genome assembly GCF_023898315.1 of Schistocerca nitens. Lineage (NCBI taxonomy): Eukaryota > Metazoa > Arthropoda > Insecta > Orthoptera > Acrididae > Schistocerca > Schistocerca nitens. Next base: position 64,853,316 of record NC_064623.1, on the reverse strand, counting down.
TGCCACGGCAAACTGGCTGACACTGACGGCGGCGGTGCACAAATGCTGCGCAGCTAGCGCCATTCGACGGCCAACACCGCGGTTCCTGGTGTGTCCGCTGTGCCGTGCGTGTGATCATTGCTTGTACAGCCCTCTCGCAGTGTCCGGAGCAAGTATGGTGGATCTGACACACCGGTGTCAATGTGTTCTTTTTTCCATTTCCAGGAGTGAAGATACGTGCTTCAAAGTTTTACTGACCTTCAAAGTAGTCACTAGCATTGGGTATAACCCGTTGCCAGCGATGCGGAAGTCGTAGGATATTCTTAGCAGTGCCAGTTCTGTTGACAGTTCGAGCGACGCGCTCTATCGCCCTACGAATTTGTAGCAGTTCTGAAGCGAATGCCGTGGAGTGTTTCCTTCAGTTTAGAAATCGAGTTGAACTCATGAGGGTTTAAGTCAGGGGAGTGCTTGAGCACTTTCCTGCAAAATGATGGTCAGGTCCTATAGAAAGTGTCATCACTTTTGACTCTAAGCTGGTCATAGGTTGTGTTCCAAAAACGAACAGCAAGCTGTTACTGATCTGTTTGACTGATGGGGCTGCTAAGTGCTATACGAAGTGCAGTCAAGTTCTAAGGCGTCCGATTTTTTTTCTCTGGACTGGAAAGAGATAGAAACATGCGCATTGTTTTAAAATGTGGCCGCGTTCATTGTCAATACGTCCCAGAGATGGCAGCACCGTACGGCCAGCGGCGAGAATGACAAGTGTTTTAAATACTTAAAATGGCGACGTTTTCCTTACTTGAACAGCGTGCAATCATTCGTTTTCTGAATTTGCGTGGTGTGAAACCAATTGAAATTCATCGACAGTTGAAGGAGACATGTGGTGATGGAGTTATGGATGTGTCGAAAGTGCGTTCGTGGGTGCGACAGTTTAACGAAGGCAGAACATCATGTGACAACAAACCGAAACAACCTCGGGCTCGCACAAGCCGGTCTGACGACATGATCGAGAAAGTGGAGAGAATTGTTTTGGGGGATCGCCGAATGACTGTTGAACAGATCGCCTCCAGAGTTGGCATTTCTGTGTGTTCTGTGCACACAATCCTGGACGACAAGCTGAAAATGCGAAAAGTGTCATCCAGGTGGGTGCCACGAATGCTGACGGACGACCACATGGCTGCCCGTGTGGCATGTTGCCAAGCAATGTTGACGCGCAACGACAGCATGAATGGGACTTTCTTTTCGTCGGTTGTGACAATGGATGAGACGTGGATGCCATTTTTCAATCCAGAAACAATGCGCCAGTCAGCTCAATGGAAGCACACAGATTCACCGCCACCAAAAAAATTTCGGGTAACCGCCAGTGCTGAAAAAAACGATGGTGTCCATGTTCTGGGACAGCGAGGGCGTAATCCTTACCCATTGCGTTCCAAAGGGCACTACGGTAACAGGTGCATCCTAGGAAAATGTTTCGAAGAACAAATTCCTTCCTGCACTGCAACAAAAACGTCCGGGAAGGGCTGCGCGTGTGCTGTTTCACCAAGACAATGCACCCGCACATCGAGCTAACGTTACGCAACAGTTTCTTCGTGATAACAACTTTGAAGTGATTCCTCATGCTCCCTACTCAGCTGACCTGGCTCCTAGTGACTTTTGGCTTTTTCCAACAATGAAAGACACTCTCCATGGCCGCACATTCACCAGCCGTGCTGCTATTGCCTCAGCGATTTTCCAGTGGTCAAAACAGACTCCTAAAGAAGCCTTCGCCGCTGCCATGGAATCATGGCGTCAGCGTTGTGAAAAATGTGTACGTCTGCAGGGCGATTACGTCGAGAAGTAACGCCAGTTTCATCGATTTCGGGTGAGTAGTTAATTGGAAAAAAAATCGGAGGCCTTAGAACTTGAATGCACCTCGTACCACCTACTGCACTCCCCTGACTTAAGCCCTCGTGAGTTGATTTCTAAACTGAGGGAAACACTTCACGGCATTCGCTTCATAACTGCTACAAATTCGTCGGGCAATAGACCGCGCCGCTCGAACTGTCAACACAACTGGAACTGCTGAGAGTATCCTACGACTTCCACATCTTTGGCAACGGGTTATGCACAATGGTGGTGACTACTTTGAAGGTCAGTAGAACTTTGAAACAGGTATCTATTTTGTACGGGCTGTAAATAAATAGTTGCCACTATTAAAGTTCCAACCGTTGTGCACGGCACTAAATCTACCGTGCTATGCTACACTGCTGTTATAGACTTCATGAAACGTGGCATAATGGTCGTGAGCAAACCTTGAATTGTGCACGTTTTAAACACCTTTTATGCACGAGAAACTAACGTGATGTAGTTGCCTTACAGGCCAAATAGATGTAGATTTGATTAAAAAATGTGCACACTTAACGCACGGCGTGCATAGCTAGCCCTTACCACTTAACTACAAGTTTACATCAGTGCCACCAGGTGGTAGCACACTGCAGCCAATTCACTGTTTATATACTGAAATTAGAGCGAATGTCAGCATATGTTATAGCTATCCTGACAGAAAAACCTATTTTGTGGGTTTATTAATGAGATACAGTGTATTAAGCTGTGGATTTTATCATACATTAATCTATTTGAGGCGCTGAGAACCATAAAACACATCATTGTCGATTGTGAGTACATCTCTCCACCCTCCTTACCCTCTCCCGAGGTGGCTTCCTCCAGCTCCCCCTCCCTGATGATGTCCTCCTCCCCTCCATCTACCCCTCCTATCAACTTTGACCCTCCCCCCCACTTCCGGTGTCCTTTCCTATAGGCACCCTCCCTCCCTTCTCTTTCCTTTTCCCCCGTCTCCTCCCTCCACCCCTCTTCCCCCGGGCTTCCCCTACACCTTCCCCCCTCCCCCTATCTCCCATGCCCCTGGCATCTCTGCTCTCCCTCTCCCACTCCCCTTCCTCCCTCCTCTCTTGACAGGTCCCCGGACTCGCACACGCTCAGTGAACATTCGCGCGCCGGAGATCATCGCCATCAGTGTCTCGTGTGTGTGCCTTCGTCTGCGTTTAGTGTTCTTTCGTCGTCACGCCTCAACTGTTCACGTG